>NC_061461.1:7154883-7779883 GCF_022581195.2 Helicoverpa zea | reverse complement strand
TATGTAGGTAAGTACTTATTGAGTAAGTAGTCATTTGTATCTGCGCAACCTTCAATTAATGTATCACATAACTTTCTGTTTGCCATTTAAATTGATCAAAGAATAGACGTACATTTATATCAATATACAACTGAATGTCAACTCGATATCAAAAACATGTAGGTATATAAGTACATATTTCACCTATTTATCGTTGAAATACAAACAATAGGCACGTACTTCGATTGTTCTGCTCCATACACAAAATTTCTTTGTGCCACATAACAACGAGAAACCTTCTAAGAAAATACGTTTTAGACAAGTAGGTAGATATTATGTGATCATTACATAAAATTGCCGGTCCCCTGTCTCTTATTAGGGTGCCCCAAATAGTTTGCGATATTTTTTTTTACTTACAGTATAATTAAGTTGTGATTAGATCCTAGTCTGAACGTATGGGATGGGAAATTGGAATATGTGATCGGAATGACTAAGATAACAGTATATAGGTCTTGTTCACAAGACAGTTCAGTTTTGGGACCTGTATCCAGGGAGATAAGTTTTCTTTTAAAGAATTAGCTTGAGTTGCGAGTGATACAAATTATGTCCTATTGTTTTAGTTTCCAATGAAAGTACCGTTTCTTCAAAGATTCAGACATCATATTTATCGTGAAATTGTTAACTTTTTCTAAACACGCTCATGAAAATAATATTATGTCTGCGTTTTGCAAGACAAAACACCACAATAATTTTCCTATTATCATCAATACCATATTCAATTTCCAAGTATGTTCCACGTAAAAGTTAACCGATATTCCATTGAAGGGGTAAAACATAAAGGAGCTTCGCAAACAATGATTGAAGCTAAATTGTTTCGATGAGAAGGGTATTATCTCAACTTTCTACACGCGTAATCCCATTCAACTGAGAGAAACATATGTAGTAACTTGTTCAATTAGGTTGGGATACACGTGAAATCATAACCATAAATAAGATTATAACACAAACAATTTGTTGGTCGATTCGGCATGCAATTTACGCCGTAAATAACTTAGCGTGAGGACGTCTACTGCATGCTGCGGGATTGTTCGAAAAAGTTACTGCGGCCCTGGGGCATACATAAAAGGAATACGAAGGAACATGATGGGTTTTAGTCAGTAAGAGTCTGGCACTCCCTAACGCTGCTAACCCACAGGCGGAAGAGTTATTTGACGATTTCCCATAAAAAAATTACGTGTACTGCGTTTGTGAGTTCAATAGACATCTAAAATAATATATAGAAAGTCGTCCCCTGTGAGCAAGTTAGCATAATGTGTCTAACATGGCAGCATATAGGTACTCAATAGTTAGGCAGTCGATGTTCACATAATTTTGTATAAGTATCATTTATTTTCTTGGAATTGACTATTTTACATGGCTTAGAAGAAACTAGCATTATAAATATTTGTGTTTTATAGAAGTGGGTTTGCAAAGTTAGTGCATACCTATAAGTCTATGTCTGAACTCTCAGATAAAATAAAAGAAAAATAAAGTATTCGTTGAATATGAGATACCATTACATATTCTCTATGCGTCTCAAAGCAATAACTCGTATGCAGAAGACTTTGTTGGATATGCTGAATAAACGAACATATTGAACGGAGGATCTTATCGTTAGATTTGTAAATCTAAGTAGACAATGTAAGGCTGTTCAATATTGTCTTTATACATGTACGTACGAATAGGATAAAAATAATACAGACAACTTAAAGGACATTCCGATATACGGAGTATGAAATACGGGTGTATGTCGGGATCATTTCTGGATTCCATACTTAAACCCGTTACTCGGTAACTCAAGTATAACATGTAGTAGTAATGCCATGCATATGCCAAGTCTTATCCGGCTAGTTACAGTCTTGACTTTAACCGACTTCAGTGAACAAGGACCAAGTTTGATTAGGGTCCAAAATTAATTCCCCCACGGGACGACCTGATCTAATTTCGGGAACTGTTATCAAGTGGCTGGGGAATGTTTCTATGTTCCCATATATCCACGCTTTTGGGTACACGATGGATACATGGTACTTTAATCGTTTTAGCGTTGATAAACTATCACAAGGGTTTTCCGATGGTGAATTTCCCTATAGAGTTGTATTTCATGGAGTTGGTACCTACCTGAGTGAAATCTAACGAGTTGGTACCTACAATTTGCAGTGCTTTTATTTATTCTAAGTACTAGAGAGAAATAAATGAACATCGCTTTTAAAAGTCAGTGACACAAGCCGGAGGTAAAAATTCAAGACTGTCGAAGCAATTTCCTAAGAAACGAGGATCAGGGACGAACAAAAAACTACTTCAAGAAAAGTTAAGCAGTTCTAGTTTTTTAAACTAAAGAAAGATTGTACACGTTTCGTAAGTCAAGGCCTTACAAGCAAGCGGCTTAGACAAAGTAGATTTATCAGCGAGCTTAGTAGAATATGCGGGTATTTTTCAGTTTGAGATTTTAGGTGACCGAGCCTAGAATGTCTAACTTAGTAACTTAAGTCATTATGCGGGACAAGAGGATGGTTTTGTAATTTTTACCGACTTCTTTATGGAAACATTTTGATGAATGTTGAAACATGGCAATGAAATTATTGTAAGGCTTTTGCAGTCCTTTTTACTTACGTGATAAACAGTTCTTAAAATTATGTGTGAATTTAATTGCTATTTTTATGGTTGGTAGTACTTTGATTTTACCACTTATAATAAGTGTACCACCTGTAATAGGTAACTAATCCTCCTACTTTTTAGACATTAATCTATTTATAAACTCGGTCTAGCCTATTTATGTTCCTTTCCTCTTAAATAGGTAAATAATTTAGGTAATAAACCCCTGAAATAATATAAACCCTTTCAAAATGTTTAATTTTCGTAAGAGGAAGTAATTTAGACCCAGTTTGCTTCCAGGAAAGAGAAATTAGAGCCAATTTCTACGAATGTGTGGCGTTGTGACATTTTCAAAAGAATTTTCTTCAAGAGTTTTGTGTTATTTAATAAGTTCGTGTTTTTATTAAGGGTTTTAAGAAGGCTTTATAGTGGAGTGACTCCTGTCTCTGCAAGGCCGGTAGCTTAACGTAAGCTAGGTACAACCCTTTTTCATGAATTATTCATTAGTATTGTTGTTTTAATATTTACATATTATTCCGTGAAGAAAGGTAATGCTGATCTTTTTCCATTAACTGTAAGATTTTGGAATAATAGATTAGCATTGCATCATTTTTTCAGAAAACATATCTACCTAATACAATTTAGAAGGTATATTATTTGTATTGCAGTGGAGATTTGTACCAGGAAAAATCACCCCTTATTATAATCCTAATGAGGCATCCGTTTTACGTAGAAACTCATTAGTAACAGGCAACAAAGGAAACATTGCTCATGACACCTGAAGGACCTCGATTGAATGTCGATGAGTCAAACCGTTCCCGTAATTATAATTGCCGAGGCATACCCTGAGGGCAAGAAGATTTGGACCTCAAACATTCCCAACAAATGATTTGGGTAGTTTTAATTTAATCAGAAGTGTAGAAACCTAACGAGGGTCCGTATTCCCGTACTCAAGTTAACACTGAGATGGAATGGACTGGTCTATTTTAGTGGAAAATGCAAGCTTGGGTGAAATTGTAATCGGTGTTATAGTATGAGTTAGTTACGTCATAAAATAAAGCTCGGAATACCTACCGATCAATATTAGATAACTAGCCTCCATCAGTGGTTTCACACAGTAGGAAATAATTTGAAAACCCATATAAAAAGTAGTCTAAATCTACCTAGTCTAAATCTACCTAACGCTCAAACAAGTTTTGAAAAATGTGTCCATAGTATTGCTATAGATTAGTAAAAGCCTATCACTACGTAAATTGTGGTCAATATTATTGCAAAAAAATCAGTGTGTTACAAAATAACGTCACCAGCTACGTATTTTAGTTTGTTATTCGTGTTTACAAGACTTTGATTAAATTCTATTTGAATTCACTATGAAACCGAGTCCGCACATGCAAGCGGCTTAGTGAGCAGCTCGTGCCCACTTTCGTAAAATCTCCATGTTAGTTAAGTTTATCTCTGTTAGCCTTTATTTGCGTCCATAGGGTACCTACATATATGTACATTGATAGAACCCAGTAAAACGTAGACTGCGTTCACTTTAGTTGAATGTACAAATATTTTCACAGGATTATTGATCTAGTATCGCTGATATGCACTGCTTCAGTCTCAATTTTTATTACAAAATAGTTATAGGTAGTAGGTAGTATATAATAGGTAAGGGTTGCTTTATTATTTTTTCTGTTGCCAAGTTGTGTCAATTTATTTCTGTGGGAAATAAAAAGTGCCTGAAAAACTTAAATAAGTGTCCTAGTTTCAGATAAAGGTATACGCTTCTTTAGTATTCCATCAGCGTACCATCAACAAATTTTCAACTTTATTTTGATAGCAACCATCATAAAAGATGTCGCCCGTAAAATTACTTCATACTTTCATTTTGTCGGAAAGCTGTAAACAAGGAACTTCACGTTTTATGGCTCCACATTGTGTATTATTGCGAGTTTTATTGTCATCTCCATGTTTTTTTTTTAGGGTTCCGTACCCAAAGGGTAAAACGGGACCCTATTGTTTTCGCTCCTCTGTCCGTCCGTCCGTCTGTCACCAGGCAGTATCTCATGAACCGTGATAGTTAGAAAGTTGAAATTTTCACAGATGATGTATTTCTGTTGCCGCTATAACAACAAATTCTAAAAACTAGAATAAAATGAATATTTTGGGGGGCTCCCATACAACAAACTTGATATTTTTGCTCATTTTATAAATAATGGTACGGAACCCTTCGTGCGCGAGTCCGACTCACACTTGGCCGGTTTTTTTTTATCTTGTACTAGTGATGTTCCTTATCATTCGAGCGAGGCATGACGATGCTTGAACTTTTTACGATATTTTGATATCTCACATATTTTCTGTCAAATGTGAACACGTTTTATGTGAACCACGTGTGAGATTATTATAATGTTCTTATTTAAATTCAGTTGCTGAAGAAAACTTATTAAAGTTTTTAGATTTACTGTTGTTCTGCCTAACATAAAAAACTTAATTAGATAAATAAAAATATCATTACGAATATATTCAATAATAATATATTTTTGTGAATCTTTCATACAAAAAAAAATAATCAAAGTGTGTTAAAATTAATAACATAAAACGGAATCCTAAAAATCACTGAAGCCTACAGTTTAACGTAATTAATTGTTTTATGCAAAACAAAATTTTAATGTGCCTAAAGGCTGGAACAAAATCAGATAAACATTAACTTCCTTTAGCAGTACCAGCAACTGGTTTGCATTAAAAACGATAAAATGTCAAAGTTAACTCAACATCAGTCTAAATTATTTAATGTAGTTATATTATTTTGTGTAATAATTCTTATCAAACTTCAACCCGTGGCGATTGGTGGAAGTTACAGAATGGTTTACAAAAGTAACGAATACTGTCCCGATCCAGACCCACCGTATGAGCAAGACAGATCAAAAAGGGTCGACATTCATATTTCTGTGGTCAACAATACTGACAACGCCTATTTTAGAAGTAACTTTAGCGTCAAAGAAAATCTACTTGGATACACGTGGCGATTCAAAAATGGATACGAAAGATCAGGCAACGTTGTGTATGAAAATGACATAAAAGGATTGTCCTGTAGAACGTTTATCCCTAAACTAATTTATGGAATGGCGAAAATAAAGTTTGACCCCAAAACATGTGAAGTTTACAAAGGGAATTATGCTATAAATAAATTAGAAATTGCCAAATTAGACCGAGCGTCCACATTCTATCCAGCCAGGAGACTTGGTCTAAATGTTTTTTATTTAAGTTTTTATAAACCGAATGGAACGTGTTTTTGTTTCCAAGTGCGTGTTTTGTTAATAAAAGTATAAATAAGATTGTGCTTTATTTTCGGTACATTTTTGAGTCGTTCTTCAAGAATGCTCTTCATAAATCTTCATAAATTTTTAAATAACATAGAACAAAATTGAGTAAAAACTATACATGAACTGATGTAATCGTTTATGTACTTTATACTAACACCCTCTATTAGGTACATATCTATATATTAAATAATGCTTCCTGAAATAATTTGTAACAACAACACTAGTTATATGCACGTATGTGCATATGTAGCTAAAAGTACTCCTTATTTATATTACTCACTAGAAATAATTATGTTTTAGTTCATACCAATAGCGTACCCATTCAATTATAAAAAAAAACTCAAATGCAAATAATAGACTCCAATAAATAATAAACAATATTTGTTTGCTCTAAATAATTTTATTTTCTATCCAACTATGAGAGTCCAATTATTGTATCTATAATATTATTTGTGAACCAATTGGTAAATCGGTCTGTTTATTTGAAATATACGGAATAGCTTATCCAATTGAATAGTTATTATATCTAGCCTGTAGTGTCCCACTGCTGGGCAAAGGCCTCCCCATCTCGCTTCCACCCTTCCCGATCTTTCGACCGTGTCCACCAATCCGGACGATAGGCGTCTATTTCGTCACGCCATCTCTTCCGGGGCCTACCCCGCCTGCGGTGTCCATCCTGAGGTGTCCACTGGGTGATAATAGTGGCCCATCTCTCCGGAGATATATATTTCAATAGAATAGAATAGTCAAAAATCTAAATTATTAATTTACTTATATCAGTAAATAGTCACTATTACGTTTACCTCGTTTATTCCGGAATGGAGAAACATCACTGCTAGCTAATATTATTTATTCAAAAGTTTTTATGTGTGTATGTATGTACAGATGTTCGTTCCTGTTTTGCGCAAAAACTACTTAATGGATTTTGATGAAACTTGACAGTCATATAACTCAGGTCAGAGTACCATAATAAACATTTTTTTATCTTGGTGCAAGAAGTAGTTTCCTTGGGCGGAACTTAGTTTAATTTAGGAAATTCAGTATGGGAGAAGAGATACTCTGAAGACTGTGAGCACCTCTTTTTATCGAGATGAGAGAAGCCGTTACCTCCTTACGTATGTGAAACAGCCAGTAACTTATATATTATTCTCATAATAAAAGGTATAAAGACACCCGTGCTTGATTAATCTAATTCAGTAACGTTGTGATTCATGACATTATTAAGAGGTACTTTTATGAAATATTGCTATAAAATAGTTTGAATGGCCACCATTTATGTTTTTACAAAAAAAATCAAGGAAAATCATTGTCATCTTTGTCATATATTTGTGGTACAATGAAAACCAATTAATTATAAATGGACTATATGGATCTATAGTTATGATCATTTTAGTATGTATTAACGAGAGTATTCTTTACAACTATAGGTAAACGATTCAAATTATATTGTGCTCACTGATTGTTAAGTCCGATTTGAAACTATTCATATACAGGCTGACTTTTTTTCTATAGAAAACATAATACATTCAATCATCAGAACAAATTGTACGATAAAATATTCAATCTGTCTCAAGATCATCCACAGTCCATTTTGTAAATTAATTAATATTGATAAAGTACAAACTTGATTTTTGCTTTGAAAGGTTTTACAACTGAAAATTGTATACAGATTGTACAGATTTTATTAAAGGAATGTTGGTAAAAAAAAAAACCTATCGGCGTTCCTTTTATTTTGACTTCTGAATAAAAACACTCACTCTGTATAATAAATAGGTACTGCCAATTATATTGTAAAATAAAAGGCGATTACTTTAAAATTTGAACTACAACTACAGTGTTCAATAGACTCTATTACAAGAATACTATATCATTCGAATTTAAAAAAAAAAAAAAACAAAATGGTTTTAAAATATTGTGTAATAATTTTCTGGCAACTTTTAACAATTGGATTTTGTGTGAAATATAAAATGATTTACCAAGGACACGAATTTTGTCCAGAGCCTGATCCACCTTATACAGACCTTAATAAGGTTGATGTAACCGTAAATGTGGTTAATAATACAAACAATCCATACTTTACCGCGAACTTCTCGGTGAAAGAAACCTTAGCTGGATACTCATGGAGATTCAAAATCGGATTCGAAAAAGAAGGCAAAGCTATCATCGAAAACGACTTCAAAGGATTATCGTGTAATATTTTTCTACCTAAACTAATTTACAGAATATCTTCCATCAATTATAACCATAATACATGTGACATATTCAAGGGTAATTATACTCTTCATAAGTTAGAAATAAGTACATTAGATCGAGCCGTCAATTATTTGCCGACTAGAAGACTCGGTATTTACGCTTATTACTTAAGTTATTATAAGCCCAAAGGAACTTGTTTTTGTATACAGTCTCGCTTATTGTTTACGAAAGCATAAAAAAGCTGAAAGTGATCTGTTTTGTTAAGAATCTGGTAGAATAATAAATGATTGTTGGAGATTATTTTTTATTTCAATAAATACTTTTTGTTTTCCTAACAATCTTTTTAGGTCAAAACAAGATCTACAAGGTTTGTTGTGGGTTATTTTTTAGAAGTTTTGTTTTACAGAAAAATCGAACAGTTTAAAATCCCTCGAACCAACCTGATGATAGAAGTGAAAAGAATCTAAAGGATTTCCGTACTGGCAGCGGTAGTTTATCCAAGTTTGGGCTCGTTAGCTGTGTTCCGATGTCATTATCGAAGTTCGTTGTATCCATTTCTGAGAGAACGACCAAGATTTAGCTATGTTTCTCTATGGTAGTCTATAAATACCTTCTGTTATTTTTTTACCTGTGTAAGTAACTTATACTATTCATTGACATGGATGATACAGCATTTAGTAGAAGATTGATATTAATTGAAAAAGATGAAACACTTTTTTCCTCACAGACTGATTCCTGTAAACGTCAAAATTAAACCCTAGCGACTACCTTACACGAGAGTGATTAAACTTGCATATCCCTTCAATTAAAATGTTTTTTTTCCATAGCGGTGCTTGCGCTTCTTAGTCCCAGGAGTATAATTATGTCAAGCCGTCTCTTTCAGGCCAGCTCCGAACACTCATATGTGCTGTCATGTGTTTCAAGAGCCATAGAGTGTATAGAGAAGATTTCTTCCATATATCTCCGTTTTTATTTATTTTTGTACTTAGTATCAATATCTACGTATTTATTATTAGAACACTTTGTTAAAAGTGTATTTCGCAACATCATTTATGTTGTGAATGAATTATGTAGTCATCAACTATGAAATAGAGTTATTCACAAAGTCATCAACAACCAGTTAGTGATTTTAACATCCTAATGACTTTTTCAATCAGAAAGCAGCTCATCTGTGGTAAATTAGTATCTATATTTTGAGTAATACTGAGCAAAATTAATATTGTAGTAAAATGAAGCTCGTATTTTCTTGGATTGTTATTCAACTTTGGTTTTACATAGTTCTATGTGTTAAATACAAAATGCTTCACAAAGGAGATGAATTCTGCCCTGAACCAGACCCGCCGTACGAAGCGCACAGAAAAGTAGATGTTAACTTAACTGCTGTCAACATAACCGACGGATTCTACTACAATGCCGACATCAGAGTGAAAGAAAACCTATCCGGCTACGTATGGAGATACAAAAAAGGCTACGAAAAAGACGGAAAAATCATCTACGAGAATGATTTCAAAGGACTGTCATGCAAAAGCTTTATTTTCAAAGTTATTTATGGCATGTCTACAATAAAATATGATCGTAAAACTTGTAATATATTGAAAGGGAATTACTCTTTTCATCAATTGGATGTGAACAAAATAGATCGGGCCGCCGTTTTCTTACCGACGAGACAACTGGGAACTAACGTTTATTTTTTAAGTTATTATAAGTCTACAGGAACGTGCTTTTGTTTACAATCGCGTGTTGTGTATGTAAAAATATGAATGTTTACTTAAAGATTACAAATAAATGAATCAATTTTTAACAATTTTGTGTGTTTTGAAGTCCTACTCCAAATGTAAATTATTTGAAATCTTCCAGGAAGTATCCTTGGGTACCGGTTCTTGAAATGGAAATCCTTTTATTTTCGTTTGCTACATTTTTATTTGAAGTTTATTTTTATATACGAATATTTAAACTGAACACAGGTAATTCGTGTTATTCTATCACTTTTATAGGAACTGGGTATTCAAAATCAAAGGTGCTATATTACTTACTAGCTTCCGCCAGCGGCTTCGTCCGCTTGGGTGTTCATAAAAAGTAGCCTATGTGTTAATCCAGAGTATCACCTATCTAAATACCAAATTTAAACCAAATCGGTCCAGCTGTTTTTGCGTGAAAGAATAACAAACATACATCCATTAATTGTCACAAACTTTCACAATTATAATATTAGTAGGATATTAGTAGGATTGAAACCATATACAATACTTATCTATTGTAAAGTCAATAAGGCAGGCTATTTTCATATGAAAATAAATCAGTGTGAAAAGAAAAATATATTTTCGCTTTTCAATTAAGATCCAAGGATAGTCGACTATAATTTCATACATCTTCCACGAGCTACAAAAGTGGCTTCCATATAGACCTACCAATATTTATCATAGTATAGTACTTGTAAGTAAACGCCGCTCCATACCACTTACGCTAAACGAGTAGTGATTTATGACATACCACTCTAGGCCCTGAGAGGATAACGAAATACGGGATATTATTTTGTACCAAAGATATAAGACGTTATAGTTGCTAAGTAGGTGTAGCGCGTGGTGCGCTAGGAACCGGGGATCTTCAGGATATTAAATTAAAACATTCAATAATAACTTTAACTTTGCGTTTATTCGCTGACTCGGGGGTGAAGTGACACACTTCAATATATAAAACTTATTCTATGGAACAAATCGAATACATTTGAAATGATTGTCCGGTCAGTATCAAAAATATCTCACGAATAAAACCTTACAAATGAAAAAGTTTCTAACTACGTTACAGTACCTACCTATACAGGAATGAATTTTAAGCAGTGCACAAAAAAAACTGATGGTCCAGAATCATTAACAGAACATATGTGCATCATCAGTAAAAATTTTTTTTTTTTTTCATTTTTTTGTCCGCCCTAAAATCAGCAAAATATGGATACCAACTATTCTTACGCTCTTGGAGCAGCGCTCGCGTCAGTAAACCGGTTTTGCGTTGCCGCCGTGCCTACTATGACGACTGTGACCATACAATCGGTTACAAAATAAACATCTTTCGATATCAATAACTTTTCTTTTTTGTACTAAAACACGACAAAATAAAAATATACGTATCTATAAAACTTATTTAACTATAAGTTGACAAAGTTTGCGCACTGAATAAAATTCATTCCTGTATGATTCTGCCTGTTTAGACCATTGAACTTATTGTTTAAGTTCAAACTCATTAACGGGAACCTTTTTGAAAAAAGTAGACATTAATTCCTGTAGAGGACGGCAAAAATGAACAGTTTCTTGGAATGTTATAAACGCGTATAATACATATGTATTCAGAAAGCCATGTTTTCCATCGTCTAATGGGCCAAATGAAATGCATTTCTGGAAATATCATGAAAGATTTTACGATTTTTCTTCAAAAGCTTTCTTCTTGGGAATTTTGTTCACATTGCACGATGTCAAACAATAACATTTAACCGTGATGAAGAAGATCGAAGTGAAGAGTTAGTGTGACCAAGTTACCACACTCACTTACATAACTAGCCTCTCTGTTAAAACTCATCATCATCATCTCCCGAGCCCAACCATGTTGGGGTCGGTATCCTCTCTGTTAATAGTGTTCTAAGGAAAACCGAATAAATATTCAGAGATATGGTGACAGATTTAAAGAGTGACGAAGGACTTCTATTAAGGACGCGACCTTAAAAAATCAAGCATACCTACTAATATCATTACAACAAATATGTGAATCCCTTACTTACAGTTTATTGTGAAGTTTACTACAATTGATCTAATAGATTTTAATGTGATTATAAATGTTTACAACTCGTTATTTTGCAGCCTTATTATAAACATATCAGGAACAGTTAAATACGTCTAGTTTTGAAAATTGCACATAACGAGATTTAGAATGTATTTTAATTGTTTTTCTGTTGTATCCAATTGGTAGCTATTTTAACTTTGTTTATTTTCTGTGCTACTGCAAACTTTAGTACGTGTGCACCAAATATTATGAAAAGACTATGGAATTTTATTTTGATAATGTTTTTAATGAGTTTCTTAACATCAGTGGCATCAATGACTTTCAAAATGACGTTGCGTAGTACTGGCAGATGCAGCAAGCCGGATCCGCCGTATGAAGCGAATCCACTAGTATCACTTAATGTCATTCCATACAACAAAACTGGCTTAGTTTATTTCAGAGGAAACCTAACGATAAAAGAGAATTTAAAAGGATACTACTGGCAAATAAAAACAGCCATTGAAAGACCTGGCCGTATGTTAAAACATATGTCTACATTCAAGAAATTGACATGTAAAAGTGTGATACCAAAAGTGGTATTGATTACTACCAACGTCAGATATAATGAGAAGACTTGTGAGATTTACAAAGGATCCTACACATTTAACAAAATGGATTTAAACAAGCTGGATTCCGGAGCGTATTACTTTCCTATTAAAGAGATTGGTGAAAATATCGTGTTTTTCAGCTTATATAAGAGCACAGGTACTAGTTTCTGCTTTATGTCGCGTTACGTGGTTAAGAATAATTAATTATGATAAATACAAGAATAAACTTCATGCGATTATTTTGTTTCATTATATTATTATTCTTTATACCTTTTGACTATGAAAACTATACTTGATTGGAGTAGGTACCTTTCCTAATTATTTTCATTCACAAGTTTTCATTTCGTCGCTTAACTACTTACTGAATTTTTCTCACGTAAATACAAAGAAGGGGTTACTTTGTACATATTTACACTTCAACTATGTGTAGTAGCCAGTAGGTAAATCCTGTGAACTAATCCGGAACCCAGTCGTTATTTGGTTTCGAGTGTTCAGATACATCTTTCTCCAAATGGATACTCGAGGTTGACTATGTTTGTCAAGTCATATTCAATTTATATTCCAGTTTTTTTTCTTAGAAAAAGGCAAGGTAGGTAAATTTTATTTTAATAGTCTTGTAAGTATGTAGGTAAACTATTTTTAAATTACAGAACCGACTATGTTGTAATCAGGGACTGAGAATATAATTTGACTTTGTGTTTTTCTACACCGTGACTTTTTAGTCGTCTTACAAAGTTGGTCCACTCAATCTATCCGACATAAAATACCACTAGACACGATTATTAATTTTATAGCCTTACTTAATTAAGATAATAGGTGCAAAGAAACATACTGAAAAAAAAAAATGTTTACGTATCAAACGGTAGAAAGTAGGTACCTTCCCAACGCGCCGCGCTCCATTGATTCAAGATTTTAAGATTTTTCAAGATTGATACGGGCAGCGCTCACAACAGGGTGTTCTTATAATCTACGTCATGCATCAAAATAATGAATTAATTTTTATTTTTAAATTATTCAAATCTCATAAATATATATTTTTTTTATATGAACGTTTACTAGTCATTGGATACATGAAGAGGGCTGCCGTTGTAAGACGACTAAAAAGTCACGGTGTATATTTAAGAGTTTCTCGATCGTGGTATACTTATCTTTTATTAAAAGGCAAAAAAAAACACCAATGTTATTTTAAACGTTTGTTTAATATATTAAATTAAAATATTTACACATGTATGTTATATTTGTGATGCAGTTTGTACAAAATTATCTTTCTTTTTCAGAAAGTAAAATATAATTTAGTAACTTCAGGTACTAAGTCTCGAATAAATAGCTCTAGTTGGATTCTTGAGGGCCTTGCTCGGCAGGCTCCTGGACTATGACTACTTGCTTATGGGCCCGTCTTCTGGCGTAAGGGCCTAATCTGACCCTTGTTGGTTCTCCGGGTCCTTCTGACACCTGTAAAATGTGTTACGAGTAAAATTAACTCAGTGTTTTTGTGTTTTATAAATGAAAGATTCTTGGGCAAGAACATTGTCACAAGACTTTTTCACGTTAAACCTGACAGGGGACAAAAGTGGGACTTATCCTTAATCTATGGATATAGGAATAATGTATTTACATGTTGTAATTAAATAACAGTAAATACTTAAACTACTAGTAAGATAAAAAAAGGAGTCTGTAAGATTCATTCTGTGATTTCTACGATAAAAAAAAATACACACCTGTACTCTCTTCCGTCCCGCTACATTGTTTTCTAAAAATGTGTTTACAGCAGACAGCGTATTAATTGGTATCTATAAAATAAATTAACATTAATAATAAAATAAATGGGATAAATTTTAAAACAAACTAAAACTGTGCGTTTTACAAAGTTGTACTCACCAGACTCGCATTATTTTCTCAACCACCAAAAACACGCCGTGTACTAATTAGAATTTAACCAAACCATGACGTACTCCTTTAATTAGTTACTAACTACTTATAATTAAATAAAAAATATAGTATTAATCTAATGGTGTAACCCATTTATACACGATTGACTTCCACAAAAGTTACAATTCACTCCCAAATTTTATTCAGAAAACCGAATAAAATTTTAAGCCATCACCAATAAGTCATTTCATAAAATAGTTCGCAACTGTGAAACGTAACGAGATAAAAGCTTTTTTTTTAAGCAAGCAAAAAAAGGTATCTTCTTACTACAAGTAATTGAAATTAAAAATATAATGTGAAATCATAAAAAGAAAACAAAAACATGCATTTACAAAATGTTAAAACTCTGCATGCGGTAATGTGCGAATTAAACACATAATGTGTATGTGCATTAAGCATTATGGTTTATAAATCTGTGATATACCATTTTACGTAGTTTTAACATTCATTAAAATCTTAGCTTTAATCAAAACTCGTCACATGCATTGATTTAAAATTACTTCTTAATTTAAAAGGCACCAGGCAAGACTTCTAGCGTATTTGTGTTCAGCATGCAATTTTCTTTAATTGAGAAGGTATCCTTGTGAACAATCTACATATATACAAAATCCATGCAAAAATAAAAAATAACACGAAATAATAATGAATATCAATACCGATGAATGAACGTGCACTTACAGAGAAAATGCCATCTATAAGTTTTGAGGCACTCGGTGTCTGTACCGATATGTGTGCCTCGGATGCAGATGATGATGAAGATGGGGCATGCTTCGAAGATATGGAGTCAGAGTCAGAGTCTGTAGGAAATGTAGAATTTGATCAGTAATTACATATTAAACACAATGAAAAAGACTTACTAAGTAATTACCTAAAAACAAGAAAGATATACCTCTATGTGTTATGCTACCATGCGATGATATAATGAAAATAGAAACTAAGATAATAGGAAGGACTGATGTTATATGGGTTTCTATGTGGTTTGTGCTGTAATTTATAGACAGAAGATGTATATCTCTTAAAAAAAGATCCTTTTTATTTCAAATAAATGTCGCAATATATTCTTTTAATCGTTGCTCTTTGGCAATGAGACAGTAGCTGAACAAAATGGGCTTCTTGATTCAGTAGATAGAAAGATCAGCAATAAAATTCAATTCTACACTAAGTAAATATGCTCAATTATTTACTAAACGAATGCAGTATCTCAACAAAACAAGGAAATTATAGAGAAACAGCTAAAGTAAGTATCACAAATAGCAATTGTTGCCATGGATGTCTAAATAAATTCCCAGTTTTAAGCAACTTAAATGAAAATAATATAAACAAACCCAACAATTTTACGAGTTAATGCTGCAGTTATTTTGTGCAAATTTATCTGTTCTTTTAATAAGTCCTACGGAGGTGTTTGGTGCAAAGGGGTTCTCGTAAAAAATAAAAATGTAATAAAAGCTGGAAGATAAAAATATGATGAAGATTACAGGGGCAGAGGAGAGGCCAAGATTATAGTGTGGCGTTCCCTACAGAATGCTTATCACAATTTGTGCGACATAAAACATTTTCATGACTGTAAATAAGCGTTTCATACTAAAAAGGTAAATAAATTTTGATTACAGTAGTTTTATGTAGTGTATCAGATACTGAATGCTTTTACTAGAACTTTCCATTTATACATTTTTACCGCTTATGTTATAGATTTCAGTTCAAATAAAACTTGTCCAAATATAATTGGACGTAGTTATGCAGAAACGTTCCAACCCACTGTACGCGTAAATGCTTATATCTCAAATTAAACTTGAATTTGAGATATAAGCATTTACGCGTTTCAGTTGTATTCTTTTTTATTCTAACTAGTAAAGGTACTAGAGGTTTTATTGTTGAAGTATATTGAGTTTAGATAACCATATGCTAAATTTTAGGCTGTTCAATCACAATAACTCGATTTCGGGTGACTTGTGGGTTGGAACGTTTCTGCATAACTACGTCCAATTTACGTGTTATTTTCCAAAAAAAAGTCTACACCACAATTTTTTTCGGTCCTTCACTGGTTGTAGTTGTACAAAACTTATTTGCTAAAGTACTAAAAATATTGTTATTTTTAATAGTAGCTGGAATAACCGGAATGGCCGTAAAAGCCGGCACCACCGGATACATCAGCGTGACCACCTGCTTGGACTGAAGCTGACTTGTGTACTGTCACACCGGTGTTTTCTGCTGTGTTAGTCAGAAATCCGCTCACTGCCTTCAAAGTTGAGATTGGGATCTGCAAAATGTAATATTTTGGTTAGGCGATGCTGAAGTAATTTCTGTTATATTACCTTTTAAACATTTTTAGGATGGTCATAAGAACAAGGAGTAACGTGGTTAGGTACAACCCCGTAGTAAATAAATAAAAATATTTGGTTCAAGATTCTCCTCGATTGAAAGGGTTCTCATTATGTCATAAAATGTTTAGTTGGAAAATTAAATGGAGTCCACTTACATTGAAAATATCCTGGAAGAAAGTGCTTGGCTTTTGAGCACTGACAACAACCTCCTTTCTATACGAAACATCTTGACCATGCCCATGTTCCCCATGGACGGAGGCTCCAGCATCACCATGTGCTTCGATATCTATCCTCTTTTGTATAGGCTGAACGGTTTTGTATACCACTGTTTCCTTAACTTTGGTTTCTGGGGCAGCTACTTCTCCACCAGCACCAGCGTAACCACCGATGAAGACTGTTTTGTGAAGGTGATGTCTGTGAGGCTTGTGTTTGCGAATTGTGATCACTTCTGTTGGTGTGGGTTCAACGTGTACCTTTATTTGAACAGAAAATGGTTTTAATTTCGATTGTTGGTAGAGTAGACAGTTGAAATTAGAACATAAAGAAGAATAGTATGCTATATAGTTGTTGAGGTGAAAATGTTGTAGAAGATTTTATAGCGTCTGTATTTGAATTAACTGCCGTTGATAATGTCTGGGCTTAGAAATGGCTGAACGTCTTTGATCAGAAAAAATTAGAGATGCTTCTTTTGTTGACACGTTTTTTTCTTCAAAGCCAATCTGCGATAAAAATCTAGAAATGTGCGTAGTGAAAGAAGTAGGTTTTGAGGGTAGTTTATTTTTGTAAATTATGGCCTATTTATAATTACATAATTTAGTTACCACCAAAAATACTAAATGTAGCAATTATCGTAAGCTCCTAGATGAAATAACATTTATAGGTTAGCAATTTATTATTGTGTAGTAAAAGTTTTCTGCTGGGAGCGATATTATCGCTTCTAGAATAGCATTGATGCAGATCAGCATTTGTGTAGTTACGGACAAAGTGCGAAGATTTCTTCGGCTGTCTTCAAGCCTCTGGGTGCACGTACCAAATTACTAGTTTATTTTAACGAACCTGATGAACATAAGAACTTAGTGGACGCAACCACATCGGTTGAACATAACTTCTCTGTGGGATCCTAAAGAACGAACTCATAATATCTGGAAAAAAAACTTGAGGAATTTTATGCGTGCGATAGTGGGGACCTTTCCATTTACTCACTTCTTTGACAATGACTGGCTTCACGTCAGCGTTCACATTTACATGAGCTGTAGCTTCAACGCCAGCATTTGCAACTGGTGTGATTTCATTAGCAGATTCGAATTTCGCTTCTCCATAAACTTTCTTGTGTACTGTTTTAACTTCTTCTACAGGTACAACTGAAACTTCAGTTTCTTTTACCACTGTTAATGGTACTCCTACAGATTTGTGGGCAGAGACTGAAAATCCTGATTCTCCTGACACGTCAGTTTCGCCACCCTGGAATTACACAACCATTTTAATAATTTCTGTTGAATCGTTAATTATATAATTTTTTTGCCATGCCAAATGACTTTTGCAATTTTCAAATGATCTACTTTTCATATAAAAGTGTTGATCTCGGCATGGGCACATTCCATCTCATACAACCGCCATGCAAAATTTGCAGCTTTGCAGCGTAACAAGTAGAAGTGAAAAACGGGATTTCAAACGAGGCTCGAAATGCAAAAATGGGTACAGTGCATTGTGAGTGCATGCACAGAAAAACTTGGTACTTTTACCTTAATCCAGTAAGTAACCACACATCATTTCAACTAGGACACATTTTGCAATGTTTTAACTGAGTAGAAGACAGAAGAATAGGTACAAGATGATAGTCTTGATCTGAGAGGAAGATTTCTTTGTCGTTAATTTTAAAGATAGCACATTGTTTGTTAGACGTTTATTTCTGAATAAAATGGGTATTAACTACAAATATAAAATAATTTTGTTACGAATTAAAACCTCATTCTCACATAAAGTTGATGACGATGATGAACGCCCCATAATAATATTTCTAAATCGTGTCTTTTCTGTTTATATTTTCAATTTTAAATTGGGACTTGTTACTTATTATGGAACTTTCATGAGAGAGGGTAAGTCACACTTAAAACTAAATCGTCCGCCACCACTCAATATTTTGTTTGTTCTTTAAGTTGTTTTTTCAACTCTTTCAGTCTACGTCTTTCTTCTTTCCTTCTGGCTTTTTCTGCTTTGTCACCTACCAGGACGGAGGAAGAACCGTGGCCTCCAGCATTTGCAGTGGAGAAACCTCCTCCAACTGACTTTCCACCGCTGACTGCTCCTCCGAGACCTGCAGCAGCATTCACGTTTCCACCAGCTGTGGCGCCGGCAAACAGTCCACCTGGATCACAGAACATTGCATTACAAAAAGTTTTTTATTTACAGCTTTTTAGTGATACGAATAGTTGTCACTATCCATATAAGTGGAAAGTTCTTATCAATACAAAGAATATAAGCCCAAATACGAGGTATTTTGCGCTAAGTCGTGTCAGAAGTATAGACGGTATAGTTTTGTCAGATTTGGATGCCAACAAGTTACTTAATCGACCACACGACGACAGGGCGTTGGCAGAAATAACGAGGTTAAGAAATCTTCCTTCCAATACTTAAACGTCGGTAAACATATCCATTTAGAATATCCTTAAACTGTTTTTTTGTCTTCACTATCGAATCTGCAATATTACCCATCTCAGCTTAAAGTGCACATCAATACGAATAAAATACGCCCAAACACTATGTAGCTGCTATCGACCATTAAGGAGTTCCCTAAACTGTACTGCACCTGCATCACTAACCTTGCTGTAGCAGTCATAACCCATCTCAGCTTAAAGATCTTGTCACCACGAATAAAATAAACCCAAACATTATGTAGCTGCTATCAACCATTAAGGAGTTCCCTAAACTGTACTGCACCTGCATCTCGGACCTTGCAGTGGCAGTCATTACTCATTTCGGTGTAAAGATCTTGTCAACACTAATAAAATAAGCCCAAACACGAGGTAGTTAAGATGTGCCGTTTAGGAGTTCCCTCGATCCTCTGTCGTCTCCATCATCAGATCTGCCCTAAACCTCCATAGTATTGTAGTGTCATCAGATATACACATAAATATAAAGTTTTTACCCCATGCTCGCCTACAATTTTCAAGAGATGCCCTCGATTTCTCAGGGTTTCCACCATCAGATCCTGACCTGATGACGATGGGACCAAATGACAAGCATGCCCTTTCAAATAAAAAAAGAATTTTTGAAATCGGTCCAGGCGTCTTTGAGAAATCGAGTAACAAACATAAAAAAAAATACAGCCGAATTGAGAACCTCCTCCTTTTTTTGAAGTCGGTTGAAAAGTGACCTTATTGTATTGACAATATGCTTTACTTTTGTTAAACAAGATACTGTTAATGAGCTAAAAAGCTAAGCTGCTACTTTATAGGTTTACTAGCTTCTGCCAGCGGCTTCGCCCGCATGGTGTGTTGATAAAAAGTAGCCTATGTGTTAATCCAGGGTATCACCTATCTACATACCAAATTTCAATCAAATCGGTCCAGCCGTTTTTGCGTGATTGAATAACAAACATACATCCATACATTCTCACAAACTTTCACATTTATAATATAAGTAGGATTATATTTATTATGTATTAATTTTCAACTATTAACTGTCAATATTATTTAATTACCTACATCCTAATTCTGGATGAACAATGTACAAATAACAATCAATTTTAATTTCACTGTTCATTCACAACAAAATTAGGTCTTTTGTAATTCCAAAACCATTTCTATTTCGACATTAGCACGCTCAGAAAAACAATTTTGAATAGTAATAGAGAAAATTATTATTCAAATAAATTACTAATTAATAAACGTATGGTTTGATGGATTTATTTATTCATGCAATTGAATATTCATTATAATGTGATATTATTTGGGCATACGTGGCATATGCAATTGAGACAACGAGTTTTTCAATGAATTCATCAACTGTAGGTACAGTCAACTTCAGGTCAGTGGTAACAGTTTTATAGGAAGATCGTACTTATTAGTATTGAGTTAAGGTGCATGACAGTTATCACTGATGTGCAGCCTGCTGTACCTCAGTAATTGCTATCTGATGCAAAAGGTCGAGGTGAAGTTGACGCTTAATTAATAGTTACTGCGTTACTGCGGTCATTGTTTAAGTCTAGCGTGATAAAGTACCTTCTTATACAAGCTATTCAATTCTAATCTGAAATATCTTAGTCAGAATATTCACACTGAAACTAAGACGATTAAGATCTTTATCAACTTGGCAGTTTCATTATGTATCCAAACATACGATTTGTTATTCGACTTAAGCTTAACTAAAGTCTGGATGAAAATTTTAATAGCAGATAGAATTTAGTATTATATATTAACGTTTTCAAACATTCTCCTATGTGTTTTATTAACATACACAGCTTAACCATTATCCTTGTCTAATTTTTCGTCATCGTGGAACACGTCTTTTGTTTTCTTACCAAAGGTACCACTGTTGCCGTCGACAGCTCCTCCCAGTCCAGCCCTGGCTGCTGGCCCATTGGGAGTACCAGCTTCAGCATATAAACCTCCTCCCGTACGACCATTTCCACCAGCTATAAGAAACATATTTTAATGAAATAATGTCTTCACAATTGTTCTTTTTCTATTTCGTTCATCTAATACACTAAGTTCATAACAGGGAAAAATTGTGTGTTTTAATTCCTTTAAATCCTAGACAACCAAACTACTACTTTTACGTAAGTTAGTTAGGTATAGTCAACGATTTTTTAAAAGAAATGTTTATCAATCTATAACCATGCTATGATAGGTCTCTTCGTATTAAATCTTCAACAAAGCATTGAAATAACTCTGTTTACTTTTATATTGAATCGAGATTATCATTTAATGAATCTGCAGTAATCCAGCTAAACTCACAAAACAATATAAAAATAGTTTTATTTTATTTATCACATAAATATATCACATTATTTACCTGATAAGTAAACACCATTCGTGAAAAGAATTTCGAAGGATTACTTAGAATTGCTGACAAAAATAATGACAAAGTATGTATTGTCAAAGGTCAAAAAATCCTACGTAAATATCTATTTGGACAATTCTTATTTATATCGACCTACAGCGAATAATACATTAAATGAGATTTGAAATATTTTTTTCTATATTTTTAGAAGGGAACAGGGCGTAAGGCTTAAATAAAAACAAATTAACGTATATCAAATAGGAAAATTGAAATAATATTTCCTTTAATTACGAGTATTTTATTTAAATATACTCGGTAGTGTAGAGACCAACTTTTATTTTCTTTATTTAATCAAACAATAGCTTAGCGGTTTGGTTTGATGTTGGAAGTTGGAACGTTGCGCTGTTAACACTATTTAATCAAAGATAATTAACATACCTAACCCTCCAAGGCCCACGCCAGCGTGGTATCCACCAAAGTTGACCCCCAATTTCCCTTCACTGAAGGTAATAAACTGCGGAGCCTGTAAAGAGAGAAACATTAAAATTAATACAAATTCATGACAATTATATTCAGCATTATACAAATAGCTTCATAACTACTTTATGGACTACTAATTTATTAAGTTTATGAGTTAATTTATTTTACTTTGGGTAATTTTGATAAAATGATTGCTTTCGCGGTTTTGTATGGGGTACCTATAATTTTGTGGTTGTTGCGGTAAGAGCGGTTTCTGTCGGGGGAATTGATAAAACTATGACGTTAAGTACTTTGCTCATTTGCAATGCCTAATGTTACATTAATTTGTTGTTATTTATAAGTTAGCCAAATGGCGATACATGTTGATTTTAACTATAATTTAGTTCGTTTGTGTACTTGAACATACTAATCTTAGGAACTGACCGATTTTACATTTCTGTCTGTTACAGATAGTCCTATTGACGAAGAAGGATATTTTTTTCGCAGCTCAAACCGCTGGCGGAGGTTAGTCTCTTCGTAATCAAGTTATCATATACTTCCACTAGTATTATTTGGACATAGTAACAGGAGACGAGTGTAGAGAATCTCCGTGTAACTTTGTGTAACTCGTATTCCTCAAACTCTTCGGTGTTGCTCGTCCTTTCACTTAGCTCAAAGTTACGTCATACTAAGCTCCTTGTAAACTCACTGTAAACTTATGGCCTAAGGATAATTTGACTGATATGTCAGTATGATTATGATAAGCTAAATATATGGCTTGTAGCTGAGATACATCCACAAGCTTGGTGTCCAAAGAGATGGTGACCATTTTATCATGACGAGTATATAACTCTGTGTTTTTTTTTGAAGACACATTCAATTAATTAATTTAGTTGAGTTAATCGTTTCTTTAATATTTTGTTATTCTGCTCGTTCCTAACAACTCATCAAGTTTGCTTAGCTCATGAACTTAACTGATTCACAGAAATTCCAAAATACCGGAACACCGATTACGTTCTAATTGGAAAGTTCCGACAGGAAAATCATGTTAATTCTAAGTACACTCTAAGTAATAAACCTTCCTAATCCAATCAAGCTATCCAAAACTATTTTCCTAGTAGTTAACTCACTAAGTGGGTAGGTACATATAAAACGAGACTAGCTTTTGCCCGCGACTTCGCGTGGCATAGTGACTTCCGGCAGATTTTTGTTTTGACCATAGATAGCACTGTATGTCCGGATTTTTTTTGTTTTTTTTTTTGTAATAAAAACTATCCAACGTCCTCTCTCAAGTTCCAAAATATGTCTGTATCAAATTTCAGATAAATCGGTTCAGTAGTTTAGGCGTGAAGAAAAGACAGACAGACAGACAGACAGAGTTACTTTCGCAAATATAGTATTAGTTTGGATAAACGTATCCAAGATGAACTTACAAAGTAAGTAGGTACCTATATAAACTTAAACCGTCTTACCACAAAAACTTTTTAACGTCAGTTTAAGACTTGTCTATAAAAATGACAAATTATGACGTTGACATATGGTTCATTTTGGAGCCACATTTTTTTTAGACAAGTGTAAAACAGTGGTTAAAGTTTTTGTAGTAAGGCCATAAAGGTTCAAATTGTAGGCGTTGTTTTAAGCCTATGTTCTCGAACTCATATTTTTGCGTTAAACCCAATAAATTACTGAGTGGATCCTTAAAGCAGAATTTACGGTACAACCTCTAATAAAATCTTGGATTTAATACTCTCTTGAGTCTAATTCTGTTTAAATATCTGCCATTAACGTGTCTGTTCAAGCTAATTGTTATTCATGATATTAAAGAGATTAGTTTTATTATAACATCAAAATATTTACGTATTGATCCCATTATCTTTGTCTAAATAAAGATACACGTGTAGCTGTAATTAATCTTAGAGAGTTCGAGATTTCTAAGAAATTCAGGAATCTGCTTCAAGTCTATATAGTACTAGTATCCAGACCTTCATACTCAGAAACAATGCCTGAGACCTGGGTTTGTTTATAAAATAATTTATAAAATTACTTTCCTTTAAACCGAGAAGTGATACTTTTCTATATACATTTCAAGTTTTTGAACTATTTTCAATATAAAAAATATCTACCACATAACTTAAAAGTGGTCAAATTCACGTCTAACCAAATGTGCTATTTCCATTTAAATTGGTAAGTAAAAAATATAACGTGATTCACATAACTATTGTTGGTATATTTTTGCTTCAACATCTTTGACGTACACTTTACAATACCTACATAACCGGAGTTATATTCCATAAAATTACCATTAGGAAGCATTAAAATTTCATACATTATTTATACCTAATAGTTGGTAAATACCCATGTATTGAGTCACAAGACTAACACCTTTTATTGAATTCAAAGTTGTGTACTGCATCATAAGTTATTTTATTGGCACTAATATCTTGATTGCTAACTAGCTGATTGCCTGCGGATTCACCCGCGTTCAGGAGAAACTTCTTCCCGTACCCGGATCGAATATTTAAAGCCTATGTTACTCGCAAATCGTATATCTACCCCAACAATAACTTTAATTTGTGAATGTGATTTTTTAAAATCAGCTCAGTAGGTTTTGAGGTACAAACAAACACATATTTCTTCTTTAATGTATTAGTATAGACGACTATAATTAGAAGATACTTGTAGTTACGTCAGATAGACAATGGCTTTTGTTTGAGTCTATAAAAACTTGCGCAAGGATGAGGTAAAAAGGTAAAAATAACATCTGTTAGTGATCAAGCAAGATAATATTATTGAATAGATATAATAAGTATATTTTTCATTTCATTTCAAAATACTTAACATTTTAACTAAAGGATACTTTTAACGGATTATCCTTCCTGCTTCTTAATGTACCTACGTACTGACCTAATAACATAAGATAAAATGCATTAAATGTGTTAATGTTAATACCACTGTCTGCAAGAGTATTCTACTACTATTATAAATGTGAAAGTTTGTGAGAATGTAGGTATGGATGTATGATTAATGTACTTAAAAAACTATATTAACTTATAAACTATAAATGTGAAACTTAAAAACGGCTGGATCGATTTGGTTGGGTATGTAGATAGTTGATAACCCTAGATTAACACATAGGCTACCGCTTTTATTACTTCTAAGCTAGTATTACTATAAAAATAACGTTGCGTACTTAAGCTTGGCAAGAGAGTACGTACATATAATCTCAAAACACAATTTTTGTTCATAAAATCGTATGTCTAACTTGCCACCCGAGTTGCCAACGGATAAGTTGTCTCGCTAAAGACGGTTAGGTAATTTACATTATTTTTCAATTAAATAAGGGTAATTATAATTAATATAGGTACATTATGTAAATGCCTCATATAAATTAAATTTTGCACAAAATTGACCAATTTGAATAGTACCTTGTCATTTGCCTCTATCGATTCTTCTTTTTTTTATTATTATTTTTGTTTTGCATAGTTTGGTTTAGTTTAATTTAAGTTATTTTTAATTTGAACGTTGTGCGCACCTGTAATTAACATATTTACGCAGGACTTATTAAAATTGTAAACTTATATATGTGAAAGTATTTGTAAATAAGTTGTTGGTGTGCCTAAATAAATAAATAAATAAATTATGCATACAGTTAACAAGCCTAATTGTTGATAATTAGGTAAGTACGTTATTTAATGAGTGTTATTCCGGTCTTTTGGCAGATTTTTCTTCTAAACCTTGTTTAACTATTCGTTCTTTTCTCATATTTATAATTGATTTTAAACGAGCAATTAGCAAGCAAATTGTAGTTATTTTCCAATTGCGTTTAAAGTTAGAATTATCGAGTCACGCAATAGTTTTCTAAGAAATAGCGTATATAAATTAATATAATAAATATGATACCTTTACTTTTTATTTGAGATTTCCAGATTTTCTCAGTATTTTACTAAAGTCTCAACAATATTTTTTTACTTATTTGTACCAAGACTTGAGGCAATAACTTACCTACTTCAATTGTGGCTAACATGTTAAACAACTTATACTTAATTTAAAAGTAGGTGCTTCTTTCAGCTATAAAATAAAATATTCAAGTTTTTTTGATAATTTTAGATAAAAAAGCGATCTTCAAATATAGAAAAAACCCGCAGATGAAACACATTTCATGTTAGGCATTGCGAGGAGCAATATATCGAATTTTATCTTCATACGTTAAAAGTACCTATCTTTCTTTATGTTACACTATGGCAGCATACAAAGTAAGCCTCAAGTTTGGATAAGTATAATCGGAATATTTACTGCGAAACCTTGATGTCTGCTTTATATTGGTGGTTGTTTTATTTCTTGGTACTACATTAACCCAATATATTCAGTAATCATAAAGTGGGACCGGTTAGGTTAAAAAAGAGTAGATACTTTCTGCAGCAGTGCAGTCATCAAGAACGATTCAAGCGTGATGCTATGTAGGTAGGTAGATTCTCTTTAAACAATTTATATGTATGTTTGCCTGAACGATACGTCTTATTGCATAACTTGATCTACACTCTGTTGCAGTGAATTATTCAGAAAAGGCCGTAATTTGGTGAAAGATCCGACTTTTCACAATGAACATACGTATACAGTATTTTTTTAATGTTATCGCGCCGCTTTTCTATTGCCCTGCATCTTGACCTACAACTGTACAATCTTAAAATAAATCTCTTAAAGTGAACTGAACCTTTCTGAACTGAGATGTGACCTTAGTTTATTACATAAATAAGCGGACTAATTTAAAGAATTCTTCTCCTTTCACTTTATTAATTTTCCTTGTTTAAGTCATAAAACCATACCGTCGAGTATGCCGTAAACTGTTCAAGGCTCCCAGTTATTTGAACACAATAGGAAATTACACAAGCCATGATTATTATTCGCTGTTTTGGTGTGCAATGATATCCGTTGTACCAACCTCATTAGTTATTTTGGCTACAAATCGTAAAAAGTGTTTGTTTACGAATATAAGCAATAGGACTGGTAATATTGTTTTGTAATTTATTTCACGAGAAAAAAGAAGTTGGAAGTGTCCTACGTTTTATTGTAGAACAATTAACAGTTCTTTCACACTAGCGGATTTTTGTCGAGCACGTCGCAAATAATAGTCGTACCCTCGGTGTTGATAATTACATACGACAAAAATTCACTAGTGTGCAAGCGTTGATACAATGAATGCACTATCTAATTGGTACTCGTAGTACTACCTACTTATGTCTATGCTCTAGGTACGCGTCGGTCGCTTAGAGCTCGTGCACACTACTAACTTTTAGTCGGCCGATAGTTCTTTTGGGCTCATAATTCAGGTACTTGTGCAGTATGAGACCGAATAAAAACTTTGATTGAATTCACAATTTAAAAAAAAAATGTTTTCCTACCACGCAGCTTACAGTTGGCCGAATGTATGTATGTTAGTCTTACAATCTGCGCACGCGCTTAGTATGGGTAAATCCCTAACATCTATCTCGGAACTCGTTAACACGACATTTGAATGACCGTGTCTGATTCTGATTATTGTTTATGAACTGATTTACATTTGCATGTTCGTAAAATGTAAATACTCTGAACATTGACCCGTAACATGGTCAAAGTCCTCGTATTCAAATGGTTTTAAGGATCACTGGTGATGTGGAATTAATACAATATGATTGACTTTAATGTTATCGAGAATATATGAATTATTTATATTGTAATTTTAAAGTGGAAAAAACTTAATGCATATTGAAATAGTTGAATTCAATTTTTGCAGTAAAGGTCAGTTATGAACTTAGTCATTATAAATAACTTTTATTGCTAACAGTTTCATAACGATTTCTTGCCATAGGTCAAGTAGCTAGTAAATCGGCCTATACTATTAAGACATACTACATTAAATTAGGACCAAAAAAACTTAATCAACATTCGTACCTAGTAGAGAAAAAGCTAGGCAGATAACGATAGGTATATCTGTGATAGATATATGAAAAACAGTTCATGATAACAAAAGGCCAGTTTTGCCAACCAATCGTAACCCTTTCCATATTCAATGCATCACTATTTGCAGCTATCGGTTATTTTTGTGTATTTTGATTGCATCGCGGGCATCGCACTTGTTAATACCCGTTTTTGTCTCAATGCAGACAGACGTCAGATTGATATGCACTGAGGCGAACCAGACTTTTGAGTATTTTTAATACAAAAATAAATTCTGACAAAACAATTTTTTGTAGCGTGTTTATTTTACAAAACAATGAGCTGTGTCGCTAGAGGGGTCAATCTTTGTTACAAAATTAGAGACTCATCTATTTCACATGCAATTTAGAATTATCCTTATTTGTTTGGTTGCTAAAGATGCTATTATTTTTTTAGTATTTTCGTTGCGTTATTGTGTCACGTATTGTTCAAGAGTGGATGTTTCCATGGCCCGCAGTTACGGCAATTACACAACGTAATTATTATATCGCTGGCGTTACGACGAACACAGATAATACGAGTGTATATGTATAATATACATTGTTTGATGTTTGCTAATTGAGAATAGTAACCTATTTACGTCTTGCATTTTCTGTATCATTTATATCCGTACTTTTTGACATATTGATTCAATTAAAATATACCGAAAACTTTGCCTAATGGATAAAGCACCTGCTTCTCAATTTTAAGTATGTGAGATATTTAATGATATTGACTTTCTATGAGTACCTTGGACACCGATGACTGAGTAAAAGATTTCTTCCTTCATTAAAAAAAACGCAACGAAAACGCATGTTGTCTGTGCCCTGTAGTGGCACCATAAAATGTGTGACGATGAACACACGTACATACATGTATTCATGAAAGCCTATGTATTGAATCATATACTAGATGCATTGGATGCAATTAAAACACAATTAGAAAAGTCCCAGTTCAAATATAGGTATATTTACTTAACGAGTTGTTTATATCAGTGGTTTTTCATCACAGCGCGCAAGTCATTAGTCAAATGAAGAAAATGAATGGACTGTGCCTGCAACGGATATTATTCACTGTTGCGGTTATGAATTCTTTGAATAATTATTCAGTAAATCTTAAGAAATAGTAGTATAACTTTTCCATTACTATATGGCACTGTTTAATTTTTTTTTAATTTTAGAACCAGCCAATGAATAGCCACGAATTAAGCTACAATATTTTTTTGGAAAGTACAAAATTTTGCAAAGACATTATTTGTCCAAAATAACCAGTTAACCAATCCGTAACTTTGATTCAGTAATTTTATTCGTAACTCAATTCAACGTTGTTTCGTATATTTTGATTCCTTTGAGTTACATTGAAATGAATTATTCAGATTTTGGTCATTGAATCATTTGGCTTTCGAAGATAATTTTGACAAACCTTTGTAGGGACAACAAAAGCTGGATGTTCCAATTACTTATTAATAAGGTCATTCAATTGATATGCTGTCAATTTGATCACCGTCTGAACATTGTAGAGGTACCTACTGAAGATATATTAGAGTTTCCATTTTCTCTTTATGTAAAGGTCAAATAACACAACAACCAATTAAAACTTGAACAGAACTTCGTTCGCTTGAATATATTTTGTTGATGTTTGAACAACTTAATTTTCTTAGGAGAAAATAACTGATATCCACATTAATTACAAATTGAGAAGCAGATGATAAAATTACTAAGCAACGGTAAGAGAAATTAATAGAAAAATGTTCACGTCTTCTATCATAAATTTTCTCGCAAGATTACGTCCGCAACTTGCACTATATTTAAACTCTAAGAACGAGTTTATTTGCTTCCTTCATTTCTCATACATATTCTTTGAACTTCTTTTACTTTACATGCAAGACAAGAAATATAAATCTTATGGAGCTCGTGCAATTTTTCCATATGAGTAATTATATTATCAAATACATTCTGGAGAGAAATAAACAGACTGACTATCTGTCTAATTAACCTAATCTTAGTTCTAATAGAACTAAGACCATTGTTAAGTAGAGGGATAGGAATCGAATTCTCAAGGAGGCAAAATAGTGTGAGGAATATTTCGGGAGCCACATAAATTTCCTTGAAAAAGTCATAAAGACCTTCTTCCTGTCCTGTATTCTACACAGAACATAATCAAATCTGTCAAAATAGGTAAGATATCCTCATTTGTTTCGACCAACCTTCATTATACACATAAACTTCAATTGTTTGTAAACCTACATAACAAAAATATTATGCCCCACATTCGTGTTGTAATTTTACTATTAAGTTGAGCCATTCACCGTATATTTTTTATATAAAATTACTCCGGGTGAAGGTTAATGCAGGCCATGACATCAACTGCAATCATTTTACTAAGAAGCGTCTATTAAGCAATGCAGTGATACGTCAATGGATTAATGTCGGCTATGAGTTGCTTATACCGAGTGTAGATATGATTCCTTAATGAAAAAATACGATTGCAAATTATCTTTACCAACAACAACATACTCACTGCCCCTGGTATCGTGGCAACATTATACAATTATTTATTCATTCGTACTTATATCAAAATTCATATCGTAAAGAGACATGTAGGTAATGGAAAAAATAATTTAAGTAGCTTTATTAGATAATTCGAATTGTAAATTTTGATGATTATTATGTAAAAAAAAGTCAAGTCTGTTTTTTTCTCAATTACTTCCTAAAGTCGGCGTGACGATAATTTAAATATGTTATAGGAAGTTCCGAAACATCGAATAGGTACTCAAACGAAACTATAATAGACTATCCTCCCCACTCAGAGACATTTAATGATTACTTAAGTCACTCCTTAGTGACAGAATGTCATACAAATCCTTCACTAACGAATGGCTTAAGTAACCATTAAATGTCTCTGAGTGGGGACGTATATTGCAAATTGGAACACCCCGTATATGTTAGTAGTAGTTTCGTTAGTTCCTCTGTAATTTATCAACTTTTAGTTCTGCTTCATAAATAAATAATTAACGAAATAGTAATAAATTGCTAATTTAATGGCTTTATTTTATATTTTTCTTTAGTTCAGTACCTACGTACTTAATTTATATTTCCCTGATGCTACCAAAATTAAATTATTGCATATCAATAATGTACAAAGGTATTTTAAAGGAAGGTAAACTTCTGTAGCTTTTACTGGCAGAAAATTATTTTACATTTGACTTCGTAGAAATATTTTAAGTAAAAATAAAGAGTTCGCTGCCCTATTAAGCTTCTGGCTCGATTGGAAACATTTAAATTGATAACAAAAAGTTTTAATACAAATATAACTCTGTTATATCTTAGACAATAGCTGGACAAAAAAGTGTGTTTATAGGTAATGGTTACCATTTGACAGACACTAAATACCCATTCAAAATATTCATGACATGTACACTGTACAGATGCCAAAAATATGACCCACTGAACTTAACAATTTCCCTTTACCATGAGTCATATGTGATAAACACCAACCGTCGTACCACAAAAACTTTTAAACGTCTGTTGAATACGTGTCTAAAAAATGTCAGATTATGACGTTAAAATAAGGCCCGTTTTGCAGCCACATTTTTTTAGACAAGTGTTCAGCAAATGTTCAAGTTTTTGTAGTAAGGCCACGATTGTTTAACTATTGTGTCTGCATCTTGGACAGTGAACTTATCATAGAGATTCTTTGAAAACAAAATAAAACAAGAAGCTTTTAAAATAAAACGTAATTATTAATGGTCTACATTTCGTCAGCATCACTGGCATACTTTTAAAACAAACTTAGTTACCTCATTCAAAATGCCACCAAAATTAATTAACTTTGTTAATCAATTTAAAGTCTCTCCTTTACTTAAGTAACTGTAGCATTTCAGTAATTGTACGTTCGGAAAGTAAATTATATTTCAAAAACATCAGTAAAATATTTATATCAAATTAAATAAAAATAGAAGACTCGAAATATGTATTTAAAGAAATTGAAGTTAACTTAAATATTTCTTTAAAAAATTCTTTGCAATACAATTTATTCATATGAAAAAAAAATTGATGAAAAGAAATTCTAGTTTTACCAATACCCTAAAAAAGTCCCTGAAGAAGTACTAGGTATAAACTCATCAGTGTGTCTAAAAACTTTTTTCTAGGCTCATTTTACCTAGAGGTTTATCTAAAAAACTTTGTAAGCTATACTAAAACAGATAGAAAACTAATAAAAACTACAAATCTAATCAAACAACCTCTTTGTGAACTAGCTACAGATATTAATTGGTTCCCCAGAGATTTTCATGAAAGTATTTCTATCCATACATATTTGATCAGACTTCGTTTCGCGGATTTTGGTGAACAAATATATTTTTTCTTTATTTTTTATCAAACCAGTTACCTGAAACTATTCTGTGAACCTCCAGGGGCTTTGATCAATGTTTTCTTTAAGGATTATTGTTTTTGAAATAACATTAGGTCTGTACTCAATTTCGACTATAATACAGACAGTAAGTAATTTAGGTCGGTTTCAGACTGTCGTCTACTCTATATAACTTGGAAATACTATTAAACAAAACTTATTAAAGTTTTCAGTGCATAAGTTATTTTGATTAATCTAGCAAAAGACGTAGAGTATATTCACATTTGTCAAGTTGCATAATAAAATATTTTTAGTGCAAACAAACGAGCTGAAATACTGTTTTCATCAAAACTTCCAATGAACTAAGATCCGAAAATACTTACGAACTTTATATTTTCCTTTTATAAATTACTTTGTGACTTCCCGAAATGAAATTAATAAATATTTTCTTATGAAACATAGCATTTATTATTACTGACTTATTTTATTTCCTGTCACGTTAAAGTTACAATATTTACATCATGTAAAATACCACTTTGTGTTTCCACGAATCAATTTAACGAACAAATGAATGAACTGAAAATATTCTCATTTCTTTTGTGTTTGAGATACAATTCAGAGAAAAGGTAAAGTAGCATTTTTTTTTACTTTATGAGTATTTTGCGGTCATTGCGTTTCACAATATTATTTCAATTTATTTTCTTATTAATATAAAACCCAATCATTCACCTTTGAATAAAAATAACATGCCCACTATATTGCAATCGTCAACGATATATTCTGTTCAATTTTGAGTAAGTACAACTGCACCATTCTATATATAAAGGTGTTCTCCCCTTATCGAATTACAAACATCACATCGGAAAATAGCGGATCTAAGTAACCTCAACATACGAGTAAGTCAAAAGGTGTGCATATAACGCTAACATTTCAAAACCCCTTCAGATTCTCAACACACTTGCAAGTATGATTATTATACAATATCCCTGAACCGTCACCGAAGCCAGCTACCGGGTGGCTGACCGCATAATATTTCACAAGTCACAAAGCGCTCGAGGTCCGTGCGACATTGACAAATCGTTTAATTCTACATATGAACTCGGGCACGCATGGTGTCCAAAATAAACAGACCGTTTTTGGAGACAGTCTAGGCTGAACTTTATGAAGGTTACCACACTTTATGACCGTCCGTGTTTTGTGTTATGACCCCGTTTCATTTCTTTGGTCGGGGAATTCTGTACCGTGCTCAAAAAGTTATATCTATATAATTGTGTAATTGAAATCTGCTCCATGTTTGTGTAACATGTTTTAATAAATTTATGATAGTTATGGTGTTAAAAAATAAGCTTTATTGGAATTTGAGTACCTTTATGTACCTTTGTATACCATAATGTAATATTTTAATATTACATAATAATGTAATATTTTAACGCGTCATTCATTTCATTTCTTCAATAAAATGTCTTACTCATTATAAAGTTTATAACACTAAAATCCAAGCAAATATGATCACATAAAATATTAAAATCCTCATCAATCACAAATGCTAATGAATTCACAAACAATAAAATTGTGTTAAGAAACATGAGACGTCAGTTCTCATTAAACTACTTCATAAATACGTCTCCATCTATCTTCCGTTTAATAAAGTAAATCTTCTACGACCTACAAAATGTTCATGTATGACACATTGTAAAGGGACAAACTCGTAATAAATTACAGGATTTTCGAGCCTCAAGAAAATCTTTCATTAATTATACGAGAAATTTCATATTTTGCTTTACTCTAAATGTTATTTTAATTAGTCTGTGAGCTTATGTAACGTCTTGAGCGGTTACGTAAACGTGAATTAGATTGTTCACCGATAAGTTATTTGCGGTCTTATTGAATTTCTAACACCAGGTGTATGTTTAATCACACGAAATTATTTTAAACAAATACACCTTGTTAAACTATGGACTTTGCAAATCCTTGATGGTCTTCAAATAGTCGTTTGAAATGAATTTACTTAATGTATGATTAAAAATAATGTTTGAGTTAGGAAGGTCAAGTGCATACAGTTTTTATTATAAGTAATAAATGAGTTTTAGATTTGTCCGTAGATATAACGTATTGTTTCTCAATCTCTCAATTTCATTTTTGGTGAAAAAAAAAAGAAATAAACACTTACCGAGTAGGCCTGTACTATAAGTACTGTTAATATTATTATACTTGATTGCCTCATGTTGCCTGAAAAAGAAAAGAAATAACAAATTAATCAATTAAGGACGTGACACATTACAGCAGCACCGCAACAGCACGGCTCCACACCAGCATTTAAGTTGTCATTCAATTTAGAGCATTAAATCGTGTATATTATAATATATTTCGTAATGTCAATATGAAAAAGCCAACGGCGAGCAGTCAGCGTGCTTGCCGCTTCCACACAACTCGACTCGCCGCCCGCGTGCTGACCTCATGCATACAGCGCGCCAACGGCGTGCTTATTGCGCGCCGACTCCGAGCCGGCAGCGAAACAACGTCATTACGTCGTGTTCAATCATAACATCGATCATAATCGTCTTAAAATAATATTGAGTTTGCTGTGACAGCAAGCTTACACCTCGCGACCGACGCGCGACCGGCGCGCCGACGGCGAGCGGACAGCGCGGTAGTCTTAATTCGAGGCGACGCCGTGCTGCAGCCGTGCTGTTGCCGTGCTGCTATAATGTGTCACAAGCTTTAAACGCACTGGAGTTTTATAAGATAGAGCATGACCAAAAAGATGTGGGAGTTAAATAATAGACTTTCTTTAACGAAGTGGTTAGCTATTTTAACGAAAGGTCACGGCAGTAGGTGAAGGTCATTATTGCAATTATACTGAGAATTTTTAATAGAATTAAGCGTGCTATAAATAGTACCTTTCCTTAACACTTGCTCTTAGAATAATATACTTTAAAATTAATTTCTTCACGGACGTAAAAATGATATTCACAAATCTGGGCCAAAGTATGTCTCAAAAAAAATAATCATTCAAGAGAATAGCGATAGGTATTTCAAGTTACAAAAAAAAAATATTTCAGTGAAAAGTCTTTGAAAAAAAGTTCAAACAAATAAAATACCTGACTTCTTTCTTTCATTTCAATCCTCAGAATTTCTTAAAATAGATAGGTAGGTACTAAAAATTGTCAGTCGACGCGAATGAACGAAAAATCCATCAAGTATTTTCGATCGACGTCATTCGAATTGGCAAGATTCTTTAATATGATCATAACTTTGATCTTCGATTTTCTTATCGAAAATAGGTAGCTACTTTCTGTTCTACAGTTTACGGATAAATAAAGCGGACACATTAGTTATCATCGAGTCTCTAGAAAACAAAGGGTTAGACCGAAATTTGAGTACCTGTATCAGTGACGTGGTATGGTCAGAATGGTTGAAAATGTGTCTATCATGTCACGTAACACTATATTTTTGGTGCATCTCCTATTACAAAACCTACATTGGATCGCTCATATTTCACCAATACCACTGGCTTCTTGGAAACGGCCATCATCCGACGCATTTAAAATCTATAATATAAAAATGAATCGCAAAATGTGTTGGTAAGCGCATAACTCAACAACGCCTGGACCAATTTAGCTAATTCTTTTTTTGTTGTGTTTGTTATTGTCAGGAGAAGGTTCTTATGAAAAAAAAATAGGGTAAAGTAGAGAAGTCAGTTGACGGGAGCGAAGCCGCGGGCAAAAGCTAGTGATAAATAATAATAACTGTACAATTTATCCATTCAGTACACTTTAACAACTTATTATAAATTCCATTCATGTTAGTACTAGGAAAACCGCCTGATAAAATACTAATAAGGCAGTAACATTCGTGGGTGGTAACTTAGTAGCTCTATATTGTGTTCTATATAAATATCTATTAATACTATAGAATAGCATATGAAAAGTGTTAGCATTGAAGTGAGAAATCTTTCTAGGCTAAGCTCTTTAGCCATTTTTCCGCGGTTTCACCTGCATCCCGTGGGGACAACTACCCGGGCCGGCTCTAGGCCATATAACATATTGAAATTAGTTCAGTAGTTTCGAAGCCCTTAGGGTTAGGGTTATGGCACAAAAGTGTTTCCTCTTTTCTTTATTAGTATTTATTGGTTTTCCACCATGTATGCTACAATAATGTGCCATCTATTGAAGAATTCCTACTATTTCTTTTAATGGAAACCGTTATCACACCAGACAGTTCCGCGGAAATGGAAATTATTTTCTGAACGAGGGCCTTTATTCATGAGCGCGAGATGCACAACAGTTGTTAATCCTCAAACGACATTCCATGGAATCGTTGTTCTTCAGATTACAATAAAAGGTCAATACTGTTTACTTGGTGAATTTCCTGTTGGTGACTGTCATAGGGTGTTAGCAATAATAGAGAATAGATATTTCTTATACAATATTATTTTGCAATTCTGTTTTATGTTTACATGCTATTTTTAAGTTTAATTTCGTACTTAAATCAAATCTGAGTCAAAATTATTATTCACGCATTTATAAGTAAGGATTTTTTGTTTCATCACTAGGTACCTACTTGACTCTTGTTCTTGGAAGCATCTTCAACAGAGGTTTATTACCTCTGAAATTATATGTTGTTGAACATATGAACACGAAATACTATGTAAGTAGTAAAGTATTATGTAGATACATCATAGTTCAGAGGCAAGTTATAAGTTTGGTTGACCAATCCGAGATCTAGTGTCGTCATTCGTACTTTCACTTGAATTTTACGTCATCTTATAGTTATTATGACATATTGCAGTCGGATACAGTGAGTTAGTGGTAACTGTTGATTTAAGACGGTTTTCAATAACCTATCTGTTGATTTGTTTGCTACGGATAGATTTTTTAAGCCCTTACAAGCACTGTCAAATTCTTATCTCTAGTAAGTATACATAAAGAGAGACGGGTCATTGAAATCGAGTAATGGCTTATTTAATGTTTACTAAATATTTTGTTATCTTCCTGCAACTTGTCCCAAATTTATTTGGGTTACGGTGCAGCATGTTTTCGTCTTCCATACTCTTCTGTCTGCTGTCATCACGCAAGCTACATTATTTCGTTCCTTTATTTATTCCAATAGCAAACCTCAGCCTTGCTATACTCACACTTAAAGCAAAAAATACTGCATATTTTGTGTTCCTTATTTGCCTCAAAAAATGCTTTGAAACACGTTGAAAACACACGGCCAGTAAGTATAGCAAGTTTACCAAAATACTGAAATTGTGAAAATGAAATGAAATGAAATGAAATGAAATGAAATTGTTTATTTTGCAAGTTGGACATTACATCACTTTTACACGTCATTTTAAGAACGCTGAGGCCGGCATTTCCTAACTGACTGATCCCCGAGAAGAAACGCCGAAACAAACTCAAGGGTCATAGTCTCTTTTAAAGTCCAAACATGTTATAAATGAAATAATTATGTGTGAGTGTCACCATGTACGCGGTCTGGAATGGCCTTTTGAGGAAAGAGCCACATCAGGCTGGAGCTGACCAGTCCCAACAGACGGCACGCATGCATCAGTCGTCGTGTAGCTCAACCATATTTTAGGGAGCTCAACGACCTGTCACACGACGATACCAGATCTGCAGAACATTTGCGTAGGCCATTTAAAAATACTCAAACCTGCCAGACAGTATTTATGTTATAAGAATATATAATGTTGCTCGCATACACGATACTCACATTCACAATAATAATAATAAATTAGCCCCGCAGGGCATCTGAGGCGGATGACGGGGAGTAGCGACCCCGCGGGGCTATATATCCGAGTGCTCCAGGGAGAGTATACTGTCCCCCACCTCCGGCTTGCCGGAGTGAAGCATGACGGGGGATAGGTCTCCCGCCTCTTGGCTTGTCTTCATCGGCCGGTCAGAGTGGAGTCGCTAGAGCAAGGTTAGTCCTGCTCGGAGGGTAGGTGCCTCGTGGTAAGTGGCGAGTGGGCCGGTGATGCTGGACCCACAGGGAGCGCGTGATCTGCGTTTAAAGTCCGCCGAGGTATCCTCACCCTTCTCAGCCGCTCATGTCCCTGTTGCCCTCTTGTTGCTTTTCAGTGACTGATTCCCGGGGGCCCAGTAAGTGAGTTGGCGAGTCTCCACCTGCCATTTTAACATGTATTTAATACATTGTCATCGGCAGGTGCCATAGTTCCCGTAGTTTCCCCATTCCTAGTCCATTAGCATCCCATCACAATAGCCTAAGTAGTTTTCATCCATAGTTAGCAATAGTTTAGCACAGAACCGGGGATTGTCCTTGGGTACATTTCTATAGTGTATACAGGGATAATCGTCGGTTTTGTGTCACCATTTCATTAAAGTTGTCTCAAAAGGGCTTCAGCGTGTTGGCTTCGGCCCCACGTTCGCCTCCCAAAAATCCGGGACTCTATAGTCCCGAGGTCTGGAAGAGACATACAAATCAATAATAAATTAAAAAAAATAATAATAATACCATTATAACATATAAATGTCAATAAAAAGAATGTCATTAATAAAAGTTATCTGATGATAATAATATTTAAATGTCAAAAGTAACAATACACAGGCATTTAAAAAGATATCACTCACTAAGCGAGCAGCTCATTCCCAAGCTTCTTTATCATTTAAATAATCAGATATTTTGTAATATCCTTTTTTCAAGAGTTTGGATTTTATATGATTTTTAAATTTCCTGATAGGTAAGTCACGAACCGCTTTGGGAAGTTTATTGTAAAAGCGTATACATTGACCCATGAACGAGTTGCTTACTCTGTGGAGGCGAGTAGCATGTACAGCGAGATTATGTTTATTCCTAGTATTTATGCTATGAACATCAGACATTTGAACAAAGTTAGAAATGTTTTTACGAACGTACATTAAATTTTCAAAAATATATTGAGAGGCAACAGTCAGAATGTTTATTTCTTTGAATTTCTCTCTGAGAGAAACTTTTGGGCCCAGATTATAAATGGCTCGAACAGCTCTTTTCTGTAGAATAAATATAGTTTCAACATCCGCACAGTTTCCCCAAAGGAGAATCCCATACGTCATTGAACTATGAAAGTAACTAAAATAAACTATTCTGGCTGTGTCCACATCGGTGATAAGTCGGATCTTTTTAATATAATTGAATACCGGCCGTTGGACCGGCAAAATTTCCAATTACAAATTGCAACTTACTTTTCAGTGTGGCAATGTTTATAGTTACATACGAGTTCCCAGAAGTACATTTTTAGAACTAATTACAACTTTTCCGGCGCGTTTGGGATATGTTTTTGTGTAACGCTCAAATTATGAATAGTTTTTACTGCACCTCTAAATTTATTTATGTTTAGGTATTCGTTTATTATTTCAGGTTAACTGTACCAATTTGTTACATTATTAGAAGCCTACCTAAAACAAGTAGATACTCATAGTTTGATGCCTACGTTGTGACTACGATTAAAAAATGCAAAACTCTCTCTAAAATGTAACTAGAATATCGTCATCCATTCCTTGCTTTCTTTTCTTGTCGAACCGCTCCAATTTTCCTTGTTTCATGGAGGAATCGATAGATCACAAGTCCTCATAAAAAATAAACGTCCTTCAATTTTAATAGTGCTCCAATCTTCTCCCAGAAGAGAGGGTAGAGAGTTCATTGGTTATTTGAGCGGGTGACAAGGGCTCGAGAATCACTTATTGGATATAGCTACTCTATTAATTAAGCTATCTATATACACGTATGCTTCTGTAACATAATTAATTGTGATCTGATGTACCAATTGTGTGGCACAAAGGACAATTTCATTTAAGGGTTAATAGGGTTTTGGAACACCATGGGTAATGCATAACAGGGGAGTAAAGCATGTCAAACTCGTATGTGTGTCGAAAGTTTAAATGTAAATTATAACATTTTAATAATAGGAGGTGAAATTTTACGCAAAATAACTAGGCTGTAGGTGTTCAAATGAATGAAAGCGATTATTAATATGTCAGAGCATGTATGATCAGTAATATTGTGTTAAAAATTTATTACCTGAGTCAATATTTCATGAATAGTATTTAGTAGCGAGGGGCGTACATAAAAATATTTAAATACTGATAACTCGGCAAGTAATTAAAACAGATCTCATTGAGTTACAGCACGTTAACTCGACGACCTCGATGGCGCAATGGTCATCATGCCGGATTGTCGTATCTGAGGTCCCGGGTTCGATTCCCGGTTCAGTCGACATTTGTGCGATGAGCATGCTTGTTGGCCGTGGTCTGGGTGTTACAATATGTATTTATAAATATGTATATATGTAGCTATATGTAGTTTATCAATTGTGTTAGTACCATAACACATAACACAAGTTAATTAATAACTTACCATGGGGCTAACCGACAGTGTGTGAAAAAGTGTCCCACATTATTTATTTATTTATTATTTAACTACATTATTCAATGATCATACTTCATTGTTACAATATGGTCATAAACGTGGTGTTACGGTCATTCATCTGTGTTTTTAACACGCCTTTATTAGGTCGACCTGTATTTAACTAACTACATGTGTAATGGAATCTAACGTATTTTTAACTAATAATCTAAAGGATTTCCAAGGATTGTAGCATCATAAACATCTGCAGGTTTTTGTTGTTCTGATGACGATAAGTAAAAAAATATGATGTAATAATAAAGACCTAGGTACTACTACTCACATTAGGTATGTTATGTTTTGACCACACCCGCATAGCGATAACGAACCTCCATAGCTCCACAATGAAGTCAATGATGGAAAATTCGTGAAAAATTGTTTCAATTCCTAGAAATCGAAACTGGATTACCGGTTAGGGAATTTGGGTGCAAAAAAAAACTAAAATATGCCCCTAAAAATCATTGAGAAATACGTAGTTTTATTTTATAGATGTTTTTTTTACATATTAATATAAAATACAGGAAAATTACCAAGCCAGCAGCTAAAAGAACTCGACTGAATGAGCAACCACCGCAATTACGTCTTAAAATTAATATCTACCTACTCATTAAAACGTTGATAACTGCTTTTATAAATAGCATAATTTTACGTACAATTTATAAGCAATTAAATAGGTAGGTACATAATAATTACTATCAGTTTCCCACGGTTTCAACCTCGTCCTTTGGAAACTACTACTAAATACGTCCTATGTCACTCAGAGATAGTGTGCTTTTCAAGAGTGAAATTATTCCCCAAATCAGTGTAACAGGTTAGGAGCCTTCAGGGTACAAATATACAAAAAAACTCTCTTCACAATACTAGCTCAGAAGTTAAGATAATTAATATTCTCATGTAGATAGATAGATAGATAGATATTCTTTATTAGGTACACCAATGTTACATTTTTGATCTTAAACTAGGTAGTTAAAGTAGGTGACATAATGGGCGGTCTTATCGCTAAGAGCGATCTCTTCCAGACAACCTTAGGATGGATTGAGACGAGAAGGAAAATATTATATATGGTAGGCAGTATGGCAAAGTGTACACTTGCTCCTGCAACTTGTGTACCTATAATAATATTGTTGTCATAAATACATAAACTATAAACTAAATATATATAATAATAACAATAAATACATATATACTTATATATAATGTCAATGCTAAATATAGATTTTTGGAAATAGGAATAGTATCCCACCGTTAGGAGGAAAGGTAGTGTTCTTTTAACATACTCTTGAAAACGGCTAATGATTGAGCCCGTCTTATCGTAACGGTATTTAGTTATTATACATGTATTTAATTATTAAATAATAATTGAACAAAATTCACAGATTATTGATTCACCTAACTTCTCCTTGCGTTAGTAACTTCCTACACAGCGAATAAGGAAAATTATGTCGTGTTCGAAATCAAAGACACTAAGTCACACAGTCTACCAAGCTATAAAAAGGATTAAAATTCTTGTCACATTGCTTGAACAACCAACACACATAGGTACTTCTTGTACCTATTAACTTCGCTTCAATATGACTCAATGTGGTCTCCCAGACCTCAGACACAATGTTCATAATATTATCTAATATTGCTAATCAGTACCAGTCTGACGGATTATTAATTACACGCTAATATAAATACTAATTAGGGCATACCTGGCTAGACTCTCGCTAATTATAACTACAATCATCTATAAATTAATGGCATCTACTTAACAGATTACTTAGTGATATTACTACTCGGTTACCTATATAATTAAGTACCCCGTAAGACCCGAAAGTATGTTATATTTTCTTCAGTAGTGGTCGAGTCATACAAAGCTAAATGTGCATATTTACACACAAAAGAATGATTCAACTGTAAAAAAGTACCTGGCACTTATTTCTCCACCCAATTTTTTTAAACTTCATGTGCAAGTTTACCAAAAATAGTAAATACTAGCTTCCGCCAGCGGCTTCGCCCGCGTGGTGGGTCGATAAAAAGTAGCCTATGTGTTAATCCGGGGTATCACCTATCTACATACCAAATTTCAATCAAATCGGTCCAGCCGTTTTTGCGTGATTGAATAACAAACATACATCCATACATTCTCACAAACTTTCACATTTATAATATAAGTAGGATTATAATATAAGTAGGATAAGTCAAGACACAGTTCATTGAAATCCTCCTGAAACAACTATTTATACATTTATCTTCCTATATTCGATGAGTAAGTTTTAATTGGTTGTACCTATCAATTAAAATATTTTAGTACTGTTATTATACACTTCATTGATACAGCAAACGATTGGACTATTTTACTGTAAACTGTTATTTTATTTTACATTTACTTTAAATAACTGACTTTTTGTTTTATAAAATCATTTCGCATATGTAGTACATTTGTGGTTAATTAACGCAGTATATAATTATTATAATTGCAACTGCACTTCCAGTAATTATACGAATATCTACAATTATATAATATTACTTGCATTACCAATATTATAACAGAAAACCAAATAAAATGTATACATACATCTTTTTACACTAAGTAATAATTTAACATTTTTCCTTACAGAAATCTCACACCAAAAAAACTGACTTTCATAACAAAATTCGTACGAAACAAACCTAAAATACATTTGGGGTGCCAAAACGGAACTTTAACCAGCTCTTGCATTCGGCTGAGTGCGTAAGAGCACTGAACTTGACCTGAGTTTTATACAACAGGCCGTGACGTAAGATAAGTGACGTAACTATTGTTACGTCATCACGCAGCTCCGGCAACGCAAATGTTATGATAACTTATTGGTGTAAAAAGTGCACTCGATAGCGTAAAATAAGGCCAATGGGGAAGTTGCGAGATTATCTTTTTTTCTTGCTTTGGCTTTTTCGTCGATTTTTGCATTTCTATCTATTGTTAATAGCAAAATCATCATTACCTATGTTTCGTTGAATATCTTCATATTAATAAAAGTTAACTTTCCAAAACCAAAATAAACGTTAGGGGCCTTTTTATTCATTTGTATAAAGAAGTTTACGACGACTTTCTAAAATACCTACATAATTGAATAGACCCACTCATAAATTATTAGAAATCTATGTTCCAAAGTTCACTTATATGGACATTTTGACCTCTAATTTTATTACAAAAATCTCAAAAGTCTTTCATCAAATTATTTTGGCTTCGTCTATATGGTTCTATTTCTTAATTGATTTATTCTTTTAACATGTACTGTACATAATAGCATCTTCACTAAAAATAAAGAAAAAAAGACAAAAATAAGTAACCACTTTCCACTGCACAAATTACAGACCGCGCAATTCAGTGTTGCCATTTAATTAAAACATTTTCCATCACAGCGACTGACGAGACACGGCAAACGTTTCTAAAGTGATTAGTAATTAGTGTTGCCTTATACTATGTAGTGATATTTTAATGTACCTACAATAAATGCATCTGCACTAAAAAAACAGACAAAAATAAGTGACCACTTCCCACAGTACAAATTACAGACGCCAAACAATTCCGACACTCAGTGTTGCCATTTAATTAAAACATTTTCCATCACAGCGAGACGAGACAGTCGGACACGGCATACATTTGTGCAGTGATTAGTAATTAGTGTTGCGGTAACAGTATAACGAGAATGCCGACCGCCTAATAGCGTGTTGATTGTTAGCTTACGATTATAAATCAACTGTTCAAATATTTTTGGAACATTATTGCCTATATTGGGTACTGATACTATTTTATCTGATTGTGTTACTGTTCTGCTGCTGGGCACTAGTTTCTTGTCATACAAAGAACGAAAGAGCGTTAATCCCCATGATTGATTTCAGACTTCCCCAAGATCAAAGTCCAGGTTTCTTCATGAGGTTTTCCTTCACCTTTACATAGTCATTGGTGTCCAAAATGGAAAGTACTTAAAATTTCGAATAGCTACATTGGTACTTGCTTAATCCGGTATCGAACCCGCACAAATACTTAAGAGGCTGATTTGACCTTTGACTACAATGCCACCACGACTTTTAGCATAGTGCCTAAATCTATGAAAATCTGTCTATCGATGTCTTATGAAAGCTGTCATTTATTTATACCTATCCAATTTGTTATTGTAAGGTATTTGTAATTTTACAACAACTTTAACCAATGTTGCAAGTGCCGGAGTGTCTGGCGTTTGGCAATCATGAAGACACGTGAACGCGCTTACCAACTAAAGCCGGTTGATTCATATCTTTTTCTGCAATATTGTACGTCTTTCACTCGAGTTTAAGTTGAAGTTAGATGACGGCAGACAGATGAGATTGAAAGGAGAAAACATGCTGCATAGACGCGGAATAAAATTAGGCAGAAGAGTGATGATATTTTGAAACCGAAAATAAGTACATAATTCGTGTTTAACATATTCTTTGAATCTGTTAACCACAACTTTTTTTTATACTTGGTGTGTAATTGTGCTTAAATGTACGTTAAATTAAAGTGAAATAAAAGTAGGCATCATTAGACCACTTTTAAAAACACCTACATTTAAAATTTAAATTGGAGTCGCTTAAACTTTTTGGTTCATACCTTTTTTCCTCAACGCAGTTTCGGAAACGAACTGTACGTAAAAAAATAAATAAAGTACCTAAGTGTTTAAATTTTTAACACATTAAACTTGAAAATGTTCCTTTTTAAAGGTGTTTTTATTCTTTGGATTTCTATTTATTTATAATAAGAGCTTGTGAACGGATGAATAATATTGTCAACTCCCTATTCTTAACACTTATTTTGCTATCGAACCTCTTCTTTATTGTCATATATTATTTACTATTTATTTATTTTAAAAGAACATGAACATGACATGTACACTACACATGCTTATAACACCTTTAAGTTCTATGATTAATGAACAAAGACCATAGTATAGTATCAGGAATGCCATATGCGTATGTCGGATCGTGATCATTTGCTTCATAGAATACGAAATTAGTCTATTGTTCTGTACATCTTGCCATAACAATAGTTGACAAAGAAATATAAATTAATTGCTACATAATTGTAACTGTGTTAAGTACTTCAGTTCTCCCTTGAGACGGTTTGCAAATCCAATTTAATCTCGGTTTCTGTGTAATAATTAGTTATTTCTTTAATATTCCGCACTGACATTAATTTATTAACGCTCATATCCTACCTACTGAGAAATTCTTAATAACTTGATTTTCAAATTTTAATTTAATACGAAACATTCAGACTGGCACAATAATATTTTCTTCGGTAGCATCATATTAAAGATCCAAAATATAATATTGCCAATTGTGACTCTACGGATATATTTTCGGTACCTATAACAAAAAATTACACCAAACATCCACTGTTCCACAATTATGTAAAGTTAAATAATAAAATTCGCTTAATTTTTCTACATTTTAAAATTCATAAATAATGTTTAAATATTTCTTTAAAACTTACTTCGTAAAAAGACACTCCACAAAAATATTATAAACACACTTTGATTTAACAAAATGTAGTATTCGGTTCGTTCAAACGTTTCGCAATCGTTAGAGCGTCGCGTGCGCCGACAGAGGCTTTGCTAAACAAACTATCTACCCGTAGAGCATAGGCCTTGCCATTCTCCCGTTCGCCGGTCAGTCGGACTACAACCGGTCCGATCAGACTACATTTACACCGTATAACCGCATATCTAAACTATATTATTATTTTTTTTTTGTTTGCTTGTTTGTACCCTAAAGGCTTCGAAAATAGTGAGCAATTTGAGAACTTATTTCACTTTTGGAGAGCTACACTATTTCTAGGTAACATAGGCTATATTTTATATCTGTAAGGGAAGAAGTTACCACAGGACGCGGGTGAAACCGCGGGAAAATTACTTGTCAAAAATACAGTTCAACTGCCTTTACATTCATATCAAACCAATGTTTTATTTGATAAAAGAAACAGCTTTAATATTCATAACGTTTAAACGTACAATTCCACCACGAACAATAGTAATAAAGTTCTATATTTATTCATAAGGTATTTGAAAATTGAGCGCAAAATATTTCATCTAACTTGGACATGAAATATTAATAATATGTTGATAGCGATGATTGAGCTTTTAACAGATGCTTTGTAATACTTTGGTCGGCTTTATACATTTGAGTATTTGCAACGGTCACAAAACAATTTGTAATCCTGTATATTCGGGATTTTATACTCTATCGTTTGAAATCCAAACTTTTATTTTAGAATTATTATTTTAAATATCTTTCGTATTATTTTCACGTAACTCGATGATGAAAAGTTATAACAATTGCCATACAGGATCAAATTGTTCATGCCTAAATTTTACACAGTTGACGGTCTCTATCATATAGTCTCTGTCATAGTTAACATATTTAATAAAAAAAATATATATATTTATTTCATGCCTCACAATTACTAATTGCCCGGCAACATATTTTGAATACACCTGTGTTCCCGCCTCACTTAGCACCTACAACAGTATTTTGTACGTATTCAAAAATAAATGCAAGGGCTGTGTGTAATTTCGTAACATGATGGTTGATTTCTGATAAATCTACTGTGAGATGGAGCGGCACTGGTTCGAAATCCAAGCGTTCTATGGACGACAATCTTAATTGTCGAATAAAATGACTTTTAGAAAGGGTGAATTAAAATTTTATCGGTAAATCAATTTTTTAATACCTATATTTTTATTTGCGATATTCAATTTCTGCACATAAACGATATTTATGTTTTATTTATTATCGAACAATATTTGAGTGTCCTTTTCGCCAAAGAAAGAAAATACTCATGACATTATTAAAAGTTGTTGTCACTCAACACAATATTAATAACCGTAACTACTGACTTTGTTATCGGTACTTTTAGAAGTTCCAAGGAGACGTTTTAGCGGAGTCTGACGTTTTATTTTTATTATAATCGTTAGGTACGCATCGGTGTAAATGGTGCCGACAGAATATTTTGCAACTGATTTGCGTAAATGAAATAAAAGGAATATTATACTGGAATTTCCTAGTTCTACTTTATTGGTAATTATTATTAATTAAAACACAGATGTCATGATATTTAACAAAAATGTATATTTAAAAGATATGCTGTGTCATTTGACGTATTTTAAAACTTTCCTCTTTACTCAAAGCTTAAATTCTCCATTGAATGAGATATTGATATTTTGTTTTTTGTTTCATTTTTAATACAATATGATTCCTCTTGACCATTTTATTTTTAGTCCTGATATACATAGGTACAATATTTCGATCAATCACTTAGGTTTATTTTATATTTTCATGAATGATTGATCGTGTTTTAAAAACCTAAGCTTGCATATTCTTTTAGTCTATTAGTCTAATCAATATAATATTTTACTATTTACTATCCATATCTAACTATATCGGGATGTCTATAATACCTTGGAAGATGGGAAGGTCTTTGGTGTGGGACGCAACCTGCGTCGACACCCTTGCACCTTCCCACCTTCCCAGTACGGCAAGCTGTGTCGGTGCAGCTGCTGCAGCCGCGGAAAACCTCAAACGGCACAAATATGTAAACCTCACCGGCAATTGCATTTTTGAGCCGTTTGGGGTTGAAACCTTGGGACCATGGGGCCCAAGTGCCCACAGACTCTTTCGAGAAATCAGTAAGCAATTAGTGGAGTCCACTCGTGACCAAAGGGCTGGCCTATACTTCGGTCAAAGGATATGCATTGCCATCCAGCGTGGCAATGCAGCCAGCCTTTTGGGCACGATCCCAGCTGACAGCGATGCGGATGAATATTTTGATACTTAGTTTTAATATTTCCCTATCATAAGATCAATGATGAATAATTAAATAAAGTTTTACTATATCCATAAGTACATACTAATCATCACACATAAATCAACAAAAGAAAGTAAGTAGTAGGAGTAGGAATTAGCACTTCCGTACCCTTTTGAGTATGTAACCACTAAAAATGTCATGAAATATTGTAATAACTATAGGTTCTTACTGTTTATTTGAAAGTACGTTAAGGTTCAAATATTTGTCAATAATTAGATATAGGTACTCGTAACAGTAACCATTGCATGCAATTAATAGATATAAAAAAAACTTGAAATGGTATATGTATTGTTGTAAGTCAGGCTATAAATACCTAAGTACGTTAATTAGGTATTGGTTAATTAATTCAATATATACTTTTCTGTCTTTTTACAAATCCTCCAAGCAAAATTTTGTCAAATATAAGGTTAATGACCGAATTTGAGTGACAGTTGTTAAAACCCGCAAAAATAAGTCTCTCCCTCCGGTCACTCACCCTAAGGTTTTTACCCAAAATATTCCTGAAAAGCTTTTTTCAACAAAAGACTTATAAATCTTTCGCGACTGAATGCAAAGGGTAGATTCATATAATAAACTGTTCTAAAATACTGAAGAAACATTAACAGTCTTACTACAAAAAGTTAAACATCTGTTGAACATTTGATTTAAAAAAGTTAGGCTGCAAAATGGACCTTATTTCAACGTCATAATCTGACCTTTTTTAGACAAGTGTTCAACAAACATCTAAAAGTTTTTGTGGTACGACGGTAAAAATCTTTGGTTATATGAATTACAGCTTAACTTAAAATACACTATTTTAAGAAAAATCATTGTTGTGTTCGCATTAATGGCCGTTTAAGAATCTTTTTATAGCACCATAATCCTCAACGAACAACAGAACAAAAACTCTTTTGATATGACCTATTCAATATTGTGGAATCATTTTACCAAAAAGGTTAAAATAATGACCACAAGATAATACCTGGTCATTAGCCTTCCTAAACATAAAATTCTTTGGCAACATTCTATGGAAGATTTATTTTTTTCTCCTGAAAATAATCTGTCTGCCATTCCTAACTCAATTAAAGTAAAATTTATAAAATGAAATCTTTCTTAGACCCTTGGACAACTCTTACCCATCGACAGTTAATTACTAAACACAGGTATAGTATGTAGTATAGGATTTAATTTGTTTAATTTGTTGAAATATGTACCTATAGTTTAAATTTTTTTTTGACACTTAAGTATTTGTTGTAATTTTATTTTTTTGTTTAATTAATTGATATTGTGCCTAATTTGGAAAGAATTGTTTTAATTATTTAATTTTTTTGTATTGTTTGAGCAATTTTGTATGTTTAGAATTGTACCTTCTAAGTAAAATTTGCACGCCGTAAGGCAAAATCGGGACTGTTGTAAAATATTATTTTCAGCTAATTTGTATACCTACATTTGGCAAATAAATGATTCTTATTCTTATTCTTATTCTTACAGACGAGATATACACACTAACGGTAACACTATATAGCTATAACCACTTTCAGTTGTCAAATTGCCTATTTGTGGCAAGCACACGGCTGGTTGTATAAATGGTGCAACTCATGGACGTATATAAGGGGGGGGTTCTGTACTCTCTTATGTACTCTCTTATGTACTCTCTCTTGTACTCTTATGTACTCTCTTATGTACTCTCTCTTGTACTCTTATGTACTCTCTTATGTACTCTCGTATGTACTCTCTTATGTACTATCTTATGTACAATCGTATGTACTCTCTTAGGTACTCTCTTATGTACTCTCTTTGTACTCTCTTAAGTACTTTCGTATGTACTCTCTTTGTACTCTCTTATGTACTCTCTTATGTACTCTCGTATGAACTCTCTTATGTACTAGGTACTTATCTTATGTACAATCTTATGTTCTCTCTTATGTACTCTCTTATGTACTCTCTTATGTACTATCTTATGTACTATCTTATATACAATCTTATGTACTCTCTTTGTACTCATTTATGTACTATCTTATGTACAATCTTATGTACAATCTTATGTACTCTCTTATGTACTCTCTTATGTACTATCTTATGTACAATCTTATGTTCTCTCTTATGTGCTCTCTTATGTACTCTCTTATGTACTCTCTTATGTACTATCTTATGTACAATCTTATGTTCTCTCTTATGTGCTCTCTTATGTACTCTCTTTGTACTCTCTTATGTACTCTCGTATGTACTCCCTTACGTACTATCTTATGTACAATCTTATGTTCTCTCCTATGTACTCTCTTATGTACTCTCTTATGTACTCTCTTTGTACTCTCTTATGTACTCTCGTATTTACTCTCTTATGTACTCTCTTATGTACTCTCTCTTGTACTCTTATGTACTCTCTTATGTACTCTCGTATGTACTCTCTTATGTACTATCTTATGTACAATCTTATGTATAATCTTATGTTCTCTCTTATGTACTCTCTTATGTACTCTCTTTGTACTCTCTTATGTACTCTCGTATGTACTCCCTTACGTACTATCTTATGTACAATCTTATGTTCTCTCCTATGTACTCTCTTATGTACTCTCTTTGTACTCTCTTATGTACTCTCGTATTTACTCTCTTATGTACTCTCTTATGTACTCTCTTATGTACTATCTTATGTACAATCTTATGTATAATCTTATGTACTCTCGTATGTACTCTCTTATGTACAATCTTATGTACTCTCGTATGTACTCTCTTATGTACTATCTTATGTTCTCTCTTATGTACCCTCTTATGTACTCTCTTATGTACTCTCTCATGTACCCTTATGTACTCTCTTATGTACTCTCGTATGTACTCTCATATGTACTCTCTTATGTACTATCTTATGTACTCCCTTATGTACTATCTTATGTACAATCTTATGTTCTCTCTTATGTACTCTCTTATGTACTCTCTTATGTTCTCTCTTATGTACTCTTTTATGAACTCTCGTATGAACTTTCTTATGTACTCTCATATGTACTCTCTTACATACTGTCTTATGTTCTCTTTGTCGACCATCACAAAGTTATGTACCTATGTTTGAGCTACATTTTACGTAATTTTTGTTTTGAGTTCTCAAAAATACAAAAAAAACAATCTACTAATAGGTTGCCTGCGTCTTTGATTTGCTTACTTGCTAAAGGCTCACGCATTCAGTTATTTAACTATACATAGGTACAGTTTGGGCTGATTTCTGTTTTTTACCTTGTGGACCCCTTGTCAAAGCTATACGTCCTTAATTTAAAAATATCTCTTCTACAACTGAAGAGGTAAAATCACAAAGGTATCTTTTTTCCACTAAGAAACGAAACTGCGAGTACATTATAAATCAGTGCTTAAAGTAAGAAATACACACACTGTTTTTCTCTGAAGACCTAAATAAAGAGCGTCAAATGTAATACTGTAGGGAGCTGTAAAGCACACAACTTTATTTCTGTAGAAACCAATCTCTTCGCCTATTGTGGTGAAACTATACCTTCAGAAACTGCTCTTGTGTTGAACGCATATCTGCGTTAGTAAACTCTTTACCTGGGTACATGTAGAAAAGATTTTGTTACATTGTTTTCGCATAAACAAAGTAGGTAGGTAGGGGCCTGCGTAGAGACTTATAAAATTGATTTTCTGCCAATTTCGTAAAAGTGATATATTTAAGTCATCTGCGCTGAGGAAGTGGTAAATGACACCTACTAACCTATTGTATTACCATCCACTACAGAACATCGGTCACCCTCAATAAGCACCTTGTTTTTAATTAAACTACTTTTCATCATTAAAAATTGTTCACAGTACCAGCTTCACGACCTCATTATAACAAGAAAAAGTTTACTTTACCTACATACGCGGGCGTAATAACCGGAATTCCCAGCACACAGCAAACCTATTGTCAACAGTTTACGAACTGACGTCACGGGAAAATGAGAAAGCCGACAACACTATTCGTTCCACGGTAGATAAGCTTCCCTTAAATACTAAAATACACAAAGGAAATTAACGTACTTTACATTTACAGAGCCCGTTGCTGATAGGGCATAAAAAATGAACAGTAAAACCTAGTACTAACTAGTACTGAGTCGTGTAGCAACATGTTTTACCGGCAAAGGAATTATTGCTTAATGTTTTTGTCTCTTATTTCTCGTCATTAAAAGGTTGTTGGACTATGGGGATGTTGTTTTTATAATTCTGAGTTATAAACCGTACCAAATTGCAGTATATTTATTCACGAGTACTTTAGAAAATTCTAATAGAAATTAATTTCAGGTATCAAATCTTACCAGCCTTGTGGCACATCATCATCATGGACATGGTAGACCTAAATTCTCATGATACTCGCTCATTATTGTAAATTAACTGTAGCGAATTCACCACCATTTTCAATTTTTTTATAATAGACCTGAAACTTAAATCAAAATGTCTACAAAACATTGCGAGATAAAGTAAAAAAATACGAGCGTAATAACACCTACATTGAATTGAATTCGCTGCACGAACATCAACCTCATACATTGTAGTTATCATTTAAGCATTTAAATGATATTAAGATCTTAGCTAGCATCTGTTTTATGACTGAGCTTTTTAGGTAAAATGTGCACGGAAGCTAAATTTGCATCGTGAAGAAAACAAAACTACCAAAAAAATAATTTATACTGAAAACGAATAGGTACTACGAATTTTTAATTGTACTGGAGCGACCAACTGGAGCGCTAATAGCGGGTATATCATGGTATTTAATCTATCACAAATATTTTGTTCCGAATGCCCAATTAAAAAGATTTGCCGAACTAAACACGCATGATGTTGAATTTAAACGAATGCGTTTGAAACGAGTTCAAATATTTCATTTGTATTGTACAGAGCAATTTTGTATTGTATTTTTTATGCAGAATATTTTATACAGTAATTTTTTTATTAGGTATAGCATTCAATCAGAATGTAAAACGTTTATGTAGATTTTTTATATTCCTATGTGATCCTAGATTCTAAATGGTACTTTCAAGAAACGAACGGAAGGTTACAGTTCCTTTATTTCAAATTCCAACCACTTAATCAAATATTGGTTATTTCAAAAGCTTTACATGAATTGCAATTATTTTTTTCAACCTTTAATTTTTACTATCTCGCCAGAGGTTTACTGTTAGCTTCTGTCCATAAAATTACTATCATCGAATATTTTATAGGTACTACTAACTTCGTCTAAACCAAATAAATAAAACTACTGAACTACACGATGTGAACGTTCATTGACAAATATTTACCACGAAAAAATAACCACGGTACCAAAATAGCGTACGTTCCCTTTACATATATTGAATCAAAGCAAAATAAACTAAATAAACAGAAATGTGAGTATAAAACTTAAAAACAACTCAATTGACGTACGAAGCCACGAGGGGCACTTATCCTTCCACATGAGACCGAAAACCCAAAGAGCTATTAACTTTTAATAAAACATATTTTTTATGTTGCAAATAAAATGTCGAAAAGTTTCCATTCAGTGTTTACATTCAAGCTATTTTTATCAGCTCTAAAATGAGATTATTTTGAGGAGAAACATTAAAGAACCTTTGTAATTTCGTTGGGGTTTTCACAGTTTTAGGCACTGTGTATTTTATTTAAAGATTATTTTGGACGATAGTTAATTAACAGTGATGGAAAATATTGCACGAAAATCGGTGGGCTTTGAAACGCTATCGAAAAAGTATCTATAGATAGAGTAAGAAATCTTTGAAAGAAAGCTACTAAAAAAATATTGTTATTCTTGACTAGGTATTTGTTGAATGAACATTGTTCTTATTGTATCAATTCAGTCTTATTTTAAAACCACATTAAAAAGAACATCGCTTTAGTTATGATTATAATTTATCAGCCCAAACTCTCAGGGTTTTTATAAACTGGTGATAACATGAAATGTTGAGGGTTCCCCGCAGCTCAAAATCAAAGTCAAAATCATTTATAACCTATTTGTAAAACATAGGTATAACCCAAGTAAAGGTATAACGAAGCCGGTTTTTGCAAATCTACTGATTAGCTAGAGCCACGAACATAGAATACAGCGTATCTAAATAGGTTTTTAGAGGTAAAACTCTCATTGCATTTGTGTAAGTGCAAAAAACCGTGCAGTGTGCCAGGTCGTGATCATTTCCTTGCTGAATCTAAGTGCTGGAAGTACTTTAGCAGATTTCTATCGGCAGCTATTCTCGCTCAAGTAAATTAGATAGGTACTTTGCTCTTTTTAAGTCTGTCTAATTTTAGTAAGAGTTACTTAGATTGAAAAGTGGGTTTTCATTTAAAGCTATTTGTGATTATAAAGTGATTTGATTAGCCAGTTTGTATTATAATGCTAACTCTAGAACAATAATAGTAATTCGGTTATATTAAATTTTAAACCATTTCTGATCACTGCGTTTTCCGTCTAGATGAAATTAAACTGTAAACGTAAAATAATATTACAGGAATAATAGGTACAATAATTAAATACAAATAAATCTATGACTAAGTGAAATTTTAAAATCAACATAGCTGTGAATAGCTTTTAAAATGAATTTAAAATTGCATAATTGCTATTTAACAAAACTGCTAATTAATTGGCTAAATATACGCTACAATGTTGTATTTTGTCCTCATTTAGAGAATTTCCCTAATATAATCATTAGTATATTAACCCGATCATTTGTATATACTTTTAAATAAAATTGAAATTATCTGACATCCGTTCGTGTTTTAATTTGGGACGGCCTGATTTTATTACAAATAATAAAATAAATTGTTTGAATTTTAATTTGCTGAAAGGGTTAAGCTGATCATGATAAGATACCTGTTCCTCAAATTAAATGTTAAACACGACCAAATACCGTTTAACTTTTAAGCAATTCCGTAATCTGCACTTTGTACTTAATTTTTAAACAAAGCATTTTTAAATACATATTAAATATAAGCCGTTTAGGTAGACATTAATGTTGACATATCAAATTCCAAAAACCCAAAATTCAAAATACACTTGAGGAAAACTTTGAACAGTAACTAAATTTTATTTTTCATATCAAAATGTCACGATAAATAAAAAAAACCTGCACCTCCCGTTTTGCTTAAGGAGTCACATAATCCATGATAGAACAATGAATTCAAATTCCACTGTCAATTAAAAACTCACTCTTTATGTATAAACAAATGAACCTCTAATATAACTGAAATAAATGAATAGAGGTAAGGTGACGTACACCGTGCGTCTACACGGTGTACGTCATATAGCTTGAGCAAGATAACATGCACGAGGGACAAGAGCACGAGGGTGGGTATTTTGCTTTGTTACATGCGCGAATCGCTGGACCCACAAGTTACCTCCGCATGTGCCTCAACATGCGCAAGGTACTTTCACCGTGTAGATGCACCTTAATCAACTAAGCTTTTTATTACGTTCATAAACTGTTTGAATAGAGCACATTCTGAACAAGCTTCATTATACTAAGCATTAATAGTTCTTGCTTCGTTGTAGTCTAATTACATCAGCCATTTAGAGATTCCATCTCGAGTCCAGTGGTTCTACAAGTTTGCATGTTTGATGTTTGTTAACATTATGCATTAAGGAACCAACTATTGTTGTGTAGGATGGGTGATGCAATTTCAGTGATGTATTGTTAGGTATGTTGAGAATCGCTTGCTAAGTTCTAAGTTTGAGGAGTCTGGGTGTTATTGCCCCTCGTAAGTTCATAGTGATTGCTCTGAAGAACTATACAATAGGTAAATACATATTGCGTAATAAGAAGTCGGTTTATAAAAAGGTTTACGAGAAATTGTGTAGATGTGCCTTTTGTATGAAAGTATATATAGGAATCATTTTAAGCCTAGTACAATATAATGACAAAACAAAATGACTAATTAACAGTTCGCTATTAGAAATGTAACGCCAGAATGCAAATGCAGTTCACATCATACCGTCACATCCTGGTGCACTAGTTTATACTACCACCATTGCATAAGATATAGGTTCAAACCAGAATCATAAAGTAATAATTTTTGGGTTGAATTTTATTCCCAATAAAAAAGAATACGGAATAATTTTTATTAATGTTTCTTTTTATTTTTTTATTTTTAATTTTTATTCCCACATGGTGGTGGGGTCAGCTTTCCTAATTTTTCTTCTCCACTTCGCTCTATCTACGACTTCGTTCTCGGACACCTGGCACTCCTTCATATTATTACTGTTTCTGATAACCTTAAATATAGAATTTACATGAGTTGCAATTATCAGATTTTTTTAAGAAATAAGTACAGCAAAACCTTCTTAGAATCTGTGCTTTAACTTTTGCTTAATATAAACGTGATGTTATGTTATTATTATTTCCAACAATAATATAAGAGATAATTATATTAGTTTTCCTGTCCCCTTTGTTAATTTACCTAACTCTAGAATTTGATATTCTCGACCCCGCCTCCTCAAACAAGTTTGAAGAGGTCCTTGGTCTAAATGGAATTATTATTGCAATAGTCTGAGTTCCTTGTAGTTCATAGAGACGCGAGTTATATTACAGCGGTCTGTGGTTGTCCAGACTATGTTAGTTAAGTTACCTAACGCAAATTATCAACATGCCTGCCAATTTTTGAACAACTTCTATACTAAAAAGTATTTCGAGAATACCTTTTTTGTTTCCCCTTTGTTGAAAAACAACTTTTACGACTAGGTTTACCGGCTACTGATAAAGTCTCTGATAGCCTATAACTGATAGATAAACTATAACTGTTGGTTTTACTGGTCTCGGGTAGCAATATCTGGCAAAAATTATAAGTGAACTTTTTTAGCTAGATAGCTTTAAATATCAGATAACTAATTCACACTTTAACCGGTATTTTATATTGTTTTTATTTAAGTCCGTTAAGCGATAGATGTTGTTACTTGACAAGATCGTCGCTGCATACATTACTCACACTACACTCTGCTGCACCGGTTTCTTTATACGATTTACAACTTATCTAGATACACGAACAACTACATAGTTCCCTATATGACGCATTGACGTTCTCCGTATGACGCTGCGAGTTTCCGCACAAAAATATTCCATGCAACCAATTTAACTAGCAAAAGCTTTTTAAAACAACATTTACTTTACAACCAGCTCTCATATTATTTGCATTTTTTGTAGCAATCACATTGCAAATACTCGTCGTCATATTTTCTTTCGTTTTTCTAGTGTAAGGACGAAATCGCTTTAATTTATAAGATGTTTGTATGTATGGCTTCTCTCGTCTCAGTTTGTATTGCATAGCGTACGCAGTTTAGTTTAAAGACTTGAGAAAATTCTTGCATGAACTTAGATTAAATAAAACCTTGAGCTTGAAAGGTTCTATGAACTGGTTTGTTATTGAAACAGCTGATTGTTTTGATAAAATAAGCGTCGTGAGGAAACTGCTTCAAATGTCAGAATAAGAAGTAGAATTTACGCTTCGAATGCTTTCTAGCATATTTTGCAGTATTAACACGCATGCATGCATGCATTGGTGCAACATGGTTGATACGTTTTGATGGTCACGGTTGATGCATTTTTTCTGCCGATTAACCACGGAAGTAGGTAAATCTCATCTTACTCATTACTTATATGCTTAAACAAAGCGGAAAGACAATACAAACACGTCCTTTGATCAATCTTTGACCATTCAGAGTAGCAAAAAAGGTAAAATTCACTGCTCGATGTAAATAAGGGACTTATAATACTATTCTCATTGTAGGCGCGAATGCATGAACGGTTGGTAGGGTTCTTTTTATTTATGGATGCCTGCCGCGGGCCGGTCCTTTTTATGCCCTTTAAGCGAATTTTCTACTCAATTAATTAGGATTTAGGGTAATTTATTATAAAAGTCTACTTATTTGCGTGTTTTGAATAAAATTTTATTTATGGGAGCATGACAGAAGCAGTGATGGAATTGGTTGTAACTGAATGATCTAGGTACAATTATAGTTCGGCCATTCAGAGAATGCGTTCCTGACACGTCGCGATTGAACTGACGACGTAATAACATTCATTGATTATTGATATAATAATGTTGTTTTAATGCTCCTCAATTGTTAAAACGGTAAACAACCAGCAAAAATATTTTTATCGTAACTGCAACGCCATTGCAAAGTTACGTCGTCAGTTCAATCGCGACGTGTCAGGAACGCATTCTCTGAATGGCCGAACTATAGTATAAACAGTCGTGAAACTAAACACTTCAAATTACAAAAGTAAGTGAAATAGTACCCGTTATTACATTAATCATGATTAATGTAATGAAACTGTATCTATCTATTAAATATCGTGGCACAACGCTTTTTTAGTAAAGATGCGTCTGCTAAACCCAGGAATACTTAGCCAGATTAACAGAGTTTTTTTTTCTATTAGAAAATCGTGTCTTATTCCTACTTTGACATGGTGCCTCATTGTCTGTTTTTTACTACATCATACCACAGACTTTATTACGCCACTAGATCGGGAACTAAAAATTATCTCACTCGTTTTACGTCACTAGGGCTACCATAAAGCAAGGATAGTTAGGACTGTCCTTGACATTTAGAGTACATGTGTACTTATGTTTATTGGGACGTAACGATTACAATAGTTCTGGTTCTTGTTGTAATAAAGGAACATGGAGAACAAAATGACTAGCGGAGGTGCCACATCGGAAAATCGCTAAGAAAGTAGCGCGCCAAAATGCGGATGAGCGGCGGACGAGGAAGGTGACTTCGCCCGTATATATATATTCTTTGGACCCGACCATTTGTTAAGACCAAAAATCGTTGACAGATCTCTCAAAGAACCCGAACTCCCCGTCTCATTGGTTCACTCGTAACTGATATTTTTGGTCATGTCCACATATGAATTTGACCTAGAAGAAGGCGCCTAACCTACCTGCATTATAGCATCTCCGCTTTACTTTCCTTGCTTGTATTCTACTTCTTGTAATAAAGGAATAACTATCTATTACGTTTGCCATGAGTGTTTCGAAACGTGTCCCTGACATAAGGTAAATTGGTCCTTTGTGACGCAATCAGTGTCAGGTATAACTAGAACGGTTCTGAGATAATTATTGTGGATAATATATAATATCTGTTGATTTAGTTACATTAAGTTCTGACTATTGATGTTAAGTTCAGCATTACTTAATTATGTTGAGAGGAATATTGTATTGACGTTTAGGTAAACAAAATGAAATGAAACATGGAGTGACGCAAGCCGTCTTCGTATTTTTAGATTTTGTACCCATCGTATTTTTTTTGTTTATCCTTTTGAAACTTGCAAAAAAACAATTGGATATCTGTTTTAAGGTAAAAAAGGCCTTAATTACACTAAAATCTATTTAGGGAAATCTTTAAACAATGAAAGAATCCTCGAAAAACTTACAAAGTTTTTTCATTTCCAATCCAATCAAAAGAAAATTTATTTGAAACGACAACATTTCTTAAATTGATTTAGAAATATTTTTCTTTCAGTTAGGTACCTTTTTTACGCTTCTATAAAAGGATTTATTATGAAAAGAGTTTTAAAAAATAAACCTATTTTCTGTCGAAAATGTATATTAAACTACTCGTAGAAAGTCTTTGGCCGAGCGTCTTTTAAATGGTTTGTACTTTATCAGTACTAGTCATGGTTGGGTGGACTTTGTGCTTACGTCATGAAACTTAGGTAGAACTTGGACGTGTACATACGTCGCTTTAATGCAAAGGTCATTGGACCCACAAGTTCACTTCAACGCAAGGGGACGAATAAAATAAATGAGCTAGCTAGTTTTGCTCCACTAGCAAGTCCTTTCGCGAAATGTAAACAAAAGTAAGTAGCCGAGACAACCAAGAAACCATAACGAATGTTTTTATTAAATTTAATAAAAACGTAGTGGAATTGTTACTCGAGCTCATTTCGTGTTTATTTTATTCTACCTCTAGATAGTGCTAAAATAAATGTTCAAGAATTATTTTTAGATTTAATTAAACACAGTGTTTAATAATTTGTTTTTAACTCGAAAAAATAATATAATATACTTTTAGTAGACATCTATTTTTCATAGTTTGTTGATTCTCAGAGAAAATGGGGTTTCATGTGGTTCTTTAAGATACCTTTTACAGTATATAAGTATTATTATATTTTCATAAAGTTATCTTTAGTTCCTTTTAGATTCCGGCTACCTTGTGGAGCGATCGGGTGTAGATAATACTTTTACTGTTTTATGAGGTAATCCATTATTTTCCCAGTAGCATGAAAATACTGTATTTTCATTTGAACTATTATATTATTCATGTGTAAATGGAGCGGTGTATAAAATATGCAGAATAATCCAGTGTTAAACATTAGCATTAGCGTTTAATGTTTGAGGGTTGACTGTTTAATGTACATACATACATACATACGTAGCTAACTGTTTATTAGTGTAGCACTATATGTTTTAGCGGAGCTGAGTAGTGCGGTACAAACTACATTAATTTATGAAATAAAATAGAAGCAGATTTTTAATACCTGAATTTTGTAGAAGGAAATGTCACCATCTACGGACACTGTCAAGATATTTTTTTATTCATAAAAAAGACGACCATGAAGAGACCACCAAAAGTAAAACAAAATTGAAAGTTTATGTTGGTTTTCTGTTAAAAACAGACTCAACGCGACGTATCTTAAAATAATGTACAGTTTTCTTATGGACCATGCGCGTACCGTCATCAAGTATTGTAAAAAACTGTTCCTAGAACCTAATAAAAATAATTGATATTTTCATGTCATTAGACCTGCTTACTACTGAGCTAGGTCTTGTCGGAAGACACGTCATAATTGCTTGACTTAATTGACGTATAATGGCTAATTACTGATTTAATTAATAAAACAACCGGTGTTATTACGGACATAGTATGGAAGGTCAGTGGAATGGAATAATTTACTACTATTTATGTTTGTTGTTATTACATTATTCGACAAAAAATATCATCATCTCCCGAGCCTTTTCACAACTATGTTGGGGTCGGCTTCCAGTCTAACCGGATGCAGCTGAGTACCAGTGTTGTTCGATTAAAAATATAGCTGCAAAATTATCATTTTTTCCGCATCGGTACGTTATTAATGTGACTTTGATTGCACGTCATATCATCTGCAACGATTAAATGCGCAATATGTATATCGTGGTTATTTTTGTATGCAGTCTTTGAAAGGTCAATGCTTGTTAAAGTTTTAATTTTATATTTAGAATTAACAGTAATGCATAAAAAGAGGGATGTAGATGTACTATGTAATATTTGTACGGAATAATCAGCGAACAGATCGCTGATCACGCGTCACGCTCCAACATAAACATTATAAGTATCTAACTTTTAAAAATGTACTCGTTTTTAGTAACTTACTGTTAGGTTTCTTTTTAAGAATAACTTAGCATTTTTCTTATTTACCTATACGACTTTACTTATAAAAAGGTAAAAAGGTAGGTAAAGGTAGGTAATACACATTGGTAATTTCTTTCTTGGTATGACGTAATCACATGATCAAAAATATAAGGTAGATTGGTACCACAATCTTCCATTTTGCGTACTTACCATAAGTATCTACTAAAAGGGATAAAGTCTTAGCAATTTCTTAGCCGGATAAGCTGGGACATAAAGGAGCAAAACTGTTTAGGTCTTTGATATCACACGACATTTGTATAATATGACGCATACTAATTTCACACCACAGCGTTGCTTGCAAGAAGCCCACAATGCTCGAACATACTTTTATTTACGTAACTATTCATTAATTGGTAACTTCCTTACTTAGGTGGCAATTTTTTAGAAGATCTATATTAATTTTAATAGGTCAAAAAAACAGTTTTAAGTAAAATTCGACAAGGAAATAAACATTGATTGCCAATCACAAAATTAGCTTAAGATGTACAAAACGTGCTTTCATATCGCCAAAACATGGTACAACAACACAAAACACCCATTTCTAGACACGAACGGAATACTTTTGCACCTTAACACGTTTGATAGAATAAGCCTTCTTCATCTTCAGCGCAGATGTGTCACGAATGTATCTAGACATAAAAAAATAATGCTGAAACCGCTCAAATTCCGGTGTCAAGCCGACACGAGAACGGAACGAGGACGGGACGTGAGTCGAGCTTTACGTGTCAAATATTCGGTATAGGGTTTAATGAAATTTTTGAACGGTAATGTGGAAGCTATACGCAGCCAATTTCCTTTTTAGGGGCTGTTTGGGGATATTAGGTTATAATTACATGGGGCAATTTCGTGACTGTTTTTCAGATGGTTTAGTGTTTTTTTTAGATCGTATATATAAAATAAGATAAAAGTCGTGGTGGCCTAGTGGGCAAAGAACCAACCTCTCGAGTATGAGGGCGCGGGTTCGATTCCAAGTCAGGCAAGTACCAATGCAACTTTTCTAAGTTTGTATGTACTTTCTAAGTATAGCTTAGACACCAAAAGACTGTGTTTCGGATGGCACGTTAAACTGTAGGTCCCCGCTGTTATTGAACATCCTTGGCAGTCGTTACGGGTAGTCAGTAGCCAGTAAGTCTGACACCAGTCTAATCAAGGGGTATCGGGTTGCCTGGGTAACTGGGTTGAGGAGGTCAGATAGGCAGTCGCTTCTTGTAAAGCACTGGTACTCAGCTGAATCCGGTTAGACTGGAAGCCGACCCTAACATAGTTGGGAAAAGGCTCGGAGGATGAGGATGGATGAGTGTTTTTTTTAGATTCTCTGCCATCATATGAACTCAAACCCACACTGAAATCATTTTTGTATAAAATTCCGGACGTATCCGTTTGGTCAAGCACTGGTCTACGGAGTCAAAATAATGATCTCGTTTCTTCATTCATTCTGATATCTATTATTACTTTCGACGTCATGTTGGCAAAGATAAAAAAGGAAATTAGATTTATATTTGCTTAGAATTAACAAAGAAATACTTTGACGCCGCCGGGCATTGCAAACAAAATGCCATAAACTCATAACTAGAGAGTTCTGTTGTCAAGTCTCTCAATGCTGTTGTTAGACGAATCCGAACTTTATCGTATGCACATAAGGTTGAAATTATTTACTTTTGGCAAAAAATTAAGTACTTTCTGCTTTTATTTTGCGATTGACGGCATTTTATCTTTTGTAGACTTTATTGGATTTATAATTTTATATTCTCGCACATCGTTCACACTTCACAAAAATGTTTTTCGAAAATAAGTTCGATTTTTGCTTCCGTTATTTTGTAATATTTGTTAATTATTGCTTGTTGACTCTTAACGTTGCTTATTTACATTATCTTTAATTTTTAGTAATGTTATATGTACCTAGTCACTAAGGTATAAATGGCATGATATAAAACCCGCATCAGGAAGCTTAAAAACAGCCTTTTACGAAAAGATGTAACAATAATAATAAGTTCAGAATACATCCAATAGTTTCCCAGATTTCCTAAGTCATTGGATCTAAGTACGAAAATTGTTCTGTTTGTAAGATATTTTAGCTGACGATATATATTCATATAAACATAGACGCTCACGTAAACTTTGAAATATAAGTAAACAAAGTTTACGTAATTAAATATTATTGCTATTCTAATAGGTACCTTCACGTATTATATTATCAAACAATAGAAAAAAGTCAAACAAATCTTTTCCTACCTAATATCATTGGGTTTTACCAGCATCCTGTTTTCTGTTAGCATCTTATCTCATTTTTTTCCTCAGGTAAGTTCGTTGCTAAGTTTCTAAGGCATCAAGGCTTTATAACATTACAGTTGTCTCAGGACGTCTTAACTTGAAGCGTTCGTTAAACCCTGTTTGATGTCCTCATAGCCAGTTATCGGCCACAGTGACTGTTCTCATATAAGGAGATCAGCCAACTACGCAGGACATATTATAGTGCACAAGCAATTGCGCAGACTCAGGTGCACTCACTATTCCTTTACTCTCATAGCTCCATGGGACGGCAATCCGACACAACTAACTGAAGAGAGATCAGGCGCAGAACGACATTAACGTGCTTCTCTGTATACCAACAATAAATAAAATACCTTCGGTTCCAGACACTTTATTTAAATAATTAAGACTCCTCTGTAGCTCGTTTACACTTCTTTGTGTCTATTCATGAAGGACAACCAGTAATTTAGAATAGTAATTAAATTCGAGATACCAAATTTTTTTATTGTTTGCGTTTAATAAAAGACTAGTACATATAATAATTTACATTAACTCGCGAATTAATGTCACGCTAATTGTCTTTTTTACTGATATTAAAAATTTACATACCCCGTTACATAATAAGTTATGAATAACTCTCGACGCTATTGGTATAAATTTAGTGTAAATTATATACCTAATGAGTTCCAAAATATGTATAAGAATATTTATATTGACGACTGTCTTTTACGTCCTCTTCAAACAACTCTAGTTGTAAATCAGGCTCTCATTTGCATCACATCTGATATATTATAAAAAGTTTAATACATCACATACCTACCTACAGAGGGAGGATGATTTCCCACTACAAAGAAAAACATCAAAACGTCAATATTTCATGGCCTATGAATTTCCATCATATTTAAACACTATCGGGCAACTGGACAAACACAATATACAAACAAACAAACAAAGTCAATTCCGTATTCATAATATCAGAAAGGATTAACACTCGCTATAGCGAAATCCGTCTTACAATTTTCACTGTCAGCATAAATACCTCCGAAGCTAAACACAGTATTAATTTAGCTCCTCGGAAGCAGTTAGTGTCGCTATTTGAAATTCAATTCGGCGTCTCCAATTGGGTTCCGTGTTTGGACTAGAATGCTGATCAGGACAGTTTTGTTTGATAATTAATGTAACATGTGTTTCGGAACTGATAATGGATGGGATATAAGACTGTTGGTCACCCGTGTTTTGTTTTGGGTTCATCAACAAAAGTTGCAAATGAGTTAATAGTAGGTTCACGGGACTTGTGGCGGTTCTAGTTATAATTTTCTTGGTCATTGTTATCTTTGCAGGAGATTGAATCCTAGGTTACGCTGAAATCACTTTGTATGTGTTGTAGAAAATTTTACAAAGCAACCTGGACTGTAGAAGTTTATTACATCCCCCGGCAACCAATAGCATATGTTGTCAAAATAGCATAGCATAAAAGAAAAATAAAACTTTGATTCTAAGGCTTCTTAGGTGATCAAATCCCACACGATTTTCATTTGCTTATAACAAATTCATGCTGCGTTCAAGACCAACTTCAGTGCTGAGTTCATAATTAAACTACCTAACAAGAACCCCTTCAGGCAACTTCATATTATTATTATTATTAGAAATGCTAATCCCAAGTTTTGACTTGGTACTGAAATAGCATAAAAGGTCAAGTGTCCCTAATATTAGGAAAATTATTCAAGTTGTTTTCTTTTTATACCATCAATGGCCTTTTAGCATCTACCTCTATAAAAGATGATTAAAACTGCATCCGTAGCAGGTTATTTGCTTTTGGCATTTGCCCTTTTTGTACGTCGTAGTAAAAACTGGTCGTTTCTGGTAAGACTTAGGTACTGTACCATAACTATTATTATTAAAATACGTGTTGCATATTGTATTTTCTATAAAAATAATCACGAAACTTTTAAATGTTATAGTGCACCGATAGCATTTATAATAAAGATAAAGAAATATGAACAAATGACGTAAATTATATTTTACTCCAATCACTAAATCAAGCTAATGCGAGCTTTGCATTGCTATCTTTGACACGTTTTCCTTGTAGAGTGTTATTTTGTTAATTTAACCTTTATAACTTTTCCTTGATAATTCCAACAAACATCAAAATCTTAAATGCATTTTTATTTATAACAAATGACATCACTTCAGAGAGATAACTTTTATTTTGTATTGTTATGGTTATACCTATTTAAATATTATATGTCAAGCTTGGAATGAAGTTCCAGAATCATGTTATGCTAAAGCAATATAGTTATGAATTTCCTCCCAAATAGAATAGCAATAGTATGTCAGAACCGCATGAATTTTGAAGATGGGAATTTCGAGGTATACCTCAATATTATATTCGTAAATGCAGGTTGTGTTAAATATGAAGTCACTATTTTTAAGTCCTGAATAAAATTATTCAATATATTTTAGTACCAATAGTGGCCTTATGTAGAAAAAGTCGTGGTGGCCTAGTGGGTAAAGGACCAACCTCTCAAGTATGAGGGCGCGGGTTCGATCCCAGGTCAGGCAAGTACCAATGCAACTTTTCTAAGTTTGTATGTACGTTCTAAGTATATCTTAGATACCACTGACTGTGTTTCGGATGGCACATTAAACTGTAGGTCCCGGCTGTCATTGAACATCCTTGGCAGTCGTTACGGCTAGTCAGAAGCCAGTAAGTCTGACACCAGTCTAACCAAGGGGTATCGGGTTGCCCGGGTAACTGCGTTGAGGAGAAAAGCACTGGTACTCAGCTGAATCCGGTTAGACTGGAAGCCGACCCCAACATGATTGGGAAAAAGGCTCGGAGGATGAGTGGCCTTATGTAGAACTATCTACATCCTAAAACGGGAACAAATGATGCTTACTGATAAAAATGTTCACTACAGAGTACATCAGGGTTGCTCCAGAAGTATATTTAACTACTACAGAAATTTCAAAGCTCTGAAAACTGACTATACAAAGTAAAAAATGCAGTTACTGCAAGGAAAGAAGAAATTCTAAAGTACAAACTTGTATAAAAAGATTTTATGGAACGCTACCAGATTGAAGCGTGTTTTTAAACTTAGAATACAGATTATTGCAAGCTTCGCGCTTATAGGATTCAAAGAATATAAAATAGCTTTGCTTTTAAACCTGATTCAATCGACAAGATTATTTCTGTTAGTCTCCCAGTCTACTTATCTATATTTACATTGTAAAAAGCTAACGTTTTACAGCAACATTGGACAGCAGCATTGCAGTAAACTGATTTTGAAAAAACTCACTTTAATTGGGGGAGCTACCGGGCACTGGATATGGTTTCCTTACAACGGAGGTGAAACCACGGGAAACGGCTATGTGCCGTATAAAATCATAACGCAATAAGTTAAACGTATTTCGAACGATGTAGTGCTACCATTTCAATAGAGAAAATCACCATCTAACAAAGCAAAACCAAACCCTATCCAGTTAAAACCGACAAGATATATATTCGAATAGATCATAAAATATCTGAACAAGGATTATCACTTCACAAAGTTTTAGCTGCAGCAAGCTTTCGAAATATTACGCACGAAGCTCTCTCAAATAAAACCACTAGAGAAGGTCGAATTTCCGTCCAAAAATATAACGTAAATCATAAAACTTATGAAGCTGAAATTTTACACGTAAGTGGCCTTTGGTCCTAAATGTACGCTTGATTAACTACTTCGAATGCCTCTCTAGTTTATGGTGTACTGTGAAATCCGATACCTATAAAGGAAGGGATATTTTCTCACAGTAGCTAGTTGGACTATACACAATGTTTAAGGATGAATGGCAGTAAAACGTCTGATGAGATGAAATAAAGTTACCTATCCATCGTACCTGAAGTGATAGACGCTACCTTTGTGTTACTATAGATTGGTAATCACCATTTTTGATGTTGTCAATTCAGCACATTCTCATGCGTATTTTAAAGTTACATGCGTATTTTAAATATGCCCAGTGCAGAACTTAAAAATAACCGAATCCAGAGAAACAGAGATAAGAAGTTTCTTTATTTTTAAACCAACTGGACTATTTATGTTGCTATCCGTTACAGTTTTCAAGTGTAATTTATCAGGATAAATGTCTAAGGTCACGCTAAGTCCCGGCGGCCTGGCGAACCATAGATAATATTATCCTTGACTCGTTTGTATATTTTTACTTCGCAAAATCCAAATCTTCATTTTGTGGCCATGAAACGCGCAGCTTGGAGTCGGTATATTTAATACTGGATGGCGGATTGGTCCGGAATAGGTTAACACAGCTTTAGGGATCGGAAAAGTCGGCAGACTTTTTAGTGGGGGTAAGTCCCCTATTTTTCCCGAGCAAGGAAGGTAGTGGTATGCGAAATCATTTTCTTTGCTTAACATAAAAAAGGTAAAATTAATGATACATAGAATAGAATAGAATAGAATAGAATATTTTTATTTGTAAAACATAGGTATTGACAAAATAAAGATCTTACGTATGTATAATTAGAACGCTATGTTTTGTCATTACGACGTACAAATGTAGTAGAGAAGAAAAAAAAAAAAAAAAAACTTAACATTAAATTGACAAACAAAAATAGTAATTAAATCATCAGAAAACAAAATAAACAACAATAAATACAATTCACAGAGACATATCATTCAAATATTCATCCAAAGAGTAGTAACATTTTTCGGTTAATACTGCCTGAAGAGCCCTTTTGAATTTACTAAGAGGTAGATCTCGGATTAAGGTGGGAATTTTATTGTAAATTCTTGGAGCCAAACCAAAAAAGCTCTTTTTGAGTAAAGCGGTCTTACAATTTACGTGACATAATTTATTTATGTATTGTGAACGTGTGGGCATTTTTTTAGCATCAGATATTTTCAGAAATAGTTGTGGATTACACTTGACAAACAGTGCGGTTTCTAAAATGTAAAGTGAAGGAAAAGTTAGAAGTTTATATTTTTGAAAATATGGTATGCAACTGTCTGTAGTTTTAAGACCACACATTGAACGAATACATCTCTTCTGCATCCTAAAAACCAGCTCTCTATCAGTTGACTGTCCCCAAAATATTAACCCAAATCTCAAAATTGAAACTACCAGTCCGTGATATGCAGTTATTAAAGTTTCTATATTTACTTTTTTAGATAGCTGAAAAAGAAGATATGCAGCTTTATTTAGGCGTTTACAAATTTCATCCGAATGAGGTTTCCAATTTAATTTACTATCAATTGTTATACCTAAAAATTTTACGTTATTAACATCATCTATTTTAATATTATCATATTCAACATTAATATCTGAGATTTTACATCTTTGATTGAAATGCATAATTTTAGTTTTCGTTAGATTAATAACAAGATTGTTGCTATTGAGCCAAGCTATTATTTCACTTAGTGAGCTATTGTACGAGACCGAGGGTCGACTTGGGAGGGGATGGCAATTAAATACTGTTATTATTAATTTACAAGTATATTGCCTATTTCAATGCTCGCGTTTTGATCTCACAAAAAAAAATAATATTCTAACTTACATACGTATTTGCTTGTAACGAAACCATAGCGCGATCTAATTCGACGACAACGCCATCTATCGAGGTATGCGACAATTTTATTGATTTAAATACGAATGTGAATATTTCACGCTATGATTTCGTTACCCAAACATACCGCCCACCAAGGACATTGTGCAAAATGTCCTTATTACTGGCCGCCCACCATGCCAACAATGGCATGTTATGACACAAACAACTATGCAATAGCTTAAAAATATAAACCAATAATATTATTAAACTTACAATACAAAAATCACATAAACATTAACTTAAAACACAAACTTAAACTTTATAACATATCTGACTTTACTTGGCCATTGGCAATACACATAACTTAGACACAGGTCTTTTAATAATTGAGGCCTTCGTGCGTAAAGTTACTACCCGCGCAATTCCGTCAGGTCCACAATGCTTCTGCTCAATCCTTCCCAATAACCATTTTCCGGGAGGCATGTCGTCCTCCTTGACTAATACTACCGTTCCAACAGATGGTTCAGGAATTTGGTGAGCCCACTTGCGTCTTTGTAAAAACTGATGTAAATAATCATGTGACCAACGTCGCCAGAACTCCTGCATCATTCGCTGTTGGAGCTGCCAGCGTTGTAAACTGCTAATATTCGCTTTTTCATAATTGGAGTCCGGAACTAAAACCGCTGGCTCTCCAATCAGAAAATGAGCTGGGGTCAATATATCGACCTTATCTTCATCCTCAACATATGACAACGGCCTCGAATTGAGGCACGCTTCAACCTGGGCCAGCACCGTAGCCATTTCTTCATACGTCAGAGTTGTGTTACCGATAATCCTCTTTAAGTGGTACTTAGTGGACTTTATTCCTGCCTCCCAAAGACCACCAAAATTTGGTGCATGAGGAGGAATGAAGTGCCATTCCGTGCCATTTGTAGCAAGATACTCTGCTAATTCGGCGTTAAAATTAGATTTTTCGGCATTGTATAAAACAAGTAATTCACGCGCAGCACCTACAAAATTTGTACCGTTGTCGCTGTACAACTCGGCGCAGCGACCACGCCTAGCTACAAATCTTTTATACGCAGCTAAGAACCCCTTGGTACTCAACTCGCTAACTACTTCTATATGAACTGCTCGAGTAGACATGCATATAAAGAGTGCAATGTAACCCTTATATGATTTGTTCCCACGCCCTTTCGATACTCTTATATTTATGGGTCCTGCATAATCCACTCCTGTACATAAAAAAGGTTTATTTGGTGTTACACGTGCTGATGGTAGTTGCCCCATAAGTTGAGTTCGAGTTTTGGCTGCATACCTAATGCATGTAACACAGTTCCTCACATATTTTTTGGCTAGCAATTTAACCCCGATAATCCAATACTTGGATCTTAAATATGTGACCATAAGCTGCGGGCCCCCATGCATGGTTTTTGCATGAGCCTCAGCAACCAGAAGCTGACTCAAAAAAGATTCTTTTGGCAAGAGGATTGGGTGTACGCGATTCTGATCCAATTGAGACATGTCTAGTCTTCCTCCAACTCTTATAATTCCATCAGAATCAATAAAGCTATTTAACGACTTCAGATTACCCTTTTTCTTACTATTCTTTGATTCCTTCAATTCTTCCGAAAAATCCTCTTGGCATCTTTTTATGCAAGTGTTCGTAGCATCGTCCAGCTCCTGCTTTGTTAATTCCTTTGTGCTATGTTTATTAGTTGCATTTTTCCTCAGATTCAGAAACCGCTTGCAGTACGCTATGACTCTAATTAATTTTGACAACTTCGAAAACTTATTCCAGATGGTAATTGTATCTAACGCAGTCGTGTGCACCTTGACTTCTTCCAAATGTGTTGCGAGATGCTTCGGTCTTTTATATTCAATCACTTCCTGTCGCAACAGATCCGGACCATTCCACCATATAGCCGTAGATTTTAATTCAGATGGGCACACACCACGGGAAGCGCAATCTGCAGGATTTTCTTTAGATGACACGTGTGACCAGTGGTAAGTATCCACGATGTTTAAAATATCTGAAGCACGATTGGCTACAAACGTCTTCCAGCGGCTCGGATGACTATTGAGCCAAGCCAGTACCACTTCACTATCTGTCCACGCATGCCAATCACACTTCTGGATACCCATTACATCTCCTACTTCAGCCATTAATTTGGCCAGAAGAACGGCCCCACATAGTTCGAGCCTTGGTATAGACACTTGTCTAATTGGTGCCACCTTTGTTTTCGACGTGACCAGAGAAATGTTAATTTTTCCCTCGTCATCTATAACTCTGAGATAAATGACAGCTGCATATGCCATTTTGGAAGCATCAGAGAAGCCATGGAGTTCCTGCTTTACGTTAGCGACAATATGCAGCCATCGTGGGATTCTAACCTCGCCCAAGAAAGGTAAGTTGCGATGGTAAGTAGCCCATTCCTGTACTAAATTATTAGGAATTTCTTGATCCCACTCTAAACCTGCTAACCACAATTTCTGAATAAATATTTTGGCTAATACAATACTAGGCGCTAGCCACCCTAATGGGTCAAACAACCGCGCTATTTCGGCGATAATTTTTCTTTTTGTTATAGGTGCAGTGACCGGCAGAAGTTTTACGGCATATTGGAAGACGTCATCACATGAGTTCCAGGTAAGTCCCAGTATTTTTGTAACCTCGTCAGTTTTTATCTTTAGTTCGTCATTTGTAGTACACTTACCCTCCCTGATTTTATCTAATAATGCCTTGCTATTACTCCTCCATTTTTGCAAGTAGAAGCCACCTTTAGCTAAAACTTCGTTCATCTCTATGTAGATTTTGTATCCCTCTTCTGTAGTATCCGCTCCCGTCATCAAATCATCCATGTAAAAATCATTAAGAATTATCTTCTCCACCTGCGGCTTATCCTTACATTCATCATACGCAACTTGATGTAATGCACGAACCGCTAAGTATGGTGCTGATGCGGTACCAAAAGTGACGGTCATCAACTCGTATTCTTCTATTTCCTTTCCAGGATCGTCTCTCCAGAGTATCCGTTGATACATTGTATCAGAATTATCAAGCAGTACCGCTCTATACATTTTGATGACGTCGCTGACAAGACATATCGGATGGGTTCTCCATCGCATAATCGTATGACGGAGTTCAGCTTGTAACGTCGGACCAATTAATAAGTTGGCATTAAGTGACATTCCCATTGTTCCTTTGCAGGAAGCATCAAATACGACACGCACTTTCGTCGTTTCCTTATCCTCCCGGATGACGGCGTGATGAGGTAAGTATATTGCTTTACTATTATCCTTTTCCTTTTCTGTAATCTTTCTCATATGCTTCAAATCTAAATATTCTTGCATAACCTTAGCATAATCTTCTCTTAATGTACTGTTCTTCTTTAACCTTGTCTCTAAACTCTTCAGTCTTTTTTCAGCAATGCACTTAGACTCGCCAACCTTACTGACCGGGTCAGAATCACGCAGCGGCAGTTTTACAATGTATCTGCCCATGCTATTCCGCTTTGTGGTAGCCGTAAATATTTTTTCACATTTAATTTCATCCTCCGTGAGTATCTTCTTTGTTCCAGATGGTTCAGCTTCCAACTCCCAAAATCGTTTCAACATGTCATCGGCTTGAACACTGGAGTGCATCACGGCAATGTGTGAATGAACATTTGACTCAGGATCCACTTCACAAGATCCCGACAGTATCCATCCAAAACTAGTATCTTGCGCCAATAGAGTTCCAGTTATATTTCTTTTAATGCCCTCCTGGATAATTTGACTGTAAACCTCAGCACCCAATAAAATATCAATTTTATTAGGTTTGTGGTATTCAGGATCAGCCAAATCATCCTCGGTCAAATCTATCCATTCTATCCTGGCTACTCTCGTAGCTGGAAGAAGGGCGGTGACCGACTTCAGTACGTAAACATTAACCCCTACCTGGAAATTCGGATCTATTCTTGACCTCAACTTAATATCAACAGTGAACTTAGACGTTACACTTTTTTCACCCCCTACACCTAATACAGTGTGCCTTGATGGCTTTTTCTTCAATCCTAAATATTGGACTGTGGACTCCGTAACGAAAGAACCCTGTGACCCTTGGTCTAGCAAAGCCCTAATGACCTGATAATTCCCTTCTTTCGACTCAGCTTTAACCAAAGCCGTAGTTAAGAGCACAGTTTTCTGACCTCTTCCTGTCGAAAGACATGACACTATCGGTTTGCTTGACCCCTCCGCTTGAACGGTTATTTCACTACTATTTTTATTTGTATCCTCCTTCACCGACCTACCAGCAGACGATGAGGCTTCCTCGCGAGCATTATTATTAATTTCCCCAACACCAGACCCCGAAACACCTGTTGGGTGTAATAACGTGTGGTGGCGGCGTTTGCACACTTGGCATCTAAGAGTGTTTCTACAGGCTTTTGCAGAATGGTTATTGAGAAGGCAAACAAAACACAACTTATTTTCCAGAGCAAAATTACGACGGGCATCGTTAGTTTCTTTACCGAACTTTTTACATAAATATATTTTATGATCTTCAGAACAATATAAACAAGACGCAGTGTGATCAGCATTTTTTTTAACAATGTGAAAAGACTTGGTAACTTTCTTATCACTATTATTTAACTTAGTTTCTATATTTTCTAGACCTCTGAATCGACCTGTTAAGAACTCCGAGAACTGAACAAAAGTTGGTAAATCATCAGATGGCTCTGAGGCTACCTTCAACTCCCAGGCCTTTCGAGTATCTTTATCTAATTTTATACTTATAATATGAATAATCAATATATCCCAGGATGAAACATCAATACCTAGATTTTTTATTGACTCTAAGCAATCTGACGTTGTACTTATAAGTTTCTTAATTTCAGTAGCCGATTCAGACACTAAATTCTTTTGACTTAACAAACGTTTCAAGATGCCGTTAGCTAAAAACCGTTTATTATTGTACATACTGTCCAACTTTTCCCAAGCAATTTGATAACTATCGGACGACATTTTAATATTTCGCAATAGCTGTTCAGCTTCTCCTGTCAAATGACCTCGGAGATAGTAAAACCTTTGGGCATCATCTAGGGCCTTGTTTTCGTGCACAAGACCTAAAAACAAGTCCCTAAATGTCTGCCACTCCGTATAATTACCCGAAAACATAGGAATTTTTATTTCAGGCAACTTGAAACGTGTAGCTGAACTTTGACCAGATACAACAACACTTTGTTTATTCGAATTTAATTTACATAACATCTCTTTTAAATCAGTCTTATATTCTACGTACAACTCTTCTACATCATCATATATTGCATTTTTGTGGTAGTCTGAACTATACAAATCTGATCTCTTGACTTGACTTATAATTTTAGTATGAGTGTCTGAAAATAGAGACCACTGTTGTTCTAAATTATCTAGCCTGGTTTCCACATAAGAAGTCGTTAATCTTTCCTTTGGGGACTTCTTAAAATTAGCCTTAGCTCTTAACATTTTGGCTTTAATATCATCTTGCAGATCACTAAACGCTTCCATTATGTAATAATAAAACGTAAACAACTATTTGAACAACAAGTACTAAACTATAACTTTAAAATTTTACAAGTCTTTAAACAGAAGTTCACTGAACCCAAAATCGGGCATGGATTCCCCGTCTCAACCACTTTTCACTTAAAACTATTACAAGTCCAAACTACTAAAAAATTTACTAAGTTAATTTATAATGGAAATTAATTTCCAATAAACTTCCACTTTTTTGGAAATTTCCAACTAATCTTCCTGATAATAATTGGAAATAATTGTACTCACGATTTATCCACTGATTCACTCACTGACACTAACTGCTGATGCCCCGTTGTGATGTCTGCGCCACAGTACAAGTGGCGCCCTCTCGTGGCCACGAGCTGCACCTCTTCTCCTCCCTTGCCTCGTCCCTCCGGTTGCTGCTGGCACCAGTAGTGCTGCACCACGCTCCACTGGATGCACCCTGCGCCAACCGGTCTTCCACCTCCAGCTCCTGGCACCTCTCACCTGGTACCCACTGAAGGGGATGCTCTGGACAGCGATCCACTGCCCAGTAACGAAGCGAAGGGTGGTAATTTCTACCACCACCGGAAACCACCACGAAACACTCCCGACCACATCCGACTCCTAAGGACCATGTACGAGACCGAGGGTCGACTTGGGAGGGGATGGCAATTAAATACTGTTATTATTAATTTACAAGTATATGGCCTATTTCAATGCTCGCGTTTTGATCTCACAAAAAAAAATAATATTCTAACTTACATACGTATTTGCTTGTAACGAAACCATAGCGCGATCTAATTCGACGACAACGCCATCTATCGAGGTATGCGACAATTTTATTGATTTAAATACGAATGTGAATATTTCACGCTATGATTTCGTTACCCAAACAGCTATTTATGTAGTTTTGATAACCGTTTGGATTTATACATTTAATTATAGCTGTGCTATCATCAGCAAAGAGGACCATTTTATAATCTTTATTTTTCGGAAGATCATTTATATATATGAGGAATAGAAGTGGTCCCAGCACACTACCCTGTGGGACGCCATACTTTGTTTCTCTAGGTTTGGAAGTGTATATAATTTCAGTTTTCTTTGTAGGACAAATTCTAGATATTTCTGTGTATTGACATCGACTACTTAGGTATGATTTCAATAGATTTAGAATGTTGCCTCTTATGCCATAAGCATAAAGCTTTTGTAGCAAGATTTTGTGATCTACGTAGTCAAAAGCTTTGGACATGTCAGTAAAGATAGCACAGACTGGCTCCCTTTTATCTACTGAAGTCATGACATTGGACAGTAGATCATATAATGCCTTGTTAATATTTGTATTTTTTCTAAATCCTTTTTGTTCACTACAGAATAAATTGTATTTTTCAAAATAATTATTAATGCTATTATAAATGATTTTTTCAATAACTTTCGAAAATATAGGAATTTTCGCAATCGGCCTGTAGTTTTTTATATCCGTCTTATCATTTTTTTTAAAAAGGGGTTTAATTATAGTTTTTTTTAGGTTTTCCGGAAATATACCATTAGTGATACATAAATTTACTATGTGAGAAAATGGCGCTGCAATTACTTCCTTGACATATTTAATTACTTTTGTTGAAATACCATCAAAGCCGACAGTAGGAGTATTTTTTAGACTATTAATTATTTTAATTACATCGTCTTCAGATACAGGCAGCATAAACAATGATTGGGAGGTTATGTTTTCGAATACTGGTATAGGATTGTTATTATTTTTCATTTGAATATTGTTTTCTATGCTATCTACAAAATAATTGTTAAATTCATCCGCGAGCTTCGTAGGATCTGTGATACTTGTGTTATCTCTTTTAAGCGTTAATATTGGTGCACTAGGCAAACATAACTTGGATTGATTTATAACACTCCAGGCAGCTTTTGTTTTGTTATCAGCAGACCTAATAAAATGATTATTTTGTGCTTTCTGTGTTAGTTTTATAATTTTTCGATAGCGGGCTGAATAACTTTTAAAGTCTATTTTGTTTTTAGAATTACGATTTAATCTGTAAGCCCATAGTAATTGTCTTTGTTTTTGACTACATCTTTTGATTCCACGAGAAATCCATTTAGTTTTTTTATTACAGTATCTTGTCACATACTTTTCAGGGAAACATAGTTTGTAGAGTAATAAGAAATCTTCAATAAAGTAATTATAAGCCTTATTTGCATCGTCGGTTTCATAAACCTGAGAAAACGATAAACTCAATAAATGTATCTTAAATTTAATTAAATTATCTTCGGACAGTTCTTGTTTTTTTGATTTCCAAAATTTCAATTTACATATTTTGTTGATAGGAACTTTTAGTAATTGCGAGGTGTGATCCGAAAGTATCAAGTCAATAATCTCAGCTTTGCATTCTTTCTGGTAACTATGAGCAAAGTTATCAATGCATGTATTGCTACTTAATCTAGTAGGTTGATTAAGAGCTAATTTTAAATTGTATTGTAAAAGAAAGTATTCAAATTCTAATGAAATTTTATTCTTTTTCATAACGTCAATATTAAAGTCTCCTGTTAAGATAATCTTTTTATTTTTAAGTATACTAAGTTTCCTTAGTATATTATCTAGTTTAGTATAGAATATATCGTAATTATATTTAGGTACTCTATATATACATATAATGATGATATTGTAAGAAGTGAGTTCTACAGCGCAACATTCAAATATACCTATAACTGACTGCTTCGCTATATCTGGTAATTCTCTATATTGCATTCCCGCCCTTACAAATATACAGGTTCCACCTCGTTTTTTATTTCTAGAGAAGAATGCAGCTGGGAAGAAGTTAGGAATATGTAATATATCCTCGTGTCCAGCTTCAATGAAATGTTCCGTTAGACAAATTACGTCTATGACTATTCCTTTATTAAAAAGTTCCTCTAATTTAACTACTAGTAAATCTGCTTTGTTTATGAGTCCTGCTATATTTTGGTGTAGAATATAGAAGTAATTATAGAAAAAACTCAGAGCTCTGTTCTGTCTGAGTACCCGACATGGAAACGGTTTGGTTATAATTTTGGGAACATTAAATTTTCAAGTTAATAGTGCTTATATCGAGAATGAGTTTACATATATCTGATAAAATAATTTCTATGCCTTTATTATTCAAATTTCCAAAACGGTTGTATGTCTCATATGTATACGGTAAGTTTAGATTTGAATCTAAAATACATGCATATTTATGTGTTTCCGCGTCCAAGTACAATAGATTATTAAACGTTTCTACTCTGCTATTGAACATAATATTTGCATTAACCATATATCTGAAAGTAGGTAAACATATTATAAAATTAGTATGTTTTAGAGGCAACAACATTTCGCGGATATATACAACTAATTGAATATAATTATCTGTTTTTTTAAAGTCTTCTTCACCAATGTGTATAATACATAAATCAGACTTGGTATAATCTTTTACTTTTCTATCAATATTATTTAAAATTTCTCTTAAACTACACTTTGGTTTTCGGTAATGACATAAGTTGTAGTTTTTACTTATAGTAATATTATCAGTTATTTTGTATAATCTATTCGATGCTTCACTGCTTATTAAGCATATTTCATGTTTTATTGGTGATAGTGATAACAATTTTGGTTCTGTGGCACAGATGCCGGGCGAGTCTATAAAGTCTTGAGTATTTTCAATGTTGACATTTTCCTTCGATGTAGAATTTTTTCGCAGTTTCTGAGCATTTTCGCAAGCCTGCATCTGTTTGGTCTTTACAATTTTCTTTTTTGTGTTTTTCGGCGTACTTATGTTTTGTTGATCTAGACTAGCTGTTTTCTTTGAGATATCAGTTTTCTTACTTAAATCGGAATTTAGCTGCTGCAGTTTTGTATTTTCTATAGAAAGTTTTTCAATCTCCTTGTATGCATTATTTAATTGTAGCTTGAGGTTCTCAATCTCGGTTTTTAACAAATTTATTTGGTCAGTATTTTCATCATCAGTCATATCAGGCAAACTACTTGCTGTGCAGTTTAATGTTTCTGCGATAATGTCGCTGTTGTTAAATTCTGACCGAGTGCGAGTACGACGGAATGTTATATTTTCCAAAAAATTCATCTTGATGTTTCAATCAATTCAAACGTATTATTATGACGACTATTTCCTAATAAATGTAGTTATAAATTAAATGTATTCACAAAAAGACGAAGCTTCATGCGAGATTCGAACGTGCGACTAGACGTACTCAGGGCACGCAGCAGAACACCGCGCCAGCCGTTCAGTTGCTAGGGCTGTCAACATAGCTATGGCACTTGGCGTAAAATTTAATATTGCGACCCCATTATCGTTATTATAGATTAAAATGTCATTAAGGATTAATTAGGTTTCGGTAAGTGTAGCTTTGACGTCATTTGCAACCGATTTGGTATTCCGTTATTGGACAGCATTTGCATATTATTATGAATGAATATTCAATGTTATAATAAGTCAAAAATATTAATTTTGCCCTCAAGATATTTATTATGGTTCCATAATTTTGGATTAGTGGAGAAAAAAAATACAATTGTGTGCCAATAATTTTAGAGGCATCTTATCATTAGGTCTTCCGACCTTAGACAAATATTTATGATTATAAATTATACAGATCAATAAATATAATGTTACCAATCTGAGAAATCTAGGTGACCTTTACTGGTAAAAACAAAAACGACCGGTGCAATATGTGTGAATGTTGCTGACATTAACTGGTATTTTTAACAGTCTACCAGTAGATTGCAATGCGGAAGCTTTGTACTTCTACGTAAAAGTCCTTGTTATAATTATGTTCATTACGACGCAACTAGCAGTGACACGCGGCTTTGCCCATATCCCAAGGGAAATTCATTCCGCACCTGGAAAAATTGTCGTTCTACTGTGGGATCAGCTGTTTTTACCGTGTAAGAAATTAAACAGATAAACATACTTTTATATCTAAGTAAGACCTATCCCACCAAAAACATTAAATGTAAAAAAAAGCCAATCCTCTACGCAATTCCTCCACCGTAAAAAGTTTTGAGATCGCATAGAAGCCAAGTCCTGTTCAACTTTATTTGTAACTAGCTGTTGCCCGCAACTTCGTCTGCGTGGGCAATATAGAATCGTCAAAATACTACTCATCCCGTAGGTGCATTCTTTCACGTGACAGTATAATTAGGATTAGCACTTGGCAGTCGCATAGATTCATTGATCAAGGTTGTGTTGTGGATGTGACCATTTATCTAAACAAAAGAAGTAAAGTTTGTGACGTTGTTCAGCCAATTTGGAAAATTATTACGTATGGTGCGTAAGTAATTTTCACAGGAAACAGCTATAATCTATGTCTACATGCTTTGAGTCTGACAAAGCTGTCATTTGTATATTTTCTGCAGCTGCTGCGAATAATCAGAAGCCAGAAACTCTGTCAGTCTTACCATGGATATCGTCTTGTGTAGTTGACTGGATTGAAGATAGGTAGATAGGTAGTCGCTCCAAGCAAAATATTGGTACTCAAACAGATTCGGTGACTGGAAGCCAACACCAACATAGTTGGGGAATAGCTGGATGGATGATAAAATGAGTTATCATCATCAGCAGGCGCATAGGGTAGGATAGTTTCACTTACTCACTATGGTAAGGCTGACCCCACATTAGGCGTGCGCGATCCTCGGGCGTGTGAGTAGCGCGGGCGTCGCGAGCGCGCTGCGTGAACGTCGCGTTTTGCTGCCCTGCGGCATGTGTGAAGAGTGCAAGCGACGCGCTCGCGGCGAGCACGCGGCGCTCGAGTTGCGTTCTTACCCCTTCGCCCGCTATCCCCGCCGCCCGCTAAACGCCTTAGCAGTTTAACGTCAAGGAGAGCGGCGCGTGCGCGCCGCGAGCGCGCTGCAAATGCCGCAGGGCAGCAAAACGCGACGCTCACGCAACGCGCTCGCGACGCACGCGCGGCGCCCGTGCTACTCACACGCCCGAGGATCGCACGCCTAATGTGGGGGAGGCTTAAGCCGGGACTCCACCGAAATGTTTGCATTAGTTCAGAATAGGCAAAATGTACGTATCTGTGAGAGTCCACTTCATGTGTTCGTACTTGAAACCTGCAGTTTTGCCAAGATTTTCAGAATGTACGCTCGCAATTTGTCATTTCTTGGTGGAGCCAGCAAATCAAAAGAAACATAAGTGTTGTATACTGTGCGTCACTACCGCACATCGGGAAAATTTCGCTCTTGCGGAGGACGTTTATATACCATATTTTGTGTCACACGTAAACAGGACGACAGTAAGTATCCACCGAAACACTTTCAAAGATCTGATGAACGAACAAATCAGACCTGACTTGGTCACCTGGGGCCAATCAGAGCTCTATGAAGCGATAATACGGTACGCTTTGGCTCCTACTGTTATTGTGGTTTCTGAAAATTTATTCACCTCATTCAACGATGAATGTAATTCTGATGGTACTATTAAGAACACTTGCTTAGCGCAGAAGCTGACGTTGGCAGGTCAACTCTTTTGACTTCTCGAATAGGATACCATTGGTTTTTGTGCAATGCACACCTGCAATGCATTCTGGATTAGGATAGGATATAGGTGGATAGGATTTGCAACAGAGAACAATTCTGTCTTTGTGATTAAATGACATCAAACGTAGTTTTATATAAAAGGTGTTTTTTAGACTTGGCTCGGATCTTACTGAGACTGTTCGTAATCGTGAACAGTGTATTTGCGATCAGAAGTTGAAAGTAAACATGTCTCTGGTATGCGGCGCGTAATTTGTACGTTTTCAGACGCATAAAGCATTTTACGTGTGTATGGTATTAAATCGAGAAAGCTCCCATTTCTTATCTGCACTTTGTATCTGGGCTTGTTTTTAAAGCTACAGAATCCTACATTACCTACCTCACGCTTAGCAGCGCTTGCGAGAGATAGATCCTCATTTCTTCTAGGATTAAGTTTACATATTTTGCATCAGAAAAAATAATTAAGGTCTACTTAATACTACTCACTCAAAGTAATTTGTTTTAAGGCCACCACATTAGTGGAAGATAAGCTAAACTATGTTTATGAAAAAATCCTGATATGAACTCCATCTGTAACTTTAAATGATAATTAATTGTTCCACTAAAGTCATCATTTTTGACATAATGTTCAAAAAATAATTTAGATGGCACCGTTTTAAATTTGGCCGAGAACTATTAATTTTCCTTTCATCAAGGTAATAATTATAGTTGGATTTTGATGTGGCACGGCAAACTGACAAACACAGTTGAAATGTCTATCGAAAAATTACACTTCGTGTTAAAATATGGTGAATTACGGAAAATACACAACTCTATCTGTTGAAATAATAATCCTCTATAAAGAATGTATGGTAATAAATTGTCATTTACCACCTCGCTCCTTTGACAAATTGATGATGTATTTTATTTACCACAGATGGAGCTACTTTAACCTTGGCTAAACAAAATTTTCATATTTTTTTTTTCTTCCGAAGTTACTTATAAAGGTGTGATTTTCTGTGTAAAGATTAATAATCGGTCGATCAACTAATATAAGTACAACATTCAAATGCACAGTTTTGACAAATAGATTGCGTGTCGTAATATTTTACATCTTGAATTCACAAAATTAATCATATCTTTTGATAGAGTGAATCGATTTCGATGAAACAAAAACTAAGTAATACCCCAAGTTACGTAGAATTTTTGTATATAAGCATTGTCTGCATTTAATTCGTAGATTTTACGTGAATCGCGAACAAACAAACAGATAAACAGACAAACAGACAAAAATGACAAAAATGATGGAAATGGGTTCTGTTAGTTATCCTTTAACATACTGGCTATTTTTTTTTGTCAATTTCTTCAATGTACAAAAAAAACTTTTCTACAGATTTATTATATGTATAGATATAGATAATAAATCAATATTTTGTGACTATATCAATAGTTTTGTTCACATTACAATAATATTGACTTGGCCATGAGCACAATAAACTACAAATATAATACAGCATATCTTGGAGAGGGGAAAGTCAAACATGAAGTTTAATATTACAGAATTAAATACTTTTAGTTTATTTAATTGTTATTAAATGACCGTCAGTCAGTATCATCCAACATCAATGAACTGCACATGTACTATGGCTTATGTTTAGTCCATGGTGATCTCAAATTCCAATCAGTCCATAATCAGTCCAATCGTAAAATCATGTCCATATAGAATTTATCAATTCAATGGTATTTACACATTATTTCAAGGAGCGACTTTTAACTTGTGCTCACGGCCAAGACAATATTATTGTAATGTGAACAAAACTATTGATATAGTCACAAAATATTGATTTATTATTACAAATAAAGTTGAACAGGACTTGGCTTCTATGCGATCTCAAAACTTTTTACGGTGGAGGAATTGCGTAGAGGATTGGCTTTTTTTTACATTTAATGTTTTTGGTGGGATCTAATTTATTTTTTGTAGGTCTCTTTCTTCTCTAAGTATAGGTATAAAAAATTAAATTAACTTACATGCAACTAACTAAATATGTACACAACATTTTTTTAAAGTAAACTAAAAAATTTCAAAATTGTCGAATTTTTGAATCGAATATCTTTAAGAATGAAAGAGATTTATTTCAGAGGTAGATGGCGCTATCACATGAAATTTGTTTTTTTTTTTAGTACTACTTATACTAAGCTATATAACGAAACCATAGCGCGATTTAGACCAGGACAACGCCATCTATCGTGCGAGCATGCAGTATTTGTCGCACTGCATTAATATGAAAGATTTTATCATTATTCATTTCATTTTAACCTAGCTTAAACATAATAACAATACACCACACTACGTAACAATAAAACAAATAGTAACATTTTGTACATAAATAAATAACAAAGTTATCAATGCAGTCAAAATTCATACACAATGTTCTTGAACAAACGCAAATATAAATTTGTTTCCTATTTTTTTATTAAGTTTTAAGGATTTTATAATTTTCCCTTTATATGTAGCTAATAACCTATCTTGGTGCCAAATTTGAAGGTTCTAAGTTTGCTAGAAGAACCTTAGACTTCTGATGATCGGTCAGTGAGTCAGTGACAAAATGGTGTAACTTTGATCGCTCATAGCTCGTAAACTATTTATTCAAATGTCTTGTAATTTTGAGACTGAGCTTGTTCTAATACTTACTCTTGGTCATCGAAAACCTAAACTCCTAGCTTTGTTCACATGGAAGATACAGGGGGCTGAAATAGCCGCGAAACGCTTCGAGAAAAGATGGTACGGCCGTGCCCGCTTTGCTCGAGTCTTGGCTGGGGCACTGCCGTGCCCTCAGAAGCTCGTAAACTATTTATTCAAATGTCTTGTAATTTTGAGACTGAGCTTGTTCTAATACTTACTCTTGGTCATCGAAAACCTAAACTCCTAGCTTTGTTCACATGGAAGATACAGGGGGCTGAAATAGCCGCGAAACGCTTCGAGAAAAGATGGTACGGCCGTGCCCGCTTTGCTCGAGTCTTGGCTGGGGCACTGCCGTGCCCTCAGATTAAACGTGAAAGTTTTTATTTGTCTAGATATCGCATGTTACTTTATGATGCGAAAAATACTTTCAATAATATAGTCATCTGTATAGAGCGATTTTATACCATTAGCTTAGGCCGAAAATAATTTATTAGGAAGCAACGTGCATGTTGCATGCATGCATGGAAGGATGCAATCAAGGTACCATGATAAAAATCATTAATCTGAACATATAACTAGAATGGACTACATAACAAAAATATGTTCGAACTTTTCAAATAAACGCGATTTTAGCGACCCAGTTTCAAGTGTACGAACGTAAGAAGGTACGTCTACAACCCGGCCTCAAGATATTCTCCAACAATTTCGCATCACTGATAACGGTCTCATGAGAGGTTAGTATTTGTATCTCCTACAGATTTAGTACAAAAGCAGAACATTCCTAAACCAGATTGATTATTATAATGATTTATTTGAATCATTTTATCTTTGATGAGGGACTTTCAAACTAGTTATCTAAATTGTATCAGAAATGGGTGTTTGCTGAATCATAGTTACACGCTGGAATTAAAGGTGAATATGAGTGTGTGTTACTTTACGCAAACAGCTGATCGGATTTTCATGAAACAGGGCAGTAAGTACCTAGCTTATAACCCACATCAGAATAACATATAGGCTACTTTTAATCCAGGCAGGTCTCACAGGAAACGTGTAAACCACTGGTGAAAACTAGAAATTCATAAGTGAGCATAATTCAAATTATAGTACTTACTGAAATAAATAACATTCTAGTCACTTAAAGATCATTATTGCTCAACTTCTGAAGTCTCCTTCCCGCGTTCATTAGTCGATCGCGACACGACGGTGTCAAATCAATCATTCCGTTTATATTTCCATATAATGAAATTAATAAAATTTCATCCGAATAATTAATATAGCCGTCATCCAACACAGCTGTTACAAAATATTTATTTTTAATAAACCGATGAACCGTTCAATTGATTTATCTGTTTACTGCAAACGTTTGGTTTAACATTGTACACAATAAATTCTTCATTATCTTCGAACAAAGGCTCTTTAAACATTGCAGTAAATTGTAAATCGGCTTTTAATAAAAAATACAGCATTATTGCTTTTTATATTATTGGATATTTTTTTTAAAAAAAGCTTTATATTTTTTTTTGTGTTTTGTGTGCAGTCCGACACAAATAGTACAGATTATTAACATTTGTTCCTGGTATCAATTTTATTTTACTAACCTCTATGACCCGTCTTTCTACATATACTAGGTAACTTTTAACATAAAACAATTAGTACTTTAAAGAACACCGTACACTTTTTTATGTTCGATCTACTTTCCATCCCAGATTACACTGTAAATACAGTAGATTATATTATTTTTCCTCAATATAGGGAAAATATTAAAAAGGCATCGAGGAAAATAGTGAAACCGAAATCTGTTATCAGGCCTTCGGAGGCTTATTTGACGTTCATAGGCGTGATAAAGGGTGCACGATGAATAATGTCGACTCATACTTATAAACCTTATTGAAGCTTCAGTGGGATATAAATTATAGTTTCCTTCAGCCTTATCGGGTTTGTGATATTGCTGCTTATACGGCTGGCTTAGCAAACTGTTTGTTTATTTGGTATACAATACTGAAATATAACTATTGCTGTATACGTTGAACGATACGTTAACATATCAACAATAACTCATTTCAATTTTAAGATATTGTATAAGTTTTAGAATTAGATGCGCAATGTTTGTATTTAATATAAATCATTACTTTAAATGACTTTAGGCTTAACCACATAATACAAGTTTCCAGACAGAAATTTTACATGGTGTCTTGTTTGACCGTGCCTTGACTTTGCATCACTCGAAATCCTTTTGTCATTTAAGCTTTTCATAAAAAATAACACCCCTGAAACAATTCATCAAACGTACAATTTGTTTAAAAAATGCCTTAAAAAAACAGTGAAAAATAACAATTTGAAATGTTCCATTTTAGTTGTTTTTGAAAAATAGTTGTGTTCGGTTTAATAAAATTTTGTCACTGGCCTCTGGCCTACCTATTAGTGCCTCGAGGCACACCGATATAAAAATACCAAAATCATGGCATAGCAAGCTTTATTTACCTATATTCCTTTGTTCAAGTGCTCTTTGCAAATAATTCAAATAAATATGAGTACTTATATTTTCATATTAATAAAATAGTATTACCATCAAGAAAGATGCTCACATTCCTTTCAAATGAAGATAAAATTATTAAGGTTTATCAAGTCACTCCGTATATCTCGGTCGCACTCAGCAAAAGTTTTAATTACAATTTCAGCCACAGAATGTAGAAAAGGCGAGACACAATCTCATGACTCCGACATCATATGGAATTAGCTAGTGCCACAAAATGAGGCAATTAATTTTCAAATTTGTGGCAACATTTAAAGTAAATTTGCGAGTTTCGAAGATTGTCAGCCATCAAGAGTGGTGACGTTACAAATTAAACAAGTTAGCGAATTACTGTAATTATAATTATTGTGAATTTTTGAACAATACAGTCTAGTGGGAGAACTTTTAATGATGTAAATTTTAATCGCAGTACTTACAATTCAGAAAATATTTTATTCAATTAACATTTACCAAAACTGCTTATACTACATATCAATAAAAAAATAAAAACACATAAATTTAAGTTTTTGCATTACACAAAATTTATAAGACGTTAAAGCTTGTGGTGTTTTTTGATACTGGGCATCAGATAGCTGTGATGTTTTTGTAATATGTACTTATACACTGTATGACTGGAATTGAATTAGAATGTAATAAAAGTCCAACATGAAAATTCATTTTTGTGATTCAAAAAGGTGTTCTTTCTTTTAAAAACTCATTGATGCAATGAAAAAGATCAACCGTATCCATTTCGTAGAACTATTAAATTCCAAGAAACCTTCCTTTTGAACTGAACAAAGAAATTAACTAGACACTTCTGGTTTAATGAGACTGAGTGATACCGATGCAATTAAAGTTGAATTTTCTCGACTTTCTGCTACACCTGATGCAAACTTGTTTAAGAAGAACTATGCTAGTTAAGGCTCTCAATAAAAGTCCAACTGCAGATACTACTTACATGATTTTCTGGTCCATTTAACTTGTTCAATTACATTAACTTTTAAGAAAATACTAAATGAACTTAATTTGTACAAATCCTTGGAAAACTTACAATTGTTAAAATATCATCATCTGTATCCAATTTGCCCCAACTGAGCCAAGAAAAAGTCAAACATAAAAAGTTATTTTTCTTTACAAAACATTTTTAATAACTACGTACTTTATGGCCTTCCGCAATATTTTCGTTCAGACCAGTCTGGAATCAAAACTTAATTCTCGCGGCCCTCCGTAAAACAAGTTAATCCTCTATAAAGTCCGGCATCACATAAAACGAAGAATAACTTAAGGAGTCATAGTCTTCCAAACGACGTAATCTTATTGAAGCCATTAAAGTCGCCGGCGCGAAACTTAATGTCTAAAAAAAACACGTAATTTGAATAAGTCGGGAGTAAAAGCTTTATAGAGCGGCCCACCTCGACAATAAATCGCTTAACGAGCGAGTTGTCTATGGAGCAATTTGTAAACATAATAATCCTCCTTTCACATTTCCGCTATTAATTGTCGCCTAATTGCATGAACGAATCGCCGTTTTGGGATCCCAGTCCGGGTAAAACGGTTCTTTTTAAAAGCTTTTATTTATTGGTATTTAACATGCGTACTTAAACATGTATTAATGTTGTTTCGGACGTTAATGTTGCTGTTTTTGCGTTAATTTATTGGTAATTATATTTATTTGCATTTGGCACAATGTGTACTTCGTTTACAGGTCCTATGTAAAGCTTACTTTTAATATTAAGCAGGCTTTTTATTTTTAATTATATCTATCTATATTCTCGTGAAAATCTTGTTGAATAAAGAACGCCTAGAAAATTTGCACGCCAAAGAAACGTATAAACACACTTTGCTCTGAATTTAATTCTGATTTAATTCGATTTCCACTTTTACTTATATCAGGATTTCTTCTGCAATTTTGAATATCTGAAGAAAATATACTTTACTTTTCAATTTTTAACGGATTCTAATAATCCTGTTTACCTACATAACATTAATTTCGGGACTTATTGATATTATCAAACGGATTGGAGGGGTGTGTTTGAACTACATATGTGTATTGGGATTGACTTCCTCATCTGTATTTCGATCGGATCTCTATTTATTTATCTTTCATTACTATGATACTTAGTTGCTACATACATATGTATACCTACCTATACAGGTACTATCTATACTTATAATCAATCTGTAGATAGGTCAATTCTGTACAATAAATATGTTTCCAAAATATCTATCAGGGGGTGCTTAGTGATCGATACTGATGCCAAAAATGCAATCAGTAAAATTTTTTGTATGTCTGTATGTTCGTTATGGAAACAAAAACTAGTCGACGGATTTTAATGAAACTTGGCACAAACATTCTTCATACTCCTGGGCAGGTCATTTCATCACGCTACGGCCAATAGGAGCAGTGCAGTGATGGGAAATGTTGGAAAATGGGAGAAGTTACTCCATTTTTTAAGCTTCCGTCGCATGTGTAGCTTTTGTTGTTAAAGTTAAGTAGTAATAGGCTAGGTACGCATAGATTTGGATAATTGGATAGGCTGGTGATTATTATTTCTTCTTCTCTTTGCAAAGTCCGAATCTAACGCGGACGAAGTCGCTGGCAGAAGCTAGTAAGAAATAATACAGTATATGGTCGCTGGAAGACGCTGGATGCAGATCTCCTCCAACAGGTATCTGTGGAGATCTAAGGGGGAGGCCTATATGTTCATCAGTGGACGTCCTATGGCTGAGATGATGATGATGATGATGGTGTTATGACAATGATTGTGAATGATACGTGACACGTAGTTTATAACCACAAGTGCCTTCTATGGAATATAAGCTGGTCATGGTATGCAACTCAATGGATATATAATTTTAGTTTTGACTAGTATATTTTCTTAATTATTTTTAACTGTACCTACGCAGCATACATTTTTAAACCTTCAAATAGTTAGACTCCCAAACGCAAATCAGCCTCTAAGAAATTAGTTTTACCAAGATCATCAGCTATAAGCCATAAACTAACAAAACTCAGGGGTATCTCAACCAAGGAACTCAAGTAATCTGATATTCCAACTTCGTACTTCATTCCCTAATTAAAGATTTCAAATTCTTGAACGCAATTAAGTAATTTAGTCACATAAGACGGTACTGACATTATTCGAATCACGTAACATTCTTCATAACTCCAAGTTGGATGTTTGTGCCTTTATTGAATTAACCCTAAATGTTATGAAGACTTAATCAAAATTGTCGAACGTTTCTGACAGTTTATTTTGTTTAAGGTGATTTAAGAAATATGATCGATCGTTATAATTTAAAATAAACGAGCGGATTTTCAGCATAAACGCATGCCGTCAAAATATGTATTTTTCTCTATTCATGTGTATAAAAAAAAAACTCAAAGGGAATCTGCATAGAAATAAACTAACATACCAACATCCACAAACACACAGATTATTATTAAACACTAATGAACCTCCCTCATAATCCACAGTACTTTGTACACTAAAACGCAATTAAATTGTAACAATATTTATACAGCGTTCCGAGTGCAATCCTTTATCAGGAGATAAGCTGAGTTTAATTGGCAATATCAAGTAACTTCGCTATTCCTCCTACTTCCCTGAACACACTTTGGTTTAACGTTAGCTCTATTTAAACAACCTTATTTAGAATAGAATTTAATCCAATGTACATTAGTGGTACGGGTCTTCTGAGTAAATTTGCAATCTATGATCAAATACTGAGAGTATTATGATGCTTTGCATTCTAGTTTTTATTTGATTTTGTAAAATGAAATAAATGTTGCTATACTATAATTATTTATCTGACAAAAAGGCCAATATAAAAAAATACAGTAATACCACTGGTAGATACAACAGCAGGCAAGATCGTGCTTATTCATATCATTACTATTTAACAGCCTTATAACTTCTAATTAAATCAATTATTTCAGAATAAATTAAGGTTGTCTCAATGACATCTCCAAACTCGCAATCGCAGACACTTAAGTCATACCTATCACAATGTAAGTAATATTAATGAAATTGGCATAAAATCTCTTCGCGGTAACGTGACTATAATTAAATTGAAATATTATATTCTCATGAGGACGCCGCAAAATTTATGTGATGCCAATTTAGTCGCGCCCCCACTTCACCTGAAAACGTGGGGGACACAGAGACTCACAAAACGTATTTAAAGTTTCCACGTGTGCATAATGAAATGCCGCAACAGAAACTTTGAGTACTTAAACTAAATGAACTTTGCATAATAACTTCACCGAACTTTGGATTTTCCTAAAGTGCCATGAATTAATCAGATTCTGACTTCCATCTCGCATTGTCTTACAAACTGTCCCCTAAGGAATATCTCAACTTTCTTTCATTCTAACTTTCACTATACATATAGAGGTATTATTATGCGGATTATGTGCACATTATGTCGATTAGATAAGTTTCACCGTCAAACTGAATGTAGTAGGAAGCAAATTAGATCCCAGTGACCAATACAAGGAAGGTACGACCGACAAAAAGTACGACAAAAAGTTTTTAATGGACTCAGTTTAAATATACATGGCAAAGTTTCTATCTAAATCCTGAAAAAGGTCGACGTACGATCGAGTTTTGTACTTTACGATACAAACTGTTATACTTTTGTCCTAAATAAATATACCCGCCATTGATTTGGATCCATTGTTGTACTCAAACACAACAGACATAATCAGTCTATATAATTTAGCCGAATGTTGGGACTTTGTCACTTTTCTGTAAATCCCGTTGTATGCAATCTATAACGGGGCGCCTACTTGATGGATGTTCTTCGAATGTTTGTTCTCACTGTGTACTCACTCATTCATCACTATAGACAATGATGATCAAAGTAATTGAACACCATCAAGTATATAAAGTTTGAACGCAAACCGATGTTGATAAAAGTGAGGTCACATTGTTCGTTAGCCGTCAGAGCTCAGATTACTTAAAACAATTTGTAGCTAAAAAGGCTTCGGTAAAGATACTTTTATTTCCAAAAAAAATATCCATACTGCCGTACACAAAGAAAAATTGCCTGTAAAACGAAAAGTATAACATCAAAGCACCGTAAAAAAATATCTTTGCGAAAACCAGAACGGATATTTTCACTCTGGTATAAAAATAAAGGTAACGAATTCATGGAAAAAAAAACGCTTTCAATCACTGTGTCACTTTTATCGGTATATGGAAAGATACATATATCATGTTCAAAAACATTAAACTTTCACTAAGTTCGTATTAAAACTAATAACGTTGCGAATTAAATCTGTCTAGCAAAGAGCTTTGTCTGAGTTCACTTTGGACTATTCATAGATTACGTCGGGTTTATAAAATGAACGGTTTCAGAATTCAGCCAGCATGAATTAGTACAGATAGTTCAGCGCTGAGTACATAGATAAGCTAACCAGCAGACACGATTTACTTTTACTACTATTCTGAAAATCGGTAATTAGTTTTTGGTGAATGGATTATTCTGAGAATGGCATATAACATTTTCTAATATTGAAACTGGAACTTTCATTGTAACTTAATCACTCCTTTCTCGTCATACTCAATAAGAACTATGTTATTTATTAAGATGACAATAAAAATCACCAAAGTAAGACAACGTCACAGTCAAGTTCCAGAAAGTTCCATAGCCCCAAACAAGATTGATTAACTTTACACTATTGAAGGTACACGTCTACCTTTGACAAGATAATGTCGGAAGCAAGGTAATTCGCCGTCAGAACAATTGTATGTGCTCACAGTAACAGCCACAATTCACAAGTCGCACGTATCGGCTGTCTATCCATCCACGTGCCATTGAGCAATGTTCGTAAGGCTGCCCGTCCACATCCGACATTTTGTAGGACAGATAATCGGGCCGATTTTTGTAGGAAGTTCTGACGGAATTTTTGTAGGACGGTAGTACCAGTAGGTATGTTCTATTTTTCCCGTACAAAAAATCGGTCACCGATTATCGGACGTGGGTGGGCCGCCTAATGTGGTATCAGAACGTCTGATAGGCATAATGTTGCTGTCGTTTCGAAATTGATAACTTCAGTTGTATCGAGCAGTTTATTAGATAAAGCGAATATGCAACGCAGAACATTATTGCTAGATAAATTGTGACTCTACTCGTATTACTCGAAAAGTAGGCAGATATCCTAAAATTATGCACATTAGCTAAATTAACTATTTAGACCTTACTTGCAATATTTAATATGCCACAACCATTGAAAATTATCTTAAATTAATTTCATTCGCCAATTTTCGATCGGTGACATTAAACCAAATTGCACAAAGGCGATCGCACCCAAGCTTGTCCTATAGCATAATTAGCTCCTATTGATGATAATAAGATTAACCAAGCTTGTTGGCAGCTAATTAGTATCACTGAACATAGACGTGTCAATATTAATTGGCAGGCCTCCAGTAACGAACACATTTCCAGTAATCAGGCGAATTAAATGTAATTTCCTTAGTTCGAAAACAATGGAAAGTAGATAAAACGGGAACAAAAACTTCTTGATTTGAAAGAAAAAGTAAGCATTTACTTAAGATTTATAAGTCAAACAGATCATTAAGCAGCTAAGATTATTAATCCTGATAAAACCTTGTCTGAAAGAAATAAAATAAAAATCAGTTTATTCCCTTTGTTAAAGAACACTTTTTTGCGAGTAAATATTGTATAAAAGTAGGGTTCATTATTTAATTTATTTTTTATTTAACTAAATATTCCCTACCTTTCAAAGAACATTTTTAAATCGACGTCGCTTAATTGAATCAAATTAAGTTCTGTGCACGAACATTTTTCAGCAACACAATAACACTGGCAGACAATCTCAAGGAGAACATTGGCTGAATAAGTTGCTATCCTCCAAAGAAATAACAAATTGAACGACAAGCACTCATACACTTACAAATGGATCTTATTAAGAAAGGCATTGAGTTGATATTCACTTAAACGGGTTGGTTTTAAGAGAATTCAGGCATTATAAGCAACGAATCGTACGAAGCTTTGACAAAATGGAGTTTAGAGTGCAAATTGAATGACAAAAGCTTGCTCCGTCAAATCAAGACGGATAACAGTGTAAGATGTGTCTTAATATAGCTGATGAAATTACTTTTAAAATATTTAAACTAAATAACATAGAATCTTACCCGAGGGAAAACAAAATTTAAAAATTAAATAAACATAAACTCACTATTTCTATGTTATTCTTTCAAGAGTTAAGCAATTATTTTTTTTATTAATTATCATGGACCCACCCATCCACGGACAAACCACGGCGAGCAACTTAATCAGTTAGTGACCGACGACCGTGTAGCGAAATTCGCCTAAAATTGCATCAGGGCTGTTTCCAAATATTGGGTCCAACGCAATGACATGTAAAGCACGTTCGTGCAAAACGTGAGCCTCGCACTAGTTATGCAGTAGTGATGAGGGAATCGCTTAATAGTGGACGGTTAAAATAGAATTTGAAATCGAATCGAAGCTGGTAAATACTTTAATAGACACCTCTATAGCTGATGTTAAGTGCACAGGGAATATTGAGAATATTTAATGAATGACTTTCTATATAAACCTGACCCATACCACGAAGAAAACCTACAAAAATGAGATTTTTACAATTTAATCAGAATCTATACAAATTCGTACAAAATAATACCAACTAGAGTATTTATTGCTCACCCCAAGGGAATTTGCCTAATTTTATTCGAACTACAAGTACATACATTTGCCAAACAGCAGCAACAAAAAAGAACGTTAGCTACAAAGTCACAATTTAGTACATCCATGTTGCTCCTATTGACTTGGGAATACACTTAAGAGCACACTAAAGACCAAATAGTCGGCCGACGATAGATGGTAATTTTTTAAAAGAAAATCTCGATTCCAATCTACTTTTCAGTCGATCTGATACCGGCTAAATAACAGATCTTTGCGATGTGCATAGGTACTAACTACCATTCATCTTCATAGTGATTTATTGACTACCGGATATTTGCGATGTGCGTACTAGCACTTCATACTGATTTATGAACCCAATCAAACAATCGGCCGACTAAAAGTTTGCCGTGTGTGGAAACACTAACTTATTGACTAGGGACGTGTGCTCTTGCCAAGTCCTGAACAATCCGGTGAAAACGTTTGCGGTACAAAATTGTGTACTTAACCCGTAACTATGTACGTTTCCAATATACAAAATGACCTCCGTATGTTTGGTTGCTTGTATGGACAGTTTTTCCGCTGAATTCGTGTTTTCGGTTTTAGATGCTGTTTAAAGTGTTGTAAGACTTTTCTGAATACATATTTCAATGTTGTGTTTTAGCTTACAATACTTAGGAGGTATTCGAAAATGCTGTGGGTTTATAGTATGTAAGTGGTCTAATAATTTAATTAATTAAAAGCCATGTTTTCTTCAAAGTCCATTAACTAATATTATGATTTCCAGTACCTTCTTTTTGATGAAATTAATTAACATAATATTTATAATAGAATTTGTTCACAAAGTAAATCATATATTTTACAAATTATGTATTTAGAATTTAAAATGAAAACCTACGCTTTTAAAATTGATCGCCCAAATCTAAAAGCTTAAATTACGTGGGCATCGTATTTTAGAGTTGAAAACTCCGACAATTTGTCGCGCACACCGCCAAACTTTGAATATTTGTTATCACTTTTGGGATTTAAATACTTGAAAATACTTTGCAATCGTAAATCAAAAAACAAAAAGGCTTTGTTCCTGCTTTTGGAAATAACGTATTTTGGATTTTGCTGTAGAAAATAATACGTTATTTATACCTAAAATAAAATTAAACATAGAGGACTACAATCATCCTCTGTGCTCAATTTGAGTTCAGTAAAATAATGTTATTTAACCAAGAACAGTTTAAAACAGGTGCACTCATGTTTTGCAATGTAACACAGCTTAAAACAACACCATAATTACATAGAAAGTTTGTTCCAAAACATGTCACAGTAATTACAAACAGTAGTCTGTATACCAAAGACAAATTGTAGAAGCATCGATAAAGTTCGTTGGAGCTTGTCGAAACTACTTATTGCTTGGCGGGAACCCAACAAAGCAACTTAAATTAGAACTAATGAACTAAAATGTTGGAAACTTCATACTTTGACATGAAACGTATCTACGTACTGAATATATTTTTTTTAAATGGTCCAATACAAATAAAATGAATTGCTGTTTTTTTTATTTGTGTAATGTAATTTGGGTACCTACTTTTGTGCTTGATTTGGCAATCAGTTAATTTTTAGCAAGAACGTGTACTTAAGGAGTTTCTATTTACATGATGAAATATTTTATCACATTTAAAAGTACCTAATCAAGCTCTGTGTACGTATAATACGTTTCAAAGTTATACGTGGAAACCTAAAAGCTTCAGGACAAAACGCGAAGTAAGAAATTCTTCAAATACTATAAAATACTTAATGAAATAAGGACCACTTCGTCAGCAGTAGATCACTTTGGAAACGATAAAAATCTGATCAGGAATGGAATTCTTTGTCTCCTGTCTCCAATGAAACGGCAACTTACTATTGAAAACTGCGAGTAGGCAACCAACTTAAATTGGCTTTAAATCTGGGATGCTTTTCAATTTGCCTCCTAGCCGATGCCTTTTCATTCTTCTTATCGTCCAAAGTTTTCAGAATTATAGCGATAAATTTTAAAACGAACGCGTGGAAAATATTATCTACGAATCTATTTTAAAGTCTATTGAGAATTACTCTTGAAATTACATAAAATGTTTGCATAATTCTCATTGCACGTAAACTCATTTCACTCGCAACTCGTACCTGGAATTTGCGTGATAAGAATTTATTAGCTACCTTTCTGCTAATCACGGCTTCCTACAATGCATTACCTAGGTATGTTTATTTAACATTTTCTCAGAAAAATGTATCTAGACTTATCTAAAACATACATTACATATCAAATAAATGTCATTCCTTAATATATACATGACAGTGGACATATATACAGAAAAATGGTTTAAACACTATCATATGTGGTATGTGCTGTTAATTGGAAAGAAAATCGTCCCAAATCCCAAAAAAAAATCACCCTTAGCACTTTCCCACTTTCATTACTAGCTAATATTAACTCACCCTTTCTAAAAATATCTTCAGAATATTCCGTGATTAATTTATTTATAATTTGGGATTCGAAATATTAACAGGCTATTGATCTGGGAATACTTCACACTAAACCTAATAAACTAAATTCATTAAAATTCATACTTCTCCTAACAATATAATATCGCAAGCACCAGTTTTCGCGAAAATAAATTTGTTTAGTCTCGTCTAAATACATTTAAGTTAGGAAGAAAGTTTAGGCAGTTTTAATTAAGTTCTTAAGGAATCGTCAACTTGAAACAAGAATCTAATTCTTTCGGTAATTTGAATTTCAATGTTTACTTATATGCTGAAATGTCCGATACAATTTTTATAAGCCGTGTTCTGCTAACAGTTGATTCTTTTGCATGAAATAAAAGGACTCTAGTGATTTTTAAATTATACTATGGTGTATTAATTAGTTCAAGAGCAATAAAAAGCAGTAGCTATTAGAAGGGTAGAATCATAATGTCGTTTGCTCCTTATTTTCCTATCTATAAAAATTAACTAGCTTTTGCCAGCGATTAAACACTTGTCCCTTGGGAACTTTTTCGCGCACCTGGATAAAAAATCTAAAAAGTCTCTGGGTAAAGAAGCCTATAAATTTTCTGAACAGATGGACTACCTAACACTGAAATGTTTTTTCAAAACGGACCACGTGGTTCCTGAGATTAGCACGTTCAAGCACTAAAAACTCTTCAGCTTTAAATATAAGGAATAAGGATAGATAATACCTACGCAGAAATCTTAGTATGTAGAAATGATGATTATATACCTTCCTTACCAACTTCCCGGTAACAAAAGAAAATAGAAACTAATCAAAATAAAAGACTTCGCTTGACTGATGGACATGTCGGTCATCGTTACCAAACTTTCTCAGAAGCTTACGGTTATCTGTTACTTTTCCTACTTTTGGACTAAAACAAGGTAGATTATATAAAACAACAACATAAATACTACATATATATTTTCAAAATGTCTAACATAAATGGATGTATATTTTCAGCATGTATAAAATAGTTGCAAAATTTTACTACAATTTCGGAGAATAGATTTACACCGTACATATGTTTTTACGTAATCACTTTATTTACACTCCACTATTACTGGATTTTATATATTTTAATTTCTAATTGTAAACATTTTAATGTGTTTAATTGCTAGTTTGAACAACTAGTGCAGTGAAATAAAAACGTTTACGTAGTTGGCAAATAAATTAAACTCGTATCGAAACAACCGGTAGCATTGAAGCTAAAGCTGCTTTTATAAATAACAAAACAAACAATTCCCCAAGCGCACCAAAATCTAATCTCATATTTAATTCTAACACAAACAAGGATGAATAGCTAAACAGCTTCAATCTAAGAAACGACTCCTTATTCTGAGCAAATAGCTCGAAGTCACGATAGAGCACCGATTCAATTTGCCGCCAATAGACGAAAACTACCCGTGCCACATTCGTTGAAAATTTAAATCAATTAGGCACACCAAAATCCTGGTTTACTAAGGAACATTTTACTAAATTGAATATCTTCCTACTTCCTCAGTTTATTACTTAATAGTTCCACTTGAGGTCAAGTGTGTTTCTGTGAAACGTGAGGCAAATTAGAGAAATAGCTAACGTTGTTTGTTGAATATTAATTAACGAAACTTCAGAGGTAAGGGTCTATATTGTGCTCCAATTTGACTTGCTTAATAACTGGATACGTACTAACATTGATGAAATAAGCTTGCTATTTCACAGTTTTCGGCGTATAGGTAATTCTGTTTTGGGCGAGGCAATTACCAAGTTATAATAATGCCTTGGTTCGGGTACGAAATTGCAAGTCGTTGTTCATGGATAGCATGATTACCTGCTCAATAATAGCCGCCATTTACCTAATAATGGGGTTATTTTATCCCAATGATTTGAGTTGAAGGAAGTATCGTGTTCATAGTCTACGAACACGAGAGCACTTTGGTATCCATTTTCATTTTTGTTTATATTTTATATCGATATTTCCCGTTCTCAGATAATCTGAAAACAATAAGTATCTAGAGAAAGCAAGTATGAAAAACTACAAAAGATAAAGAAAAAGTACATCGGAAATGAGAAAAGATAAAAGGAGCGTTGTTTCGTCGACGTCGAGTTAGCTAAGAATAGAATCTATTTCACCGCAAACATTGGTTCGTATTAAAAAACCCTATTGGGATTTGGTTGTTTTCTACGAAAATGCATTGATGCATCAAGCTAAGCTCCCACTGTGCTGTTCATTTCATTATTGGGCTCTCGCTCATTTTAATAGCTATTCGAACAACGAACAAACGGAACGCCAAACAGAATGTATATTGGAATACCGATTAAATTAAGGAAATACGAATTAAAAACTTTTAGCTTTTTCATGCTAAGCTTTTTTAAATCCGTGGAAAATGCTGTTGATGGAAAAATATATATTCACAAACGAACATGTAAAATATTATGTTCGTTTGTGAATATATATTTTTCTTTGAAATGATACAGTCATTAATGAATCTAAGGTAAACCAAAATTACCATTAAATATAACATATTTAATATGGATTTAAATCAGGTACGTACTACAAAAATACTATGCATGTAGAGGTACATACGACCTCTTTTTAAGGCGATACTTTTTTCCAAATAAACAACTTTATAACTAAACAATGTATTTCTACATTCTCAGTTTTGGATCTCACGTGATTCATTCGTGCACATGATTGCCTACAATCGACTCAGAAATCCAGGACTGTAAAATGAACATTTATATTCCTTGATAACGCATCCAGACATATCGAACAGCCATTGTAACTGACGTTGCGCTTTGGGATTTGCATATTCAAACACATAGATGTTTCAATAGCTCCACCTGTGCTGTGAACTCTGTATGTATGAGAAAACAACGGCACCAAATAAGTTTACCGAAAAAAGGGAATGCATAAACATCGTAATTGACGAAAAATTTACTCAAAGGTCTGCTAGTTAAACAAAAGCCAGCCCTCTCCTATTTGAGGATGGTTAGGTAATAAACCCATCTCTAGTTACTACAGTTTTATGACTTGTATTTCCAAGAATTAATTTCCGACGATTGAATTTTGATTTCATAATTTTTGTTAATAAAGAACTTAAGTTCAGGACCAAAAAGCGTAAGACCACTTTATATACGAGGCCAAAATGTAATAATGTAGGAGTTAAATCCCGACATAATTGCGGCGACCCCGGCTGGTACTATCCTAGCCTCAAATTTACACACACGCTTAAACATAGCGAGTTCTTCCATTGGAAACACTGCACCACAACGATAACATTCAGGCGAACGAATCTGAAAGCATTTGGCTTGCAACTGATCCTCCGTATAAATGTATAATGTAAATGAGGTGTAATTTCGGCCAGAGCGACAGTGCTTTAGAAAGCGCTGATTCTATTGTGCACCAGATGCAGCAAACATTTTCCTAACTATGAAACAAGGGGCTGAAATAAATTAGCTACTACTTCAGCTGAAAACCTGCAGTCTGACTACATCACTCTAGTTATCTGCCTAGCCTTTTCCCAACTACGTTGGGCTTCCAGTCTAACCGAATGTGTATCAGTGTTTTACAAGCAGTGACAGCCTGTCTGACTTCCTCAACCCAGTTACCCGTGAAACCCTGTAGCCCTTGGTAAGGCTGGTTGTCAGATTTTCTGGCTTCTGACTACCCGTGATAACCAACCGTGATGTTCAAATGACATCACTCTAGTACACCCTGAAAATATATGTAGTACAAACCCTAGTTTACTAGTAGGTATATATCAGGCAGGCAATCTGAGTGAATTAGCAATAGTATTGTTAAATATTATTAGTTATTATATTGTTATTTATTTATTTTCAAGCATATAATTTACATTTTTAAATATTAAATATAAAAATAAAAAACATTTAAAAATATAAAAAATAGGTTGCCACCGATATCGGGCACAGGGTCCAAGGTACCGGTGGTTAGGGTCCCAGAGACAGAAACCTCCTCACAATACGTGCCGTATCAAGGAGTACTGCCTTCTGAATCAGTCCCTTGATCCAGCCGCCCAACGAGAGCCTCCTGAGGTGTTCGTCGAGGCTCTTGGCTATTAAACCATTGGCCGTAACGACAATCGGCACAACAACAGCCGTGTCGACACTCCACATGGCGACAACCTCGTGCGCTAAGTCGAGATACTTTATTTGTTTCTCTTTCTCAGCTTTCACAAGGTTCTCGTCATGCGGAACGGCGACATCGACTATCATAGCGCGGCGCGCTGATCGATCTATCACCACAATATCAGGCTTATTGGCTACAATAGTCCTGTCAGTGATGATAGATCGATCCCAGTACAACGTGATATGGTCCTTTTCGAGAACTTTTAGTTATAATTATTAGGAGATTTTATTGTGTTATTTAGTGTTAATTTTTTTTTATAATTTTGGTATAGTTATTTTGATTTCCGGTTTTGTTTTGTTTTGTTTTTTTTTTTTTGTGTTAGATTTAAGTAAAGGACAATGGGCACAAATATATGGGACCTGGTATACCCGACCAATAGGAATGTCATATATATCATTGGATAGGCCTTTTTATGTAGGACAAGATTTACTATGACAGCTTTGCTGAAATGTTTGTCCGTTCTGAGATATAGATCAAAAACTGTGCTAAAGTTAGAACTAAGTAATCTATTGATACCTCAAGTTTTTAAAGGAAAATCTGAGTACTAATAACTTTAAGTCTTGTAAGTACTACTGTGCCCGTTAGGATCCATAATTGTTACTATTATGTAGCATTTAACCTTTTATTGTACCAACTGGATGTTGGGCGTAGTGAGAAACCGCACCAATAGGAAAGTCATACATATCATTGGATAGGTCTTTTTAACTGGAACAACATTTACTATGACAGCTTTGTTCTGTTGTTTGTCCGTTCTGAGATATAGATAACAAACAATCTTAAAACTGATGCTAATCAATACTGTAATCTGATTTTCTTTCATATACAAGACTTACACTTAGTAGTTCTTAGGTTTTCCTTTAAAAACTTGAGTTATCAATAGATTACTTAGTTCTAACTTTTGCACAGTTTTTGATCTATATCTCAGAACGGACAAACATTTCAGCAAAGCTGTCATAGTAAATATTGTTCTACATAAAAAGGCCTATCCAATGATATATATGACATTGCTATTGGTGGGGTATACCAATCTGCCCATTGTCCTTTAAGGTATTATTTTGTATTTGTAGCTATTGTGGACACCACTATCGAATTGGTTAAACTGTGATGGTAGGGTGTATGTTTTAAATAAATAAATAAATATATCCTTGTTCCGTCATTTATCGGTCTCGTGTCATAACGAACAAGCCTATTGCTAGTCATGGACACATATTCAGACTACGGAACATTACTATGAAATTCCATACCAAGATATAAAAGAACACCCATTCAGAGTATTGAATTTTTTTTTTGTCACCCATAGATATATTTGTATACGACATAGTACCTAAATAATTTACGTCATTCTATTTATACTTACGTTAATAATATTTTCACCAGTATCACGTGGGTCAGTCATGGTTTTTACTTTTTGCAGATAGCTGGATAGAGAAAGCAAAATATAGGTGCAACGACAGCAAAAGACAACAGTTTTAAAGCAGGTAAATAAAAGAATCAATTTCATTCCAGATTGACATTTGAACGTATTGCTTGTGCAGGCAATGTTAAATTATTCAGGGACTGAGTAAAACTTGAAATGTACGAGTCGCTGGTGGTTCATTTCCTCTCACCGTTGAAGGCACTTTACTAGGAAGACGTATGCTTTGTGACGTCAAAAGTTCGACTGATATTTCAAGTGCTTTTATATATTTTGTAGAAGAAACTGTTGCTGAAAAGTGGTTGCATAAGAATACATTTGATATTTATTGGTATGCATTATTCTCTTCTGTTCTCGTCATAGATATTGAATGTTTCACTCTAATATTGACTGTCCATGTTAAATATATAATGAAAAAAAACCTTTACATATCTTTCACCCTCAATAAACCACATTTCAATAATTAAATAGCTACTGCTAGAAATGATCAGTGTATCGGTTTTTGTAACAATTACAATATCGTCCTTAAACTTCTAAATTACAATGTACAATTCCCAGATTAAATTCAAAATCAAATTATAATAACTAGCACTTAACATAGTCGCGAACCAATGCTGCACGTCCGTCATTTCCTCTAAAAAGCGATATTACAAGTTATCTGCAGCACTTTGCATTAAACTGTTTGTATCGAGGGCCGCAATACATGTCCCGAACGGCCCACTTGTGTCCAATCGATCTACATAATTACAGCCAAACTAAAACCAACCCTATCGTCCTAGATTTAAAGTTGAATATATCTATTGTAAAGTTTCGAATGGTGAGTGTTACCGATAAAAATGTTTTAAGCTCAAGAGGATGCTTCATACGCATTCGCCTACACTTTCTTTGAAACAGGAACATTATTTCGCGGTCTTAAAACTTGGGTGCTCGCATTAAGAAGTTTTCAATGGAACAGATCGAGTTTATATTTAGATTGGGAAGCCATTGTGTGTCTGTGGAATTTTTATAAGGATGATTTCTTGCAAGAGTTTTGTGGTTATTAGAATTACCAACAAATTGACGTAGCTCGAAATGCGTACTTATTTGAATGAGTTGAGTTATTGACTGATTGAATTGAGTGATAAAAAAGTCAAATGGGTATATTATTCTGTAATTGATTTACTTCTGCTTAACATAACATCCTTTCTTCCTAAAATTCTATTGTCACTTGTTTTCCACTCTAAAGACTTTCAAAGACATTTGGAACTAAGTTGTTTAGCGACATACTCGCTTTAATTTCCTGATCATGCAAATAAGTTTCTCTGCTTAGGCGAGCTTAACATAATAATACGATACTTTAAGAAAGTGGGCTGGAGGAACTTTTCGTAATTGAGTACAACAACAGTACCTAACAGAAAACTTATAACTATCTTTGCTCAATAAACAACAGCTTGTTTTGCTCCACTTGCTATATTTTCTTAGTGTTATAAAGTAAACAAATATCCAGGAAATGAATTAAGGCACAGATTGAAGCAAATATGGCAAACTGAATTCTGTTCATAATGTAGGTAAACTTAACATGAATGCATCTATAGCTCCCAATACACCTTCGGGAATTTGATCTCACGAGACTTCGCGGTGTTATTAAGAGGTGAGCGCTTACTAGAGCGAGCTACGTTCCTGTCTCACTTACGGCACATAAGTCTTATTTATACGGTAGATTACACATGCATATTACCCGCGTTAGATCCCAAACTCATCGTGTAGGTACGGTGCAGTATTCACTTATGCTGTTGCCAGCTTTTACGCCTATACATCATTCTGATAAATGTCGACCAAAGACGGGCATCCTAAAATTCCTAGGCAACATAACAAAGCCTAGAGACATAATTCAAACCACCATACAGTGCAAGCGAAGCGTTATTAACATCATATTTCCTAAGATATTATTCAGAACTCTTCAAATGAAAATCTTCAGAGAAAAACAATTTGAATCTGAGCGTTGAGCGTGGTCGGGAAGGCGGGCCACATATCACGATGTTTGGGTGAGAGCCAACGTAGAAGCGACCCGGTCGACTAGACGTCACTATTTATTATGTACCGGACCAATCTTTGTTTTACGTTTTATGTGTTCAAGCCATACTCCCGTTTCGAAACCGCTTGTTTATTTACGCACCTTCAGATTTATAGCTCTTATAGTTTTGTGTGAATTGGCCTGTGCGATGAATATTTATGGGGTCGCCAAACATTTTTCATCCTTGCCGCAGAATATTTTATTATTCCAGTGAATATTTGATATAGTTGTAACAGTCGGTTATCAATTATTTCAGTTGCACCTTTTTTCTTTGGTACCAACTTCCTTTTATGTGTTTATTTCAAAAAGACCGAACGGTCAACTCTTTTTACATGGACTTGAAACAGTTTCTTGAAAATCATAATTTTCTTTCACGTTTCACATATTTTCACGGCGTTGATTTAAAGACATAATTTACCTTTGTCAATTATTAAAATTTCTCAATCAATTTACGCAAAATACGGTAGAGTTTTTAAAGGTGTCAAGTTATTATTTATCGGCCGTTAACGGACTGTTGGCTGAGAGTTTTCGGAGCAAAATTCGTGCCTATATTTAATTTTGCATGTTAAACCGCCATCCCCTTGATCGAAAATGAGTTACTTGGTTTTTTCCGCAATTTGTAAGATTGGTGGTTCGCAAAACTGCAATGAAATCAATCATTTGTATGGGAAATTGAACTGTGAATATTGAGATTACATCACATTTTCTTAATATATCTGTTTCTTTATTTTGAACCATAATGCTTTGCAAAAGCTATACTTTAAATCCTTTAACGATAGGTTTACACGCGGTCATAAAAACTCCCGACGGTATACTTACCGCTTGGTTTTTCCCTAACTGCGTTTAGACCAAGGGAATACTGCGTAGAATTATAAGAATTAAATAAAACACAGAATTAAATATTGTCTGCGTGTCTATTTAATAACATTATCAAGACTAATTTATCGAATTATTTGCTGATTAGTTTGTTGATACAATTACATTATCTGTTTCCCTGAGTATTGATTTATTCATTTATTTTTTATGTAAATAAAAGTCTAGCTGTGAAATAGCGTTTTTAATTTAAAATGTTTCTGCTGGTAAGTGCAAATGCAAACATTTTAATTATCACCCTGGTAACACGTAAGCCAATGGAATCGTTATACAAAATCAATAATAGCGCAAAAACTGCCTGGAATTTCAATAATATAGACCAAGTGAAACGGAATGACCAATCTCACGGCCAAATAGGTTTACCTTGAATAATTCACAAGTTTTTATTGGTCCCCATGAATTGTGTTTTATGAGAAAACTTTTTCAGCGTGTATTTGGCGCTGGCATTTTCAAATTGACTCCGTATATAAGTCTGTTGGTAAAAGGTAGAAGTTTGTATTTTGTTTAATACTTTTTTTATTTAAACGGAAGATAAATGTTCTTTTAAACCTTTGTGATTTACTGAGAATCTGTTAGGTATTTTAGTACAGAAAAAAATAAATGTTTTATAAGCATTTATAAAAATATCAGCGTACAGTAATTTAATCGCCAGAATGCAGTCGTCTTTTTCGACAAATTGGTGCACAGCGCAGCGCACTGCAACGTGTATACAACATCACGTAAAAGTTTTTACAGTTTTTTATCAATATTGTTCTCGCCAGACAGGACAACATTCATCGTCTGTACGACCGTGTTTCAAAACATTGCTTGGAATATACGAACTTCAACTCAAAAAAAATCTATACCTTTTTCCTAAAAATATGTATGAAAAAAAGAGTATGGATTGTTTTATATGCTGTCTACAAAAAAGGAAGAATTTTGTCAGCATGCAGTTATAAAAGACCGAAGAATATAACGGGTTAATATTTTTTGTTTTATTCATTTGACAATAACTATAAATTGAATTTAACAAAAGCTAAGCTCATATCAGGAAAGAGAAATTCACCAATAAATATTAACTTAACATACTAAACCATCTACTAACGTACAAAACGAGCAGTTTACAACAAATATTTCGAAACAGTCAGCATTTTAGGGCAAAACAAATGCTGTGTAACATTCCAAATACAGCGAAAGCTTAAAATATAACTTTCATGCAAAACATTTTCATGGCATTCACCATTGAAGCAAAATATGAATGGTAGCAAAATATAAATTGCTGTTTGAGCTAAAACTTTACACACTCATAAATAAACCTCAGTGTAACAAATATTCATGATCGTTTAGAATGACGCTTTAAATAAAGGAGAATATTAATTTGAAAAAATACTTAAAACTTTACAGTGTCTTTTGTAAGTTATGTTTAAAGAACGAGTTTTTAAAACTATCTACATAAACAAACAGCTGTGCTACGCAGTTATTAGGAATACAATTTAGAAAATACCTTCACTGCTGCATGCTTTTTTTCCATTGATTTTCTCTAGAATTTCTTATTATCCTAGAGATACTCGTACGATATCCAAACGACGCATGAAGATGCAATGCGCCATTCTTCAAGACAGACGACAAATAGCTTCAATAGCCTGCAGTCTTTGAACTTTGATTAAACTGTCATGTGTCAAAGTACCAATACACCTTCTGAGATAACCTATTGGATTGGATCGCTATACATCGAACGTATAACGATCTCCTTACTGCACTGTTATTATGATATCTGTCAATAATTATTGCTCTATTCACGGCATAGCATTTCAGTAGCCAAATACCTAAATTGCATGATATGGTGCCTCATACTACGTGTATGTCAGTGAGAATTTGCAGCACAGAGAATGAATACAATTAGTACCATCAAATCAACCAATTAATGTTCACATTTTCGAAAACGCATTGGAAAGTGTGCCTATCAATTTTGGCCATATTTCCTAGAAAGTTTAACCCTTTACCGGTGTCAGCTACAACAATTACTGTTTCCTTTCCATTCCCAAAACGGCATTCAAACTTGTATGTATGCTGTTTGTTTTATCCCGTGGCTTGTGTCACAACAGTCTGGGTTAAGTCTGGGTTTGTTTTTCATTACGCACGGGAATCTCATTTCGTACTTAATTAAACAGGACAAGTTATGAGTTGGCAGTCTGGTTTACACATGACAACATTTATGTTTGTAAATATTATATTTGTTTCATAGTTGACATGCGTCGCGTTGTGACATTGTTTTGCGTTTAAAGGCCACAAAACTAAAATTATGCCAGTGAGGTGTTTTGTATTGTCAGCTTAGTTTAGAAGCTTCATACTGTATCAGACAGATACTTATACTCATTATTATTCTACCATTTAAAAAGCCGGTACTTACCTACTTAGTAGTAAAAAATAACTATAAAAAATATGTAATAAGTTGCACTTAATGCCGATCTTGCACAAAATGTTACTAAAGCCAAAAATCTTTTTTCTTTCAAAGAAAAACAAAATATAAAATAGTGGTTCGCTTTTTCTTAATAATTTTGATCCATACAAGAACATTCATGCACGCATGTTCAACCAAACTATCACTTATATATGAACGGTAATGCTGCACATATTGTATCTCCCAATATTACACACACTTAGAGCACGTAATAATATTTTATGTAACCGTCTTCCTCGATGCAGTAATGGACGCAGTGTCTACTTAATGGACTCGTTACTCCGAGATTAACTGTTGCTAGGAAATTGGGTCTTTACTCTTAATGGATGGATCTTGAAAATGCGGAGTTTGCATCTACCGACTGAGATGCGGACGAGGCGTTTCACCGAATAATTGGATGATGCAGTAGCAATGCTGTAATTGCTGTTTTATGGACTGACATCTTGACATGGCGATTTTAGTATTAAAATCGGTTGCAGTAAATCGTTACTTGGATTTATATGAGTGTCTTAATTTGATGAGATTGGCTTTGAAATAATTATGTTCGCTACAAACAGAGATGGTCAGATCCACTTTAACGCCTAGCCATGTTGACGTCTTCATCTCAACGTAACCACTATGATTTATATGCAAAGCAGAAGTTGAATTTGAGAAACTGTATATTTTTGACAAATTATTTTTTTTTAATTTTCATCGAAGCAACAAGACGGCAAACCATATCAGAATATAAGAAGCGCAATGGATGACTTAAGTTGCGAAACCTGGAGTACCAACATTTTTTAACATACAAAGCACCGACATACGTCCTGTTTCTAGTGAAATAAAAAAAAAGTATTTTTCAGGCTCAAATATCAATGTCGGTTAAACTTCCTAAGACCCTACATTGCCTTCCAAATGCGGATACAACCTTATGTACCCTCATTTATGTTGCAGCCTAAATCCTAATATGACTGCGATGTTTCTGTGAGATAAGCTCATTTCTTATCACTCGCATGAGGGTAACATATGATGCTATTACTGTCGCACCGAGGAATTTGTCATTGGGCACCATGATTTCATGCGTGATTATGCGTGGGAGGCAACGGCAGTCAGTAAGTGATAGCTTGTACGAACAATTGTGATAGTTAATCAAGAGGAGTACATACATTGTTTTGTTTTTGTTAATCAAGAGGAGTACATACATTGTTTTGTTTTTGTTTATAAGGATATGGATTTTAGATATAGAAGTCTTTAAGTGGCTAGAGCGATTGGATAATCTTCCCTTTCCGATTACTAAATTTCATCATGCAAGTTGTTCTCATTGTGCGTAGTAAATTGTAAGAAGTAAGTAAGTCCCGTGTCTAGGTCCACGTGGTATAGGACAGAATTCTATAAAACAAATCACAAAATATCAAAACAATGCATTTCATTTATTATTATTTTATAATAAACTAAATAGTGTTGATAAAATTAATGTGGCCTTTTTCCAGTAAGCGCATTAGGTATTATTAAATTGAGCTAATCATTTTCCTATTTTATAAGCCCAAAAACCGACAAACGGACAATGAAAATAACGGTTACTATCAATAGGCTTTTTTATAGTTTCTAATTTTAATGCAAAATGATGGTATTATTATGAATTTTCCGATACCAAATTATTTATCTGAAATTCGCTTGCTAATTATTTGCTACCCGTTAGCTGACAAATTATTATTTTCTCTATTTTCAATACGAGCTAAGTGGACGCAGATACACGATAAGCAAAAAGAAATTAAAGGAAGGAGGAAAATGCACTTTCCGAAGGCAAATTATATTCAACATACAATCATGAAACATGTTTGACTTTACAAATAAATCGAATAAAACGCAAATAAATTTTAACGAGCTGTTATTCCGACTTCTAAGAATTTTAATATTAAAAACATTCGAGATATCCTTTACAACCATTCATCACATTTTGAATATGTTTTTAAGCAAATAAAAATACATCAAAGAAATATGGAATTGGGAGATCCGGGAATCAGCCGGAGAGGATTTACAAATTCATATCTACCTTCGTATTTGTTTGTATTTTCTACCTACCTAACAGTATTTTCCCATATTTTATCCAAAGACCAAAGGTTATATTAGAGCATTTGCGCGTCATTTTCATTATTTATATACTTACACCAGTTATTTATGGGAACCTGACTGTAATCAGCTCATAAAACTGTTATTTTTCAGCAATAGATACAGAAACAATTGTTATTGTGTTTGGTTTAGTTTTAAATCTATTGCGCTCAAAAATCGTGTCAATATTTAATTAACAATAAAATATTATATCTGTTTTATCTCACGTAATGGGTGAGGCGTACTAGTGTCTGTAAATGTAGCTATGCACATTGTCTATTGAGCATTCAATAGTGACTGAGTCGCCGAGTCACCTCGTCTCACCTCCTAAGTTGACTTGAAATCACTTTTCACTTACCTGTCTAGTTAGTGGTTCAGTAATTTCAAACGGTAAAATAATAATGCACGTATTTCTATAATTTAACAATGTAAATTGTAAAACGAGTCTTGAAGTACTTTTAATTAATGCCGAGCTTTGTAATGGATACTAATTGAAGAAATTTAAATTGGAAAACGGTTTCTCCAAGACTAAGTAAAATGAAATTGCCACCTTTATCTTTAATTTAATTTAATAACAGAAAAAATAATCAAATATTATAAGTGATTATATTTTTTTTGTACCAAACAGCGACCATCTTGAAATTTTCCTATCCACAAATCACGTCTCAGTATTTCACACGAGACAGGTTTTTAATCCATTTATCACTAAAATTAAATTCCAGATTTGTATGGAGCGAATGGTGTGGTGTAATGTGCCTTTGGTCACGAACTAGGCGACTGGCTCCCAGCCAACTAAAGACCATGGCAATAGGATGCAGCGTCAAACAAATATAGACGAAGATGTTATAGGAATTCATATTGCAATGCTAAGAAACAGATTGGAGATTTGAAAATTTTTACGATAAATGGGGTGATATTTTTGGATGTGTTTTTTGGAGTAATCGATGGAGGTGCCGATAAGTGCTCAAACTGCTTGGGTGGCATGTCTTAAGAATAAATGTAGGTTATTAAATGTGTCTCTACATGTATCAAATTAAATGTGCACGCTTATATTTTACTAAGTAGGTAATTATATTTTTTCGAAAACTTTAACTGATGTCTTCTCATCACTTTCAAGGTTAAATTTTCATATTCCGGACTGAGAAATACCCCATTCTTTTTTATTCTGTGTTATTTTTTTGTATCCTACGTTTCCGGAGAAAGAGTCGCACGTATAAATTACCTGCTATTTTTCTTATCAGATGTCTTATGCCTGTTATCTATACATATAATAAATCTGTAGAAAAGTAATTTTTGTACATTGAAGAAATTGACAAAAAAAATAGCCAGCATGTTAAAGGATAACTAACAGAACCCATTTCCATCATTTTTGTCATTTTTGTCTGTTTGTCTGTTTGTCTGTTTGTCTGTTTGTCTGTTTATCTGTTTGTTTGTTCGCGATTCACGTAAAATCTACGAATTAAATGCAGACAATGCTTATATACAAAAACTCTACGTAACTTGGGGTATTACTTAGTTTTTGTTTCATCGAAATCGATTCACTCTATCAAAAGATATGATTAATTTTGTGAATTCAAGATGTAAAATATTACGACACGCAATCTATTTGTCAAAACTGTACATTTGAATGTTGTACTTATATTAGTTGATCGGCCTATTATTAATCTTTACACAGAAAATCACACCTTTATAAGTAACTTCGGAAGAAAAAAAAAAATGAAAATTTTGTTTAGCCAAGGTTAAAGTAACTCCATCTGTGGTAAATAAAATACATCATCAATTTGTCAAAGGAGCGAGGTGGAATGACAATAACCATACATTCTTTATAGAGGATTATTATTTCAACAGATGGAGTTGTGTATTTTCCGTAATTCACCATATTTTAACACGAAGTGTAATTTTTCGATAGACATTTCAATAGTGTTTGTCAGTTTGCCGTGCCACATCAAAATCCAACTATAATTATTACCTTGATGAAAGGAAAATTAATAGTTCTCGGCCAAATTTAAAACGGTGCCATCTAAATTATTTTTTTGAACATTATGTCAAAAATGATGACTTTAGTGGAACAATTAATTATCATTTAAAGTTACAGATGGAGTTCATATCAGGATTTTTTCATAAACATAGTTTAGCTTATCTTCCACTAATGTGGTGGCCTTAAAACAAATTACTTTGAGTGAGTAGTATTAAGTAGACCTTAATTATTTTTTCTGATGCAAAATATGTAAACTTAATCCTAGAAGAAATGAGGATCTATCTCTCGCAAGCGCTGCTAAGCGTGAGGTAGGTAATGTAGGATTCTGTAGCTTTAAAAACAAGCCCAGATACAAAGTGCAGATAAGAAATTGGAGCTTTCTCGATTTAATACCATACACACGTAAAATGCTTTATGCGTCTAAAAACGTACAAATTACGCGCCGCATACCAGAGACATGTTAACTTTCAACTTCTGATCGCAAATACACTGTTCACGATTACGAACAGTCTCAGTAAGACCCGAGCCAAGTCTAAAAAAACACCTTTTATATAAAATTACGTTTGATGTCATTTAATCACAAAGACAGAATTGTTCTCTGTTGCAAATCTTATCCACCTATATCCTATCCTAATCCAGAATGCATTGCAGGTGTGCATTGCACAAAAACCAATGGTATCCTATTCGAGAAGTCAAAAGAGTTGACCTGCTAACGTCAGCTTCTGCGCTAAGCAAGTGTTCTTAATAGTACCATCAGAATTACATTCATCGTTGAATGAGGTGATTAAATTTTCAGAAACCACAATAACAGTAGGAGCCAAAGCGTATGATCGCTTCATAGAGCTCTGATTGGCCCCAGGTGACCAAGCCAGGTCTGATTTGTTCGTTCATCAGATCTTTGAAAGTGTTTCGGTGGATACTTACTGTCGTCCTGTTTACGTGTGACACAAAATATGGTATATAAACGTCCTCCGCAAGAGCGAAAATTTCCCGGTGTGCGGTAGTGATGCACAGTATACAACACTTATGTTTCTTTTGATTTGCTGGCTCCACCAAGTAATGGCAAATTGCGAGCGTACATTTTGATAATCTTGGCAAAACTGCAGGTTTCAAGTACGAACACATGAAGTGGACTCGCACAGATACGTACATTTTGCCTATTCGTGAACTAATGCAAACATTTCGGTGGAGTCCCGGCTTAGGCCACCACATTAGGCGTGCGCGATCCTCGGGCGTGTGAGTAGCGCGGGCGTCGCGAGCGCGTTGCGTGAGCGTCGCGTTTTGCTGCCCTGCGGCATTTGCAGCGCGCTCGCGGCGCGCACGCGCCGCTCTCCTTGACGTTTAACTGCTAAGGCGTTTAGCGGGCGGCGGGGATAGCGGGCGAAGGGGTAAGAACGCAACGTGCTCGCCGCGAGCGCGTCGCTTGCACTCTTCACACATGCCGCAGGGCAGCAAAACGCGACGTTCACGCAGCGCGCTCGCGACGCCTGCGCGACTCACACGCCCGAGGATCAGTAAGTGCACTGAAAATCCCCGTCATACAAGTGTTTCTCCCCAGTAGTGAAACTATCCTACCCTATGCGCCTGCTGATGATGATGACTCATTTTATCATCCATCCAGCTATTCCCCAACTATGTTGGTGTTGGCTTCCAGTCACCGAATCTGTTTGAGTACTAATATTTTGCTTGGAGCGACTACCTATCTACCTATCTTCAATCCAGTCAACTACACAAGACGATATCCTTGGTAAAACTGACAGACTTTCTGGCTTCTGATTAGTCGCAGCAGCTGCAGAAAATGTACAAATGACAGCTTTGTCAGACTCAAAGCATATAGACATAGATTATAGCTGTTTCCTGTGAAAATTACTTACGCACCATACGTAATAATTTTCCAAATTGGCTGACTAGATCCAGAGATATTCACAACGTCACAAACTTTACTTCTTTTGTTTAGATAAATGGTCACATCCACAACACAACCTTGATCAATGAATCTATGCGACTGCTAAGTGCTAATCCTAATTATACTGTCACGTGAAAGAATGCACCTACGGGATAAGTAGTATTTTGACTATTCTATATTGCCCACGCAGACGAAGTTGCGGGCAACAGCTAGTGCCACCATAATAAAAAGATTTATCTCAGCAACGTTGGCCTTAAAAAAACGTAGCCCTAAACGTGTAAATCGTTATTTTATTCATGTTTTTTGTTATAGCTCTTGTTACCATTGCTATTTATTATTCTTGTTTAATTGATATTTATTTTATTATTTACAGTTAGGTCATTTTGATAGTGCTCGCTCTCTTTAGTTTTGCGGTTCAGAAGTCGGCTAAACAATTAAATAAGTACGAATACCTAATAAGCTCAAGCTATTTATTTATTGTAACAAATGTATATACTTACATATTTACAATGAATGTATGAGTATGAATAATCATTTTAACAATCATTTTAATCATGCAGAAGATAAACTAACCTCACACTTGCAAGAAATTCCTCATCACCTTTATTTTTTTATAATTCTTTTATATTCTTTTACCTTCTCCAAACACTATTAGTTCCTAGCAATAATCGTACACTCGCAGTGGCAGCACCTCCGGCATTTGCACTTGTCACGGTCCGCGAGTCCCGTATTGGAGAATCTGAGTGTTTCACTACTGGTAACAGCTGCATGGCCCAACAAATTAAACCAATGCGTATCAACGGAATTAGTAGGGAAAGATGAGATTAAATTTTTCAATAACAAGTGGTGTAGATACTGAATTATTATTCTTCTCTATCGTTAAAAACATGCTGGTCCATATCAGGTACACTGCCACAACCAGAAAGTCTCATTGTATGAATTACAGCACAGTTTTCAAGCAAATCTGACCTATAGAGTAAATAAAAATAATTTATTTTAACTCAAACCATTCAAAAATGCACTTTAAGCTTCCACACATTCGTATTTGCTTGAAAGTCCCAACAATTATTCGGCTCGGCGAATTCGATTTAGCTAAAGCTTCCATGACTTGGCACACTCACATGGACTTCGGTATTCGTGTATCCCATCCCCTTAGAATTCCCCCGATATGTACCTGAATACCTTGAGAATTAAACTAAACTTTTTTACCTTGCGTAACATTAGAAAAATTGGGTGTTACTCAGGATTTGGGTAGGATTTCACTTCTCACGGGGTTAACGGGAAAAGAGTCAATGGAAAACAATTTAAGTTAACTTCAGAAGCTTTTTTATGTGCTGTACTCATAAAATTCCCTTTATTTTCTTTTAAAATATGAAATGACAACAGCTATGTAGATGTAGCGCACTCAACTCTTTCTTTGTGAAGCCAAGACGAGCGGTCCTCTCCTCATAAAAGTCCACGCTAAGCATCTATTGAAATAGTATGAGGGTAGATCAAAGAGTTCTATGAATAAAACTTAGTGTTTACCCAGTTATTACTTGTTTATGAAAAATAAAGTCACTTTTTACACGCAATTTTTTTAAAACGCAATTTAGATCTTATAGGTATCGCTTTGTCGCGGTTGGCGGTGAAATTCTATGAAATCCGCTAAAACCTGTCGCATGAACACAGCTCGACTGCACGGAGTATCGCTATGGTGGCGTATGTGAATCGTTGTAGTCAAAATATAGGAGAGATAATCCATTCACTTACAGCTACTAATTGCCGAGTAACATTGCATTAAAATTCACACTTTCCTGAATAAATTTATGCCTCTTAAGAAAAGTACAACAAAACAAACAAACAGAAATGGTCTAAAGTCTAAATACTAAATGTTATCAAATCGAGCATACGCAGCGTACACAGAACATAAGTGCTAAAATATCGCACGAACCCCATTTATTTCAGTGCAGTGTGTTTGTGAAAATTCAAGAGATAAACGTACAAAACTTAGGTAGTGTTGTGCGTCCATTTTGGAAATTTATGCCAGTTTTGGAACTACAAAAATATCTGGGCACCTTTAGTAACTGCGACGCTATTATTTCAGTTTAGACTTATATGTGAATAAATTTTCGGAATGCTTTGTGATTTTAGTTTTTGCATTCGTTTTGTGTTTTATAGCAGTTTTAGTGTTCACTTCCTTTTATTTACAGCCTGAACCTCCTATGTAAACTTCTATAAACAAATTTAAATTATGTGAAGTATTTTTGGTAAATCTGGTGTAACAACATTTGAATATTATCTAAATATCATAGCGTATGAATTCAGTTAACCTACCAAGTGGGTAACATAAAATTAAAGAAAGATAGGACTGTAAATAAATGTAATAGTAAACCATTTGTAGTGCAAAAACAACTTCACTAATTTACAGTGCTGACCTCAATGAAAGGCGATATCGTTATCTATATCCCCTCGACCGTGCAGACTCCTTAGTAATATAAGAACTCTGTAGATTTACCCCCATTTTTCCACTTCAACGCCCAGATATAATTATTCAAAGAAAGAAATTGTTTTTCAACCAGTTTTTGTATAACTAACGTCACTGTAGACACGCTTCAAGATCGGTACTAGAGCGACATAAGAGATTGATGGCACAGACGACCTCAATTATAGTCTGGTACTACTAGAGTATTTACTGGTTTAAGTAACATCAATTTTTCACTTCGTACAGATTTTTTTATCTATCTCCCAACAAAAAATCTAGACTACTTAATATCATTCTCCAAAATGAATGTGTTATTTATGTAGAATCGTTCCCTTTCTGATGTCTGACTAAGTTGTTTGTTAAATCTCCTTGAGTCACGAAAAAATAAACAACATTCTGATTCATACATCTCTACTTGGCGTAAAGTCATACGTGGACCTTAATATTTGCTCAATATCTAAAGTGTATCGAAGCAGATGTTGAAGAGACGAGAAAATATTTACCTGTTCAATTTCTTGAAGAGAATCGATGAAACATTTGTATACTCAACCTTTGATATAGAAAATCTTGCCTAAAAATTATGAAAAATTCAAAAAGCATTAGTCACCAAATAACAATAGCACAACACTTAATCATAAAATATAATAAGCCAGATAATTTAAAATTTTAAAATACAGCTCGGCTGAAAATAGTTTTTTGTTTATTCATGATAGCATGACGAAATTCAATCCAGATTATATTTTCTGTTTAAAAAATTAAAACAAGCTTTAGAGTTATGAGTAAGCGAAAGAGGCCACGCTCGACATTGTTTAGAATGTAACAGAACCTGTCTTGTTTGCGTACCAAATGCAGTCCAACCGTCATTATCTCAAATATGGGAAACACGAGATAATGTCTCAACTTCAACCCTATTGTGCTCGATCATACAATGGCAGTCCTTCATCCCACTCCCTGTGAGGTGGGTACTTGGAGCCTACTCGCACTTCTCGTTATGAGTACGTGCGCCGAATTTTGGTGGTATGTCGCTCCCGGTACAAACGTAAAGTTATGGCCACAACGCGACTGTTCCTATCGTACGGCGATTTTGCGACGGACGCACGAATTTAGTGCCATTTGTGTACTTCTGTGATTTCAAAATGTATCTGCTTTCGGAACAGGAGCTTGGTTTCGTGTTGTTTATTGTAGCTTACATTTTGTTACATAAAGGGCATGTTATTGGTACAGCATTCGAATTTTAATCAGTAGTAGCATCAGGTCGTCAGGTAAAATAGTGGCGAAAAGAAAATGGTGCTTGCGTCTTTAACTAAATTGTATTACAGAATTCTCACATGATTTAGTAACAGTTTCAGTACAAGATAACAGTACCTAATTTATAGCTTTAATTATATTTATTGCCTACGCAATATGCCCCAACCCTAACATGAACTATCTACAATAAAGTGGCTTCACTTGTATAAACTTTGACGCCTAACAGGCTTAGGTATCTCTTAGCGATAACGAAGCACCGCCGCATTCCAGCATATAATTTTCTCCTCGAAACTTAGTACTGATAACTGAAAATCGATATTTGGTTGCCAGAATTATAATTATTACTGCTTGTATTTGGAGGCTGCTCCAATTAGTAAACTTGATGGTTATGAAATGCTAAACCGAAAATTAGTTTTAAAAGCCAGTTGTTATTTTGCAGTCCATCTTTTTCAGAGAATGATTGATTATAATTATAAAAAATACATAAATCAGTATATACCGTGACTTTTTAGTCGTCTAACAAAGGTGGTCCACTCAATCTATCCGACATAAAATACCACTAGACACGATTATTCATTTCATAACCTTACTTAATTAAGATAATAGATGCATAGAAAAATACTGAAAAAAATGCTTACGTATCAAACGGTAGAAAGTAGGTACTTTCCCAACGCGCCGCGCTCCATTGATACAAGATTCGGGCAGCGCTCACAACAGGGTGTTCTGCATCATAATAATGAATTAATTTTTATTTTTAAATTATTCAAATCTCATTTTTTTTTATATGAACGTTTACTAGTCATTGGATACATGAAGTGGGCTGCCGTTGTAAGACGACTAAAAAGTCACGGTGTATACATTTTTATACTCAGTGAGTTCGGTTCCAACGTGGTTCCAACCCACAATTATGTAACTGCGTATTATATGCTGGACGACGTTTTTTCTTCTGTCCATATTTACAGTACCCATACTAAATTCAGCGTAATTTTTATGTAGAAAAGATTATCATCAATATTTAAGTATCGAGTAACCTGAATCAATATTATGTTCTTGTCCTACTAAAAGTAAAGTCCCATAAGGTCTCACCTACATATTGTTGATATTTCGTGGCAACATCATGTCACCGTAATCAGGTAACTTCAGGCTTAGGTCGTCAGTGTCAACAAACATGATTAATGACTCCAATTTGGTGGAAGTTATTGGATACGGAAATAATTCTTAAGGACTTTCCAATTAGGTATATAACAGGTAATTTGTACTGAATTTTTACCTGTATCACAATTAGAGAACTTTCATTTGTAGCTAGAGTTAAAAATAACGCTATTTATTAAATAGTACTTAATAAAAATAAAATGACTTCTTCAATTAAAATGGGAGATATAGTTTAATAGCCCGGTCAAAATAGACATAAAAGTAGTGGTCAAATAACAAAAATTCCCACAGAGCTGATTTTTGGTGGAGAGCTAGATTTGATCATTATAAATAAAATACTAAAAGTCCCCATCGATCCCATGTGTGCGTCAAAAGTTATTCGAGGTCAAATGTCAAAATTTTAGGTTTTTTGATTTTTTTTCGAAAACGGTAAGTTTTATCAAAAAAAGACATCAGACCAAAATTGTAGATTTTTAAATTTTCTACAAAAATGCCATCAACAGTTTTCTCCTAAATCTTACCATTCCTGAGATATCGCGATTCAAAGAGTCACACTGTACATGATATGCACATATAAGCCACGTACATACGAGGGCTGCCTTTAAGTTGTATCGTTTGAAATAAGTACAGGCAATCTAATAGGTTAATACCATTTATTGTTTTTCAAAGAATTCTCCGCGATATTTAATGCACTTTTGCACGCATTAAACCCAGTTCTTGAAACATTTATTCCATTCTAAAGTGGGGGTAGTCAAATTGGCCGATTTGTATGAGTCAACAGCTTTTTCAGGTGTGCTGAAACGTTTACCATGAAGACTTTGCTTAATTTTGTGGAATGTAAAACAATCGTTATGCCCACGGATCTATGTCACGGTATGTTACATGTTGGTCTGCGACAATTAACTGCCGCATAGCCTCGATATTATCTTGGGTCATATCGGGTTTTGAACTACCTTCACGTGGCTTGTCTCTAAGGGTGCTTACATAAAGAAACAGGTTGCCGGTACAGACAAACCTGTACGGGTAGGTACCGATCAGTGCAGGTATAATATTTCAATACAATCCTATTGACTCACTTATAAAGAAACAGGTTACCTGTTTAACTGTTTCTTTAGAATATTATACCTGCACTGATCGGTACCTACCCGTACAGGTTTGTCTGTACCGGCAACCTGTTTCTTTATGTAAGCACCCTAAGGCTAGATTGCCCACTTTTAAATCCTAAATATCAGCGTACTGCAGTCCTAAAGCATCGTTCTGCATCACTAAACACAGAAATTTTTTTTTTAAAGCGCTGAATTCGCGACAATCCGCTTTTAAAATTGTAGAAAATTATCGCACGCTTATTTAACTTCGACATTTCCATTTTTATCCAGAAGACTGGGGTTGGAAATTGATACATAATATCTGGAACCTATTAAAACTTTACTCCCACCTGCTCCAGGAAAACTCCTGACATAATTTTTTGCAATTGCAAAAAAGATTGTAGTATCAAATCATCCTCCGAGCCCTTTTCCCAACTATGTTGGAGCCGGCTTCTAGTTTAACCGGATGTAGCTAAGTACCAGTCCTTTACAAGGAGCGACTGCCCTATCTGACCCCCTCAACCCAGTTACCCGGGCAACCCAATACCGCTTGGTTAGACTGGTGTCAGACTTACTGGCTTCTAACTACCCATTACGACTGCCAAGGATGTTCAATGACATCCAGAACCTACAGTTTAACGTGCCATCAGAAACAGTCGTTGGTGTCCAAAATATGCTTAGAAAGTACATACAAACTTAGAAAAGTTGCATTGGTACTTGTCTGACATGGAATCGAACCCACTCATACTCGAGAGGTTGGTTCTTTACCCACTAGGCCACCACGAGTTTTTGTATGAATCTGATAAATCTAAAACAATCTCAATAATAGTTAACCCAATAGATAATATCAATAATGACATCATATTAGAACTTGACGGCAATTATTCCCTTAAACTATCCTAAAATTCTCATGACAGTTAGTGGAGTAGGCCTACAGGAGAAACTACGGTAAAAAAAACGCGCCGAGTACACTACCTCATAGCTGGCGTGGAAATGTGTGCATGTCATGTATGGAATATACTTTAAAGCGCAATATCTCAGGAATGGTAAGATTTAGGAGAAAACTGTTAATGCCATTTTTGTAGAAAATTTAAAGATCTACAATTTTGGTCTGATGTCTTTTTTTGATAAAACTTACCGTTTTCGAAAAAAAATAAAAAAAACCTAAAATTTTGACATTTGCCCTCGAATAACTTTTGACGCACACATGGGATCGATGGGGACTTTTAGTATTTTATTTATAATGATCAAATCTAGCTCTCCACCAAAAATTAGCTCTGTGGGAATTTTTGTTATTTCAAATGTCTATTTTGACCGGGCTAAAAGTCACTTGTCCCTATCTTTTTTGACTATTTCTTTACATGCTTACTACTCGGTAGGCATATTGATACCGAAAAGCATGGACACTTCGGCTGAAATATTCTTATTTTCCATTTTCCTTTTCATTAAAAGGTAAAATAGATGCTAAAATAGATTTCTACCTCAAAGTCACACAAAAAAAAACATGAAATACACATGTGTACATTGACCTAAAATCCGTATAAAGTTCATTTTTTCCTTGCAATAGCTTTCGTCAAGTCGGCGGTAAAAGCGTCATATGTTGTGTGCACGTGACATTCTACACTATTGCACTAATATAACTTCTGTATTGCATCTGTGTCCAGCGCCGTATTTTATATGTGTGTGTGTTGGACCAGGCCGGAGCAAATGTACAGATTTACAGAATAATGGCAGAAACATCTAGAATAGAAGAACATATAAAAGATTTGGGATACTCTTTTTTGATATATTTTAATTAGTGGGTACCAAGTTGAATCAGTTTACGTCTTCAGCGCTTTACGTACACATAATTGTTTCTAAAAATATAATTGAGAATTAGAAATAAGTATGTCCCGATTTATTATTCTCTGGTGAATTTATTAGCTATCTCAAATTTTTTCTTGACTTGAAAGATTTTAGTGTGTAAATCTATAATATGAGTGTGTGCAATAGTATCGTTTGTAGTTGGACAGTGCACAACACTATTACCGACGGCAAACTTCTAGATTGCACTCAAAACCGTAACAATTGTTGAAGTTTTAACCGTGCGACGGCTGCGATCCTTCAACTGAGCCACGATCCTTATTGAGGCCGTTACAGACTAATGACCGGGTGTAAATAAGATTTCACAGCTCTGCAGGCGGTTGTATTAAAAGTTAAAGCAATTTGCGTGAAGTATTTAGCATACGATGATCGATACACGTGCCCGTTTTGACATGCTTTTACAATAAGTAGGCTAAACAACTCCTACGATATGCTAAAAATATATTCATAAGCCGTTGCTTGAGGAAATCCTTCAGCTTCTGTCTTATCCTTAAAATAATAACCGTCATACTAATAGACCTAACTTTAGCCCCCAAAGGAGAGGCGCCACTTGGCAACTTTAAAGAAATCGCATATTTAAGCAGCAAACTTAGTGACGTCATAATTTCACGTGAGAGTAAAGTTAGGGTGGCACTGTCACGCTGTAGGATACACACATGATTAACGATGGAACTTTCTGGAAAGCAAACTTTTGATAGACGAGGAAACAGTTGCCGTCTTGGCCCGAACAAGGCGCGAACGCGGCAAGTTTTTCATTATTAAGTTGGTTTTCTAATTATTTTGTTTGACGGTCTTGGTTTAATTTTATTTAAGTAAGTCTTTATGAGTCAGCACTATTTTAGACGGGTGAAGTTAATCAACACCTGTCAAGGATAGTTTCTGGATGGGAGAGTTATTATTTTTTTCGGGTAAAATCACTAGCATCTTTGTCTTCAGAATCAGAAGTAAAAAAACTAGTACGATAATAAAAAGTTTTATACGTAACTTTTTTTGGAGAAAAAAGGTGTGTTTTTCTAGACCTGATACTTAAACGAGTTTTTAGAAAGAAATAAAAAACTATCGAAGGTCCCTATCTCTGCAGACAACGTTTTATTTAACCCTTAGAAACTTTTTTAAATTCTGACTTATGCCTAATGAAATAAACATTTATTGAGTTGTCTAAAAAGAGTTTATGTTTGAAAGAAAGATTACTTTTTATCGCCATTTGAAGTTCTAGAATAATTTTGTAGTTTCTTTTTAGAGGTTGATAGAATTATTTACTATAATAAAGATTGAAAACTAAAACATTTTATTACACTCGAAGATTTTTTTACAATTGTAGTTTAGCAACATAGACCTTCTTTTCTCATTTATATTTCATAATATGAACTTACATATTACTAAGATAAGTACGAACGATTTGATTGTTTTTCTTTGCATCGAATAGGCTGCGAAACTGTGGCGCCGATTTGAAAAAGTACCTACTTCACTGTTAGTAAGATAGTCTATATCTGAATGACACAGGCGGTTATAGTATTGTAGGTATCCGTTGACACATCATCTGCCTAGCCTTTTCCTCTTCAAACGATCTAAGAAAATGTAAAAACGTAACTCTTTTTAGTATCCAGGTAAAAGTATAAACTTGAGCATATTCTTCACAGCTCCTAAGTAGACCAGTAACCTATTTCTCCCTATCATGTTGCACACTCCATTTGTGTCCCCTCGACCTCGGTAAACAGCCGACGTAACTTTTTCGCGCATAATTGCGAGAAGCCCTTTATTTTAACGTAAACAAACATGCCAGATGCATCTTAGCAGCTGCTGTACAGAATTTACAAAAAAAAGGTGACGTTGACGAATTATGGATGCATACTTAAATTTTGAACGAATTTTGATTTATATAAGCACTACCCAACCATCTATGGGATTAATTGTTTTGAAATAACTGATTTTAGTAATAAGAACTTTACTTATAACTATTTCTTTTTTTAAATTTTGAGATTTTTTTTACGAGAACGAGAATCAGACAATTTTAGATAACTAGTAGCGGCATTATTGAGATATTTTTTTTACTAGGATAGTTTTTTATATGTATTGTATTGTAATGTAAATAGGTAAATATCTATGTTAATAAAAGGTCATTATTTAAGTTGACTTTAACAAAACAGCACTCGTTCTTTCTCACAGATACGAGATGGGACTTCAGTTCAATTTCATCGGCAATCACTGCGTCTCTATATCCGAATAAAAGTTGGATACATACGACCCACCTTTCCCATGCAGCATTCATCTTTTACCGTTTGGAGATTAGAAAATTCAATTTGCTACAGGTCCAGCAAACATGGGAGGCACGGACGAAAACGTTTTGCATGAATACGAATATAATCGATATTTAAAAACGATTCCATACACATGTTGATATCGATATGTTCGAGTTTTGATTTGTGAATCGGGACGGGTCTCGTACTTTTATATTTTACTTTCGGCTTTTAGTAAAATGGCGGATGTTTGGAAAAATTATATGATAACTTGTATAAAATATTTGCCATAGCTTATTTTGGTTTTGGCGCTATTTTTTTCAAACCAATATTCTCATTAAGCTAAGCTCCTTATTAAATCTCTACCTAAGCACTGAAACTAGATCAGAAAGAGAAGAATATCTTAAAGAATGAGGTCACCGACTTCATTTAGTCTAAAATAAACAATGCATAAAAAATGTGAGGTTCATTTTGCGTTGTCTAAATATAAAAAAAAAAATATGACACAGCGAACATAGTGCCATCACGTCACTTTTTGTAAAAAAAAAATATATTTAAACAGAATTTTGTACCTCCGCTATTTTCAAAATTGCAATATATTGAAAAGCTCAATAGATTTGACGATTGAACGTGACGCCATTTCCTGAATCCATTTCATTCCAACAAAATTATAAAACCGATCACGTAATTTCTCTCCTGAGTACAGTTTAATTTGTGACTGGACTAATCTTAAAATTAATATTCTGTGAAGGAGTTTATTTTAATTTTTACCAGTAAAACAATTGACGCCTTTACTGGTAAGATGTGCTCAGTTGAAGGGCTGCCTAAAATAGTCTTGGATGGAAGGTCATTGACCTTGCTGCTCAATGGAAAAACCCTCCTGTGAGCTTATATTTCTGATAATAGTTGACATAAAGTCTTCACCATCAAATTAATTTACTATAAAAAAATAAGATGGAATTTTGCGAGACCGCCGATCATGGATTGCTATTTCCAAGAACACTGTAATATTTTACTCTTTCCCTTTACACAGAAAAATATAGAAAACCCTAGTAGCACTTATAATTTCTCAGAATAGCTATAAGAAGCCTATAACATGATTTAAATGCGAGAATTTTAATAGGAAAAATTCATAAAATTGCCAACGCTACTAAGAAATAAAGAAATCTATACGTAAAGATAACTTAGAAAGAAATAATTCCATTCTAAATCGACTTAATTAAATGATTATTTCCAAAGTTTCACAAATGTTATTACCGGTATAATATATTCAAACGCTAAACATATTACGTGTACAATTACTTGAGAGTGATTTCAAACCACGGTTCCGTCTAGCAAGCGTCGTGGGATCACAGCGACTTAGCCGTCAAACTAAATAATGAATGGATTAACTGTGGTATTTGCCAAACAATCGATTGCGGCTTCAACGTAGGTTAATCTGACTTATGCTAATATGAGAAGTTAACTTGATTCTATGTGTACGCTTATCTTTATGGTAGAATGTTTCAAGGATTATTTGTTGCGAACTATTTTACAGCTTTCTCTAACCAGCGGGTTTTTACGTTACGCGAAACGTCAGAGCGTCTTGTTTTGTGCGGATTATAAGTGAATCGATGATGAACTCGCTTTTTGTCATCTGACTTTTACCTTTCAGTCCTGAGCTAAGCGGCCATCATAATCTTTTTCCAAGCTCCACCTTTTTATTTATCAATTTCCCAGAAAAAATATTTCGTACAAAAATAGAAAACTGTTATCCCAAAATAAGCTTATAAAGCTTACCACTAAGGCAAACCGAACGGAACTTTTAAACCAGGATAAACAGTTTGTTCGGAATCCGGATGTGGTAGGTATCGGTAACATTCCGCATGATTCAATATCCAAAATATATAATGTTGCTGTTAAAATCGCTTCCCATTAAGGAATTATTAATTGACCGTTATAAACAGATGCTGCTTGCCTCCATTATCGTAATAATAATGGTGTATTAAATTTTCCTTCGTAATACACTGTAAAGAACTTTTTCAGGGCTTATTAGGTGGATGTTTCATTGGAAAAGTTGACGCTATTAAATCGTAATGTTACATTTTATCTTTTGCGTTTTTTAAGTCATTATGAAATTCACAAGAAATGTCACCCTGAGGATACATTTGAGTATCTGGTTTGTATTATCACAAAATATGTAGTCTTAAATATTTAGCCTGAAGTCAGAGATCTTCAGTTGGTAATTGGATGCAGTGCTGACCTTAAGTGGCGCATTCATGGAATCCCAAGAGACTATAATTGAATATTTCAGTTAAGGTCCCGCAGCGTTGATTACATAGTAATTACTGTTGTTCATTTTACTCTAGAGGTTAGTTCTGCTAACATGTGCTAGTTCGTGACCCTTAAGTACCATTCACTAACTTGCCATTGATTATTTTCTTATCAAAAAGGTGAAAAGAAATTGCAAAAGATATGACGTGCAACAATTTTAATTTTAAATGTACATAATACGTTATTTACTCCATAAAATTCTGCCATAATCAATATTGTTTGACCAAAAACAATCTGTGAAAGTAATATTGAAAACACACATAAGCCTCTCGGGATAATACACCGAACATCTCGTAAAAAAGATAAACACAATTCAGGTACATTAACCGTATAAGCTGTGCGGTGAAAAAACATACGTCTGGTCAATTTATCGGTGAACAAAAGTTACGTAACACTGCCGGAAAAGTGACGGCAATTAAATGGAACTGGCATTAATTCGGGTAATTGCTACTCAACCACTGTGCACGGCGAATATTAACCTGAAAGATATTACTCTGTGACGATAATGGAATCGTTTGTCCTCTATTTGAACTAGTGAAATGTCAATGACAGCCATTTCAATATTCATATGCTGCGAACGATGGAAAGGACGTTTGATAGATCTGAAATTTACTCGCAATTGAAAACCAACTTGTTCTATTAAATAGAAAACCACGGTTTATCTTTGACACTACAAAAAGCGGGGTTTACGGCCTATCGACAGTGGGTTATGTACTTTCATAAGTGGGAAAAATATTTTAAAAAGGCCCGGTTTGCACACACATTGACTGTAAGCATGTTTCGAGAACGTTCCCTGAGGACTTGCTCGTGACTAGGACAAAGAGCTCGAAATCTGGAACGCAACAATTTTTAAAAGTTTTCTCCGCAAATATCTTCTTTGTGAGCGGGATCGGAGAATCGACCGTGGGATTTTTATTGAGAAACTACGGTTAGTTTGCTTGCTTGCTGCTTATTGTTTCTTTTAAAAAGTTACCCTTTCGAGACTTGAAGTCAATATATTTACATCGGTGAAAGCCTCACGGGATACAAGAAATGTGAACCTTCTTAAGAAAAATATTCAGAAATGATTCGTAAAGAACCTTTTTGATGGTAAAACGTAATGAAATTCACTCAGCTCTTTTTAAGATTAGTCTTAATGTAAAGATCGAAGCTCTAAGGGAATTTATTTTATCTTGCTTACGATATCGATGTACTTACACATTATGATTTATTGCTTTCAATTTCGGAGCTTTGTATCAGATACTTTACCTATCTAAAACTAATACAAAATAGTCTTGTATTTTTTGTAAATCGAAAGTATACTGGAATAATAACGCGTCGACGATGTAAATTGTTGTCTATGAATACTGAATGGTTTTTCATTTTGAAAAAAAGTACAATGAAATTTTATTTTTTCTCTATATTAGAGATATAATTTTTGGTGAATGTCAAAAACAAAGCTATGCCAATAATAGCTATTTAATTCCGAATATTAAGTGGCGATTTGTCGTTATACAGTTTACCTGTCTTCAATATTCTTGCTTCTCAGAATAAGAAGAGACTGCTTTTGACTAAAGGTTCGTGAAAATTTATTAGACGTTGCTTTACCAACTCCTTTGTACCAAATTGAGTAAACAATGGCACAAAATAAAAGATCACTTTTTATTTATTATTGTTCTCAATCTTTTGTTTTATTCAAAGACTGTTTTATTTAATACGGCTTAAGATTTAGCGGATTAGATTAAATTCGAATTAGATATAAAAAATCTCAATTTGTTTTTTTTATGTTGGTCTATATATTGTCTTAGTCTAGGTTTTATAAAACGGCAAATGGAGTATTTTTGCAGTTGAATATTTTTTATGTATTTTTTACCCTGTGCTTTATGTTTTGTTAATGCAATTTTATTGGAATGGTTGTAAAACATTTTGCAACAGTTTTACCGCCATAAAAGTAGATATCTTTGAAACCTCTTTTGATCGATTTTTTTCTTAAATCTCGTTTTTCTTGTTCATTTGTCAATAGCATAATACAAATTAATAATACAGTTAAATAACAAACAAATAATACAATTTTGGAAGGCTACGGAGGACGGAAAATCCAGATTACAGCTTCGATAACATCCTGCCTGAACCACACAATCAAGATTTTTTCCTTCTCTCAAATGAAAATTGCAGATTACATTACCTTTTTTATTCTGAGCATATAATTTGCATAAGAAAAGGAACAATATCAAGACAATACGCTCACTATAGCTAGGGCCAATTACAGAGTCGAATGCATGTGGAGCGCTGACAGTCTCACGGACTATAAAAATATATGACCCACTTTTACCCTTCACGGAACTACGAGTATGTGAAGAGAAAAATGCCTCTTTACCCTACCATTTTTGTGCTAACTTCACCTTGCTTTTTTTTTAATTTTTCACAAACAAAATGCAAATGTACATAATTACTTTGTTTTTCAATAGGCATGATGACAAATTTTTAAATTCCTTTGTATGATGTAGGTATACGTCTATTTTATATGAAAAATTATTAATTTTAAGAAAATGCGAAGTTTTTTTATCAAATAATTGCATTTTTCTCTGTCCACTTTGAATCCGGCGCGAAAACGCTTGTCAGTGTCATGTCGTCACTTGTGACGTCACGACTGAAATTACAAGACGCAAGTAAACAACGCTCGTGCAATAATTAAGTTTTTTGTGTTATTAAATATGAATTCGAAAGTGCATAGGTGTTGTGGGGTCCCCCAGTGTAAGAACACATCCAAAACAACTCCTGATAAGTTATTTGTGTACGTTCCTCACAATAAAAAAATACGAAACAAGTGGCTTAAACTTGCAAGGCGAGATTCAAAAGCAATATTGCCCAGGGTACAACTTTATTTTTTTGTTTTATTTTTTGCGTTTCAGCTGTACGTAACTCACAGCGTCATCACCAAAGGATGGCCTGGAGGACCTAAAAGAAAAATCAATTTATAAATAAAGGGTAGAACCATGATAATAGATTTCATTAACATTTACACCTGATAACAAATACATTGTCAAAAGTAATTTTAAGGAATTATTTATAACTAAAATTGTTTTTAATTAAACTAATATTCTAACATAGAAGTTTTTTTAATTAAACTAATACACTTACATGGAAGTTTTTTTTAATTAAACTAGTATACTTACATGGAACTTTTAACATTTCTAAATTCAGCTGAACAAAAATCTTTATTTGATGCGAAAAACTCTCCCAGCATTATGATATCAATTCTAGGCAAATTAGCGCTGTTTGCCTTGATAAATCCGGGCTCCATAACTCATGTTATAAACAATTAATTAATTAAAAACAAAGATTGCAGTGGAAGTTCACAATAACGAAATGTGACGTTCGCGCGCTTTCGCGCGAGTTGTTTTCAGAGATGACGTCACGAGCTCTGATTGGTGTTCAAGATATCATGGCGGATTGCCTTATTTCGTAATTTTATTTTATAAAAATACATATTAATCACATTATTAATAAAGAAAACAATGCGCGTTTTATATTCCAAGCTTCAAGTTTAATTTAATAAATATATTATTTTAATGATTTTTGATTACTGTCATCATGCCTATTGTTTATTAGCAAAGGAAACGCCAATTCTATCAAGTTAAAGTAAATAAACATTTTCAAAAGAAAACATGCATTTTAATCCATGTTTTAAGGTTGTACTTACATTTACATAACAACTTTTAGGGTGATCGAACACTTTGAAAAGCTACCCTTTCGTGTCGACGGAGCCCATACATCTTATAGTACCTATCAGACCGTTTAGGATGCATGTGACCTTTTAAAACCCGGTAAGGTTTTATGGCCCATCCGGCTGTTATAAAGAATATTAAGTAAAATCCTTAAATGGACGGATGTTATCCATTGACGAGAATATTTCATCACTATGTGTTCTAGAAAATAACAATTTACAACCTACCTAATATTTATTTATGCATTGATTTTTGTGTAACATTTGTGCATAATGCAGTAGATATCTAATGTTGGTTTGAGTCACACTTGGAAGTCAATTTCTGACCAACTCTTCTCGAAAAGGTTTGTTCTAGAAGCTCGTGTCTTTATAGAAGCTTTCAGTTCACCATAACATATTCAAACCACTGACCAACAATATCTCCCAACACTTTATGTAACCAACAAGACACATACAAAGTTACACCAACAAAATTATTATCTAGTCGTATCAATAGCAGTTCGTATTTATCGTAAACTTCCCTACAGTATTACTTGCACAGTGTAAAGGCAGTTTCGTTAAGTGCACTAACTCACTATCAGACCAGAACCGATCTAGTTCGTAAAGTACATACGTACTTGCAAACTAACTGAACTTTTATTAGAGAGCTATGTTAAACTATGTATGCGTCGGATTTGTAAAAGGATTGCTGATTGGCTTGATGCGGAAATTCTTTGAGTTATTTATGGGTAATGTAGAAAGTCTATGCATAGGTAAGAGATAGTTAAACAAACTTAAAATAAAATATGGAGACGATTGTTTTTTTTTTACACAAAGCAATCAATGAGAAAACCCGATTTACGGAACTAATATCTGCACCTGGACAAAAAGAAGCCAACGTTCAGGCTCTAAACTGTATACCGGAATTCATTTAAATCGGTTTAATAGTTAACGAGGTGGACAGACGACCTTATAAAGGTCCCCGGAAGACGCTGGATGCAGGTCGCCTCCAAAAGGTATCTGTGGAGATCAAAGGGGAAGGACTATGTTCAGCAGTGAACCTCCTATGGCTTAGATGATGATGATGATGATGATGAATAGTTTTGACGTGAATGTCAGAGAGACAGAGGTACTTTCACATTTATAGAAAGGATATAAACATAAAAAAAAATGCTTTATAAATTATTATTAATTTTATGTCATCTGTTCACAAGTGCCAACCTTAATACGTAAGTACCCTGTAGGTCAAGAGGCGCCTCGCAAATCTTTGGATTAGAAAGAAATTAATGAACGCCCAAAAACGAAAAGTCACCTTCCCAAAAAATATAAAACTGAAAGCCAGGACGATGACGCTTCCGAAATGGGCAAACAAATCCCGGCAAAAACGAGACGTAAAACAGAAAACGGCAAATCAATATTTTCAATATCCTGTAGGTATACTTTTAGAAAATACTTAAGGAAATATCAGAGATCACTTCTGGGCTCTTCAAAGGCGCGTTGCGGTCCTAAAGGGCATAATAATCTTTCGGGATTCTTACTGCTATGGCCTTTATTCGAGAAAATTTAATATTACGGCACATGGAGATCATATTTAGCGCTATTGGAAGGATGAAAGCTTCACTGTCAACCATTTCCAATGGCTTCATATGTAGGAGTATGAATAAAGCATGCACACACATGTATAAATACCATTAACTTTTGTTTTAATTATTTTTCACAGAATATCTCTTCTTGACTTAATCTCCTCTCCTCTTGGCGTTGGTCTTATCCATTTTCGTTTAATTTTGTTTTCTCAGAAAGCGAACTGCATTAAAGTAACGTGTAATGAGTGAAACACACTTATAACAAACTAGATTTTACCAACTATTTTACTCGCTTTTTGCGGGAACTACATCTAGTACCCGAATGAAAAGAAAGTTATTCTGATATTAAACTATAGGAATTACTACCAAGTTCCATCAAGTTCCACCCGCAATCCATCCAGTAGCTTTTGCTTACTGAAACAACTATACATACGTACAAACTTACACGTCTATAATATTAGTCAGATCCTATTATGCATATCACAAAATACTTACAACGTGCTATAATCCAATTTCGTAAATAAACAACGCATGACAGAAGTCCGCACAAACATTTTCCGTGCGTATTAGGTGGCAACCGATGAACAAAGCTTTGTAATAGAGAATTGAACCCAAACCGCCAATTAGTTGAGTAAACCAGTTCTATAGTTTTGAACAAAAACTTTGAAACTAAGCCTTAAAATTGGCTAGAAAGGGTATTCGTTACACTGTCTGATATAACACATCGTTTAGATATTAAAAGGGAATCATCATAATCTTATGAATATTCTATTAACAATTTAGGTATTGTAGGTCATAACTACATAAGATAAAATATGTGTCAGTGTCCGTATATAAAGAAAATTCCTTGTAAAAATACATGAGAACCCTCTTGCTGCTAGGTATTCATGCAAAGCTTGAAAGAGTGTTGAACCTAAATCTGGCAATGTGAAAGGTTTATAAACTAAATAAAATCTATGTTTTCTTTCTTAATTTATCTTTAAAAAATTGGCTTTGTACTCGTTCGAGACTTAGACAAATAAGATATTTATTTGACGCAATAATGAACACAATAACACACATGAGGTTTGCTCAAACACCCATCAAAACGAGTATATTTATTAGCTTTATAAATATCAAATTGCTGAACTTTACTGAAAACTCTTCAAATATACAGACTGCTTTAAATATTCATCCTACAGAGTAAAAATTCAAAAGATGAATTCCAGCGCCAAGGTTCTTGAAACAATATACAATTTGTACTCCAACCAGGTATTCTACTGAAACGAAAAAGTAAAGAGAAAAGTTTTTTCTGAATCATAGCCCAGTCTAAAAGTATATCAAAATACGAAAAACATTTCGTAAAAGCAGTTGGCTAAGAACAATCGGCACGTTGTTTAAAACAGTCTTTAATTAGAGTTAAACTAGCTCAAAGGTAAAGAGACTCAAAGGAGTGCAATATTGATATCTTTTTGTTCAAAGCATTCCACAAAATGCTCGACGTGAACCAACCATCAATATTAATGAATATTTACCGCCGGCTGATTTTATTGAATTCCAATTTTCTTTAAACTCAAGGTACACAAAAATATCTTCTTTGGCCAAAACGAAAACTTTCAACATTTACGCAATTCGTGGTTACATTACCATAAAAAGGGTAGTTGAAACTTACAACCATTTCGTTATAACACTTCCCTTAGTGCTGGTTTTATTGGTGAAAGTGGTACGTGTTCCCGCATTCTTTAGGATCCACTAACCCGTGAAGAGTTAACATCTGAAACCGGTACCAATCCTATCTAAATCAGACGTGACTTGTCGCCTACTGAACAGAATATAAAGTTAGGTCATAAAGAAATCTGATCAGGTAAGAAATTGTAATAAAAAAATGAAGATTAGTCGCAAAAGCTTTTGTCCCGTCGTAACCGCTCTCGTCCCACAAAACGAAAATATATGTAGAATCGCGAGAAAAAACACAAAGCTCTATTCGGAAGATAAAACAAAAAACAAACGGTCAATTTGATTGAGAGATACCCGAGGGATCAATTTTCAATTATTTGTGTTACAAGCACGCGGCCATATTGTTGGATATTTGGCGGGAAAATGTCTTGAAAAATGACTCCACATTCCGGTCCCTCCCATCCTGCCTTTATTACATCAATATCCTGGGTCCACGGCGTGGCTATTCATTTTAGGATAACGCGAGCCTAGGCAGGTATAAACGTTTTGATGGATCTAAATTGAATCTGCCTTTTGTTTCAGAATGTGATTATTGAAATACCTAAATAATGTGATTTATTCCATATTCGATCGGATATAGAAACTCGATAAGGATAAAAGGACCATAAACATTTGCTCTTAGCTACCATTAAATCCCCAAAAAATTTGATTACCTCGTCCTTCATTCTCATAGACACCGTGCTGGCGAAATCTTCAGTCCAGTGCACAAAGGCCAGAGCAAAACAGAATCCGTTAATAGATCCGAGGACGGCGACGGGTCAATTTGTTACTGCCACTACAGCGGTCTAGCTTCAACACCAGAATTCAGAGTTTTATTGGTTGGCTTATTCGTTCCGTCGCTGTGTAAGATAAATAATATTTTTTTTAGAATGGACAGTTCAGCCTGGTGTTTCTTTTTGTTTCGTTGCAGCGTAGTTAACGGGTTTTTAATTGACAATTTATTTTTATTCCCTTTGGGTTACAAAACATTTTGTATTTCTGTTTTCATTTCCACTTAGCTGAATTGACTGTTTTCTCTATGCGTTACAATCTGGTAATGGGAATTAACTTCGACCGCGTAACTGTTGTGATTACAGCTAATTCTCTTCGACGTACGTGAAGAACAAAGTTTTGCATGCTCCGTGGCAATGAGGCATAATAAACGAACGCCTCCTTAAGTAGCAAGCAACTAAGTTCCGCTAACCGCGCGAATCAAATTATACGCGTGTTTGCAACTACAACAACCTTAACTGCGTACTTAATTACACACTATTTAAACTTCGACGGTGGAGATCAAGCCACCATATTGGCTTTTGGAAAGTTAAATTCTTTGTATAGAAAGTATAAACCATCTAGATAATAAACAGGTCTAGTGTAATTTGATTAGTTTTAGGTTAGTGTGTTTATTACAAAAGTTCTAGAAAGTTTAATTATTTCTATACCGCGGATTTATTCGTAGACTAGCCATGTCACGCGTAATATTCGTGTGAGCTAGCTAGACGCGTTATATCATCGGCACTTCATTCGTTTTTCTCGACTTCAATAGAGTGGTGTTAGATAGCCTGCAATCTCCTCTATGAATTTGGCTGTCAAATGCATAAAGAACGTTTGTTCAAAATTCATTAGATGGCTCAGTGATTATCACATCCAAAAACCTTTCAGCTTTTTGTACAAACATCTTTTTCTTAAACGTGTTAAGAAAGATATGCACAAAGGTGATGATAAATTCTCCGAGTGTGTTCTGTGTGACCGTAGATCAACATTGTACGCCTAGAAGCGATCTGTTCAATTGGTACGGTTCATCGCAATCAAGCGTAGTATTGCTCAAAGCCACCTGTAGCGAACTGGTGTGTTGTATGCACATCTAAGCTCATAGCAGACACTTCCAGTGACCCAAAGGCTGGGTTTTATTTTAGTCATAGGCTGAACATTGGATAGCAAATCTAATGTGATTGTTGAGAATACAGGGGTTGGTTCATACCTAACTTTTAAATTATTAAGGTTTTTATTTTTACCTACCTACCTATTATAAAATAGTGTTATTGATAACGTCAAAGCTTTTAGTTTAGCTCAGTAACTTCTTTAAAGGAACAACCGACAGGATACACATACAATACATATTACACATTCGTTAAAACGACAGTTAACTTTTTTTAAATACTTTTATTTTGTCTGTAATTAAGAAATAAGAACGAGTAAACATAACCCAAAAATATAAAAAATACGCATTTGCAAATTATGTTAAAATACAGTCTATGCCTATTGAACCCTTTAAAAATGTTTCAATTATAACAAAGCATTTCATTCGGAAGTTATTTATTTGAATGAAATAACAAATTCATCATGGATTCGTTTATCACTGTTTACAGGTGAATGAGCTGCAATTGTGTTTTATTTCGTTTATAGTGCCTATTCGGCAGATGGGGTAAAAATAAAATTGATGAACAATTAAATACGAAGAATTTATATCTTTAAATATTAATTTTGCATTCTGTAAAAAAATGGCGTAAAAAATGGGCAGGTACTGACAGATATGAGAATGCCTTAACGTTGAACGAACGATGTGTAGGATGCGCTTCTACACGGCGCGGGCGGACCATCGATTTGAAGAAGGTGGCGGGTAGTGAATGGATGTGAGCTGCCCATGTCCGGGATGGTTGGCGTTCGTTGGGGGAAGCCTACGTTGACCAATGGACGTCATTTGGCCGATATGATGATGATGGTAACACTTTACTGCTTTTTTTTTAAGAAATATGATATAATGGGATATAATGGGTATATAATGGGCAGCTACACATTGTTTAAATATTTTATGCTTAAAGAAAAAACCTGAAAATCTGAACAGCGTTTGTTCTTCCACAAAAATAACTGAAAGCTAATAAAATCTCGAATACTAAGCAATTCTAAATACCTACATTTATAAATATCGCTATGCATTCATATTCTTTTCATTTCATATTCTTTCGAATGCTAACCAAACGCTAGCTGTCTAAGTAAAGTCTGAACATTCCAATGTCCGTTTCTTAATGAATTGGTTGATGGATATAATTTACGTCAAGAGCAGTCTATTGACCTGCCTTTCCGGAATACTTAAGAAGTTCTTCAGCGAACAAAGTTAAATACAGTTTATGCCAATCAAGCCGAGATTCAATCAATCATTTCAGCGGCACCATAACTCTTGTGGAACTTACATTTGATAGTCGATTTTATTTTACTAAGCCACAGACTTTATAGGTCACTTATCTTGACCATTACTTAAGGACCTGTCATTAAAATGTTTACATTTATTTCTTTACGAAGTAGAAGTAATAAATATAAAAGTTCTAGCTTTTTCAAGCATAGATCTCGAAACATGATTTATGAAAAAATATGTCTCGACTTTGTAGACACATATTTTAACAAAGTTATTTGAAACTTCAAATCTATCTTGAAATTGAAAAAAAAAAAACATTTTACGACCAGCAAACATCACTCATTCATACTATGAAGTAAACTGTTATATAACAACAGACGTCATCATTATCTACCAATTTGAAGGATCAGTTACATTTAATAAACAGTACGGATTTATAGTACTCAAACATTCTTAAAAACCTGAACCACTCATAGTTTCACTAACGAAACGAGTTTCACGAGTGAAATTACCGATAAATATCGCGTAAACAGTATTAGAATTGAAAATACTGATTTCAGACCAGCACCCATGTGTCTTGTGCACTTGTCCATAAATATTACGTTAGAAGATGAGAAACTTAAAATATTATACCTGTGCATTTTCTAATCTATAAACACACTTCTAACGCATAAAAATACGTCCAGTTTCGTCCTAACCTTTTATGTTTAATTCCAGTGCAAAATGTTTGGGAACTGGTTGGACCTAACAATATTTTCCGCGACGACACGCGACATATCCAATTTTCCGCCACTACTGTTAGCCGCACAATAGTCGGAGAGCTTTTGTTAGGGAGTACTGCACTTGTGTAGCTTCGACACAGAAATTACGTTAATATACATAACTGTACCTTCGCCATATGGATTGACTTCGCGTTGTTTGATTATTTTTTCGAGACCGTGACAAGAATTTTCCCTACTTATATGTTTCTGGTATTTCTCGATTAAACTTTAGGCACAAAGTGGGTACTGTATATTTTCCACAAAAGACACTACAAAGACATAAAATCAAAATAATAACTTTTCTGAATTCTAGTGATATTCTCGTTTCTTGGTACTTGTCAAATGAAAATGGTTGTCTTCGGAATTTTAAATGAATCCTTTGTAAATCAAGCGAACCTATTTTATTTACGATATTAATTTTCGTCGTCTCTCGACATGCCAGTACAATACAATTCTTTGTAATTAAAACAATATTTACAGAAATAAACAATATGGCTTCTCATCTTTGTAAAAGAGTTGATTTTTGTTCGCGGAAATGCTTTAAAACCATTTTAACGCTTTCACTGCATTAATGTCCATGGATTTCCAATTCCTAGTAAATCGTAATAAATACAGCAATCAGTAATCAGGCACATATTTATGTAGCTTGCAGGCATAGCTCAATGTTTCTCTGTAAGCGCTAAACCAAACTTATGCACACTAGTTCCTGAATTTATTAGCCTGAATAGCAGTAAAACAATGACAGTGAACAAATTGTTAGCGTCCTATTTCACCAGTTGACTGTTCAAACTTGAAATCTTCTGTAACAATGTTATTAACAACGCCCGTCCACGCTATAAATTAAACCAGCAACAATCCAGCTTCTGAACTAATCCGCCGCGACCAGCGAGAAAATATTTATGTGACTTTCTGTCACCTCATTGTTAGAATAAGGCAGATGCAACACCACGATTCGTTGCACCTTTTCCGAAGCTCGAATTGAGCAAAACTTCTTAAATGTAGTAGAAACAAAAATCTTTTATCTAAAAATACGCATTTTTTCGTTCTGTCGTAATATTTTTATCATGCCAATTGAAGTGTAATTTTTGCAGAATTTCCTGAAGCATAAATAATCATCTTTACCTCCTGTCGATTTTAAAAGAAGTCAGGAAAGGCATTTATTATTTTAAAGGTTAAAAGAAAAAAATGTTTATAATTCTGACGAAAATACTTGATTCGTACAAGCGTTTTTTTGCTTTTGATTTTGACTTCGTAAATCATAACTTGATGACAAAAATTAAATCATGTTTAACGTGGCTCTGCAACAGGCTGATGTTGGATGTTTGGGTAAGTATACCCATGAATTGAAAGTAACAACAGACTTAATGCCACACTTTTACTGATTGAAAATCACCTCTGATCCTTCTAGCACTACAACTCCTAGTACTAAAACTTCTTGCAAAACTGAAGTAAATTACAAGAAGCCTTACTACGACTGATACATGCGGATACTATCAAGTTCATAAACTTAGTAAGATTCAATACATCTCGCTAACATTGCTTGCAATTCGTGGAATGTTACAATAGTTTGGAGCATACACGAGGATCTGCCACGTCATACGAGTGAGTCAGCACTTCTGTATACCGACAGTTCCCGAATAGTTTGCGCTACAGACTTAGATGTACAAAGTTAGATTGAACGTCTAAGTCTAAAGCTGGTTGTCCACCAAAGGCAGATAGCTGGGGTCATTTTTCCTCGAGTGTGCTGAACTCTCGGCTATGCAAAAAATAAAACTAAGTGAAATAAGATATTGGAATTTCTTTCAACCAGTGCTTATCTCTGGGGATATCATTGTCAAACCTTACATTTTGTTTGTGTCTACATTATTCCAATAATTACCTGACTGCTTTTTATTTACTCATTCGATCAATATTTGAACTTTTCCCTTTAATTTATTTTCTTCACTCACAGTAACAGTTACAATTAATTATTACTCCATTTCTCCTAAACATTCAAAACCTTTTAACCATTTATTCATTCAGGGAAATCATTAGCTAAGTCCATCTGTTGGCCTACAACGGGCTTAAGCCATCGCTTCCACTCCTTAAAGAACAAAGTATACGAATAAGAAAGTATTTACAGAAATAATAAAACAGTGTCTCCTATTAATAAATAATATTCTTAATAAAAGTATCTTCCCTTGGGGGTCTATCGAAGGCTCTCGTTATAACTAGCGTCTTCTGTCTGAGAATTTGATTAACCTCCGTCCAACCATACGCATTTATTTTTCTTCCTGTCGCTTTCACTTTGTGTTTCAATAAATAGGAATATTCTATTGGGACTCGAAGTTGTTTTTCATGTGTATTCATAAGCTAAACATTATATATATTGATATTTATTCTATCGGCACGGATTACGTTATGATATATCGGCGTGTTTGTTTACCTTCGAGACGGTAACCCAGCCTTATGTGGTTATCATCTGGCATTATACGGATCATTTAATGATTTATTCAGCTTTGATTTACTTACCATTATACTCTGAACTCATCACAATATTCTGAAATAAAAACATATATTTTTCCTTACATTGTGTTTTCCGCTGTTTTAGGTTTAAACAATAATAAGAGTAGATATAATTCCAAAATGGAATTGTATGACAAATGCAATGAAAAAACGTTGAAAAAATGAAATCATATTTCACGTTAACCGCAGCTGCCGTGAACACGCTGGCAAAAAGGTACCATTAAAATTTTATTTTATAAAAAATGGAACGTTTTAATTTATCAATCTTTTGTCCCTACAGACGAAGCCAACAAACTGTAGTCCCTAAAAACGACGAAGCGTAGAATCAATAAAAACTAAGCCTGTTTGTCGTCGCTCAGAATAATCTAATATCCGAAAATCCGAAGTAATCCTTATTTAAAAGAAAAATACTAAGCTCCAGTTCTATATCATTAGCAAGTAAAATTTTTGAGTTAACTTTCAGTACTGTGACCTAATGGTTGCCGAGTGAGTACTTTGACACTTTGTAAATTAAAGTGGTTTTTCATTGCAACCAGTTTCTTGCACACAAATTGCTGGTTTTAGTATAACAGTAATGCGAAGTTTCAAGGCGTGAAGTCTCGTAAGCAAAGCTACTTAATTGCAAACTTAGTTGTGTGCAATTGAAAAGCGTCGAAGTTTGGATGGAGCTAACCTTTGCAACTAAATGGACCTTTGAAAGTTAACGCGTGAGTGTTAAACTGTATATGATTGGTTGTGAGGTGAAATAGGTGCTGGTAAATTACGTAATGTCGCTCTTAGAGCTATTAACATGCAAACTACGCTCGGTGACAATATCCTTCGTAGAATCGTTGTACTAAGCTAGAATTTAATAATTTTTTAGATTTTATCATTTTTCCTTCACTACCGACTTCATGAAATGTAAAAGTGACTGAACGTAAATTCTCATATATGATACCTACCAAGTTTGAGACATTTTGTACGCCAATGTGTTTTCCTATCTCTATAACATCAGAATTGATATTGATGGCCCCATCATTCTCTCGCTCTTTGGAGAAATTTAAAAAGTTATAAAACTTAAGTTTGACTCCGGAAAAGGTAAAAGAGAATATAAATGTTCGGAAAGTTAAACCAATGTCAATCAGAGGCCGGCCGTTGAAGGCCCGTTAGGGACATTAAGTCAATATAAAGTTTTATAACGGAGGTACTTTTTACCTTAGGGTCCAAAATATGGTTGAAGGCTAGTGTAGGTATTTTGAGATTATACATTATAATTCAGGACAATATTTTAGATATGTATCGAATGACAAGGATTATACCCATAAACTAAGTAAGCATATTGCTAATTTAAACAGCTGTCTACTAGATAACAATTCTAAGGTAAGCCTAAAATGCTCGTCAAGTCTTCTTTGACGTCTCAAACTGTCGAACTCTATACTTCGAAACATAGTTGTAAATGTCGAAAACTACTTCCAGATATTGTGATAACCAATCCATCTTTAGGCCCAGACTAGGCAATATATCTGCCAGAACTAGGTCGAAACTCGTACCTATTTCAGATAAGATATAAATAGTTAGGGTACGTATTTCTAGGTTTCAGACTTGTATATATTATTCTCAAATGCAAAGGGTTACTGTGATCATTTGATTAGATAGAAGTAAATGTCTATTATTCTGAAAACTCTGTGTCTTTTTCGTGAACTGTAATATATCTAGACTGCTATTTTTGAACGAATATCAAATACTTTGTGAACCTTTTTTGCTATATTTTAATATGGCCACAATCTTCTGGGATATTTAATATGAAAAGAGTTTTTAATTAGCGGACCATTAAAATTCCTAGTTATTTTAAGACAAAATATCTCGACCGTTTTTGGACTGGGTTCTTCAGTTATCGTACATTATCATTATTCAGACCCATTACATATTTTGAAATAAACGAAAATATTGAAATACGATCTATCATAATCACCCTTGCCGCCCGCTACTGAACAACATAAAAAATAAAACTACGCTACTATGTTTGTATATTTTTTATATTTTAAACAATTTGTATTTTTTATAAAAAATCAACAATAGTTCTTTTTTATTCAAACATCTCATCTCGTGTACCTAAACGGAGAAGTTCTACACATTAGTATGGGTTCTTATTTCAAGGACTGAGTTCATATTATGCCTAATTATAAGTGCTCAAGACATGTGAATGTCTAGTAAACACAGACAGACTATATTCCGTCCACGTGTTGCGGTATTTGAGTTTCAATAACTTTTAGTTCTAAGGCTCTGACCTTTAGAATACTTTCTAAAACAATATTCAATTTTGTTTACTGTTTATTATGGTTAGAACTTATGCAGGGTTTTATTTATTTCCTGCTTTTTCACTTATATTTTCCACTTGTCTTCAGAAAAAACGATTTTCTGTTCGAGAACTATTTCCGTGCCTTTCATTTGAATAGATTCAGCTACTTATAACAAAGCTACTTATTACCAGTTACCATTACACACCAGGAGTGCCCGAACTTCGTTTAATTTTATTACAATCGCTTGCAATTAATTTAATACTGATGATTATGTGGATCAATTAGCTCATCACCTACATCCACTGAATGGCTATTAACTTAAATGAAGCCATTAAACGGCATGCCAATTGATAAAATGGCACCTGGTATGCAACATTTTCAAACAAATAACTATTAAATATGGGCAAAAAAACATCGAAAACTAATTTCAAAATAAGTATAATGTTGCACATCGTGAGCAATTTTTATAATATCATAAAATACGCATAATTATGATAAAATCGTTTATCACCACTAAACAATTTCTAAATAGACTCCAAAATACGCGAATGAAGCAATGATCAAACAAATATTTGAATTGAATTTAATATTAAATTATTAATTAGATATGCTTACCAAAATTAATTAATAAGCAAACAATAAACTCTTCCCCAATAAATACTAAACAGAAGTTGATAGAAGAAATTCCTACCCGTTTTCAATAGGGCTTAAAACAACCGCCTGCAAATTCATAACTCTTTTCACAGACATAGAGCATCTAACTAGCCGAAACCGCCGTGATCAGAAAGCTCTGTGCGAAAAAGTTGCAAGAGGAAGCAACGCCTACAAAAAGTGATAGCTCACTCTGACAGAATTGACAAATACTTTAACGCAGATATGAAGGTACGCGCACATAGGAGTGTGAACGGCAGTCTTGAACTATTAATAGAGAAAGCACGACAATGACGTGTCCGGTTGGTTTACCGCTCTAAGTTCGCGGTACCTAGTCGTGTCCTTTGTAACACAATGATAAATGTAAATCGATTCGTAAACGATGAATCATTCGGAAATAAGCTGCTTATTTGTGATCAATATAAGGGCTTTGATAAATGGCTGGCCGTAATGAATATTGTAGTGTTTGGTCTCCCTTTTGTGGCGAAAACCGTTGTTTAATAATATTGCAATTTGCTTGTTGTTATATCTTCTCGTTTTGTTTTTGAATGCGATAACTGCGTCCGAGTATTGTTTCACCAATAAATCTTACCTACTTTATTGTTTTGGTCAATCAAGAGAATATTTTTAGGACAGCATCACGTGAGCCTAGTTTATATACCTATTGTTTCGTTTTATAATATTAATAATAGCAGAGAAAAATATGCATCATACAACTCTAATGATTAAGGAAAACATAAAAGCAACAAAACAAATCAACATTGCAAGAAAGAAAATATGCATAGCGTTTAATTTATGACCCGAAAAAAAAACAATCTTAAGCGGAAAAAACTTCCCGGCATCAAGAGTAGGCTTAAAAGGTAGTCTAAATTTTAAGCCTCTTAGAAAAGGAAATATCTTGAAATTTTTAACATAACGTTTTGTTGGTTAATTACAGACATTCTTTGAATTCTTTTCTTGCAAGAATTCAAGCAATAAATTTTCATGAACATTGCAGTATTTCAAAAATGTTGTAATGAACCAACCTAAGATTTCTGTGGTAAGATATTAGCTATTACACACTTGGGTAATAATCCTTTTCTTGATACTAAACACCCACGTGGACCCATCGTCCTTTCATATCAATTTCAGTTAAATATCTTAAACCATATCCTATAATATTTCCTATATCTTCAGCCTAAATTTATCCCAAATGAAACCTTAAAAAATCTGTCTGGAAATATCATATCAAATTATGAAGATCAAAATTTCATAGCATGAAATCGAAATCATAAAACTTCGGTACACCTATTTTAACCTGAAGGTGAACTAAAAAATCATTCTTTAGGTAAATTCAAGTGGGCGTTCACTTATTGTACATGACATTTCTAATGCCACTTAGTTACTTTTAAGGTCATACTTTAACTTGTTACTCGACTGCTGAAAAGTTTGTTATTCGCAAGTCTTGTATCTCTTCTTGTACCTTGTATGAATGTACTAATCCTATATTACCTAGTATCTTCGAAACGGCTGATTACGGCGATTAGCATACCAATGGATTAGCCAAGTGTTATCAAGACATTAAAAAACTTTTTAAATAGAACAGTCCCACACAATAGCTGCAACACAACAGCTGCGATTATTGAACTTATGTCTGTCTTTTTAGTTCGTTAGTTTTTTTTTGTAGGTATACTAATTACAGACCAACGTACCTTTTAATGTGTCTAGATTGAGCCTCAATATAACCTAAGTTCTAAGGTTCGCTATAAGGTGCTTCAATTTAACTTAGCAAACTAAGCACCAATTATGTTGTTAAGAGCTTAAGCTATGTTTCAAATTCGCTCGGTATGTTTAATTACGTGGATCTTGACGGCTGATGGTTTCTCGTAGCTTGGAACCTTCACCGTGAATTATGGTATAAAATAACTTGAAAACTAGTACAAAAGTCCACTACTTAAACTAAGTTGACCGCCAGTGGGTATGACAGTGGTACTTAAGTGTACGCAATGTTAGAAAGTTACTGAATTGGGGTCGAAAAGAGCGGCAAGCATTGGTAGGTGAAAAATGGATATTATGGCGAAATACAGTACCTACTATATCTATTTCGCCATAATGTATATTTTCTTTTATTGGAATTTCGTTCGTGAATACCTAAAAATAAAAAATATAAATATGTGCGTACCAATAAATATTACTAGTAAAAAGTGTAGTATTTAATTTCGATTTTCATAAAAACCAAATAACATGCGAAAATCTTTTTACTCATTGCAGTTGAAAAAACAAACAAATTAAACTTAAAAAAAGACATAGTAAGTAAAAAGTTGTTTTGTATGTCAATGACAAGTATCTAAACTTTTAATCAGTATCAGTATGCGCCCATCGCCAATACGAGCATTCCAATCAAGCCTTCAAATGTATGTAAACAATACATTTAAAACTTTAACCAAACAAGGAACATCTCAGAGGACAAAGGTCAATTTTATCTCTCTATTGTTTAAACAGGACTAACATGTGTTTACCCCAGATAATTAAGGCGGTCCCACAATCACTCAAAGTCTGTTATCGCCAAATCAATTTATACGCGGGGCTTCTAAGTCCTGATAATTATTAATGGGGCCATGGACCGACACGTCACCCTTATTTGCATCGTAGATCATAGTGAATATATGATAATTACACTTCCTACCGCTTCGAGATTTATTCCCATCGTCACTTTGATGGAGGACCTTAAGTTTTGGCAGATGATAACTTGGTATCGGAACTTTGAGACACGGTTTGAGTCTTAGCGGTGTCCAAAGTTATAGAGTGGTCACGTGAGACGTGTCATGAACTCTTTCTGTGCCAATATGTCTGAATTACGAAGAATAATGTCTGTGAGGAGCTATCTTTAGTAATTTCATCTGTGATAATGGTTCTTCATAGTAACTTTTCGTGATATTTATTCCGTCAGGATTCTGGGAATAGTGTTGCTCATCGACCTCAAGAGAATATTGTCCTTCGAAATTCGGAGGCTACTCTTTCTAAATAGTATGTATGAGTTAAAGTTTTAGATACCTTACCTCTTTCCAACCGACTTTCTAAAAGGAGGGTTCTCGATTCATATCTTTTAATTTTTTTTATATGTCGACTCGTTTTACCGTTTGAAGTGCGGGGTCCTGACAACACCTACCCATCCAACTACTGACCGCAACCAACGCAGCTTAACCATTAACTAATAACAGATCTACATTACATATAACCTATATAAGGCATAGTAACTTTGAGATGAATAAATAAATAAATAAATATCATATGATTGAACGTTGTCGTGACATTAATACGGTTCACGCGGCGTGTCAGGGCGCATCGAAGCGCATTTCACAATGAAATAAACGCTACGACGCGCTTCGTCAAGTGTGAACCGTATGTACATTACACGCCCTACTGAGGTTGGTAATTTGGTGGGATATCATTTTTGTGTTAATTTTAATTTAAGACATTAAAATATTGTTTTTAACCACCATGTGATAAGATAGGAACGAACCTTGGGGGAGGCAGTGGACTTTGTTTTTCGCCTGACACGACGATATGATGACTAGAATGTGTCACTGATTTTATTGTTTGTGTTACTTTCAGTTAGTCCTAACTCTGGTTAAATCACAATATGTGCATTTATTAATCTTAGGAAATATTTGCAACCCTATAGTACAATTACCTAGCACTCGATAATCAAAAGGGTTATCCTCTTGACTACTGCTACAGACAATCCAGCCACTAGAACGCTCAAGTCATGATTTATCAATGCAATATTGTACGGGCACTGAGAATACTTCAATACAAGAACATCATATCCAAACGTCCCTTTTATTTCATTTTCAACTCTAAACGTCTGTCTTTAAAGATGGAAATTGAATGCAAAAATTGTGTGATTAAGACCTTTTATTGCGATATTGGGTCTTGCCCAGATGTAAACGGAAACACATGGTATATAAGTTCGTTTCTAACACTAACCTATGTTGCCTAAACTATTCCGAAGCCAACTTAGATATGATTAAATTAGATGAGATAATTGGAGTCCGCCTAAAAGCATCTTAACGGGCATTACTGTGACTGTCACAGCCTTTTTGTAGCCCCACTGCTGGGCACGGGCCTCCTCTCACTCAAAGAATGATTGGGCATTAATCACCACGCTTGCTCAATGCGGGTTGGTGATTTCAGACCATATAGTCCAGGTTTCCTCGAGATGTTTTCCTTCACCTTTTTATCAGCCATTGGAGTCCAAGATATACTTAGAAAGTACATACAAACTTAGAAAAGTTGCATTGGTACTTGCCTGAACTAGTCGAACCCACACCCTGATACCCGAGAGGAGGCCACCACGACATACAATGGGCATTCATATATGAAATTATACTGTCAACATACAAATATTATATTTATTTTTCCAAAATTGTTGGCGTACCTTAAATAAATCAAAATAACCCAGCCCATATAAAGCCTATTGAAATTTTTTTTTATACATTTTGTTTGATTTGAATTCCACCTGTATAGCGGGCTCTTTGACATCAGTCCTGTATAAATAGTGTTCCTGGGGAGCCTGTATTGACAGAGCCTGTTGACCTCAGCATAGAGCCTATACAAATTAAAGACATGGTCGACAATGTCAGGCTTTGAATTAGTAAATGAACTACGTATATAATACGTATTTATGTAATAAAGAGCTATATGATTTCGACCGTCACTGTACCTATAATTTTGAAGGGAAAGCTCGTTTTAGCGATAATTAAGATGTCCCTATAATATAATACTTACACAAAAGAAACGTGAATCGTTAAAAGCAATTAACTATTTAAACGAATACGATTAGGTTTAGGTTTACAAGCCACAAAAATGAGGAAATAACTTTTGGTACCTGTACCTAATATGAGTTAGACATTTAAAATTAACAGGTTAAGGATTCAAGTGTACTTGCAATAAATTACCTCATTCTCTATTCTTAGCATTTAATATACACTGATACATGTAATGATGAATCTATTTTAACAAACTGTCATCTACATTACCGTATAAACTATCACCTATCAAACCCATTACCAGTATTACCCAGTTTTGTCACACATAAAAGCGAAACACATTGAATAGCAACGTCGACAAGACCAGGGTGACCACACGGTCAGCAGTACAAGACGCACCGGACCATACAACGCACAGGACAGTTCTCATGTAATCCGCAACACTATCATCTGTCACCCTAGTAGCTGGGCCACCGAACTGATTCGACAGACCATTAAGCCATGGGTAGCAACCGAGCTATTTGTAACACGATTTATGTACTAGGCCGTATCTACGACCATACTATCTGTTCTAAGTAATGTTGGAGGTTTTATGCTTACATTAATTAAAATAAACTGTCTAAAACTACATACAAACTGGGTTAGTAATAATTGTCTCAAATACTACTAGGACTGGGCTAATGAAATACGATAATTTTCATGAAATTCTATAAACCAACCAATGTGTGTGGTTTTTGCAATTTGATCTAAAATAAAATAATATCAAGCATTTGATTCAGAATTAAATGAGTTAAACGTGAAGCTAATAAATAAAGCAGATCAGAAAATGAAATCGATTCATCAACGTCAGAAGTTCTAAATATAAAATTTTGATAGAACTCTCAACGGCTGCAAGTTCCTAGGACCTTATTTACAGCTAAAAGAAAATTCAATTACAAAATGTTTAAGTAACAGGTGTAAGTGAAGGTTGAAAGATATTGCCCCTACTTAGACATTTTTAGAGGGCATTTTCTTAATCAGCCCCTCGTGTGGGGAAATGAGTTCGCGTGAATATACGAGCTCGCTTACTTCGCTTAGTGGGGGTCCCACTATCTTATCTTACGTGTAATTTTGCACACTTGATATAAAACTACGCGAAGTTGAACATCGCCTATTAACTCTAATGGGTAGTTTAACCGTTTTCATTAAAAACGTCTCGTTGCTCCGCTAATTATTATGTTGGCCGTTCTGGAACTTTGTGTCCAAAGATAAACGTTAAAAGCAGAAGGGACATATTTTTTACACAATAACCAGTTTCACTATAAAGAGTCCACGTAGGTATAAAAAAAGTGTACTGAAATCCCGTCCACACTTAACACCACATGTTCCACTCTGACTCCGGAAAATAATTTCGAACATAAAAATTAACGACGCACCCCAAACGTATTTTATTGCTTCTATTTGAACCGCAAGAACAAAAAAACCGGCTTCGTCGGTTGCTAATATTTTGGTACGCATTTTCACTTAAGATAAGCCCCCTCCCCGGACCGTATTTCACAAGATTAAGTCACCCTCCACACCCCACTCTTTGTTTTAATCCGCAACAGATCCAGAGATAAATCGACCATAACTGGCTTGAAATCTTAAGCAACGCTTGTTCACAATGAAACGATAAATAGCACCCACTGTTCTTTTAGCTCCGACATCACAATTATCTTTCAGATTATTTAGAGTTGTTATAAGCAGCTTCTTTTGGCCTTACTACAAAAACTTTAACGCCTGGTTTACAGTTGTCTAAAAATTTTGTGGCTGCAAAATGAACCATATGTCAACGTCATAATTTGACATTTTTTTAGACAAGGCTTAAACTGACGTTTAAAAGTTTTTGTGGTAAGACGGATTGTGTTTACTCGTACCTATTAATAATTCCATTATTTAGCGGCTTCCAAAACAGTTTTACACATTCAAAATACCTACCATTTAAAATACCTAGGTACATTTATTTCACCATTTACAGTGAATTATTTTAAACTCGTAATTTCATGCTCATGAAATTACGTATTTATTATGTGTCACAAAAGATGTATAAATTACAAACATTTAAATTGCCTCAGTTACCGTTACACGTGTGAATGTTTTAATGTCTCACCGAATGGAAGATTAAACGAATTAAAAATTAATCTTTATTCTTAACTACGTATTCGTCTATCAAACTATACGAATTGATACATAAAATACATTTCAGTGTGCAAATACGAATTATCGCCGCAATTCGATCAAAATGCAAGCTAAAGGTGCACCATGGGCGGTTACCGAGGAAGCATTTTGACAGAGGATTTATAGCTCTCCGGCTTTGAATACTAAGGTAACACCTTAGAAACTATTCGTACATTAATTCCCACCCTTTCGGCTCACGGACTACACCTCTATAACGTCTGTATGAATAATAAGCGACCGAGAATTAGATGGTAGGAGATAAGCCGTTATTCGACGGTTTATTGCATACTTTATTGTTATAAGCTTTTTCGTTACCATGAGTATAAAAAGTATGGTTTTATGGTCGTCGTATATAATAAGCGGCGTGCTGGGATTTTATTTTACCCATATCGTTCAAGTTCGTTTGCTTTAACGCCGGAATCAATTGGCAAATCAATTTGAGGTGTGACGATATTGGCGGCCGGCTCATATGAGTTTGGAATAACTTATTTTGTTTTATTGGCGTGCTACCTGTGACCCGCTAGCAATATATATTTGTAGGCATATTATATAATACTTTATGTAATGCTTTTTCAAGTCATATTTCAAACAGCAGCACCTAAATATCAGAATGATAGCCGCCCACTTGCAGGGAAGACTTTGAACTCAGTTTAAAACGTACTTTAAACTCAATTTATGAGCCTACTAAGTTTAGTTTTAATTAAGCGGTATAATTATGCGCCCTTGGCTTGTATTTTTGGTACCGGCTACGAAATGACTACCCGCTGTGCCAAAGAGAATATTATTTTGGTGAAAACACCGTGTAACCACATGATGCACGATCATAGCTTGATTGGCCTGTGACCTGAGTAATAAGGCCCACTGGTGATAGACAGAAATATTTTTCTAGGAACTCTGCACTCTGATACCTAATGGTGCTCCCACATTGCCGTTATAAAATGTTTGTAAACATTTTATAACACCAAAACAGTTACTAACAAATGTTAACAATTGTTGCACTTTGTTAGAAACTGTTACATGTTATAAGTGCTCCTACATTGATGGAAAATGTTTAAACATTTTATAACATCTTGGCTCGCAGTTTGGTTTCGCCTTCTGAGGGCCGAGGACGTCTACACGAAAATGGAAGAAGATTTGCTCATTGGAATAGCTTTTATGTTTTGTTTAAAAAAGAAGAAAAAGCGCTCTTATTGGATGCGCCAAACGCTAAAAGCTAGAGGAAAATATAGTGCCACAGACTATCTCAAGGATTTGGGTATTGACGGTTGCTTAAAAGATTTTATAAGAATGAACTGTTCCGAATTTGAATATCTACAAAATTTTGTTGGGGCAAAAATAGGCAAACGAGACACTACATTTAGAAAATCTGTAAGTGTGACGGAAAGACTTGCGGTAACGTTAAGATTTTTGGCAACTGGTAGCAGTTATAAAAGTCTTGGAAATGTGTTCAAGTTGTCAGACCAAGTGATATCTATTATCGTACCAGAAGTGTGCGAGGCTCTCAATGAGGTTTTAAAGGAATACATACAGGTAAGTCAAACAACATTTTTAATTATTTTTTTATTTACTTTTAATATGATCTAATCTAATCATACTTTAGGTAGGTACCTACCTTACCTTACTAATAATTTTTTGAATAATTAACAAACCAAACATGTATTTTTTAATTTTTGATTGATTCCAACAAATCGTTTAATGATTGGGTCGAATCTTGGCTTGATTCCGATAAATTAGACGGACTCTGTGTTCTTGCGCTGGTACGAGTATGTGTCCTGGAGTTATCCGAAGAACTGGTTTCAAATGAAGCCGAGGGACTCGGTGCGGTGTAGTATCCTCTCGAGCTACAGTCAGCATTATTTTCCGAAAAAGTGGATAGATTTGGTTCAGAGTTGTATCCCCAGGAACTACTAGCGGTTGGGTCTGTAAAGGTTGTTGGAAAATCATATTGTCCCATTGTCGCATTGTACAAAATATTGTTAATGTGATGTTGAGCAGTATTCTTAGCATGACTGTTTTTTAAATCAGTGACACACGTCAGTAGTAAAAAATAATATTGTTCGAATCTCAAAAAGTGCATTTTCTCAAAGAGTTCCAACACTGACAAGCGAGACACCACGCGCAGCGACCTGCGTACTCTAAGGTGATCTTCACACTGCCCCGCATCACGCTGTATCTTGCGTGTCGACGCACCTACGCGCGTTCCTGCGGGAGTGCAGATCTGCATCATCGTGCGGGTTTTTCGCGCACTCACGCGCGTAGGTGCGTTTAGTAGATTCACGCACGGCGGCTTCCATTTTCAAATATACACGTCACGCCCATTCAAAATCACGCGCGGCAATGCGGGATTCAGTGTGCCATACCTTGCGTCTCGCCCCGCACCTACGCACGGGGGTGCGTGTTTCTCCGCATGTATGTGCGTGATCCGCATGAACGCGCGTGGATGCATTTTCAGTGTGTTGGACTATGCGTGTTTTCCATACAAACGGAGATATTTACAAGCAACGGAAAAAAACGCATCCACGCACTACGCTGCATCATGCGGGGCAGTGTGATAATCGCCTAACCCCCACCGCACCGCACCGCCTATCCCGCCATCACCCTTATAAAATGTTTACAAACAAAAGATAACACATGTTTTATTTTGTTATAATTTGTTTTGTTATAAAATGTTTACTAACATTACTAAACATAGTTAAGTCAGCCGCGGACTTGCGGTTGATTATTTTTCTTCTCACTTGGGGATGCGATCTAATGAAATACTCGGGCACTGATACGAAATTTAATTATTCACTTCAAATATTAATACAAATTACGAAACACAAGGGGTACAATAGTGTTCGTCAGGTGGCGAGAAAGGAATCTCCGTCTGTGACACAACCTGCCTGTTTTATACTAACTTAAGGAATAGTGCCTTGGTGGGGTGGACCGCCCTCGTCGCTAGGCAGCCTGATCTTACATTGTAGTACAGTAGGGTCGTTTCTTACAAAGTTAAGTAAATTGGAAACCTTGCTCGTTCCTTCGAATCAGACGTGACAAAAATGTTACTAGGAATATTCTTTACTTAAATAATACAATGTTGCATGGTGATTAAGGACAAGGTGTGGTCCACAATTGTTATTAAGAATATTTCTTACTGAAATAATACAATGTTGCACTGATATTGTGATCTAGGTGTGGTCGTTACATGACTCCTCCCTTCTTAGATTGAAATATACCGAAGGTAGATTTCATTCCTGGTTCCTCATGATAATATTAGAAAGTGAAATTCTTATGTCTAAAATAATCAAATGAAATGTTATTTCTAAACACACATAAAACATTAATTCTAAATACATGAAATCTTACTTCTAAATACATGAATCTTATTTCTAAAAACATGGAATCTTATTTCTAAGAACATGAAATCTTATTTCTAAAAAAACATGAAATCTTATTTCTAAGAACATGAAATCTTATTTCTAATTGTTATTACTAAGTACATAAAATGTTCCCCTTTTATTTTTCCTTTTGGGGAAGGGGCGGGGGCCTTATATCGTTATTCAATTGGTTGGTCTTTTGACATTTCTTACGGGTACTTTTGTGACTCTCTCTCTTACTTGGATAGGTACTACGTTACGTTCTACTTCTCCTATAACTAAGGCCTTTTCATATCGTGGTTTATCTTTTCCACGTCTTTTATTGACTAATTTTGAGTAAATTTGATCTCCTTCATTTATTTTTACATTTTCTCCGCCTTTCTGTCTAGATATTTTATCTTTTCTCATTTTATCAGCTAAGAAATCATATAAAAATGACGTCCTATCTGCATGTTCTTTTATTAGTTGTTGCATATACATATGTTCAAAATTTACGTCAAAAATGCTGGTAGCATTAGTACATCCAAAAATGACTTCAAAAGGAGTTAAGTTTGTTGCAGAATGGATTGTGTTATTGTATGCCATTATGCTATATGTCATTACAGAGGCTGCATCGGTTATTTTATGTTGGTACTTCGCGATGCGATATATTTCCGTAATTGTCGAGTGAAATCTTTCGACGATTCCCATTGAATTTGGATTATTGGGAGTCCCGATATGTAAATCTATCTTATAAAAAGTTAAGGTTTCTTTCATTAGGTTATTATTAAATTCCGTGCCTGGATCACAATTTATTTTATTAGGTACACCGTAAGAAGAAAAGTATTTTATTAGTGCTCTGACTATTTCAGGTGTTGATTTACTTTTTATTTCAATTGCTTGGCCCAACTTTGAAAATGAGTCAACTAATGTAAGGAAAGAGTATCCTTCAATTGAGAAAATATCTATAAAGATTTCCTGGAACGGCTTACTTGCTGTTTGGGTTAGTTGTATTTGTGGTTTCAAAGGATGCCTATCGTATTTCATTTTTTTACAAATATCGCAGGCATTTATTATTGCCGATATGGTTTGTTCCATATTTTGCCAATAATAATTTCTTTTTATTCGGTTAAGCGTTTCTTTTATTTCTTTCTAACATGAAAATTTATTTGTGATTAAATGTTTGCTAACAAATGTTTACTAACGTTATTAAACATTTTCTAACGGCAATGTGGGAGCACCATAACAATATGGTTGACTTACTCAGGAGCTTATCGTTAAAAAGTCTTCTATCGTGGTTAAAAACCGACATCAAATAAATAAATATTATAATAAAACAGACAAAATATTAGATCGAATGACATTTTAAAAGCAGTATAGTACCTTGACACAAATACTTAAATATTAAATCTATACATATAATAAATCTGTAGAAAAGTAATTTTTGTACATTGAAGAAATTGACAAAAAAAATAGCCAGCATGTTAAAGGATAACTAACAGAACCCATTTCCATCATTTTTGTCATTTTTGTCTGTTTGTCTGTTTGTCTGTTTATCTGTTCGTTTGTTCGGGATTCACGTAAAATCTACGAATTAAATGCAGACAATGCTTATATACAAAAATTCTACGTAACTTGGGGTATTACTTAGTTTTTGTTTCATCGAAATCGATTCACTCTATCAAAAGATATGATTAATTTTGTGAATTCAAGATGTAAAATATTACGACACGCAATCTATTTGTCAAAACTGTACATTTGAATGTTGTACTTATATTAGTTGATCGGCCTATTATTAATCTTTACACAGAAGATATGGTAAGAAAGAATGTTACTTGTGAGATGACGGCAGATAGAAGAGTATGGAAGAAGAAAACATGCTGCGCCGACCCCAAATAAAATTGGGATAAGGGCAGGAGGATGGACACAGAAAATCACACCTTTATAAGTAACTTCGGAAGAAAAAAAAATGAAAATTTTGTTTAGCCAAGGTTAAAGTAGCTCCATCTGTGGTAAATAAAATACACCATCAATTTGTCAAAGGAGCGAGGTGGTAAATGACAATATTACCATACATTCTTTATAGAGGATTATTATTTCAACAGATGGAGTTGTGTATTTTCCGTAATTCACCATATTTTAACATGTAGTGTAATTTTTCGATAGACATTTCAATAGTGTTTGTCAGTTTGCCGTGCCACATCAAAATCCAACTATAATTATTACCTTGATGAAAAGAAAATTAATAGTTCTCAGCCAAATTTAAAACGGTGCCATCTAAATTATTTTTTGAACATTATGTCAAAAATGATGACTTTAGTGGAACAATTAATTATCATTTAAAGTTACAGATGGAGTTCATATCAGGATTTTTTCATAAACATAGTTTAGCTTATCTTTCACTAATGTACTAATTACTTAAAACAAATTACTTTGAGTGAGTAGTATTAAGTAGACCTTAATTATTTTTTCTGATGCAAAATATGTAAACTTAATCCTAGAAGAAATGAGGATCTATCTCTCGCAAGCGCTGCTAAGCGTGAGGAAGGTAATGTAGGATTCTGTAGCTTTAAAAACAAGCCCAGATACAAAGTGCAGATAAGAAATGGGAGCTCTCTCTATTTAATACCATACACACGTAAAATGCTTTATGCGTCTGAAAACGTACAAATTACGCGCCGCATACCAGAGACATGCTTACTTTCAACTTCTGATCGCAAATACACTGTTCACGATTACGAACAGTCTCAGTAAGACCCGAGCCAAGTCTAAAAACCCTAAAAAACACCTTTTATATAAAACTACGTTTGATGTCATTTAATCACAAAGACAGAATTGTTCTCTGTTGCAAATCCTACCTATATCCTGTCCTAATCCAGAATGCATTGCAGGTGTGCATTGCACAAAAACCAATGGTATCCTATTCGAGAAGTCAAAAGAGTTGACCTGCCAACGTCAGCTTCTGCGCTAAGCAAGTGTTCTTAATAGTACCATCAGAATTACATTCATCGTTGAATGAGGTGAACAAATTTTCAGAAACCACAATAACAGTAGGAGCCAAAGAGTATTATCGCTTCATAGAGCTCTGATTGGCCACAGGTGACCAAGTCAGGTCTGATTTGTTCGTTCATCAGATCTTTGAAAGTGTTTCGGTGGATACTTACTGTCGTCCTGTTTACGTGTGACACAAAGTATGGTATATAAACGTCCTCCGCAAGAGCGACATTTTCCCGGTGTGCGGTAGTGACGCACAGTATACAACACTTATGTTTCTTTTGATTTGCTGGCTCCACCAAGAAATGACAAATTGCGAGCGTACATTCTGAAAATCTTGGCAAAACTACAGGTTTCAAGTACGAACACATGAAGTGGACTCTCACAGATACGTACATTTTGCCTATTCGTGAACTAATGCAAACATTTCGGTGGAGTCCCGGCTTAGGCCTCCCCCACATTAGGCGTGCGCGATCCTCGGGCGTGTGAGTAGCGCGGCCGCCGCGCGTGCGTCGCGAGCGCGTTGCGTGAGCGACGCCCGCGCTACTCACACGCCCGAGGATCGCGCACGCCTAATGTGTGGTCAGCCTTACCATGAGTAAGTGAAACTATCCTACCCTATGCGCCTGCTGATGATGATGACTCATTTTATCATCCATCCAGCTATTCCCCAACTATGTTGGTGTTGGCTTCCAGTCACCGAATCTGTTTTAGTACCAATATTTTGCTTGGAGCGACTACCTATCTACAATCCAGTCAACTACACAAGACGATATCCATATTATGGTAAGATTGACAGACTTTCTGGCTTCTGATTAGGCGCAGCAGTTGCAGAAAATGTACAAATGACAGCTTTGTCAGACTCAAAGCATGTAGACATAGATTATAGCTGTTTCCTGTGATTATTTTTCCGACCCAAATATCGACCAATAGAATTGCACCATTCGACGTCACGTGGTACAACCTACATGGTATTATACTGATTATTTTTCCGACCCAAATATCGACCAATAGAATTGCACCATTCGACGTCACGTGGTACAACCTACATGGTATTATACTGAAAATTTTTTGAATATTTTCTCTGGTCGTTGCTACGTCAAACTGACAGGTTGTGGCCGACATTTGGGACGGAAAAATAATCTCCCGAATACCACACGAGCTTCATAATTATCTGGCATTTCCCTCAAGGTTCCCTGCAAACAAATAAAGTCGTCAAGTTTTTCAGGAAAAATCACTCGCGCTTCGCGCTCGTTATTTTTTAACCTGAAAAACTTGACTCCTTCATTTGTTTGCAACGAACCTATCGGAAAATACCCGATAATTTTGAAGCTCTTGTGGTATTATAAGTGAAAATTACTTACGCACCATACGTAATAATTTTCCAAATTGGCTGAACAACGTCACAAACTTTACTTCTTTTGTTTAGATAAATGGTCACATCCACAACACAACCTTGATCAATGAATCTATGCGACTGCTAAGTGCTAATCCTAATTATACTGTCACGTGAAAGAATGCGCCTACGGGATAAGTAGTATTTTGACGATTCTATATTGCCCACGCAGACGAAGTTGCGGGCAACAGCTAGTTAATATTAATCAACAAATTGGAACACAACCAAGAAATTATTAAAGTATCTCAAATAACGCCAATTATTCTGAGAACGACGAAAACTTCGAATGGGAAATCAACCGAGTAATAAGAATATTATAGACAAATTATAATGACTTTGCAAACTTTAAAAGGTAACCGACAACTTCGAACAAACTTAAGCATTTCATCAAAGTACTAACTTATAAATTGGAAAACTGACAAAATTTTGTTTATTTGAAATTAACAATTATTACGAATTAATTTCTTAGTAACTATATTAGGTACCTATACTTGTTTTATTTCGCACATAAAGTAGAATTTTTTCACAGAAATTATTTTCCACAGTAATATTACATTTAGTGCGTAATGCGATCGTAAGTATTCAATCATTTTCGCTTCTCAACATATTGTTTAACATATTATTAAAACGTTAAATGATTTTTATTTTATTTTAACCTGAAAAAATAATTTTATTAGAAACAAGATAAACAGTCACGTTCCGCGGATATCATTCGGATACTTTTATATGGGTAAAAGAATAAACTGTTCCAAGAAGTTTCGAGCCTTATACATCCTCTTTTGGGATCAAAGTGGGCATAGAATCTCCGCACGTGCATACATTTGGCGAATATACGAGCGATAAGCCACAGTAGATTCTGCAATTTCCGCTAAATACATTATGGGACCCCCAAAATGGGATAAGGTTTAAAAATACTTAATACAATTTAGGAGGTCTTGTTTCTCTATGTTTTAAAGGCAGAACTTTGGAACCGTGGATTCAAGTAAATAATAATGAAGTAATTTGATTTTAGATTACGATAGAGACGATTTTTCACCTTAACAAATACCTAAGCAAGCGTGTTTGTGTCAGTACCTACTGTTAAAATTATTACAGCTTAAATATGAAATCATTGCCATATATCGATTTTCTTTCCCTCATTTAAAACTCCTTGTGAATATATTAAAGGAGTTACCATAACCAAAGTTTCTGAAGGTCCTATTAAAATATGTGCTTTGACTGCATTCAAAATAATAAACAATATTATGTAGCTAACTTCGTGCTTCGCAAGTCTTGCTCCATTTATTATTAACAGAATTGATGTACGAATTTACGTCGCATTTATTAGCTTTCTCGCGTTCGCAGCGACTATAAAGTAAATAGAGGTATGCATTACGTTTTATGGTGACATCGAAAGTTTGGAATGAACCGATAAGGCGCGATGTATAACGTGTTAAGAAATATGACAAATGACGGTGTTTTGATGACAATATAGACCGGAAAAACATAAAAAAAAAACATTGCAAAACTTATCATAATTTCGTGTATCTTTTCACGTTCAGTATCGTGAACAATCATAGTATTATGTCAGGAATTACGTTTTTTTTTTATATATTTTTGTATAACAGAATATTGTAAGTTTTCCCTGTGGAGGTTTTGTTAACAATAATAAAGTAACCAAAAACTTTGTGGTTTCATGTACCAATGCAGCTTTTTGTTCAGACAAATAAAACTATTGAAGCTTTTTCTGTTTTTCACTAATTGACCGACTGTTCGCGCGTCCTATTTTACAAAATATATGGCTCACAAGAGAACAATGTTCAGAAACAAGTGAAATAATTGGTTTATTTTATTTATATGTGTATATTTTAAGCCAATTTATTGGTAGTGTTAACTGGACCGTGTAGCCTAAAGTTGGGTCCTAAGGTAGATCTAAGTTTAATTGAATTTTCAGAAGTTCTGTTTACTTATCTCGAAGATGGTGAGAGCTCAGAAAAACTTGACTTGCCGCTACCCTAAAAACATTGGAAAGTAAAATAAATCTGAATCCTGGTCAGAAATCAAAGAAAAATCATTCTTAAAATCTACGAACTACAAGACAATAATGTTTGTGTATTTTCACCATAATATACCTACTCACACCCGTACTAATACTACTTTATATATTATAATCTAAGAATCTCAGGCATATAGGAGCGAAGGCCATGCCCTAAAATCAATATTTTAGTACAGAAAGCCATTTTGGCCAAGGCACTAATTTACGTTTAGACCTCCACAATTCATAAGTGGGAGGGAATGACCACAATATTTTTGCTTTCCACATATGATGAAAATATATTGCCAAGTAATAAACAATAATTAAACCAGAAATATGGTACAAGCATAAATATTACTGAAATGAAATACTCTGATATTTTGTAGATTTGGACGGCAAATAATATTTCAAATTAATGTTTGTATACATCAAATTCCAATTAGTTTTATCTAAGTTTCAAATATAAATAAGTTTCTTTACAGAATATTCTAATAAAACATGGTACAAAAGTTACAACCATATAAAATGTCCGAAAACCTTCAATATATTGCGAATACTTACGCTAGGAATTTAATGAAAACCTTACTTTGCTTTCAAGTATAGGAAATTCTAAACTTAGTTGCCAACAACTTGGGAACACAATATATACATTTACAAGCTAGTACATTCGATCTGGCGCACTCCGGAGACTGCTTCGGCGAACCATAGTCATGCAGCTTTTTGGTAGAAAAATGCATAAAATGGCATGAAAAAAATCCTTTCATACATTTTCACGAAATTCGTGGGAAATGTCGGTCGTGCCTGGTTTTTTGTGGAACTACAGGGAAGAAAGATATGGTTAATAGTCAAATTATATCTTAATCTACATCGCTGTACAGTTTATCGTCGAAGACTCTAAGCAAATCTACCATGATGCGTATTTTATTTATAATAGACTTAACAAAGATAAAGACTAAATACATTCTAATGATCTTATAAACCACATGAGACGAACTGCGTAAATTACACGGCGTCTAGTACAAAACGAGAAAATTTGGCCCAAGATCTTGGTTAAATCACTCAATCTACTTGGACATAAGCCAAATACCCTAAGCCTACTGATTTACTACAATGTCACGAGGTTAGAGCAAATAAGCAATTTGCTCAGATTCCCCGTGTCAAAATCTTTAATCTGTATTGACATAAACACCGTAGTTTCTGGTCACTAGACTCGTAAATCTTAGTTGTGCGGCATATTTCATGGAGCCTGTAGATTATGGCCAATGTTGGCCACGCGTCAAATTCCATTAAAAGGTAAATTATGGGTTTTATGGAGCCATATACTGAGTGAAGCGACAGTTGAAGTGACGCCAACATGGCATGTTCAAGCTAGTAAACACCAACCAGGAAATAACGTACATTCCAATGTATTTTTAAGGAGTCGCGATACGTCTCGTAGCTGCAGCTCGTAGCAAGCGTAGCAGAATCAAAATCAAAATCAAAATCAAAAATCAAAAGTCATTTATTCAAACTTGGCTGCAAAACAGCACTTTTCGAACGTCAAAAAAAAAATTTACAAAAGACAGCCCCCAAAACGCCCACCCTTCACCACTTCCTATGTGTTTTTGCTGGGAAGAAGAAGTGGCGCAACAAACTCCCCAGCAACACATGTCTGTCTGTTCGGTTAGAAGAACCTTAAACATTGTTTGATATGTACATTTGTATACAATTTAATTTGTATATTACAAAAGAGGACAATACAGTAAAAATAATGTATACACCACATGCTAGCTAGCACTCATCCTACATACCTTAACTATAGTTCGGCCATTCAGAGAATGCGTTCCTGACACGTCGCGATTGAACTGACGACGTAACTTTGCAATGGCGTTGCAGTTACGATAAAAATATTTTTGCTGGTTGTTTACCGTTTTAACAATTGAGGAGCATTAAAACAACATTATTATATCAATAATCAATGAATGTTATTACGTCGTCAGTTCAATCGCGACGTGTCAGGAACGCATTCTCTGAATGGCCGAACTATAACTCAAGCATTGAATATGTTTGATGAACAGAAAATTATAGCCTCCAAATATTTACACTTAATAGAATATCAGGGAGTGCCCACCTACATGTGCTATTCTTTTGTAAACTAGTAAATTAGACCGCTCAGCCAGAACATATGTAAAATAAAAAGAGTTTACAAATAAAAACAAAAAAAACTAATAGATAGCCAGTAAGACGACCTGGCACCACAAGCAGCACCCGTTCACGAGCATAACGCGAGGATCAGCCATCGCCCCCCTCGCACATTTTTGAGGGAGGGAGGCAACCCGACCGCCGACGCTACCGCAAGCAGTGCCGTCTAAGGGAGCATGACGTACTCACTGCTACACAACTCAATATCAAGATTAAATTATCAGTTCCCGCTAAGTAGTATTATTTACTAAAATCCAAAACAGAAAATTAATACAAAGAATGTATCTTGTCAATAATGTAAAAACATTAAAAAATAATAATTAAATAATAAATCAAAATAAAATAAATGTCATTGAGTCAAGAGATTGAATGGGAGAAATTTAAATTATCTAAATAATATAGCTAATATAGCTGTCTTGCGTTCATCATGGCGACCAACTATTTTTATCATTCAAATAATCATTGATGGTGTAATATGCCTTTTTTATAAGAACAGCCTTAATTTGTTCTTTGAATTTATTAAACGGCAGTTCTTGTAAGGTCAAAGGAAGCTTATTATAAAAACGAATACCTAAACCCAGAAATGTGTCATGCACTTTATGAAGCCGGTGATAGGGTACACACAGTTTATGCTTATTTCTAGTATTAATGCTATGGACTTCACTTTTTTTGGTATATAAATGTAGGTTCTGTCTAATATACATAATGTTGGCAAAGATGAACTGTGATGCTACAGTGAGAATACCAATTTCTTTAAACAACTCTCTGAGGGAAGTTCTGGTACCTAATTTGTATATAGCACGAATAGCACGTTTTTGTATAATAAATATATTCTCTATATCAGCGGCTTTGCCCCACAACAAAATACCGTAGGACATGACGCAGTGAAAATAGCTGAAATACACTAATCGCGCAGTGTCGACGTCAGTGAACTGTCTAACTTTTCTGACGGCATAGGCAGCAGAACTAAGCCTTCCCGCGAGGCTAGAAATATGTGAACCCCACTGAAGTTTTGTATCAACTGTTATACCCAAAAACACGGTAGATGCAACGGTTTGAAGAACCTCGTTGTTTAGGATAACATTAGGACCTAGGTTTTTTACATTAGGCAAAGTGAACTTAATGCATTTTGTTTTTTTAGCATTTAGTACTAAATTGTTTGTTGTAAACCAGTGCGTAACTGTTGAGAGTGCACTGTTTACGTCGTCAAATTGCTCTCTATTTCTGTCAACTTTGAAGATAAGAGATGTGTCATCTGCAAATAATACAACATCGCAGATATTTTTGAATAATTTTGCTACGTCGCTACGAAGCCTACGCTTTCGTCATATTTAATTTTCGGTGATTTGGTTTTGCAATGTTTCTTTATTTATCTCATGTGTTTAATTTGAAATCCTGAATGCAAGATAATAATAATACGCAATGAAGAGTATAACTATACTCTTTATTAAGGCTTTGAGAAAATGTTTGGTAATGGTCTACATGTTAAAGTTTTATTTTTATTAAGATTCAAAAATGTCACATAATGGGTCAGTGACATTCATCATAATATATGTACAGTAAAGAATCAATTAGCAAACATTTTTCAACACATTATTTATTTAAACTCGTCACGTTAAGCAAATATAATATTTCGACTCAAAGATATTGCTGTCAATGGAAATATTGAATTAATTTTGTAACTCGATAACGGGAGCAATAAATATTCGTTTCCGAACGCTCGATCGGGTCTCTCCTGCTTTATAACCGAACATAAACTTTCAGTTGGCAACATCGAAAATCGCCCAGTAAATTATGATATTCACTTGTTTATGGGAATATTTTATTTCAAGAAAACTGCATCTGGAAACTTCTGCGACGTATTTTCCTGCCATTAGCCTTGAAACAAACTATGCTGCAAATCAAGATGAATTTTCCATTGAGAAAATGTAATTTTATTGATCGTCTTTTTTCTTCTTAAGTATGAATAACGAGTTCAATAGTAACCCTGATTAGAGAAATACGTCGTGTTTTTCTCGAAGGGTTATTTGCTTGTTAAGTTATGGGATAACGATATTTAATGTAGCTTAGAATGTAAGAATATTGATAAGTAAAGCGTTACAATTTTTTTTAAGCCAAGAGTGAGAAAATTCCTAACTAAAATTATATATAAACGCGAAAGTAACTCGGCCTGTATGTTAGCCGTACACGCCTAAATTACTCGTACTGAAACGATTTGAATGTTTGGTACAAAAACGCGCGCGGGAAATATTGCACTTGTGACTCGATTCTAACCATGGGCAACAGCTAGATCTAAAAAAAAATCACACATAACACACCAGTGGCTCAATTTAAATCCTTTTTACACCAAAACAATACTAGAATTCAAACAATCACAAAATCTCAGTCTGAATTCACAAACAGAGTGTTGTTTTTAAGCGGTTTCTACCTCATGAAGCCAAGTGGTAGTAATAGTGCATTAGTAGAGAGTACCTACCGCATTACTTGGAAATAGCACCATTTAAAGCTTTCCGGACTTTCAGACTCCACGGAAAATGGCTTAGATTTTTGCTATGGCAATATTAAATGAAAAATACTGCATCTTTAGTATGATGGAAATAACAACTGTTATATAAAATCATACATACTGAAAATTACTACCCTGTAGGTATAGTTGACCCAGCAGCGCGCCCGAATTTTTTGCCGTTCACTTTTCTAGTACCTCGCCTAATTTAATAAGGTACTAGAAACTATTATAGGTGAAGTTGAAAGTGGCTAACTTGCTTGACATACTTTTTACGTGCATATAATATTACAGAAATCCATGACCACGAAGCTTCTATTCGTAGAACTTAAAAAACTAACTTTAATATTTATGTAAATACGAATGTACCGTTATTGAATTTCCAATATAAAATATGATTTTATCATTTCCAAAGCTTGTAAATGTACTTGACGCAGTACAATAAATATGCGGCCCAGTACGGCTTTCATAGTTACCTGGCGTTTTGTACGGCTAAGAATTTCTATCAGAAATCCAATTATTCTCAAGTCTCACCGCCTATTGAAATCGCCACGAGATCAGATTAGGAGGTAGACTATTTACTTAACCTGACTATCGAATAAATAAACGATGGCCAAGGTTCAAGGGCGTTTTATTTTACGAGCTTGTCACAAAATTGCTTTAGTATAATACTCTACGAGCAGTCGACATAAGGATAGAACCTTAACGGTTGTCAACTGAGCCTTTTATTCAGCGTTGTAAAACTTTACTTCCCTCACTTTATAATAGGTAATATGTGAGGCAAGTAGAAGACATAAAAACTATTTGAAAAGCGAACTTACACGGATATTCGATTACGGAACACTAGTATTGCACATGAAGCGCTTGCGTCAGTAAACGAGTTCCCTTATAGTTTAGTGTAGGTGTTCCCTTACGCATTTTAGTTCTCCTCGTTTAAAAACTTTTTGTTGTTATAATAGTAAGATACCTGAGATGAGCAAAAGAAGTGTATTATCAGAAACGTGCGTTTAGTACATCATCCGAGCATTCCTTTCGTTCTGAAATGTCATAGATATTAACTAGAATATATGAAATGAAAATCAATTTATCAACATAATAATGCAATACAAATAAATACGATTGTTCAAATCATATGTTGTAATCGGTTTATTTCCTCAATAATGCAGAGTAATGTCAACCCAAAATGTTGTATTGAAACTTTACACTATCTGAAAATATTGAATACCACAAAAAAAATATACCGCTACGATCCAGAATAGCGAACAAAAGGGAAGCTTATCTTCAAGCTTTACGAAGCGCAGTTTTGTTCTTGAATCGCCACGGGTAAGGAAAAATCGAAAAATAATGATTTACGCACGTACTTAGTAAATCACGCACGTTTTCTTGTATTCTGTTTGGGTCAATATTGATTTATTATTCGTTGTCTAGCAAGTGCAAAATTCCTGATTTGATTTCTAAGAAGGGTGAGTCTATGTGTATATCGTGGAAGCATTTTATAGCTCCGTAATACACGAAGCGTGTCAGTTTTTATATGGTTTCTAACGGCGTCTTAATATTTATAGAACTTAAATTAATGCAAAGAAGGTTATTAATGTTGGAGCAAATTTTTACATGTTACGTGAAAATGGCAATATCGTACAAATTAACCAATCTACAAGCCATATTGTCAATTTAAACTCCACTTGAAACTGTAATTAGCATAATGTTTCGTTTCACCGCAACATACATTTCGAAATGTGACTCGTAAACGGCAGTAGGTTTCTCCCCAATATACATAATGTGGTACTTACACCACTAAAGTATCACCCCGAATCATTGTAATTCGTGTTTTTCCCTACAATTGCTCCGAAACTCCACAATTTGCATGGTACGCGACTAAGTCCCCGGCCACATAAAAACATGTACGTAACACGTTTAGTAATAAATAAAAAAATGTCTACTATGTTCCTAAACGGTGCACATTGCTGGGTAGTTTGTTTGTAACCTTTTTTTATCGTCCCTGCTATGGAAAATCGTTTGTAAATAATGGTCTGTTCTAGAAACAAGAATATATTCAATTCAGTCCGATAAATATAGAGGATTGTGTGTGTAAGCAGTGTGGATGATTATGTAATATGATTATCTCACTTTTATTATCTTAGTAATTGAAAACGTATTCTTAATTGTCGAAATAACTTAACTGACACTAAATGATCTAAAAAAATCTTCAATTTAAGTGGATTTTTTCCCGTCATTTGTCCTCATGATCTCGTCAGTATTAGGTATGTCAAAAAGAATGTGTTTAGTTTCCATGGAATCACAAAAAGAAAGCCCATTTTTTCGTAATTTTGTACTGCAATTCAGGTATGTGTTTACAAACATTTTATTATTTTTATTTCTGTGATACATTCCCGGCATTTTGTTGGAATGTTCTGTTACTATGCACTCGTAATATAAAGCAATGCAACATCGTCAACAGGTTGAATTCCAAACATTTAACATTTCAAAACTATTTCATTTTTTTGCAGTAACTGTACCTGCTACATTTAGTAGGTAAAATTAACTTACAGTCTTTAGATAATTTACTGAGGTCAATATTACAGATATAAAAATATACGCAGCAACCACATCAATAAGGATTAATTGTTAATTAAGTACTTGAAAGCTGTTTCTATTTTCAGGCATAGAGAAGCTCTCATCTGTAGGCATTATCGTATCTGTAGGCATTCAATAAGAAATGATTACAAGAGTTATTAAACTAAAAATAAATACTTATTTCGGGTGCTAATAAAGGTGTAATGTTTCATTAATTTCTATTTGTACTAAGCGTAGACACGTGTACACGAATGAGTATTTAATTTACCCAAGAGAAGGTTCTTTGTGACATTGTACTGACAAAAGCGCCTACGCAAGTAAATAAGTAATGTTAATTATAGTTACCTACCTACTTCGTTATAACCACGGAAGAAGGAAAGATAGAGAAGGTGTCATGAGGAAGCTAGTCTTCTTGTAGGTCAAGTTACGTATGGTGGGCGTGATCAAATTAAAAAGGGCGGGTTCCTTGTCAAATCAAAATCAGTGTGTCAAAGATTGGACTTGATTGATTGGTGATTTTATTTTGAAAACTATGAGTGAGTTCTAAGGAAGGCATGTAAGGCCGGAGCTAGTTCCTCGTTCCACAATCACCCGCATTTAGGCGCGCTATTTTCTATTTTCTAGTCATTTTGTTCTCCATGATTACAACGTTTCGCTATCTTAAGTTTCATTTCGTCCCTTTTTTAAACAAATGGGAAATTCTTTTTCCTGAGCAGTAAATCTGTTCGTTAATTTAGATCTAAGTAGGTGGAAACTCATGGGCTCATTCTAGACGGTAACGATCGCCTTCAGGTCTTTGTAAGCACGGTAGTTAGGAAGTTTTCTTTTTAATATTTTAAAGAAATGAAAATAGCTTTGCGCTTAGAAATGCAGAAAACCGATTCTATAGTTAGTACCTATTGGGTATGATTACAATTGGAAAATTACTATAGTCCAAGACATATTTAGTCGTGCGATTCGTCTTCAGATGCTAACAAGGTCCTATTCATTCAAAGTCGAAGTCAAAGTTATTATGTGATATAATCAGAAAACATGTTTTTTTTTACGGCATACCTACTTAATAAAGAAAGAAGTATCTTTACGCCATACCATGGCATGTTGCATCGCATTCCTGAAGAGTCGAGAAAAACGAGGGCAATAACTTGCTCTCTTTATTCGCCATCCTTGTACCATCGGCTTTCATAAGCCTTCCTATGTACAAGTTTTATGAGATTCCCGACTTTTTTTCGAATAAAATGCTTTCAAACGAAGTACGACGATGGCAAATTGATTCTGGGTTTTTAAATATTTATATAGATGTGTTTACGTGTGGTGTGGATTTTGAAAATAAAAGTAGTTACTTCATGCTCAATTTAGCTGTTTAAACCACCAGGAAACGATACTAAACGAGTTCTTTGTGAACACTCATATTTTCATTTTTTTATGTGCAATGTAGATAAATTGCAACGGAGACCTATTGCTATACATTAGCAACTATTCAGAACTTAACTGATGAGATATCTACTCAAGAAAAAAAAAACATTTTGTACTTCGTACTTTCCAGTTTTAAAATTCTCTAGCTACAAATGCAAATGCATTTTTTTGTTACTCAGAACCCGTTTTTTATCCAAATAGTGTACTCCGTTCGGGGGACACGTTTTAAATAATTATTTGGCAATTTGTGTCTTGGCCCCGGGCGTCGTAAGCGCATTTCTTTTACAAGCTCCGTTTAGGGAGTCAATGAATCGAGTAATTTGTTACAACGTAAACTAAATGTTTCTATCGACTTTAATTTCGTTTATATGCATCGTTACTCCTGCTTAGTTAGTTAAGGTTTTAACATTACTTATTGTTAGAAAGAACTTTGTTTAAGGCTGGTATTAGAACTTAGCAAATAAAATGAAATGCATTACGTATATTGAAGGTGGATTTTCTTTAGGAAAATTCAAACGAAAACAACTTTGAAGAAATTTACAAAAAAAAATATATATTATTTAATAGCCGTAAATCACCTAAAGGAACAGTTGGTAATCAACTAGCGCAATTCATCATTTACCTATTTATCATACTGTCATACATAATATATTACAAGTTTATCATACGTATCAGGCAGTTCTAGATCTCATATCATTATACTTAACAAACCATTTAAACAATAAGGTTGGGATGGATTTCATCGAGAGGCAATGAAATTTTTTTAAGAGTACTACGAAGTAATGAATAGGCCATTAGTTACTATTAGTAATCTTTCAAATTAAGACTCTGGGTTGATGTTCAATTAATTAAGACTTTCTTTTCTATTTTATTTGGTTGAAGCTTAGCTAAATGGAAATAATAATAATGTTGTAGTTAAATACTGGTTTACTGATATTTTTTTATTTATTTTGTCTATGTCTGTATCTATAACAGTGTGAATAGGAGTGTGCGATGTAAACTTTAATGCTTATTTTTGCTACAATTTTAATCCTTCACTATGATGGTTAAATACTCCAAGAAAAACGTAATCATTTAAAGATGCATACGTAATAATGTAAAATACTCAGTAGTAACAATCCAAGAATAAACCCCACATGATTATTGACTTCATAATAATGCGTAAGGAGGTTAATTATGACCGTATCGTTATTATTTATTTCATTAATAAATCAACGTCACAAGTTGAGACATGGGATGGAACTGGGTCAAGCGTCCATACGTGAACAACAGGGTCACACATACAGTATTATTATTGTAATAAATAATATAGGTTTTTCTAACGCATGAATTTCAGAAAAGGCAAATACGCAAAAACTAGAAGAAATATAGTCATACTTGTTATGACGAATGTATTTTTGCACTCAGGCTTTGATTCTTGCGGCTTCCCCCGAACCTCGAGAGAATTTCTTCACGCACCCGGATAAAAACTAACTTATTTGCTAGGTACCTATGATGTTCTTTTTCAGGTTCTAGACCCTTAGATTACCTTTGCACCAAATTCCATTTAAATCTTTTCAGTCGGTTGACTTCTCCGTGTATAATATTCATCATTAGCCATTTTTAGTTACTCAACCCTTTTTTATAAATGGGACATCACAGTCAACTAAACAGACCAGCTACTAACTTAGACTAAGACCTCCAAATATTCTGGTTCTTTCAAATGCTTCGCGAGTTCCAGGGCCGCCATAACTCTTTCGAACGGCCCTAAAAAGTCAAATGAACCCCTTAAATCCCATCGCGATAACCGACGTGACGTATACACATAGTAAAACGAAAAATACACACTTGTGCCAAAGATGACATCCTACAAATAAAGTCAGGGGTGCCGAAAGCTTATATTTACCTACGCGCACCTGATTCGAGAAGGAACTTTATAAATTTACCTCTTAAATATACATACGATGCCATCGAGTTTTTTTGCAATATCCTCAAAATGGAGCAATTTCATATGTATGACGTAAGTCTTATGATTTTTATCGATACATTTTATGATTACAATTATAATAGCGTGTGCGTGGTGAAATACTGGGCCACTCAAATGTAAAACGGATTGCCATCGACTCGCCAAAAAGAAGGTCGATTTAAATTCCTTTTCATAAAAAGTCTACCTTATAAATGAAAACAAGCCTCATAAATTCAAAGCCTCCGTTGTTATTTTACGTCATTATCCGTATTAGTTTAGGGCTCAGCAATATTGACGAGACACCTGTCTCTTATTACGAAAACATCTGTCAGTCTCAATATTATTCCTTATTCAGGGCTTCGGGGTACGAGGAAAATTCCCCGTGATCGTGTCGGAATGAAAGGAAAACAATGTATCCGATGGTTAGTGTGACTTTCGTGCGGTTCATTGAGGTCAGTGGTATAAAAAGTACTGGTATATAGGTAGATAGTGATATAGTTCTTTATATTAGTTTGATAACTTCTTTAAATATTACAGGTCGTACGATTTCCTCCGTGTTTTGAGACCCATATTAAATTGGTGGGTTCTGTACTATAATTTGAACATCTTTGGCAGTCGTTACGGATAGTCGGTAGCCAGTAAGTCTAAAAGCCACTCTTACCGAGGGGCATCATGTTGCCCGGGTAACTGGGTTGAGGAGGTCAGCTAGACAGTCGGTCCACGTAAAATATATTAAAGAAAACTTAACCTGGAAACATTTTAATATTCCCTACGTAACTAAATCAAAATAGTGATGGTAGTATACATATAGTAGCTCCAATCTATCTCAAGAATATCTAGGTGCAAGAAGTTTACCGTTAGTCGTCAATCTTATCCGACATTTAATTCCGTCCTCCGGTGCTCACTTACGGCAACAATATTGTATTTGTTGCCAAACATAAAAGTTTAGTCGGCACACATTTCTCTCTTCCAACCTAGAAAGCAAGTATGTGCTTAAATAAATTTGGCGTGTTTCTGTGTTAATATTATACGACTTCAGTCGCCGGTAGAAAAATGACATCGTTTTTTCAACTAAAGTCTAAGCTTATACACTTTTAGGCTGTTTCGAAAAAAGGCTTCATTGTTTCGGATATTTTATCTATACATATATTTAAGTTTCAAAGCTTAATGTTTAAAATAAAATTAGTATTTAGTATTGATGAAGACTACATTCACGAGAATACTACCAATCAGTAACAAATACGAACGAATACTTCATTAGAATCAATTAGCGAGCTAAGTTATATAAGATTTATCGCAAAATCTTCCCATTTATATAGAAAACAATTAGTGGAAATACTATACTTAAGTTTATTTGCAAATAAAATCAAAGTATCAAAAGTGGAAAGTTTTTCAAAAACCACTTAAGTGATCTCCAAAAAAACACAATGCCTGGTAACCTACTGTCTTGTCTTCCACTTCCACAGAATTTTTCGTCCAAAATATATTTTCAATTTTATTTTTAAGTAAGTGCATTTTAATGTTATTTAAAAATATTCTCCATAGAGAATAATAAATCTCGGAAAGTTAGATTAACTTTTAGTTTTGTGCACTAAAACCTCTTAATACAACGTATTCTCCTAAAAGCAAGGAAGAAAAACGTTTACACTCACGTGACTTTCATTTTGTTGAGTCCACCGTGATTTCAATTATTCTTTCTATATCCAGTAGAGTGGCTGAATGAAAAGGTCTGAGACATAAGGCTTGAAATAATTCAAGAGCCGGGAGTTTCAATGTTTTACCACATCCTACATAGTCTCGTATGTCGTTCCGACAGAATAAAACGCCAAACGAAATGGAGACGGAAAAGTTTTCATTTATGTATCACTGTGACTTCCTTGGCTCAAGATTTTTGGCTTAGTTCGAGTTCCATTGGCATTACGAGATTTGTTTCAGGAGAATGTACATACATATGTTTACTGTTACTGTTACTGTTACAGCCTTTTTATCGTCCCACTGCTGGGCACAGGCCTCCTCTCACACGGAGAAGGATTGAGCATTAATCACCACGCTTGCTCAATGCGGGTTGGTGATTTCAGACTATAGTCCAGGTTTCCTCAAGATGTTTTCCTTCACCTTTTTATCAGCCATTGGTGTCTAAGATATACTTAGAAAGTACATACAAACTTAGAAAAGATGCATTGGTACTTGCCTGACCTGGAACCGAACCCACACCCTCATACTCGAGAGGTTGGTTCTTTACCCACTAGGCCACCATGACTTCACTCACCATGACTCATATGTTTACTGTTAATCTAAACTAATATATAGAAAGGAAAGATTTGATTGTTTGAATTGAATAGACTACGGAACTACAGAATCGTTTTGAATACTTATATTATTTCACTGTTAAGATGCTCTGTTTTATCCACACGGTCAGTTCATCCTGTATCCACAGGAATAAGTTTCTAGCTAGTAGTATAATAGCATCATAAAGACAAAATTTCATATTTTCTAAGTCAATTTGAGTTTTCCTCAAATTACTTTCTCCGACTTAGAAGTAAAGTCTTTTCTACCGTCTAAAAATAAGTACACAGATGTAATATATCTTATATAAATGTATTACATCTATGTAAGATGAAAATAGTACAAAATCAAAAATCAAAATCAAATTGTTTTTATTTCAAATAGGCCTTTGCAGGCTCTTATGAAACGTCAAATTAGTTGCACGGTTCCAAAAAGTTGGTCTCATGGAGAAGAGCCGGCAAGAAACTCCATAGACACTCTTTTAAAAAGTAATATTGTCACAAACATTCTATTACATAACAATAGTAAGCTGATAAAATTATACAATGCAACTGAAAGGTAAACAGTAAATCTATACAATCCAAAGAGAAAAGAAAAAGACGTTTAATTGCCAGGGAAGCCACACATGGAGAGATGAGTTATCGCCATATAATATCTTTATCGTCAACGAAGTCTTGAATTTTATAATAAGCTTTTTTAATGAGGGTGGATTTTACAGTGTTCTTAAATTTTATATCCGTGAGATCGGTTACACACTTAGGCAGCTTGTTGTAAAAACGGACACAGTTCCCTAAAAACGATTTATTCGATTTCGTTAATCTGAATCTCGGAACTACTAGTTTGTGCTTGTTTCTTGTATTAATCGAATGTATATCACTTTTAACAATAAATTGATTTAAGTTTTTGCGTACGAACATTATATTTTCAAGAATGTAAAGAGAAGGAAGTGTAAGTATTTCAATTTCTTTAAATAATTCTCTCAATGACTCGCGAGGGCCGAGGCCATAAATTGCACGAACTGCCCTTTTCTGGAGTACAAATATTGAATTTACGTCCGCCGCTGCCCCCCACAATAAAATAACTATGGAAGTAAGCAAAATACACGAGCCTAGCAGTAGCAACGTCAGTAATCTGTCTTATTTTTCTGACTGCATAAGCTGCGGAACTCAGCCTTTTTGACATTGCTGAGATGTGAGCACCCCATTGCAATTTAGAGTCTATGGTGATGCCCAGGAAGACGGTTTGCTTAATAACATCTAACTTATTATCGTCCAGAACGATATTGAGCCCTACTGGTGTTACATTAGGTAAAGAGAATTTAATACATTTCGTTTTAGAAGAATTAAGAAGCAAGTTATTCGCGGCAAACCACTTGCTCAGAATAACCAAGCTATCGTTTACGTTTATGGGACTAGATTCCTTTCTGTTAATTTTGAAGACAAGGGAAGTGTCATCAGCAAATAAAATAATATCAGAGATCTCAGACATCATATACGGGAGATCATTTATATAAGCTAAGAATAAAAAAGGACCTAAAATTGAGCCCTGCGGCACGCCCATTTTTACTAATGACCCAGATGAAGTTGAGCCACTTATGTCCACTACTTGCTGTCTATTTGATAGATAGGAAAGGACGAGCGCGAGAGCTTTACCACGAATTCCGTAGTGGTTCAGCTTACAAATGAGAGTGTCGTGGTCAACGCAATCGAACGCCTTAGAAAGGTCGCAGAAGATGCCCACAGCATCCCGCGAATCTTCCCAGGCGTTTAAGATTTGGGTGATCAATCTTGCACTTGCGTCAGTGGTGGACCTACCCTTTGTGAAGCCGTACTGGCGGTCATGAAATATGGTGTTTAAATTAAAATGTATTAACATCTGATCTAACATGATCCTTTCGAAGATTTTACTAAAGGCTGGAAGGATTGAAATAGGTCTGTAGTTGGAAGGGTTTTTCTTACAGCCTGATTTAAAGATAGGAATAATTTTGCTGAGTTTCATCAAGTCAGGGAAGATACCGTTGTCAATGCAAAGGTTAAAAATTTCACTAAGTATTGGGGCAACACTCTCAATAATGGAATTAATGACTGTGACAGAAAAGCCCCATAAGTCCTCAGTCTTTTTTAGATTTAAAGACTTAAATGCTCTTTTAATCGTGTAATCAGAAACACATTGAAATTTAAAACTAGGTACATTTCTACTGAAGTTTTGTCGAAGTAACGACTCAGCTAATATCGAAGATGAATTAAGGGACTTGGTAACCTCTACGGGAATGTTTGAAAAAAAGGTGTCAAAAGCATTGGCAACCTCTACCTTATCTGAGATAACAGCATTATCAATAACTAACCGCGGGTCAGCATCCCGCATTTTGGTTTGGCCAGTTTCAACGTTTATAATATTCCAGACCGTTTTTATTTTATTGTCTGATTTGGCTATTTTATTACTAATTGATTTCGATTTAGCAAGAATACATACCTTTTTAAATATCTTCGAGTATAGTTCGGCCATTCAGAGAATGCGTTCCTGACACGTCGCGATTGAACTGACGACGTAACTTTGCAATGGCGTTGCAGTTACGATAAAAATATTTTTGCTGGTTGTTTACCGTTTTAACAATTGAGGAGCATTAAAACAACATTATTATATCAATAATCAATGAATGTTATAATTCAGTCAGTTCAATCGCGACGTGTCAGGAACGCATTCTCTGAATGGCCGAACTATAGTTTCTTACATAATCGTGAAAAGATGGATCAGAAGTCAATGACCTTTCGTGGTACAAGTTATATAAGACATCCCTACTTATCCTAATCCCTTTAGTAGACCATTCACTGAATTTAAATTTGTGAGTGATTTCAATAGTTTTTTTCGGACATGACTTATTAAGTTCCAGACAGAGTGTATTAAATAAATGTTGAAATAGTTTATTTGGCTTTTTACAGTCTATGTTAATACAATTTAATTTATCCGAAGTATTATCTTTAAATTTTTGCAAAGTTTTTTTGTTCAATGGTCTAAAGGTAATTTTCTTATTTAATGAATTTATTTTATTCGCTTTAAAACTAACAAGTGGACCTTTGTGGTCCGACCGTACACCAGATATTAAGGAAGAATGTTCAATATTACTGTTATTAGTAAATATATTATCAATACAGGTACTGGAAGTAGCCGTAATTCTAGTAGGATCATTAAACAAATAATTTAGATTAAATGAATTAAATAACGCTAAAAGGTTACATTTATCAGATGATTCAGACAAAAGATCTATGTTAAAATCACCACAAATATAGACTAATTTATTACTTTTAAAAACTTTTGAGAGAATATCTTCCATATGAATGAGGAATAAAGAAAAATTTGATGCTGGTGGTCTATATACGCATAATATTATATGGCTTTCTATCTCTGCACATGCTACCTCGCAGACGCGATCAACAGAGCCAGAGCTAATGTCTAATCTGTTTTTAAATTTTAAATTACTTTTAGATAAGATTATTGTACCTCCACCCTCAGCTGAAACTCTGTTAAACACACTGGCAACCACAAAATTATTTACATTAAATGACATTTTATCAGGCTTTAACCATGTCTCGCAAAGACATATTATATCAATAGAATATTTATCAATTAATAATTCAATATCTAAAATTTTGCCAGAAAAGCGGTTTATATTCTGATGAAAGAGAATAAGGTTACTACAATGCTTTTCTATTGTCTCAGGAGCTAGTTTAAATATTCAATCACCGTATTGTTAGGTAAACTAGACAATACTGATTCGTCGCTTATCCTAGGTTTTGTCATATTGTTATCTATGACACTGTTAATATTATATGCTAACAAAGAAGCAATCACATCTTTATATTTATTAGGAAAATACATACATTCCCTTGTTAAATAAAAATCACTAACAAACTTGTTAGTGTCAAAAAACAATAATTTGTCGCTATGACAACATGTCAGAGTGTACAAGAAATTGTTCAAACTATGAACATACATAGATGTAATACATTTCATAAATGTATTATAATACATTTCGCATACTAATTGATAATGCAGGCATCGAGAACTATGTATCGTTAACTTCAGCTGCAACATCGACGCTTGCTACTCAGACTTGAGATCAAATGTTAGCAAAGTTTCGATAACGGCCAAACTTGCGCCTCTCTAGTTCAAATAGCCGGATTATGGACGTATTAAATGGATCCAACAGTAGTTAAACATATTCCGTGATAATAACACTGATATAGGTACCTGTTTGAGTTTCCTACAAATAATAGGTAAATGATGATCATGCATTGAACTTTCTACCTTACCAACTCTATGCATACGAGTAAATAAATGAATTTCAGATTTAGTCTGTGAATCGAAGGTAGCTTCTACTCATAATCTAAGTTTTAGTAATGAATTAGGAAACCTGTCGATAGTTAACTGTTAACCTATCATATTGTATTAAATAAAATGGATAACAATACAATACATACTTTCGAAATAATCAATCGCAACTACTGAAGAGCTAACAACGATAAGTACACCTTTCCGTGGTAAACAAGCAAATAAAATACCTTCGCCATTACTTTCTCTAGAAGCTAGAAAACAGTCTAGCTTTAGAATGCACTCAACGCCAGAATATTTTAAGCTGCGACCGTTTTAATATAGCACCTTCAAAGAAATGCCTTTGATATAATAGTAGATTTGTAAAGGTTGGGGAGACCCGCAGAACACAGTTTTGTACGAGTTCACTCTGGTTTTGTTTGTAGTGTGAACATTGCCTTGCTTAAGGCTATGTCGACTGTGTTTTGTTTTTTAGTCTTCGCTATTTGAATACGTAGACAGTGTTACTTGTTAACCGACTACCATTGGTAGATAACAATTTGATTTCTTTTCATCCTTTGGTAATATACACTACTTACATGAACAAAAGTTTATCGCGTTACCATTTTAATTTAACGCGACTTTTTATGTATATTTTCGGAACTAAAGGTCAACAATGATCTTTATTAATATCCGGCAGCTCGTTTGAATTTTCATATTATTGAATCATTAAAGGGAAGAAGTACATGATTGATGAGTTTACAAAACTTTATTATGAAAGAAAGTTTGAAGAAAAAGAACTAATTAACACTTTATTAATTGAGAGCTAGTGATCTGTGTCAGTCTATCAAAAGTGATTCAATTTGCCAATTACAGACTAAAGAGAGATTTTTAATTTTATACAGTAAAATTACTTTTTTATATTATTCTTTGTCTTGTATCTTGTAAAAGCTTGTGTGCTTTAAATATTAAATAGCTTATACTTAAAGTAGCTTGACCTTAATATAATCACCACGCAACTATAAGGAACAACACAAAAGGCCTACAGGACACCAGTCCTCGCCAGTTTCATTTATTCACACACTAGCTTCTGCCCGCGACTTCGTACGCGGAATCAGTTGCTTATGTCAGCGATGACGGGGTTGCCATCAAATATTTTAAAGTCGAATTCTTAGAGCCCATTTTCCAAAATAAATTATAGATATCGATCGCTAGATGGCGCTCATCTAGTAAACAAGTAAAATAAATCCCTGTGTAAATTTTATCTAATTAAAAATAGTTTAAGTGCATTACGAGTAGTTAATAAAGTTAAATTAGTAAAAGTGAGTTCCAAATTACATGTGTAAGTGTTATCCAAAAGAACCGTACTATAATAGTGACAAAAAACTATAATAAACAATTGGCGGTAAAGTGTTAAAACATTTTCTAAGATAACAGTTAATTCAATATCTTTTAACTCTGGAAGTGATTTGAAACTTTGGAAATACCAAGAACCACAGTTTTGAGTGATTGAAATAACATTTTAACCCATAAAACGTTTAAAAAGTGCATTTGTGAAAACTTCATATATCGTTGGAAACTCAAATTATCACAAGTCATTCTCAAATATTGCATTAGTATAGTAACAGCACCGCCATCTATGTTCTCAGTAAGAAAAACTGTTTCTACGACACCTGTTGACGAGTCACTGAACTAACTAGTTGATCGATATTTCAACATTAAATATAGTACTGCTATTAGGCACTAGAGGGCATTAAATAAAATTACCATCCAAGAAGAAAAACAGTGTTATTCATTCAAGTTTGATAAATTAGTGAAATGAATTTCTTAGAAAACATCACGTTCCGCCGACCCAGAACAAAATCGGATTCCATGCTCACAGATGAAAACGAACTTCACACAACAAATGTAGTAAATGAGACTGCCACTAGCCTACCCGAATTGTCTGATGACGACGATGACGAAATAAAAAAACTGAAAGAACAAGTGTTCAACCTCACGTTAGAACTACAAAGTGCCCATTCAGAAATAGAATCCCTATCAATTGAGAATAGTAAGCTAAAAAAACTTAACGAAAACTTAACGAAGAAAAATGACATCTTTAAAAAAATAACTAGTAGTCCAGCTAAGTTGAACGTATCAAGTAAAAAGATGAATATAACTAATAACGATGGGTGTGATAAACAAACTCAAACTGAACCAAGCTCTAAAGTCACATCATCAAAACAAGCAAAAAAGGAATTACCGATACCGAAACCACATAAAAGCGCGGGTACGCCGAATAAAGTTTGCGATACACAAGATGATAATACGAAGAAACAGAAGAACCCTAATAAACTACAGCCTACCTCCACTGTCAAACAATCTAACCAACAGGACACGAGTAGTGATATGAAGATATGCATTTTGAGTACGAATAATAAAAACAAAATACTCACAATCGCAGAAAAAACGTTCCCCAATTACAAAGTTTGCCACTACCTGTCACCTGGTTGTGGTATAATGAAACTTATCGACAACATTGATCTCAAGTTGAAAAACTATACAATGGATGATTACTGCCTAATTTTCATCGGTGAAGCAGATTTCCGGCAAACGAACAATTACATCGATTTAACCATCGCTATACGTCAAACTCTTTCAAAAATTAATCATACAAATGTTATAATATGTGCGCCTACTTTTAGACTTAATGGCTATTCAACTATGTATAACGGAAGGATAGAATCATTTAATAGTCTTTTATATCTTGATGCATGTACTCACCATTATGCATATTTGTTTGATTCGAATTATTATCTATCTTATGATTATAAAATGTTTTGGAAGAAATATGGAATTGTAAATAACTACGGCATGTCTAACATATTTATGAATTTGGGCTTGATGATTAAGGAATTTGATATGTGTGATGTAATTAATGTGCCTGATAGAGAAAATTTTGAATCCTCCCATTGTGACACCAACCACAATGAATGTCAATCGTTTTTTCTCTAATAAATACCTCAAAATATTACATCAAAATATTGCAGGATTAGTAAATAAATCTAATATGCTCACTTTATGTTTAGATGAACTGTCAGAAAAAAAGATAAATGTGGATGTTCTGTGCATAACGGAACACTTCATAATGAAAGGATATCAGCATGAATTATATGTGCCTAATTATGGTTTAGCAGCTTACTATTGTAGAGAGGGGAAAAAAAGGGGAGGGGCCTGCATCCTTGTAAGACACGGAATACAATGGAAAGAACTACCTAATATATCAAATTTATCTACATCAGGCTTATTTGAGTGTTGCGCAATTGAACTGACTGATTATAAGATAATTGTTGTTTGTATATATAGAGTACCTAATGTAAATAATCTTAACTACTGTCTGGATAGACTTGAACACCTTCTACAGGTAATATCGCGTGCGCGTTACACTAACATTGTGATAGCTGGTGACTTTAACATTGACGTACTAAAACAAAACAGTTACACAAATGCTTTTGAATATCTTTTAATGAGTTATAACTTAAAACTTGCAATAAAAAAACCTACCCGCTTAGCTAGTATGACTTGTATCGACAACATTGCGCACAACTTTAGTAAGTCATGTAAGACAGACGTAATAGAGCTAGCGTTATCCGATCACACTGCACAACTGATTCATTGTCCAGTACAAACGACGTTTGCTATAAACTATTGGTACGTAAATAAAAGAGACTACAGTACTGAAAATACAGCCAAATTTAAAAATTATATAAAGAGCCTTACATTCTCAGAGATTTACGATACGGATGACCCCAATATAGCGTACAATGCATTTATTGATTTATTTAAATTAATATATGACTTATGTTTTCCAATCAAGCTAACTAAAATAAATGTTGTAAAAAAACCTAAATGGCTGTCCAAAGGTATTAAATTGGGTAGTCGTAAGAAAAGAAAACTTTTGTGGCAGTTTAGATTAAACCCAAACAAAACTAATAAAAAATGTTTTACAAATTACTCACAACTGCATAAAAAAATTATAAATTTAACACAAAAAGCGCAAAACAACCATAAAATAAAATCATCTAATAATAAATCTAAAACAACTTGGCAATTGATCAACCGTGCAAAATATAATCTACCTAAATATAATATCAATAAAATAAAACTAAAAAGCCATACTCTGACAGATCCCAATGACATAGCTGAAGAGTTCAATAACTATTTTATTGATAAAGTGCAGGGGAAGCTTCAGGTTAATAGCAAACCAAAACATTGTAAAATTAACACAAATAGCAAATCAATGTTCATGGCTCCCAGTGTACCACTAGACATCCACAAAATAATAATGTCATTGAAAAATACGAATAGTGTAGGGTACGATTGTATAGCTACCAAGATACTTAAAAGTGTATCAATGGAAATATGCAATCACCTAAGTTATATACTTAATCTATCTATCAGTGCGGGTATCTACCCAGACGCCCTAAAAATATCAATTGTAAAGCCACTCTTCAAAAAAGAAAATAGGGAACAAATGGAATATTACCGACCTATTTCATTAATACCTGTACTATCTAAAGTATTCGAGAAATATATATATAAGGAACTCTATAAATTCATCGAAAAGTTTAATATATTGTGCGAAGAACAAAAGGGCTTCCGAATACATAAAACAATTAATATGGCCATATACGACTTCCTATATAATGTCCTTAGTAATGTTGACAAGCGAAATCCTGTGTGCAGCATATTTTGCGATATGACCCAGGCGTTCGATTATGTACATTATCCCACCTTAATATCGAAACTGGAAGCCTATGGCATTAGAGGCAATGTACTTAGTCTACTCGAATCTTACCTAAAAAATAGAATACAAAAAACTGAGATAACTAAAATTAACATACATAATAAGCGCGAAGAAATATTTAGGTCCACCGAACGTGAAGTTTTATTTGGAGTACCACAGGGGAGTGTATTAGGCCCTTTCATATTTATTTTATACATAAATGACTTACCAAAATGTATTAAACACCCAGTGACATTGTTTGCAGACGATAGCACCATAACAATACCTTGTCAAGTTATAGAATCATATAGAAGTGATATCAATAATAGTTTAGAACAGGCTGTGAACTGGTTAGACTCTAATAATTTAAAAATTAATTTGACTAAAACAAAAATTATTCATTTTAGACAGCGTACTCCTAGCATTAATATTAACATTCAGCACGGTAATAATATAATAGAAGAAGTAGTGAATACAAAATTTCTGGGACTCATAATAGATCAAAAACTAAATTGGGAATCTCACATTGACACTCTATGTAAAAAAATTAGTAAGTCCGCATACGCTTTGCATACACTATCCTCAATAGTATATATGGATGCGCTTCTCACGGCCTATTATGGCCTAGTGGAATCGCACCTACGGTACGGTATTATTTTTTGGGGTAACTCTTCGGGAAGAGAAACAGCTTTCAAAGCACAAAAAAGATGTATAAGAGCTATCTTTAAGTTGCAAACCACTGATAGCTGCATGACATATTTCAAAGAATATAATATATTAACCCTACCCTGTCTGTACATCCTAGAAATAGCTTTATTTGTCAAATCAAACCCGAATAAATTTCAACTCCTGGCCGATAATTTCCCACGGAGTAGGCGCAACAATAGTTTACTTTATCTACAAACATCTAAAACAGCACTTATGCGCAAAAGTGTTTACTGCATGGCTCCGGTGATATATAATAAAATACCTAAACAGTGGAAAGAATTACCCCTATTGAAATTTAAAAAGAAACTGCGAAAATTTCTACTGAATAAAAGTTACTACAGTATAAGTGAATTCCTCAATGAAAAAGACTACTATATAGAGTATTTTAATCAGGATTGATAATAATGCTATTGAAAGCCTTATGTAAGTTAATTACTAGTATATGTCATTTTTTAATTTAGTTTATTTTATTTTTACTTATAATGTCCTTTAAAAAAAATCTGTTTATGTCTTAAAAAAAAAAAAAAAAAAAAACTATTTAAATTTGCATGCCTTCATGGCAAAATATGGCTGAACTATTGTAATGTATCTGTGTCACCTGTATTGTACCCATATTAGCGAATAAATTTATCTTTATCTTTATCTTTATCTTTAGCTTATTATGTTGCCCAGGAAAACTACACAAAAATAAAAATGGCAAAAAAAAGTCAAAAAATTTCCTTGTAAACGATATTTGTAGTCTTTCCTTCAGGCGCTAGTATGTAAAGCCCCGAGGCGTTGCTGACCCTTGACAAGGCAACATACAATTGACCATGTGAAAAGCAGCTGGTTGACAGGTCAACACCAGCTGCTTTAAGCGTCTGCCCCTGTGACTTGTTTATTGTCATGGCAAAGCATGTAGTCACAGGGAACTGTGTGCGCTTAAATTGGAATGGGAAATTGTTGGGGATGAGTGGTATGCGCGGTATAAAAACAGTCTCACCGGCACCACAACCAGTGAGGATTGTAGCAACAATTATATTTCGCTGTGTGTTGTTGACGATAAGGCGGGTTCCGTTGCACAGTTTTGGTGGAGCTAAATTTCGCATCAGCATTATGGGAACACCCACTTTAAGAGCTATTTTATGAGCAGGGAGACCACTTGCTGTTAATGAATTTAGAAATTCAACGGGGTAATTGGTAACGTCGCCCTGATCAACAACACTGTCGAACGAAGTGTAAACCACTTCATCCCCAACAATATCCTCCAAAATTGTTTTATTAATTTTTGCAGCTTGGTCATTTTTTGGGGTTAATATGGCGCGTTCGCACAACCATGAACTTTCTTGGTTTGGTATATGCTGAATATTCCCAAATACTGAACGGATCAGTTCCTCTTCAGAGGCAACCACACTTCCAAGTATTTCAGGAATATTCACCAAACCATTTACTTGTGGAAGGAGACCTTCGCCGACTTTCAGTAATGCTGCTGAAAACTCTTGGGCTTGTAAATTGTCACCAAGCAAGGCTCTCATATTCACAGATAGTTTAAGCTTTTGTATCTGAGGCCACAAATATGAGTGTTTTAATGAGGCATTAATTTCATCTGCTCTAGTTCCCCGGCTTATGACAGGAAGGGTTTGCCGAAAATCTCCCGAAAACAAAACAGTTACGTTCCCCATTGGCCTGTCATCTCGACGAATGTCTCGCAGTGTCCTATCCACAGCCTCTACTGCCTTTTTGTTGGACATGGTGCACTCATCCCAGATGATTAGACAACAATCCTGAAACACTCTCGCTTTGTCACAGTTTCGTGTTACTGAGCAGGTTGGTGTTTCAGATCTGTCTAAATCAATTGGGATTTTGAAAAATGCCAATAGTGTCGTATGACGTGGATTTTCTATTCGGTCTCTAACATTGCTCGGATCAAAATACACGCGCTGGCCATTTTCTAGGTGGACGTCTAGATGCATGACTGTGGGATGGCGTTCATGGATAGGAAATCCAAATATTCGCCAAATACCTTCAGAAGTACTTATGTATCGACCGGATTGGTACCTAGTTACTTCATCTCGGTCCATTCCCAGTAAAGCAAATGTAGCTTGGTCACTCCCTTTATTTACATACTTACAGATATATTTTATGGATTCTACACTATTGCAAATTTCCACATTTATGTGTGCATTAAATATTTTTGACAAAATCGGTGAATAGGGGACAACCCAACTATTATTAACAGTGATCTGTTGCCCACGTACCCTGACTTCCGCAGTGAATCCACCGTGTTCTGGTAAACGTCGTCTATATAATGGATATCCATTTTCACCCGTTACTGTTTGTTCTGTTATTGCACGGGGATATTTCTTCGCACAACGATTATCTTGCATGCATGGAGAGTTCCTGTTTATAGGGCCGCAGGGGCCATGCACCATATGTGTTTTAACAATAGCATACAGTAGAGGATCTTCATCTGGATTTGGAAACTCTGCACTTATTAACTTATCGACGTCGTTGGGGCGCACTTTTTCGAGCAACCAAAGTAGGATGTGTGCATGTGGTAAGCCACGTTTCTGCCACTCGACGCTGTACATGTAACACAGAGAGGTTCCAAATATGCTTTCTTTAGTTAATAGGTCCATCATTACCTTTAATTTTAAATGGAAAACTCTTGCTATCAAATCATGTCGATCAAATGAAACTTGTCCTGCACATAGTTCTCGAGTAATTTCATCCCATTTTTTATTTGTAGTGAACGTTATAAAAAGATCAGGTCGACCATATTTCCTGACGTAGCAAAAAGCGTCTTGAGTGCGCTCGTGCATATAGCGAGGACCACCGGTGAAACTGGAGGGCAGAATAACTAAACGGCCTAAGTTTTCTATTTCTGTATCCTGCTGCATGGCGTCCCGCAAATGCACGTATTCTTCAGCTCGTAGACGCGTCTGGTTTGTGCGTATATATACCAATCGCTCTGTTTCAATTTTGGCGTACATGTCCACAATAAACTGGCTAAATAGACCACGAAACCTTTGTAGATAAACGAAACGATTGAGTCTGATTTGAAGAAGATAAGAATAAAATTGTTGAGCTGAAACTTTTTTATTTGCATTTGTTTCTCTTGTGGCAGGTTGAACTTGATGAATTGAAAAGTTATAACCATCATCACCATGGCAATAAATTAGAGGGTACTGCAATGCATCATAAGATCGATGTGTTTCATAAATGCGTTGCAGGCGATTATCTTGTGTACGTAACACTATATCACGTCGGTCACATTCTTGATTAGCCAAAACCACTGCAACTTCATTTGTTACTGGAGCGTTGTACCTGCCACGATGTTCGGTAGCGGGCCGTTTATCAGCATCAATCACAAATTTATAACTGTTGCTTTGTCCAGGGGGGATAGATTCTAATGCAGATTTAAAACTGTGTACATAGGGATTTACTTCATGTAACATATTTTGAAGCAATGAAATCAGATTATTATTCAATTGCGGAAAGTTTTGGTTTCTAATATTTGCCTGATCTTGATAATTAGATACGAAATATATTTGAAGATACTTGGGGTCATTTTCAGGCAACAATGAACCAATTAGGTGGTAAACTTGGCCTTGCACCTTAAATGTTGGCATGAATGGGCCTTCTGAAATCTGTTTCGCACCAAAAGATGTCATTTGAAATGCATTATTGTAAGAACGGATGTTGTCCAAAAAATGTTTTGACTGTGGATGGTCACCGATTAGCAGTGATTTAAGTATTTCTGGAGGATTTTGTAACATTTCAATATGTACTTTCCCACCTGAACAACACATACCGTTTGTTTCTTTTTGCCATTTAACAGCTTCACAAAAAGTACAAATTTGAACCATACCTCCGATAGCGGAATATGTGGCGTAGTCAATCATAGGAGTGTAGGTAAATGCACTCCGTTCCTTATCAACCCAAGGAAGGTCGCCATGCCCTACGACTAAATTTTGAGACACATCTGATTCTTCAGATGATATCGACATTCTGTTCAGAGATTGTCGAAGTCGATCAGAATTCAAACGTTCGTTCCGCTCTTCTTCTGTCTCTTCATGCCGTATTCCAGCAATTCTTTCTCTCTCACTTTCTAACTGATCGTGAATATTTTGTTGTGTGCGTGTTCGGGACAATGCATGATAATCTCGATCAGCAGTGAGTCGCGCATCACGTTCAACACTTGTTTCAAGATACCTGTTAAAAGTTGTACGAATACGCTGAGAAGTCAAGCGTGATTCTCTATCCGTGAACGTCTCCGACTCGCGGGACAATGTGTGACGTTCTCGATCAGCAGTCAGTCGCGCATCACGTTCCGAACTTGACTCTTGAGACCTTGAAGTCGATGAGTAGTTACGCAGAGAACTCAATCGCAATTCTCTGTCCGTGAACGTCTCCGACTCGCGAGACAATGCGTGACGTTCACGATCAGCAGTCAGTCGCGCATCACGTTCCGAATTCGACTCTTGAGACCTAGAAGTCGATGAGTAGTCACGCAGAGAACTCAATCGCAATTCTCTGTCTGTGAACGTCTCCGACTCGCGAGACAATGCGTGACGTTCACGATCAGCAGTCAGTCGCGCATCACGTTCCGTATTCGACTCTTGAGACCTAGAAGTCGATGAGTAGTTACGCAGAGAACTCAATCACAATTCTCTGTCCGTGAACGTCTCCGACTCGCGAGACAATGCGTGACGTTCACGATCAGCAGTCAGTCGCGCATCACGTTCCGCACTTGACTCTAGAGACCTAGAAGTCGAAGCATAGGTACGCAGAGAACTCAATCGCAATTCTCTATCCGTGAACGTCTCCGATTCGCGAGACGATGCATGCCGTTCACGATCAGCGGACAGTCGCGCATCATGTTCCGCACTTGTCTCTAAGGATCTAGTAGTCGATGCGTAAATACGTTGTGAAAGCAGGCGTGCTTCGCGATCTGAAGAGGTTTCCTGGGATCGAGTTGCAGCCTGGTATTCTCGAACAGCATCAAGTCTCTCCTGACGCTCTTCTATGGATTCTTGGGATCTTATGATCCTTAACCTTTTAGCTCCTTTAGAGTATTGGGAAAGACTTGACCTCTTTCTAGGCATGGTGACAGTTCTTTATATTGTGAAAAATAAACCTGATCAATTGAATTCTAAGTGACTGCTCCCCTGCGTTACCGGGTAGGCTACCGTGTCACAAAGATAAACGGAAAAGGAAATTAAACACTCAAATAACATAAGCCCGAAGGCATATTTATTCGTGAAAAAATTAAAAGAAATGGGAGTTTTGGCCAGTAGGAGTCTAATTGTCCTAAACTGTTACCGCCTTCACCGCGTGGAGGTACTCCCAGCTTATGTTATTTTAGATCAATAGTAAATACTTATCAGACCGAACAACTTTTGTTAAGACATCGTTCCTATATATGCTTTAGTGTAGCTGGGCTCTAATAAGGTGGTTGGAGTTCCACATCTGGTGCTCCAGATCTTCAAATTTATTCTCTCAGCAGAAAATGCTCATCAAGTGTAGCAATTTTTGCTAGGGCACCATTTTTGTATCTCTTATAGTTTAGCTGGTCTGTTGCTGTTCTGCATCAGATGTTCCAGATCTTCAAATTTATTCTCTCAGCAGAAAATGCTCATCAAGTGTAACCATTTTTGCTAGGGCACCATTTTTGTATCTCTTATAGTTTAGCTGGTCTGTTGCTGTTCTGCATCAGATGTTCCAGATCTTCAAATTTATTCTCTCAGCAGAAAATGCTCATCAAGTGTAACCATTTTTGCTAGGGCACCATTTTTGTATCTCTTATAGTTTAGCTGGTCTGTTGCTGTTCTGCATCAGATGTTCCAGATCTTCAAATTTATTCTCTCAGCAGAAAATGCTCATCAAGTGTAACCATTTTTGCTAGGGCACCATTTTTGTATCTCTTATAGTTTAGCTGGTCTGTTGCTGTTCTTCATCAGGTGTTCAAGTTTCCAAGATAAATTATAGCCTATATGTTGCCCAGACTTAATACCAATACACCAAAGAAAAAATCATTCAAATCTGTCCAGTGATTCCGAAGATTAGCGTGTACAAACAAACAGACATACAGACATACAGACATACAGACAAACAGACAGAATTTTTTTTTTGGATTTGTGCTCCATTACTGTTTCTAAACCCCACCCAATTATTATTTTTTTATTTTATTCAATGTACAGACACAGTTTTTTTACAGATTTATTATATGTATAGATTACGTGAATGTCGCCGGCCTCACAACAATATGGCAAAGCTTGTTATACTCCAGTTTTTATTGAGGAAAAACTATCTTTGTTGTCGTTGTTTTCAACCGGCTGAACGGACGAGCGTTTTGTGCCAAAACACACGTACGCCCACACGTACGTACACACGTATTATGAATGGAATGAAACTATAAATAGAGTGGCTTTGTACTCTAAGCGGATAGGGGGGACAAAAGGTTTTTACGTAGGTTAGTTTAAATCGTTTTTGTAAACTGTAAATGTATTATTGTATTTGTTTAATTTTGTTATTACTACTGTAGGTATTCATTAGCACTAAATAAATTAAAGTAGGTATTTAAAATCCGACTGTAATTAAAAAATGAACGTTATGAGTCATCATGATATGGTGAGGAGGATGATTATGAGTAAAAAATATACAGAAAAATTTGGTGTTAGCTATTGAAATTGCTTGTTACTCGACTAATTTCAAAACAACCCTGTCAAAATATTGTTCAACAAGACAATGACTTTCACTCTCGTTTTCTTGCAAAATATTTTTCAAGTAACCTCCACAAGTGAAACTGCATTAAAAATTAAAGAGGGGAGAGTGTTTTGGAAGCATAATTCGCTTTCTAATTGAACTGAAGAAACTCGAGAACAGTTGGTGTTGTCACAGCAATTAAGGATTAATCCATCATTCTGGTTCTTGCGCATCACGCACCGAGATTGACCGAAATATGAACGCGGAATCTTTTGCCTGATTTTGTTCCGAGTACCAAGTTTTTTGTTGACTTGGCTTTGAGAAGTTTGTTTGTAAAGGATTGTCGGGAAAAGCCTCTAGTGGGTTAAGTATGACTTAGAGTTGTTTAACGTAATGTAGTGTGACATACAGCTTGTCGTTTTGTCGACATTTTACCTAGTTGTTTTTTTTTACATGAATCTAATCTACTTTTGTGACTAGAACAACGCTTAATTTCACATTTAGAAACTAATTAGACAACACCAAGATTGATTAAATACAAAAATACAGAACATTATCATTTATAAATTGTAATCACAAGTTAGTTACAGAACTTAGCAAAAAAACGTTGTAACTAGACGCAAAACTAATTGAACTAGTTCAAAACGAAGGAAGATTGCTCAGTCTCTAATTAAATCGCAAAGTTTTTCATCGCACGCGCTTTTCAGGCTGAAGTAAAGTGCTGTCGGTGAAACCGTTCGTTATAAAGTAGGGACTGGGGGCCTATATGGCAGCCTGACTATTCATTATGAAAATCATTTCATCTGTGAATGGGTGAATGTTACATTGAAATGTGTGATACTTTTTTTTTCTGTGTAAATTAAGGTCTCTACGAAGGTCGTTATAATATTTATTTTAATAGTCTTGTTATAATTGTTAAGCGCCTAACTAATTAGATTTTTAGGACTTGCACAAAAGGACCAATTACTTTTCCAACCTTTCTAATGTTCGTTAATTAATTTATTCTTAAGATAAAAACATGCCCCACAGTCAAACCATTGCAAAGCAATTGCCAATACTTACCTTTGTGAGATAGAAAATGCGGCATATTATACAAAAAAATTAAATTACCAGTCAAACCACCAACCCATCCCTCTATAATAATCAAGGAACTCCATTAAAGCTTCACGACACACGATTTATAAGCGGAACAGGCACGAAGCCTCGACACCCTCTGATTGATAACTCCAGTCACCCTGGGCTGGTAATCTGCCAACCAATTGAGACTCTGTAGCGGAAAATGTAATTTTAAATTTGTTTCGTGGTTCATTTTACGCTCTAGTTGAATTTTATGCATAACTCAATGTCGCTACTGGTTTGTGATTTAGGGGTGTCATATTTTTTTGGGGGTAAGTTATGAGGCTGCTTATGTTGTGTGATTGAATAGCTGATAAGCCATTGTGATATAAGGATTATTATGAAGTTTTTTAGCTGTGGTATTACTGATGGATTGATGATGTTCGATATGGTCAAAATTATATTCAATTTATCGTATACTACGTTCTGTTATGTTCTGTAAAAACTTGCGTACAACTAATTTATTTGCTCTCAGAATTAAGCTCTCGTTTCCTTCATTAACAACATCTTTTTTGAAGCACCTAAATTCCTTCACAATTGTTCTATAAACGCTGAAAGCAAACTAGATCGGTAAATTTCTCTCTTAGCAAAGCGTCCGCACATTAAAGAGCATGCACTTACCGATGTGTCCGCTGGGACAATATATTGTTCTTGTGGCCTGAGGAAATGCATACTGTGTGATTCAGGACCTGACTCACCAGATAATCTGTCCCACAGTGAGGCCATTAGTAACGACCACTAGTTCTAGAGCACCCAAAAATAGTTCGAGTGAGGAAAATGGTAGGAGCTTTCTGGTGGCATTGTCTTGTCGGTAGTGGTTTAGATACGCATTTGAAATGTTAATAGTGTTCAAGGTGTGTTTAAAAAAAATAACTGATTCGAATCTATACACATAACATTACATTATGTGATTTACATTTAACGTACAAATTGTGGTCCATCTATGTTTATCCCATTTATATTTCCTTGTCTGACTACTCGATTCTAAAACTATTAGTTCGCGTACACGAAAATACATGACATACACGGATGGGGCTCACGAAACGTAGAAGAAGGTCTCAAATTAACCGTAGCCAGGAATAACAGGGCACGCTTGAACAAATAAAGAGTGAGCTTCAACCAAAATTCGTGGTGGTTGAATAAATTAATCTTGTCAGGTCTCTGTGCAATATATCAGAATAAGTGTGTCGTAATACACCACATTACGCGTCGTTTGTACGCGGTTTGTCTGACTGGCTGCCATTTTGGCCGAATGGTACACACTATTCGTTTTATTACATTCGAATTACATACGAAAATTCAATTAATTTTATATAATTTTATTGAGTGATTTATTTACAATATTTCTGTGACAGATTGAATGAAGTGTATTAATTTGTGTCGATAAAAAAATACGTTTTATGCTGAGCTTTAGGTTTGTTAGAATTATTATTATTTTAGTAGCTTGTTTTCATGCACATAATACAATAAAGATATATTTTGAAACCTAACTAGAAGAAAAAAATCTTACTGATTTGTTGAACAATAAAAGTGTAGTAGGTTGTTGTATACAAGTTACCCGTCAAAAGAAAAGAACAACACACGCATACAGGAGCGTGATGTAATTCCGTATTCACGCACCCTAAGGTTCGGCAAAGATTTTTATTATATAAATCAAAATGTACTCCGTGCCATGTTTATAAGAAAACACTATTTTGCGGTGCGGATAGGTTCTACATAATATCCTTATTCCGTATCGCAGCCCGCTGGCACGTCGTAAAAGACGTCTCTCCGAGCTACGTATTTGTATATTACGGGCAATCCTCCCCCAAGAGAATATTTTTCGTATATTTGCAAATTCTCGTATCAATAATGCCGAATTCCGTTGAGATCTCGGGAATTGAGTGGAAGGATTTCTTTTGATGTACAAAGTTTTGACAAACTAAACGTTTTGGCCCGTTTGTGATGTCACCTGGGATTTCAGTGACTTTTTTTCTTTGATTTAGGTAGGTATTTGAGAACGTGACGGTATCCTATTCAGCTTAATTTGTGAACGTGAGTTGTTAAGTCTTATTTTTTTCATTTTCTTCTTTCGCAGAAAACTATCTCTAGGCAGATTTTTGAATAAAATATAAAAGACTATTCTAAGAAATAACATATCTATTGTGTAATATTTGTATTTTACATCGTTCTTTTTTGCTGCTACTTAACATTTATAACATGTGTCGTCATAACAAAACAAACAATCATAAAAAATACACCTGAAATAGCGTCATAAAATTTTCCCTCATCGCTGTCATCTGGTTGGAAGTTTACCCAAGAGACTGACAGCATGTCTGATGACAACAATAAGCCTTTGGCAAAAATAAAACCACAAATTCATAAATAAACTTATATGTATTTTAATGACTGTAGGTAGGTACTTACACCGTTCGGCGATTACAAACATGGGATCGAAATACCCTTTAGGCGAAAATTAAATCACATTCTAAACCCAATAAACCTGTACCTAAAATCCAGACGAATAGGTCGTAAGCGACATCAGTGAATCGAAGTAATTTACGCCAATTTGTTGGGCCATTCAAACCCCAGGCATTATTAATCGAGTCGTCCTGAAATCAATGAGGCCGGCCATTTTGCTCACAGCTCAACTAATAATGGGTAATAGTTAAATTGTTCTAATTTTGTCGATTCGGGACTACGTATTTATGGCTTTTATTTGGGTAGTTAGTAGATTATGTATTAGACTTCTACTAGCTGTCGCATGTGCGGCTGCTGAGCACGAGGTCTCGGGTTCGATTCCCGAGTCGGGCCGAAATCGCTTTGTGGGTTTTAGAAGACTTTCACATAGCAGCCCGGAGCCTGGAAGGTGGTGATTGATACACCCGTGCATCGGAGAGCACGTAAATGTCGGTCCTGCGCCTGATCTCTTTCCGGTCGTGTCGGATTGCCGTCCCATCGGGCTATGAGAGTTAAGGAATAGTGAGTGCACCTGTGTCTGCGCAAATGCTCGTGCACTATAATATGTCCTGCGCAGTTGGCTAATCTCCTTACATGAGAACAGCCGCCGTAGCCGATAATCGGCTAGGAGAACATCATCATCTTCATCATCATGTATTAGACTGTGTAGGGAAACCCAAATTTTGGAATTCAACAAGGACTGAATTAATGTCTATTCATATAACCTAAGCCTTTTGTAAAAGCTGTGGTTGGGTCGTGTTTGAGGTCCTGATTCACAAGCATTGTTAAAGGAACGACACCATTTTATAATAGCTCATTAGCTTACTTCTTCGTCCTATCATTAATCACAACCAAAGCTACCTATTAGATAAAACAAACCACACAAGACTATTTGTTACACTTTCAGGCTTTCGACCACCCGTAACGACTATTAAAGTGGTATAAATGACAGCTGGCCAACGGCTAGAAGTGTTTGCCAAGAGATGACCCTTTCACGCATTGGAAGGCACTCGGTATGAAATGGATAGTCACTGATTGTAGCTCCCCTTTCCATCTAGTTATTCCACTGAGAAAGGAAAGGTGACCAGAGATTACATACGGGTACACGGGATTACGGACGGGTAGGTCAGGCGCTTTCTTCTAGGTCATATACGTACGGCGAGCATAACCGAAACGATAAGTTACGAGTGAATCAACGAGAAGTTCGTGTTATCTGAGGCATCTGTAAAAAGAATTGGTATTACAAAAATGGGCGGGTTCCAAAGAAGGCGCGTAATGGTGGCGCTAGTAACGGCCATCATTCACAGAACATTTTGGCGCGCTACTTTCTTCGGAGATTTTGCGTTATGACATCTCCGCTAGTCATTTTGTTCTCCATGGCAGCTTCCCTTTTCCCTGTAGCTATTCTAGTATAGCTAATGAATGCTATAGAGAAAGCTATTCATTGTAAACATAACCTCAAATCTTACCGTCACGTACGGGATAGCACGTAGCGACACCCGTCTAGATCTTGATACACGTGTACCTATTAATTTAATTTTATCCGGACATTATATTAGGACTATTCATAGTGTAGGAGGTATAGGAATGTTATGAATGTTTGTAAAGATGCCTCAAGTTTATGAGACATCTCGACTAAATCAAATAAACTGTATTGAACAAAACTTCTTCGCCAAACACCGTTTGGCTACATACACATCCAATTAAATTTCAGAAATATGGGAGACATCTTACACCTAAAACGAACTAAACTGACCTAAATAATTTTAGAATAAAACCATGGTTGCTATGTAACATATGGACGTATCCACCTGCAGCAACAATTCCACCAATCCCTCCCAATAATCTATCCAGATTAGACGTATCGCATCGAATCACATTAACAGCGTAATAAATTATTACGATAACATCGCCAGCAAAATCAATGTTCGCTAGCAGGCATTTACTTATTCGGTTTTCAATTTTACGTATATCTGGCGTTTATTTAAATAATTTCGGTAAGCATGACCTGGTACAAAGTTGTACATTTTACACATGGTAAATAATTAGGGTCGGAAAATTGTTTATATATTGAAATAAGCTGTACGACGGTCAATATACATAATATGTAGGTTATATAAAGTTTTTAAATACTTGACATGAAAATATATAAATTGTCAAAGATTGTTTCAGCTACATATTGACGCAGTTGTTATAGCTAACACCGAATCATTATAATTTAATGCTAAATTAATTCTCTTTAATAGACCTGCATGTTATGTACAGCTACTTGCCAAACTAGCCCAGTTTATTGCAAAGAATTAATTTCCCTTCGTTCTTACAAACCCATTGTGTTGTTGCTAAGAATCGAGAAATTCTAGCAGAGGGAACTTTAGCCTAGTATTTAACTCCAGGTATTTCGCGTAAAGTTAAACATCGTACACTAAGTGCGTACTCTAATCCTATCAATTATTCTGAATCCTTGTCAGCGCCGAATCAAATGGTGATCGGTACCCTGAGGCCTTTAGAATTAGAACACGATTAGTGAATACTAATTCGTTGAACAGGTACTTAAACAGTATTTCTTTTACTTCCAGCTAGATTTAAATCGACGAAGAACTCTATTTATTTTCCCAAATGGATAAACGGTAGATTTTTTCCTGGAAACGCTCAATTTTCTCAATAATAATTTGATCTTTCATGTCCTTTCTGTGAGGCAGGGAACCCTTTACCACGACGGTGTCGATTGTCTTATTTCACTCAAAAGTACAATCGTTTGATGCTCATAAATAATCCTCTTCTATTATATTAAAGATATTCAAATGAAGCCGAGTGAAATAAGATAGTTCAATTGAAAACAACACGACGAAATTACATAGCTTCGCAAGTACGCACCCTTATATCACGTAATTAATTTCGGCTCTTCGCTAAAATTCCTTATTCTGACCTTTATCCTTTATTCTAGGTGGAATAGAATACTAGGAGATTATCGCCGGTCTATTAAGCAAAGGCCTCGCCATTATTGTCATCAATACAGCTGAAAGGTATTTTAATAGCCTAAGGCTAAGCGTATAACACATTGCTAGTTTCCATACGTTTCTCAATCTTTTACTCCAAGAACCCCTTTTAGATTACTCAGACAACTGTGAACCCATTTGAAATAACCAAAATTGCATAGAGAGAAATGTAATTTGAAATCGGTTCTAAAGCTTGCTCGTGGGAATTTTACTTCAACTAAGTCAAAGCAATTGAGTCGCTCGATTAAAAGCATTGCTTGGCTGTAAACTTAATGAGTAAATTACGATTCAATAAAAAGTATAATTTGTTACTTCAAAGGTTTTCACCCTTTTAATGTCGGGAATAAAACATTTCAACATCTGACCAAGCAGAGGACTTAAGGGGGGTGCTACGTTCCGATTTATAGTCCATAAACCGTTTCAACAAGCTGCAGGGGTTGCGTCGTTGTGACATTTATAGTTAGTCACTCCCCTGGGACCTACCACTTGATCTCCGATATTCCTAGTTTTGTTCGTGATCTGTTCCCGATCGTGGTTCGAATATGAATGGTGTGAAAAAATTTATTGAAGTCGAGATGCGAGTATTGAATAGTTATGGGCGTACGTCAACGCTTTTCCAATCATTGCGTTCACTTCCATCTCGCAATGCTTTATTCGTCATATCCCTTGGCGTAATAAGCAGTTTTTTTTTGTTAAATGGAATAGTAAGCATTTTCTTCTTATTTTACTTTGGCCTGTTGACAGGTCTGGATATAGAGCCTTCGACATAAATCTTCATCTTATATTTGTCAGTCCCGTATTCAGTGCTCTCATTGTATATGGCCGAAAAGTAGTAGGACTATGTCGTGTTCTATTTACGTCATTGTTTCATTACTACGGAGCATAGGAAACATCCTCCGCATACATTTGTTTTCATTCGTAAGAACTACGCTGTAATGTAAAGTGCCTACACGGCCATAACTTTCAATTACGTCAGCCATACTTCATGTCCAGTAGTACTGAAGGTACACGTAATACACCTTTTATAACAAAGATGAACATGTTTTCCTAGCCGTAACTGAAACTCGACCACCGTTCGACTTTCAGCGATGCGGTCCCTGAGTAACCAACAAACTTAATGCGATTAAAAATAAATTAAAACGTAACATTAACGTACGATCCTTAAAAGCCGGAACTCTTACATTGACCACTTTTTTTATTGCTGCTTTATTTTGGTTTCAAATTTTAGTATTTCAGTTAATGTGAATTTACCTAACTGATAAGCCGATGTAAAAAATCTGTTAGGAAGTATTTGCTTCGGAAATCCTTACCATCTGAGGGATCATGAAATTTACAGCAATAAAAAAATATATTAAAGTCCACATTAGTCTGTTGTAAAATTTTATCTGTCGACCTGCCCCCGATCTTCTTGTAGCCATAAAATTTATAAGACTTTCTTGACTTCCATGTTATTGCCAGAGAATCCTGTTGAACTTTTGTGTTGAAAATGTTGGAAATCACAGTACTATATCGCTTAAACGTAGGAAATAAAAATATATAGTCCGTGATATCGCACTCTTACGTAACAACGTACGGAAAGCTATCCCGGACAATTTTATACTTTTAGGAAGAACAAACGCGAGCTGTCACTTGGACGGAAACTAACCATCTGATCTGCGAACCTCTGTGCTGGAATATAACAACATTTCACAACGAACAACTTATAAGTATGGAGTAACATTATTGTGTTAGTAATATTTCTTTGATGTTGTTAAGCTTACTAGATGAAAATGTTATTTATTTTTATGAACTGTAATGGCCAGTAAAAGGTGTTTAACTTTTTCCGTGGAATTTTTCGCCTTGTCTATCAATTTATAGTTGGTCGATGATAAATTTATGCACGTTCCGTGGGTCTTAAAAATAACATGTACGATATATGAACATACTTATGCTATTTTTATAATGTAAATACATACATGTGTTACCTGCCTAACTAAACCAACAAGAATAACCTCAACGTTACAATTTATGAGTTGATAATACCATTACCTGTTTCCGTAACTCAATAATTTGGTACAGCATCCTCTCACGTATTCCTTCTGAAGAGATGAACCAAGTTCGTGCATTATTGATTGAGGCTGTTCCGACTAAGTTACCACTTGAATCACTGTTGCGTGACACGTATCTTTGTGGATTAAGACGCAAAGACGTGATGCAGCCGAGAACTTTCGAGATAAGTCCTGTTTAATAGAAATTGGTTTATTTCTGTCTAATAATCGGTGTGGTTTTGATCTGGTGTAAGTTCAAGGTCAAAACTCTTTCCTATCTTTCCTTATGTACTTATGTCTATTTGTTATTAGCTACATTTTCATGTCTTAAAACCATTACCACAATAAAGGTAAACATTTTACTTTCGTCTTAAACTTATTTATTGGTGTATGCTTTAGTGGATGAAGGGTTCATGAAAGGAGAGCAACTTAAAACGTTTAAGGTTATCGTCATAGTTATAATTATGGTGTAACTCACTGTTACACATTCAACTTAATTTTCACGACGAAAAATAAACATCATCCTCCGAGCCTTTTTCCCAACTATGTTGGGGTCGGCTTCCAATCTAACCGGATTCAGCTGAGTACGACGAAAAATAATCAATTCATGAAAAAAAAATGCCGTTTAAATACATTAAATTGGGACACAGAAAATGCAATAAACAAACTCAAGTACCTACGTATCACGCCGTGCTACGTTTCTTATTATCACCTAATTCACAACAATACGTTACGGCCTACAAGATAAGTGGCGAAGGTGAAAAATATGTTTTTTATTCGTTTCTCTTTGTGTAATCTGTTGGGGATGCGGAAAGAGCTAATGAAATGGCTCGATGCCTGTGTTGTCGACTGTAGGTACATAATATATCGTCGGAGTAACGATATTAACTTGATTTACTTTTGTTTTTTTTTTTTGTTGTTTGCAATTGAATTGGTTAAGGCCTTTGTTGGCTTGACCCATTGTAGAATACCTCTTAGCTTGTTAGTACGTTAATTGATTTATTGGATGTTTTTTTTTTGTTTTGTTTGGAGGTGGGAGAATTGATAAAATTCAGAGCTTGTTTTAAAAACATTTCCTTGACTGGAATGTTTATAGGCAATACAATAAAGGGTCGTTGACAGACAAAAATCACAAAACTAAAATTAAGAAAACAAAAGACAACTTCAAATTTTCGCACGACTAAATTCGTTATTTCAAGACACAATTACGCAATAGAAGATTAAACATCTATTATCTATTGCCAGAAAACTCAACTAAACAAGTTGAGTACGGCAGCAAGCTAAGCCCAAACAGACCCAACTTTATTAGGCAACAAAGGGACAAACAAGTCAAAATTCCCTTCACCACAATAGCCGTCCGGTAGGCTTACAAACACAAACCCAACATTAGCATTCACAAATTTAGATAATAATCTACTAAGACGATCTTCTTTAATTTGATTATAAACTCCAAACGCCAGATGTGTATCTGGCTGCGCATTTTGTAATGCAACGATGTTATCTTGACTTCTATTGGTACTTTAATTTTGGAGAAATAACCAAGATTATGACTGTGGTTATTTTAGCCTAAACTCAAGGGTTATTGTACTCAACCTCTGTTGGTGAACGACAAATGTACTCTTTGATATTTTCTTTTATTTCTGACTTTACGGGTAGGTATACTATTCCGAGTATTTATTCAAACCAGTATGAACTCCCACATACTCCCACAGCATACTATCTACTTACATCTAGAATGAGAATCCAAATTACACAAATACTTAGTTCAATTTTAGATTTTTGATAGATTTCCTACGTCAGCAACAGTACTCGTATGATGAACCGTTCGTTCTTTATGTTAATTCAATCTTTCAACATATCAATGGCCAACATCGACATATCAATTCTGAGTATCAATTCTAATGTATATTTTCTTATAATCTTTCAGCTATGAAAGGGTAAAGAGGTTTGCTCAGTGAACCTTCCAGATTTTGTATTCACTTTATAGACGCGGAAAATCATCCTAATAGCCCCAAAGAAGTTAAGTAGACTTACTTTTACCTTATTTAAATAATTCTAAGCCCCCGTATCCTTTGTACATTTTCATGCATAATTTTTAGGAATTTTTGCACGTCTCTTAGTATTTTCAGTTAGTCGGGTTAGTTTTTGCTAAAGAACCAATTTGGATGTGAGTTTTTGTTTTGAACCATTAATTATTTTCAGTATTAAAGTCTTCATAATGTTAACAGATTTTCATTGAGATTTTTTTTGGTCATCTATTTGACTGTATTTACTTAAAAAAATATCAACAAAAATATGTCATAGATACAGTTAATACGTGTTACAACTTTATAAATGATCCGACCATAAAAGACTTCGGGAAACATGTAAAAGTCAATGACCCATATCTAAGTATGAGTTAACTTATCGCGAACTGAATAAAATGTTCACAAGCATATTTTCTGAAGGCATTTGAGTAAACACATGAACGAGCGCCACAACAAGGTACTTATTTACGTTATAAATAATGCAATAAAGTAAGTATAGGTAAGTGACTACCTCTGTGACTCAGTAGATGAAAACATCACTGCAAGACGTGAGGTTCCAATTCATTTTCTCTCGTGTAAAATAATTATGGCAAACCACTTTCTGTTAGAAAACGTTAGTATGCCGCATCATCAGCCTTTTTAATGTCTCACTGAAGGGCACAAACATCTTATCATACAGACAACGAATGTGCGTATTTGAAAATTAGTTATGATCGATACCATTCAGTCATTATAAGCACATATCAAGACAACAATTTTTAATGTTCTTACCAATAAAGCTCGCCTATTCAGCTACAAGTATTCCACAAAAGATACATGTCGTCCGTTCAGTGTAAGCTATTCGAGTGCGAAATAGCCCGGATATCGACGCTGAACGTGAAAAATGTGTCTGACCGCACCAAGGGTTCCAGTTGTTTTTACAAAACATGCCTTGAGGTTTGTTCAGTTCGACATATCGTTCGTGAGAAGATTGTGTTTCACAACATTGAACGGCCCAATTAGCAGATCTTGTTCCTTACGCTGGTTTATTATTGACCACATAAAACTTTGGTTGGATTCTGATTCTTATTCATATTGTATGAATATTCGTAATGTTATACATTCGTGACGACGAAGCAAAAGTGAATGAAAATATCTTGAGGAAATCTTATTTTACATACATTCCTTTTCTGTATGTCATTCCGTCCATCTTGTGATTCCATTTCATACCAGACACCAAATCCAAAGTCAAGCATAATATCAGTCAACTTTCTCCATTACATAATACCTGTCTCCCTCTAATCTGTAGCATGTACACCAAATCCTATTATCTGCTAGGTTACAAGTCGCCTCAAAACTTAATTCCATCTAAATAAGCGGACAACAGATAATCCTCAAGCACGACCCCACAAACCTATTGTCCCTCAGAGACTTCTAGACAACGGTGGTCTGATCTATTCCGTCAAAGTGGCCTATAATTTATGAAGGACTATATTAAGGCCGTCCGTAATTAAGGCCAGATCCCAGTCAAGTAATGTTTGCTTTGGGACGAATACAAATTCGGAAAGTGTTGCCGTCTAGCGCGACAGTTAGGAGACGAATAAAGCACTTACTTTATGTCCAAGATTTAATTTTGGTACAAACTGGAGAGCTAAGTTGTTGCTTGACAGTTTCAGTTCGACCTACATTTATTTCGAGGATTATTTTCACAGAAGAAAATTTTTGCGCATTGGTTCTAAAAATCTGAGTGCCTACAGACGTCTAAAAAAAGAAATTCTCTACTTGAAATTTGTCGTTGTGTATTGCCTTCATGTCCCCATGAAATGTAACATAATAAAATATAGTAGGTATAGGTAAGCAAAAGGTAGGTACGTGTTGAAACGACTTGAATTTTGATGCAACCGCCAGTGAGTTTTCAAGGACGGGAAGTTTGAAAAGCGTAGAGTACGTGACTGGAGAGGAGAAATACCATGCAGTCGTTTTCCGTCAATCTTCCGACGCCGAAGAGAGGTACCTAAGGCTTTTAGATGTGCCTACAATAAAATTATGGTTATGAACTTCGTTCCCGTAATGATATAGGGTAACCAATGACGGCTAGAATTTTATACAATTTTAATATACCTATATTTTTAAAGGATAACAATTTGGCTAAAAATGTGCAACAATTGTTTTACAGTCATGTTTATCGCCGTAATATATCCCCTCATATTGACCACGATCATCATTATTCATAGCGAATAAAAGGAAAAAAGAAAAGGCAAAATTTATTTCGAACACTGGGCAGCGAACATCGGATACACACAAACACCGATATACAGAAAACACTTTATGAAAAAGCTTTGTAATTTAATTTACAATTGCACATTCAAATTAACCACAGATGACTTGAATAATAATTATTCAACGTATTGTTAAAAGCCGCGTCAAAACACTCCGTTATCTGAGCCCTTATTGATTTACCCTCATTTATATGACTTTGTCATTACATTGTAATACATTTAACACAATTTAATCTAGCTGTCAGCATCTAGCAACTGGCATCCGATGTGATCCGATGTTCCGAATTCCGAAGCAAATCCCAACAGATTCGGCCGAATAAATCAGTCAGTTGATTTGTACAGAGATACCAGCGGTTTTGTCTTCCGGGCGCGGTGCAAAATTACCGAGTCAGGAAATGTGCCTTATTCCAAAAGGGAACCGATAAAAATATGATAAGTGATATTTTGATTAGAACCCCGAACACTTAACTTTTATGTTCGCAATTCCATTCACATAACAATCTACGTTCAAACCGATGTGTTTCATAGGAAACCCAGTCACAATCTGGGGCCTCATTTCTATATTTTTATTCGGAACTCGAGAAAACGTTTCCGCTTGAATGTCTTTTAAATGTATGCAGGTCACGTCCTTTGTAAAGCAGGTTAGGGTCTGATAACTAAATCAAATTTATTCGCGAGAACATACCAAGCGTTGCAAAGCACCCCTAACTTTTATAAGATGTTTCATGTGGATTTTGACAACTTTTAATCAGATATGAATATGGAATTGAATGATGTATACGGGGAACATTTTGTATTTCCTTGCCGGCTGCAATGGGAATGAAGTTAGGGGTTCCGATAACAACTTTTGCCAAAACATACAGCGGAGCATTGTTGATAACGCTTCGTTAGAAGCTGTATAACAACAGTATCGAGCCTTCAACTTTCTGTATAAAAGGAAAAGTTACTAGTTTCGTGTTGTGTGTACAATTTGTAAGCAATAGATTTTTATCTGTTGTGTTGGTAACAAAGGTGATGTTTTTTATTTTCGTAATAATTATGAGTTCGATCTTTTATCTTAAAGTAATCAATCAATTGAAGTATTTATTAATTATGGATCAGTACCTAAATAACACTTAACCTAAATAACACAGGTACCTAAGATTATTTATTTACAATGGTACCTAACACTTTTATTTCATCCACAATTTGTTAAAAAAAAAAAAAAAACTATAAAATTGACTTCCTTAGTAATCGGAAAATATAAGATATTCTATCCGTATTCATAAAATATTCTTAGATAGTAGGGAAACTGAAAGCCTTGAACCGTGATATAATGATGAAATTTTAAGGCGAACTTAATATAAAAAACGTTAATAAGCTCGTTAGGTATTCCGCTATGCTATCTCAAATTAATTCCGGGCACGATGCAATTTCGAGGAGCGCCCATGATAGAGTAGTGCAATAGTCTGTGCAGAGAGAATCGTTCTTACATAAGTATTTTAATATCAGAAAGACAATGGGATCATTTTTAATGTGCAAGCCACGTGAAAACCGGGATAAAAGTGGATTTTTCTGCAAGAAACTGTAATGAGATCGCATGCAGCTCTATTTTCTTTTCTTACGTAATTATTCCATTGTTTGATTGAATTTGTGCCTGTATCTCATTACTTTTTTTACTCAACTTAGAATATTATAATGATATGATATAATTGTAGGTAGAATTAGTTTGTAAGCTGCTCAAAATAGGCCGGTAGAGGTAGATTTGCTGTCTTACCGCACAAAGCGTATATTTCTTATTTTTAGAGATTATTCTGTAACCCAAATAAATAGATGGTGAACATAGAAAAGGCTCACATACTGCATACTGCCCTGAAATGTCCTACCAAATAGTTAGACATTTTACAGTAGTAAAGCATACATCACGTCGACGGTACCGTCCGTTCTACTTAATAGCCACTTAAATTCACTGAGCATAGCAGCAGAATTACGAACAGTCCGCGAATAACTAGCGCGGACGTAATATACTGTAACGTGTGACATGCACGGTACGGTACAGGGGCAGATATGTTCGTAATAAATTAATTACTTTATGTTATTTTCTGTTGATTGATATTGAGTTAAGCCTAAGTATAGTCAAAATAATGTTCGAATTTAGTAACTGTTGAGCATATGAGCGGAATTACGAACAGTCTGCGAATAACTAGCGCGGACGTAATACACTATAACGTGTGACATGTAGGTACGTACAGGGGCAGATATGTATGAATTATTATTGAAATTATATAAGTTAAGTAAGCCTATGTGTCAAAATACGGTTTGAGTAACGTAGCAAAATTAAATTACTAGTTATTAAATACGGTCATAACATACTGTAACGTGTGACATATAGTACGGTACGGTACAGTTGCAGGTAGTTTTTGATGAAGTAATTTATTGAAATTAAGTTAAGCTTATACAAGGTGTTCATTTGCATTTGTGCCATACTTCAGGAGGAGGACATAAAATACGTAAATAATCGATTGGAATTACAGTAGACGGGAAATAGCTAATATGCACTGCCTTTTTTGTCATTGTAATGTCGTAGTATTTCAGAAGTAATCCAATTTTATGAATGAAATTTATGAATAATCGTTGCGTATGCTTTGTGTTTGCGTTTGTGTGGGGGCGCAGCACGGTTTTAAGGCCAGTAACACACGCACCAGGTTTAAATACGGCTAGATGACATTGACGGAATCCCGAAAAAAAAAAAAAAAAAAAATTACGTACCAATTTTTTTGTTGATTTGGGTCGAGAATCATTAGCATAATTACGTCCTTGAATATGGCACGGATGCAAATCAACAGCTTGTATGTAGTTAAAATAGCGTTCGAATTTAGGAACTGGTTGAGCATAGTAACAGAATTAGGATTGCTTTCATTTGTGTTTCTATGTCAAAATTAGAGGTTCGTATCAACATTATATTTAAAGGTAAGCATTTTTATTAAATTATCATTTACAACGAACACCCGGAAGAGAAAAAGTGGTATTGTCAGTATACATTTATAGAATACCCCATTATGTGTTCAAAATAATCCTGTGAGGTTCATAAGGTTATTTTCTTCACTGTACAATTTGTACCGAAACAAATCCCCTAACGGCTGGGTACGACAAAATTTTGAATTATTAATAGAACAAGCTATGGAAACTGGGACTCTTGTTGCCGTGACAATCGATTTGTCTTGACAGTGTTCCTACTTCGTATTATTCATAACATGATTGATGGTTTAAAACACTATTTAGTTGCATCATTTATTTATTAAAACTTCTCAAAAAGTCTCAAGACTCTGTAAATAGCTCTGTTTGGCCATTCAAATCACGTTTCACAGTTTTAGTGTGCAATTGTGCATAGGTTGTTAACTTCCTGACCACCCCTACTATTTATTACTATGTTTTGTCCTAACGATTTTGTAAAAAAATGGACTTAGGCACTTTAGATTAATTAAGCAATGTTCACACACGCAAGTGTTTCACTACATAATCAAGTGCTCCAGAATGATTCTAACAAGATGACTCTAGGACACTATTTCCTCATGGAGATATATTGATGGTTCAAATAATCTATATAGTTATACATAGAACAACGTACCTATAAGTACAAAAACCACCGCCTAGTACCGTACGCCACGAAAAACAATGGGAGTAGGTCGCTACGCTCGTCTCCATTCAAAAATGTTCGAACCCTTTTCATTGGAAACCCTTCAGTCGTTATGGCGTAAATGATTGAAAAAGGTACTCGCTCAGAACCCATAGATAGCAATTTTAAACAATAGCTACCACAAGCCGCCAATTTACGCACAAAAACGTCTAATTTGGCTATATTTTAAATAGCGTAAAGGAGATTCTACGAAAACTGTTCGCGCACATTTTCTTATACAAAAAATTTAATATATAATGTATAAGATGTCACTTACAATGGTTGCGATTTCGTGGACCATAAAGAAATATTCGCTCGTGATTTGTCAACTAATGTTTGAAGTCGTTGAAGTCGTAAGTTGTTGAAGTCGTGGTGGCCTATTGGGCAAAGAACCAACCTCTCGAGTATGAGGGCGCGGGTTCGATTCCAGGTCAGGCAAGTACCAATGCAACTTTTCTAAGTTTGTATGTACTTTCTAAGTATATCTAAGACACCAATGACTGTGTTTCGGATGGCACGTTAAACTGTAGGTCCCGGCTGTCATTGAACATCCTTGGCAGTCGTTACAGGCAGTCAGAAGCCAGTAAGTCTGACAACAGTCTAACCAAGGGGTATCGGGTTGCCCGGGTAACTGGGTTGAGGAGGTCAGATAGGCAGTCGCTTCTTGTAAAGCACTGGTACTCAGCTGAATCCGGTTAGACTGGAAGCCGACCCCAACATAGTTTGGGAAAAAGGCTCGGAGGATGATGATTTGTCAACTAATGTTTGTTACAGTGAGTATATCAGAAACACTTTTGTGTGCGTCACAAAACCCACATGCACTGGTGAAATCCTGCCTTTGGATGTTTTGAAGGCTATTTTGGTACCCTTATGGTAATAAAAAAAAACAACTACTTATCTAAGGTAGACGGCTTTAGAGTCCTGTCGAATTACTAAATCTCAATTTGCTTAGACGATTTAAGGTAAAAGTGTAACTAACTAAGTAAGGTTTTGTTCAGGAAAACAACAATCTTTAAATAGAAAACTAGACATTTTCATAGATCTTAAACCACACTCGTTCCAGATAAATTTTGAAAAGATATACCTAGCTCTAACGTTAGAAGGTACCTGAAAAGTCCCCGTCATGGCCCATTTACCTCGCCTAGACTGTCTACCTTAATCTATTATTCTTTCTGTGCTTTACTTCTTGGCGCATGTCTGATATAAGATTTCTGCTGAATATTATTGTGTTGGAAAATGCAGAGACCTTTGAAGCCAAAGATAAACGAACGAATAAAGTTGTATTCTTCAATATGGGTTTGAATGTATGTAGGTACATACCTGCACATAAGACATAGAGTATTTTGTTTGTGTCTTTTAATACACTTAAATAACCTAATTATTCAAATAAAGACAAAGTTTCAAAAGTCAACGCCCGTTGTGATAACTATTTCGATGCATCAGTTAACTGAATAGCCATGCCACCCTATAAGACTCTGTTAAAGTGAAATCTATAAAATGAGAAAATGCCTACATTTTTCATCGCAAATATTCAGTTATTACATTTCACAGAAAGACAAACAAACATCTATTGACTTAAACACCTACTTAAAGTAATAAATAGTGTCTATTATACCGGATCCCAATAACAGATTTCGCCAAGCATAAATCGCAGACAACCCGACCGTTATTCAGCTCCCGGTATATTGCTGTGGAATAAACCTACGACGATCAAAACAATGGAAAATGATCTCTAATACTTTGAGATAAGGGATAGATCCAATGCAACTTAAACCCGGTAGTTTTTAACGTGCAGTTTCATAAATCGCATGCCGTGAGCATCACGACGCACACAAAACAAGTCTCACAAATTGCCTCCTGACATTTCGACGTAAAAAGTTGTGAAAATGACTTATTGCTCCGGATTTATAAGGTCGCAATATGAAATGCAGTGTGGGAGCAATTGTCGCGATCAAACAGTGCAGTTGGCAGCGTGCCTGCTTCAAGCATTTGAAATTCGAATAAACGCTGATCCGCAGATTTTTGGTTGCCAGTACCTACTTGACCTCGTTGTTCTATGATTCAGAAAATTGCTATGGAAATAAATGAGCATCTATCATTTGCAGCGTTGCCTCCACTGCAGCAATAAAAGAACAATGTCAGGTTTCGGCCCACCCAATCAACTTATAAAACTAAATTCTCACGGACACAAAGTTCTTTACTACAACAATTTAAATATAAAATACTAACTTCTTATAAAATATTTAATTGTTATCTAGAACTTTTCCAAAAAAAAAATCATTTTAATAAGTAATTATTTTGTTTATCGAGTTCAGGTTTTTCGTTTTAATAATTTGGAATAATTTGGTTTTGAGAAGTTCAATGCAAAAGTGGAAAACATAGAAAAGCTTCTGACATCAAACTACACAAAAACTGTAAGAATTTTCACTGTACATGAAATATTTTTATTGAGCCTAAGTTACTATGGACGTCTGACATTGTTCTTTAACTAAAAAGCAAGTTACAATACATGGCATAATAAAAGTAAGTATAGGAAAAGCATTCGTAAGAAAATTGTTAACGACTTGTACCTGGCTTCGTCTATCACTCTTTATAAGTATACGATATTCTTCAGAACTTATTTTGTTTCAAACGTCGGAGTCCATATTAATACCTATTTATATTACCTACAAAATACAATAGAGACTAACTGATGTTTTCTTTTGATCAACAGTTAAAACCACAGAGATACAGCCACGTAGGGTTATAATTTTTTATAATAAAAGAAACCATATGCAGAACTTTGTATCATAAAGCATAAATCTTTAATCTGCAAAAATGGATTTCAAAAATTATCAAATGTAAATAATTTAACACATAAAATTTTAAGGTTCTTCGCGAGATTTTACGAGAAAATATCATTTGTGTTTATAACCTCATTCTAGGAAGTTTGCGGTTAAATAAGTTGAACATAAACCTGTTTTATGTTTTATCATCAAACAATAAATAGAAAGAAAAATATATACTTACTCACTCTACTATGAATATACTTTACGAAAAACTAGCTGTTTATCTGCAGTTCCATCCGCTTGTAGGAAAATGAAAGAAACTCGTTAGTTTCTAAATTATAAAACATAAACATACTAGAGGCAGCATTTAGCTTCGACTGCCCAAACTAGTGCAACACCTTTAAGAACCTTTCCAGGAAATATCAATCTTATGCACTTCAAAATTAGAATTAGTTTCGTATCAAAAGAAAGTGGACTTATGTTTTTCCTGAAAATTGCTTTAATTATCTATTTATCTCTGTCTTATATCTAAATCTGTCCCTGTCATTTCGTGCGTGACGTCATTGACGTGTCTTTTGTTTCGACATAAACATATGTTGACTCTTTCCCACATATCACTCTGTCCTTTTCATTTCGTGCGTGACGTCATTGGCGTGTGTTTTGTTTTGATATAAACATTTTTTCACTCTTTCTCACATATCAATCTATCCCTTTCATATTGCGCGTGGAGTTATTTGGCGTGACGCTGTTTTGTATTTAAAATTATTTGGAAAAATTTTAATAAAATAAATAAATTTGTTTATACATAAGTACAATGTGTACTGCATGTACAGTTAAAGGTATACTAGTTTTAATCTAAATTATATATTCAAACCGAATTCGTAATTCAAACAACATTCTAACACAATAAAATAATCTTATCGGACATTCACAATAAAATCGGCGACATATATTTTGCGAAGAACATTTGGGTCTGTAAAGCTAAATTAATTGTGATAAAAATCAGATAGTCTGCAAGCATGTCACGTAAGGGTTGAAAAGGGTATTTCCCGTAGTCGGCCGCCAGTGTCCCATGTCTCGAAAGACACCTCTTCGTATTATTACAGGCCCTTCTTGATGTCTTTACCTTAACGGCGGTGTTACCTTAGAACAAGGATTTAACTTGCAGAGGTATTTGTGATAAAACAATGATAAATATTACATTTCGGGAATTATTTTAACTGGTTCTTTTATTTTAATAAGTACCTAAGTGGTGTTATGAAGAAAAATATAAATATTCACATAAAAAATCGCTTTAGAAATATTTTATATTTTGTAATGTGAGAAACCACACGAAGTTAGGTGACAAATTGCCGCCGCTCAAACGAATGGTAATTAAACTAACTTCGGGAACCACTACATAAACACATCGGTCTACTGTGATCCAATCAAGGCATTCTGAAAGCGTTTGCCAAAATTCATTCAGTTTTCGGATCAGATAAAGCCAAGACACTGACAAATGATCGGCGAAACTGAACGGTCGACGCTCGCGCCCATGCTTTCGGGATCCAACCTTCCCCATAAATCTACTTCGAAAAACTCAAATTAATCTTACTAGGGGGATGTTTAGCTATCACTCTAAGATTCCCGAGCCCTGTAAAGTCACCGTTCAACGGGAGATTTATAGATTGAAATTGAAAAGTGTGGAAGATGATCTGTCAAGGATTAGTTTAGCATTCAGGACGAATCCAATAAGGTTAAATTAAAGGGTTTCGTCTACACTGAAATAATAAAAACTTTTACTTAACCAAATAAGATAGGTACGGTTTTTATTCAAAGTGAAAAGTACAAAATAATGTCATAATTTCAAAAGACACACAGACGAAACACAAACTTTGTCTCATTGTATTGAAAATTTCGTCTCTGAATTTGTAACACGTGGTGGTTATATAATAGACGCTTAACAATAACTTAAGTGTGAACACAACACAGTGATAATGTCAAAGTTACCAACTTATGACATGGGGAAAAGTTACAGCACCTTACCGAATTTACCGGCTGGTTCGCGTAAACTTTTATAAAGTTGTAAAAGTAAATTATGTATAATTATCAACTTCATTCCGCTTAGGTGTGCGAAATGTTGTATTAAGTTAGTAGAAACACTGAAGTTTTAACGTCCCACTTTGTTTAAAGGAATGTTTATCGTGGAGAGTACCTAGTATGTTAAAATGAATAAGTGATGCTGTATTGTTGTCAACTGCGTTCTCACCAAGTTTCCATGATTTATGAAGTTTTAACAGCAAAGTCACTGATCTTAAATAGTCTTGAGTAGTAAATAGAATAGGTATCTTTTGTCATGCGTCATTAGTGTAACAAGCTGTAAAATCAGTGAGAATATGCACATCATGAATAATCATTACGGCATTAATTCAAACTATCAAGATGATTTATTGTGATTAACGAATTTTGCTTATACTATGCGAACTAATGGTTAGTGAGTATATTAATCTTATTTTTTTTAAATAAATTCCATTACTTATTAATAACTAAATCTATTTGAATTCCCAACCATGACGGCATTATAGATATCCACTCGCAGGGTTTCAATTCAAAAGATGTTAACTTTATGAACATTTATAAATACAAACAGCTACTATACTTAACAAAAAACCTTTTCAAATTCATGCTATTCAACATGAGATGAGACAGGACTTTTAAATGTCATGTAAGTAGCAGTGATAAAAGATTCAATGTTTTATGTCCACTGGAAAAGATCCAAATGAATAATGCATTTCCATTTATACATATTTCATTGCGACTATTTTTCATTGTGAGGACGTTAAGAGTACTTTTTTAATAGCTGGAGCTGAGAATCTGTCTCTATTGTTTACTATGTATGACCGTTACATTACATTTTAAGAGATCTGTTTCATCGTATTTAGACACGCCGTTCTTGGATTTTGCTCCGTCGAATTTGCTTGCATTGGAAAACTGATTGCTGAACTGATTTGAAAAGGAGATCAAAAAAGGGAAGGGTATTATTAAGTCAAGATCATGAAATCAGGAAACAGCTCGTATTTAGAGAATAAAGGTGCGGCAACCGCATGACAAGCCGACGTTCGCGCGCCGGACGACAAAGGCACCGTTGCTGCCCCGATACTATACATCTAATTTAAAAGACTCTTAAGTTTATATCGTTATTTGAAGGCTTGTCTTATTTTTAAGCCGTATAAAAGGCTCTCCACTCAAAGCTTGAGATAAACGAGAGAGGACTATGTGTACTCCTACACACGCGTCGGTGCCAACTGACTGGACATGTCCACTCCATTCTGTATGGCACTTGCCTCAAAAGGCCATTTCAGATTTCACAGACTAACCTAAATCGTTCCTACATAATTCAACTGTGATATGTCATGTTTTCTATAAATTATTTCGACTTCTGTTCCATTAAATGGAAAAAATATTTCTTTTATACTCACTTCCTTTATGAGCGTGGTATGTTTGGGTTCGAATTAAGCTCCAATGCTTAAGTGCTTCAGCTTTCCTTTTTTCCAAACCATATAAAAACGATCAATTCAACCGTCAATTTGAGCCACGTTTAATTATCTGTTAGTTAAAATAGGTTATCCCAAGCGATGCGATAAATTTTACTTTACCATCTTACCAATTTCACGGAGGCGTAGATTTCTGTCGTCGTTAACAGATAAGCCTAAAACACGACGGCATTACTTAAGTTGACAGATTTTATTGCTATCGCGTTTTCATTTTTATGACACACTAATTTATTGCTGGAGCTATATCTTGAATGCCTGCTTATTTCATTTTTATGCTAACAATGACTTGACTTTCAGTGTTTTCATTTCGTATTTTTTTGATGGGTTTGCCAGTTTCACTCCTGGTTACAATTTCTAGGGTTCGATTAAACGTACAGCCCATCCGTTCTATTCCCAATCACCAAACCCCGACGAATAACATCGTACCTACAACATATTGTTAGGTACTCAATTTTCGACAGCTTTATCTAAGACCCCAGCTCTGTCAATCACGTCAATTTCTAACCTGCTAACCTATCACAAATTGTGAACACAGAAACCCAAACCAGCGCCGTAGTAAACTCCTTACCTGACTTAAGAGGCACAAGACAACAAGCCACGTAACTCCGAAGTTTAACCAACCTACTGCCTTAAATAACTCTTCGTACCCTACTGTAGCAAAATGATGTAAGTTTACGTGTTCTTAAAGTTCTAACAATGCTAAGTAGTTACACGCGACTACAATTAATTTTAGTTGTAAACATAATAAATTTCAAGTTTGACGCGATTTGCTATAAGTTTGGGAGCTCAAGCGTATGTGACTTGACATAGGGGTTCAAATTAGAATTTGAGTGAGAAGTGAAATTTGGTTGAGGACTCGTTTTCTCTTTTAATGTTTTTTTTTTCTAGAAACCTTAATTAAATCATAACTAAATAAATGGTTACATAATTTTTTCTTTGAGTTTTTTTTTTCACACCACTTAAAAGTGCTTCAAAAATGTTAAAGGAAGTTGTTTAATCTATGGGTGTAGTTATATAGTTTTGAGCCTAGATTCCAATGCTGGATTAACAAATGGACGATAACTAGAATAAAAATACTAAACTTTGGGAGGTGCATTTTATTTTGAATTTAAACAATAGGTAAAAAAGCTGTGCAAAATAAATATAACAAACAATGATAACATGGTTACAAAATAAAAATTGAAAATAAAAAATTGTGATTCATTTCAATTATTACCCTCCAACCTCAGGAATTTGCAGGTATCTTGGGAATTCAGTGTTTTCTTTTAGATTTTCCTGTCCCAATTGATCCTCGTTACACTTTGGTCTGAAGCAATATTTTGTTGGTCCGAGGGATCTATAAATAAATATTTTATTCTATATACAATAATACAATTAATATTGACATGTGCAATAATTGCCAATTGAAATTGTACCTATCTCTATAGATAGGCAATTTTTTGCGTACTTGATAACCTCCCATTTTTTTACCAGAAACTAAGTCTTCTACACATCATAATCACATTGCATTAGAAATCACAATGTTTGAATGGAACAGCAAGTGATGTTTGTCGTATCATCCAAGTTGTACTTGTCAGTAATAATTCCCCATTTAGTGAGAAACCTGAATTGGAAGAATTCTAACATCCACCTCAATACGTGATCACCAATCTCAGGGCCAAGAATGATGACTGTTACAAGCCATCACCAGAATTTGAAACCGATAATTTGTGATCTATAATTTCAACGGTGATGGTAGGCGATTTCTTCTCTATTGACGCACATGAAGGTGAGTTGTTTATTTTGGGTGTTGTGTCTGTAATGATAACGGGCGGGGGCCGCGGTGCCACGCAGAGCTCCAGTCTAAAGCTCTTGAGTTCCATGGCTGTTGGCATTTCATGGTGACACGGGGCCCATTGGAACTTACTGGCCACCAAACGACCTATCTTGAGGACGGCCTGAGAAAATAAACGATGCATAGATTCAGTACCAAAATAAGGACTAAGGTAAAGAAATTGTAAGGTTTGTTTAGCCATGCCATAGAGTTAGTTAGGCTTTTTGCTAAACAATAATGCCAATCTAAGGCTACGGATTTAATTTAACTGTAGCAATCCTCTACTACTCTTCTACAACTAAAATCTTCATGTTCAATAAATTAGATATTTTACAGCTTAACAACGTTATAAATATATTTAATATTTTGGGACCCTCACCACTGTTACCTTGGCCCCTGTGTCCGATATCGGTATTTTTATATTTAATATTTAAAAATGTAAATAATATGTCTATAAATATATTATAATATTCAATATATTTATAATAAGAAATTATTTACTTACAGTACGAGTTGGCAATGGTAGTGATGGACGAGCGTAAATCGGTGTCAAACCTAATAATACTGACAGAGGAACGAACATCTTCAAAATGTTAAATGGCATAGCAGCAAGTAGTAGTTCTGAGAAGGAAGATTGCATTTCAAAAATAGCACATACTTAAACTAAATATTTATAAAATACGTCATTAAAAGGTGGATAGAAAAGAATTCACTAAACGTCTATTATAATAACAGAAATAAAGTAATTTTTCCTTACCAGGATACAAACGGGCCCGATACTTAGCTGAAGTCGAAAAAACGGGTTTCACAATTGGATGAAAGTCTTCCGTACGTTCCCAAACACGCAGAATCTGTCCCTCCTTTGGACCTTCTACATACAACATTACCGTATCTCCTGTATCCAATCCGAATCCTGTCAACAAACCTTCTCTACTGCCTGATATCAAAACGTTCTCGTTTATTTCTGTTATCTGTCGTAATATAGTCATTATAGCTGCAGCATCGCTAATAAGACAGAATAGTCGAGAATATCTTTGAGTTAATTGCGGAGGTTTGCATCCAACGAGACCCATAGATAGTTCTAACGTCATCTGTGCCTCTAATATAACTGATGGCTGAATAACTAAATTTGGCTGCACCTTCGCCCTTACTGCATTAATATCGTTCGTGCAAATTCCTTCGCGTTCTAATGGCACCAAATATGTTTCAGGGGGATACAATGGAAACTCTCCGTTGAGAGTACCATTAATTTTTGTTAGAGCTCTTGCATCAATTCTTGTCTGCGCGATGAGAATATCCGCGTCCTGGTTAGGAAATGGAGGAGGGACGCCTATGCCGAAATCACGGTCTCCTTTTTCGTAACCAAAAAATTTCGGCTTTTCAGTTATTGGTGGTGGAGTCCTTATTCCGCGGAGCTAAAATACCATTTAAGATATAATTTAAGAAGTCCTTGAAATTAATATGGACATTAAGTTCAAACTTCACACTACTTGTCTCTTTTCAATTTTAGGTAAATAATTTTCAGTTCCAAGAAACACTTAAATAAATTACAAACACGTCATTAATTAGGCAACTAATTATAGTCAATAAGATAAATCTATCTACCTCTAGTCGGAAAGGCTCATCCATAAATATAGACATGATTTCCGAAGCCAGAACATTTGACAGCGGCAACGAATGATGATCATTGAAATTAATCTCTGTTTTCAGTTTTTTTGAGTTTAAAGATTGACGTTCTGAGAAATGGTCTTCTTCACTGAGAGTCCATCTTGTATAAAGATGCGTAAATCTGAAAGAAAAAGTCATATGATTGCGTTAACCATGTCTGATCGCGTGGCTTACTATGCCACTGGCCCATAACAAGATTCTAATGACCGATAGCTAGTAGAATAACCATTGAGCTTGATAGGCAGTTACCCTGCACCACAAACAATCGTCAAACTATTACGGACACTGCCTTCTGGTGTTGACCACAAATAGGCAACTCTGGAAATAAGCCACGCCTATGTCATCATGATTTTTATGTTTCTGTGTTTTTGTAGTGCTATCTAGTACTGGTGAACTAATTCTTCGAGAAGTTTGCTTTTCAAAATTGAACCTGTCAAACCTGTTTTGCAAAATATACCTACCTGTAGGATTTGCACTACTTCAAATCAGAACCACATCTTAACTGTGTCTAATAAGACGGAAAATAAGTTTTAAATATGCACCTGTGTTTCTTTAAATGAGCCGTTGGAATTTCAGTGAGATTGCAAGAATTCACGAAGAAAACTGGGTAATCATCTTGTGCGGGCAAATTAGTGCTGCTTATCACAACCATTATTTCTCCTTGGTCTGAAGGATGATCGCCAACCACTTGAAAAGGTATCACTCTACCTATTCCTATAAGTAATAAAATATAAGAATAGGCAATATTCTGGAACAATTTTTAGACGAACAAAAACAATCTACAATTTCATAAATGAACAAAACTCCGAATGATATTTGATTGAAAATTGTCCGTTTTTATGCAAAATGGAACCACTCGACAAATTTCATTTTTTACTTTTTTTAAAAAATACTAATGTAAAAGTGGTCTAAATTCTTATACAAAATTTTTATATACCTTCTTTCCAAGGGGGAAATCATGTGGTTCTTTTTTGTATAAGAATTTAGACCACTTTTACATTAGTATTCTTCAAAAAAAGTAAAAAATGAAATTTATCGAGTGGTTCCATTTTGCATAAAAACGGACAATTATTCCTGGCTATTTCTGTTAGATAGATTAGCAATAAATAGCTTAATCACTTACCTTCATAAAATATCCATAGTTTAGTTATAGCATAGTAACATCGTAACTACTCATGTCTAAAAAGGTCGTAATAGGGCGTTCGACCCTTCCAACTACATAAATTGACTCGAGCCCTTGAATTACGTTAGTTTAGCTGCTTTGTAAAAAATATTGGCAATTTATTGAAATGTGGGGTATACTTACTACTTTACTTTTAGGTAATTCATTTTACCTTCAAAAAGCAGTAATTTGGTGCTAGATTCTGTTCCGCCCAAATCCTGTTAATACTTTTTCCTACTTTTTAACTATTAGGCCCTATCCAGGATGTTCTTATAATACTTTACCGGCTAATAACCAATCACCAGACAACTTGATTTCATATTTAACTTCTACAGGCTTCTTTTTCTCTTGTTTGACTGGAAGTTTCAATTTCGAGTTTTTCACAGGGGCAGTAGGAACCTCCAATTCTTCCACTTCTTCTTCTACTGCACGATTTAAGATGACATTTTGTACTTGAAATAGTGCTGCATCTTGGTGTCTTATATCTGCAGAGCATACTCTAATTCAAGTGAATGCAATGACCAATTAATATTAAGCCTAGGAAAATATGCTGTCTAAATAACAATGCCTCACAATCAAAGTAAGTTCCGTATCATGCAGAAATTTAACGAGGTAGATATTTGAAGATAGTACAATCAATAGAAGAAGTTGCACCAATAAACAGATTTGTGCGATGCCTCGCCACATCCAAACAAACACAATCTCCTTCTGCCACAACCAGACAGAGAAAAGACTACTTCTTTACCTTGTACTGGATACGGAGTATCAAACAGTCCATCCATATACGAGGTTGGTATGTAAACAACAACGCGAAACCATATCATATCTTCGATATACTTCTTCATGGGGTACTCTGACTCCACAACTTGAGCAAACTGACGACGTTCAGCAAATCGCAGAGGAGGCAGGTATACTTCTGTAGCCTTCTCGGCTTTAACACTGAAGAAAAGTCAAAGGTTGGATAGATTCACGCTATACGAGAACTACTGCTAGTACATACTTCTGCTTTATATCATTGAGCAGAGAATTGCCGCTATAACAAATTGAACGAGAGTTAATACAGACTGTGGGCTGCTGATTAAATAACGACAATATAGTTACCCAAACTTGAACCTACACAAGAGCAGAGCGATTATATATATACCAATGAATTAGTCAGGTTTATGGGAAATTTTGGATATCGTGCCTCAGGTAATATTATGGTCAGGTATTTAAATCAAGCCAAATATATAATTCAAGCCTAGTGATCACATTAGCTACATATAAATTAATATAATAGCCATAGTATAATTACGTCGCACTAAGAACTCCCAATCCAGCATGTGGAACCACAGTTGCCACGAAGTTGCGCAGTTCCATCACTCGTACTGGAAACGCATGGCGGATTGTAAATGTAAGCCATCTTCTTTCTAAGAACTGCCACGTTCTAACCCAGTCGTAGTTATTTCCGTAATATACCTAACACACAAGGTGCTCTTATTAATTATTATAACGATGAGATCTTCAAAATGTCTCATTCTTCATAAGAGCAAGAGCAAAGATCACCCTGTGTTTAGTGAGTCGTGGTTCTCTGAAGTACACAATATGACTTATATTGATTTCTTTTCTAAGTTAACCATTACCTTCGCTACATGTGGCCATATCACAATTTCCACTTCAAATATCTGCCCAGGATACAATTGATAAGTCAGCTTGAGGCCTTGATCAATTGGTCCAAGGTCTAGCCATCCCTCATTGCAATCATGCCACACATCAATTCCAACTACTTCGACCACGAAAGTTAGGGTGAATGCACTTGGGCAAAAGCTAGATAAATCTAGAATTGGGGCCTTACTCGGTGAGCTCTTATTACTCATTCGGAACCTGACATTAACTGTATAATAGTTAAAATGAACTTCCAGTAATGTGACATACAAAATGACAATGCAGTGACGTCATTGCATTCATTGCATTTTGATTGAACTGAAAATATGAATATTATCTTTGCTCATAGTTGGTTTTAAGGTTTTATTTACCAAAAGGCCAACAGGCCTACGCAACTGCCTCACCCACTAGGAGATTAATTCTTCCTTTTTCTGAAATGTGATTACGTACGACTTTTGCTAACTTAAAAAAATCTTATCCCCTATATCCCTATGTAGCTAACATACCCACGAAGTCGTGTCCTTAAAAAAAATCATATTGTAAATTGTACGGGACGGGCGTAGCTAGGAGCAGGAACTAGCTTCCAAGACGCTAACGCCCCGCTGGTCTCTGGTTCTTGATTATGACGATGACTGGTCTGTATTTTTACGATTAGACTCAGAAACAGGACGTACCTACGCATAGTCAGAGAAACAAGAATACGTTTAAACAGGAATGTACTAGAGACTCAAGCACGCTCCGCTACTGTATGGTCAGGAATGCGCCGGCGAAATAAAAGACTTCAAGTATCTTCACAAGTCTTGAAGGGACTTGTTTCTACCTACATATGTATGACTATTCACTATTTACTTGCATTGTTTACTTTCACTATATGTATATGTAGGATTGTAGGTACTTACTATTAAAAACTTTGCCGATGACTATGAATTGCACCGTGGTGCGAGAGTACTGAGCAACTTTGAAACTTTACCGTCACGAGAGCCGCGACAGATCGTCCCTCCACCTCATTTTCATTTATTCTTATATTGGTAATTTTGATGTGAAATATACCAAACAACGTATACCTATTGTCTATTAAACGTACACTACTTTCAATATTTAAACGAAAAAACTTTTATGCTATAGTTTGAGACCTAGGCTTTCAGCAATGCACTATCTCTCCTCTGAAAGCCTACGATTTATATGATCAAAAAAGTTTTTTAACGAAAATTATTACAAACCTAACATAACGGTGGCGATGAAAACGCACGCTGGTACGATTCTCGGTCTTTTTTCATCGACACTCTTACCACTTACTGACGCGAAGTCACGAACACTTTAGGCACAATTCATCAGAACTCCAATTGCCATTAACCAAAAATAGAATAGAATTAGCACTCGCGGTGTAGATACGGATGCGTCAGTTAAATTTTAAACTCCACCTTTACCCTATTCAACTGGGCTTGAGCCAAAGTGTTAACAATAAAAACAATGTTTCTCAAACTTTTAAAGATGGCGGGTATAACCCGACCGATGACAAAACGTTACATTTTAATGTAAAATGTTCACAGTATCTGTGGTCTACAATTTAGTAGCATTAAAATGCGTTCCGTGTTTGAGAATCAAGTCTTTTTTTAGGTTATTTTACATCTAAATGACTTAATAGGTACATAATTAATTAAAATTAAGAAAATAATTTACAGCATTTATAATATTTGAAACCAAAAAAGTCTGGAAGAATTACAAAAGTTCTACAGACATCGTTATATGGTTCTAAAATATCATTTCTAATATTGTCAGTGTATTACTTCCGTAGTTATTGTTAAAAAAATATGTTCACTACTTTAATCGTGAACTATAAAGAACCCTTTTTATGTTTATCTTTTGGCTCACGCTCGCAGTGCTCGTTGAATACACCAACTTAACTCAGTTAGTTGCAAAGACGTTGACTAGCAGCACGTTACTTCAGTCCGTTAATTTGTTTGATGTCGTTAATAAATCCTGTTAATTTTTTTTTATGCCAATCGCATAAACTGACCGTTTCGTTTCGTTTAGCACATCTATATTTTTTGACATTTGTGCGAGTGAGGTTATGTTATTAAACGTCAAAGTGCTTTAGATTTCAAAACCGGCGTTTATTTACAAATAATTTACTTACTAATACGAAAATGTGGTCTCAAAAATTAACTAGAAGTATTTTAGATAAAACTAAGTAAGTCATTTTGCCTTTGGATTGTGTAGTGTGTTCAAAATCCGAGTGTTCAATTTTTTGTAATATTTTGAATTACTTTTTACAGAAATACAGTATTCAAAGTACCTAGATGGAAACCCATAGTATCGTCACGATGTCTCCAAACCGAAGGTCGTACTACACAATCCCAGTCAACTGTTGATGCCGCTGATGTCGAGTTCTTTTCAAAACAAATGAATGAGTGGTGGGATCCGTACGGAAAAATGCGTCTACTACATAGTATGAATTTATTGAGGTAAAATAAGACATTTGATGATAAAACATAGCCCTCGAATTTTCAGAATATCTGCCTTTTTAGTTTTACTGCTGGTAAATCACTTAACTATACTTGAGAGATTCCTAGCTTTAGCTAAAAGTATGTACCTACTAAATTTTAAATCATGGAACATCCCAGTGTGTAGCAACAAAATTGTAATCATGCGCATGTAACTTATAGTTACACATTCAAAATACAAACTTTTTATAAATAGAACCTAATATAATATAATATAATATAATATAATATAATTATAGTATATTTTATACCTTCCGTCCCTGTTGACCCGCATCCTTAGAGAACCACTTCTGCACCCAGATAAAAATAGGTATCCTAATTAATTATCATATTATATTAATTTAATTGGATCACATTATGTGTTGTTCTGTTGGTTTTGTTAGCCCATTAATTTTTTTTTTAGTAAGAAACACCCAAATAAAAAAGCAATGAAATTAATATGATTGCCAAAATTAAGCTTTTTCATAATTCATTTCCAGAGTTCCTTTTGTCCGAGATGGCCTCGTAAATACTGCACAAAAAGAATTGTACCCTCTCAAAGATAAAAAGATATTGGATGTTGGCTGCGGAGGAGGTATATTATCAGAGGTAAGAGCAAAATCAAATGTGAATATGTTTTAACTAATGACTATTTCTTACTTTTTATGTAATCATGTTAATATCATGTACAGTAGAACGCCAACTATCAAAAATCAGTCCTAAGTGGCTACTACCATGTTACTATTGTGAATTTTTATAATTTGTAATTAATGTTAAGGCCGGATAGGATTACAACTTACTATGATCAAGACAATTAAGTGAGCATTACTGTAGATCCAAATCAACCCCAGTCCCAATTAATTCAGATTATCAGCAGTCTTCTGTAATTATAGTTCGGCCATTCAGAGAATGCGTTCCTGACACGTCGCGATTGAACTGACGACGTAATAACATTCATTGATTATTGATATAATAATGTTGTTTTAATGCTCCTCAATTGTTAAAACGGTAAACAACCAGCAAAAATATTTTTATCGTAACTGCAACGCCATTGCAAAGTTACGTCGTCAGTTCAATCGCGACGTGTCAGGAACGCATTCTCTGAATGGCCGAACTATACTATTCAAATTATACCCTGAGAGACAAAGCAAAGCTTAATCATAATGATTCATCATTCTTTATCTAGGCCAGAACAACCTTCCAATTTATACTATGAACTTTTAAATAATAAAAGGTTAATAATGGCAATATTACCTTACCTTGATGAAACCAGATAATGTAAAAAATTGAACAATTATAGTTAGTAAACAAACAATAGTATGTACCTATCCTTTCTTGAGATCTAGAATATCTGGGACCTGGGGTACTTAATTTTATTTAAATTGGTTTTGGCATGAAACATGCAGTAGTAGCCGTAGTTACTTTCGCATTAATATTAGTAACAATTTCAATTTGAGGGATATGTATTGTATATGGCAAACAGTGGAATTATATGTAATTTAACCCCTTGTATGCCAGTGTCCGGTGTGCAGATCCACACGACGAGACACAATGGATTTTCTATTATTCTCTAATTAGTGGCGTACAAGAGGTTAATAAGCAATTAGTATAAAATATTCCTCTCTTCCCGGATTTACCTTATCAAGTAGATTAATACATACATGGTTGTTTTACTTAAATGACTGATTGAGCTGTGCTTAATGATAACCACTTGTACCATTTAAAATTCGTTGTTGTGTGACTCTATTATTAAATGTTTATAACTTTAAAATAAAACTACTTTTACGGATTTTATCGCGTTATATTAATATACAAACACCGCCGTTCCAGACAGTCAGCAGTTTATGAACACACACTAGACAAGGCCCAGCATTACATCAGATTTGATAAACCACAAGTCCTTGCAAGAGAAAACCAATCATCCTAGATAGGAATCACCTAGGATGATTCGCGAGGCTATTGAAATTAAAAAACATCCAAATTTCAATAGAGAAGATGGCTGGTGCATACCACCTGCTTTGGAATCCCATCATAGAAACTATTAAATCAAAATCCAAGCCTACAACTGCTCGACCTATGGATACAGTGAGCTCGTTTTGCGTGAATCGGATTGTCAATAATAATCAACAAAATGTAGGGTAGCTGTTTGTAACTAATATATCAAGACGACCAACACCTTAGTCTGCCCGTGACCATGGATGCTGTAAAGGATCCGAAACGTCGGGATTAAGAGGACGAATTGGAATTTTTGGCGCCAAAGATTTCAATTTTTCTCAGTAAATACAAAACGGATCAAAATACAACTTGGTTACCTAAAAGTTCATGATATAAACCTTATTTTGTTAGACGTAGAAACATGATTAGGTAACTTTTATAACAGAGAAAAATATATCAAACATACCTTTTTTTAAAAAGAGATTCACATATTATGGGCATACGGGACCGATTTAAGCCTCTTAACTTTTTTAGTAGTTGAGTATGTACATACTCTTTAAAATTGTAGAAGGAATTTTTATCAAATTATCATTTCTAAATAATAAAATTACAAAACCATTTTGTCGCTTACGACTTTTAGTTATAAGCTAGCGCGCGTATTGTTATCCTCGCCCCGCTCAGACGCTCCGACCCCTTTTGGCGCCTTAGATGCGCGTGCCGGTTATGGAATTATTGTTGACCAATTCCTCGCCTTAAATAATATTAATATAACGCGATAAAATCCGTAAAAGTAGTTTTATTTAAATGTCTAATATTCGCGTAAGTGTCAGAAATCAATATGTTTATAACTTAATATTTTTCAGGGATTAGCAAGGCTGGGCGCTTTCGTTACGGGGATTGATGCAAGCGAGGATCTCATCCGAGTGGCAGACGAACATAAAAATGTTGACCCAAAAATAGCATATAATAAACCTGTTTACCTGCATACTACTGTAGAGGTAAGATTTTTATGATATTTTTTTATCTGAGAATAGAAGTGCTTTAAGATTGTAATCTATATTGCAACACTGACAATCTCATTCTATACATCTTAAAGACTATGACCAACCATCATTCATACCAATATTTTCGAGACCGAGAAAATTGCGTATATATTTATTGTAAGCACAATAACTCATACCAAAAAAAACTATGATATTTTTGTTAATAAATAATAAAAAACATGTATCACCATGTTTTTTTTGACTGAGAGTCCGAAAGCAGGTATTTTAGGTGAAAGGACACCAACAGTACCTATTTCAAGTCGTCTCAACGTGTTTATTTATAAACTCAATAAATAAATCGAACTTCTAATTTTTCAGGACCATGCGAAGAAAGTTTCCAACCTCTACGATGGAGTAGTAGCATCTGAAGTTATAGAACATGTGCAGAACCAAGAATTGTTCGTCAAATCCTGTGTCCACACTTTAAAGCCAGGAGGGAGGATTTTCTTCACGACACCAAATAGAACGAGAATGTCACAGTTTGCTGTTATATTCCTCGGCGAAAATGTACTCAAATATATACCTCAAGGAGCTCATCAGTTCGAGAAGTTTATCACGCCTACTGAACTCACTTTCCTTTTAGAAAGAAGTAAGTACCGCTATTAAATTGAATGCGGGATAAGAATAATTCTGTATTTCTGTTCCTTCTTTAAACATGCTGCAATTTATGATTTTTTTATTTAAATAGAAGATTAGATTAGTTACCTACATCAAGAATTTATGTCAAGTAAACTTGAAGTTCATCATCACCCTGCCTTTCTCCCAATTTTATTTGGGATCGGCGCAGCATGTTTTCTTCTATACTCTTCTCCTGCTATCTCAGAAGTAATATTCTTTCTTGCCATGAAGTTTATCAGTTATGCAGATATAATGTGCATTTGTATAAAATTCATACCCTTTAAAACATTAGTAGTAAAAAAAATGTTTTTTGTTTTCCAGATAATTGCCATGTGGAACTAACTTACGGCGTAACTTTTAACCCAGTTACTGGTAAATGGGACTTTTCGGAATTCCAACAATTAATGTATGCTATTCAGGCTGTGAAATTAAGTTAAGTGATGTTGTGGTAAGAATTTAATTCATAGGCGTTTGTTTATTCGAAAATAAGTTGTGCTTCACAATCAAAATACATACCTATATTTGTTATTTGTCATTAGAAGTAAAAAGTGTTATTTGTAAAGTGGTTGCAATATACCCTAATTGTTTTTATTTTTGATGTTTTATTTATTATCTTTTTTATATTGTAACACTTAATTTAATACCAAAACCCTGTATCGGTTCAACGACAATTGACCCAAGGGTTGATAACTTTGTATTAAACAACAGTGTACCATAATATATTTTTTGAGGAAATACTAAATTCTGAATGTGTGCTATGATACAGCACACAGTTCAGTTATCATAGTTTGAGTTTTGCGAGAACTGTACACCTGCCTAACTCTTTTTTAACCCCCGACGCAAAAACGACGGGGTGTTATAAGTTTGACGTGTCTCTGTGTGTGTGTGTGTGTGTGTATGTGGCATCGTAGCTCCCAAACGGATGATCCGATTGTAATGCGGTTTTTTTTGTTTGAAAGGAATGTCATTCGGGAGTGTTCTTAGCTTATGTTTGGTGGAAATCGGTTCAGGTCTTCAAGGTCATCAGCTCGTTTGATATGTGTGATAGGAATGTTACACGCTCAGTTACTTGCAAGCATATGTGGGATCTGAAATTTGAAACACTAATGTCTTCTGGATCCACTGAGCTGGTCTGCTGTTAGGGCACGAAGATAGGAGACGTAACCCTGAACTGCCTTTTAGTAAACGCATCGAGTTTGGGCTCGTTGAATTTGTCTTGACAAGTTCTCTTCATGTTTCTAATTGACGAGAACCTGATGCTGGAAATGGGATGTGACGGATGAAACCCTGGAATGCCGGAATGAAACGGATAAACCGATTTATATTTTTGCTGAAAATCTAGTATGACCAAAGGTTAGTCTTTATTGTTTCTCAATCTGTGCAATTCTCCCAGAGCCAGTTTGTCATGAGGATTGTTAAACAGCTTCCTCTGGCCGAGATCGCATATAGCGACCCCATCTTAAAATAAACGAAATTAAATGAAAGAAGGAAAAATTAAGGAGCTCCTTCAAAGAGCGTGAAATAAAATAAAATTATAAATTTAAAAAAACCCCCGACCCAAAAAACTACGCAATTAAACCCTATAAAAAGCAAAAAATAACGTTAAACACTACGTAAGTACCAACTAAAGCATGTCAGACTAAACTAAATTTTGACGTGTCGGGGGACCGCTTTTTACCTTTAAAAATACTTACATAAATCAAATGATATATGATCAAATGATACCTACCTAATTATAAAACTCGTATAAAAAAACACGTATCTAAACACAATTATGTATATACAAAGTTATAAGTAGTATTACATATAATAAATTAGAGCGGTCCCCCGACACGACAAAATTTTGTTTAGTCTGACATGCTTTAGTTGGTACTTACGTAGTGTTTAAAGTTATTTTTTGCTTTTTATAGGGTTTAATTGCGTAGTTTTTTGGGTCGGGGTTTTTTTTTAATTTATAATTTTAAATGCAAGCGATAGATCTACACTCGCGAGCAAAAAAATGGAATCACCCCCGTGCGGTATACAAATAAAACGATTGGCAATGATGCAATATTTACAGTTAAATGTTTATTATGGTCTCGTTTGAAAGCCTATACCTACTTTTAGCTTTAAGGGTACAAACAAAAAAATCATTTATTGAGCTGAAAATGGCGCTGGTAGAGGAATGGGAGAATTAAAAACTCATCAGGTCCATGAGAAACCGTAAAAAGCAGTAATAAGGGCTAGAAGAGGAAATACAAAATACTGAAACAATAACCTATGCTTGATTTTGTTTGAAATGTTCAATTTTTCAGCTAAGCTCAATTTTATTTTTCGCCTGATTTTCGTTGCTGTCTTAAGTAAAGATGATTAACTCCTGAAATACGGAAATGATTTTTTTGTTTCTACCCTTAATTTAAAGCTTAAAGTACAGGCTTTCAAACATTTAACTGTAAATATTGTATCGTTGGCAATCGTTGTAATTGTATAGCGCAAGGGGGCGATTCCATTTTTTTGCTCGGGAGTGTATTTTATTAAAACCACTTTAAAACCCAATCCCAAAACTCATGATTATCGCAGATGCTATTTATGCATGAAGTTTATGTTGCATCATAATTATTTGACCTATTTTCTACATTTATAACATTATAGAGCCCAAAAAGTCCGGTCAATGGTCAATCAAAACCAATTGTCAATCTGACTTTGCCAAAAATAAATCGAAGAATATTTACAAAATTAAAAAATGCGATAGGAATATTATGAGAGAGACTTATTTTCCTAGCTTTTAAGGGTAGTAATAGTGATATCTTTATTTATAATGTCACTAGTTAAGCTCTTAAAAGCACCGATTAAACTTTTTAAGAAGGAAGTCATTACATTTGTCATCATTCGGAGGTACGACTTGGGAAGTAAGTACTTGCTATATTTTATCCTGGGTAACAGATAGGCACCTATTTGATAAGGCCGGGCCTTATCAAATAAATATACCTAGGTAAATAGGTATATATAATCTATACCTTCATACTAACGAGTTCAAGCAAATAAACTCACCTCGCTAATATAACTTGAGATTATAAGTTCATTTTTGCCGAAATACCTATTAACAATACAAAACGGGCAGGTAATTGTTAGATTGTCGAGTCTCAAGACTATTTTCATTCAGAAAGTATCTCCTCGAAGAAAATCACTGCTAAGGAGGCTGTAACAAATAGATTTGCTAATGGTAGGTCCCAGGAATACTAACTTACTTTGCCATATTCTCAGTTCTCGAAGAAAATCTCCGATACATATCTGTGAAACCCTCTGCATCAATATCTGTGCTGCGCACAAAAGTGTGGCATTTGCTAGACTTGCCGGATTTTTGTGAAGAAATCATCGTGCTCAAGTCCAGCAACGATGTCGTGATTCCTCTTGTTGATCTGCGAAAGGGCAATGACCCCCAGTACCCGTATATCCTCGAAGTTTGGTTGCCGAATAATCGACTATGTAAGTACAGTTCTTACATTGATTTACGAATGTGTATCTTATCTTAAATTGGTTTTACTATGTTGGGGCCGCCTATTCAGTCTATATGTAGATAGGTCCATCTTGCTTAATTTTATGGTTAGGTAAAACTACACCTACACTGTAGGTAGGTATACCTAATTACTAACGACAAAAGTAAACTTTTATAAAATTAGGGATTGATTAATATTATAATTACGAATATTTGTGAGCTATATTTTTAAACTTTCATAGCAACAATTTTATGAGAATAACATGTGTAGGTAGGATACCTACTTTTATTTTCCATGTGTAGGATGTACTACATCCTAATAAAAGTTAAGTAAATAAAAGTAAATACTACTCGAAATGCAGGTGAAACCACGGGAAACAGCTAGTTGCAAATGCATCAACTTTCACTTGAAAGCTAGTTCAACTCAAGTATGAAATAAGTAAACACATTGGAGACAAATAAATTAGGTGCTAACCGATTCGAACCACGTTCCGTCTGACGCACATTATTTACTGAATAAATTATCACGCTTATACGTAGCGATTGCCAAAAATATGTTTGTATATGTACAGCCTCGACCACGATGCATAATATGCTGACCATTGGCAATGGGGACGACCAGTCACACTATGGAAATCAAATGCAGTCTACGAACAATACAATATACGAAGACCGTCGTGATGTTGAGGAAAAATGTGTCTGTGCATGTTTTTGTAAGTACCATCATCATCAATAGCTTTTTCATCGTCCCACTGCTGGGCACAGGACTTCTCTCATACAGAAGGATTGAGCATTGTCCTGGCCTTCTCCTTACTATTTTCGGGTCCGCTTCCAGTCTACTAGAATGCAGCTAAGTACCTACCAGTGTTGTACCTACATGGAACGTCTGCCTATCTAATCACCTTTATCCAGTTACCCTAGCAACTTAATGCTGCTTGGTAAAACTGGTTGTCAAACTTTTTGATTTATTCCAGAAACTGCATATAAAATTTCATTTTTATGTAGGGCAATTACTAACTACGCGTAAGGAACCGCGAGAAACAGCGAAAATATACAAATAAATTATGCCGAGCGTCGGAGTCTCTGCATTATGAGCCTATGTTGATAGATAGATAGAAAGTGAATCATGTTACTTACTTAGCAGTCAGTCACCTAACTAACAAGCCTTTGGCTGACACACTTAAAAGGAAATTTCATTCAGACACCATTCTCATTATAATGTAAAGTCGGCCTTCGGATACGTATGCACGGTCATGGTTAGACTGACGATTAAACATGTGCTAATTAGTTTTCTATTCGAAAATTATTGGCCGCCCAGTGAGACGCTGCCAACAAGAACTGTCTTTATCCGGGCAAACATCAATAGTAGAAGCTATGAGTAAGAAATCAATCTATTAGAGAAATGTGGGTCATTTAACAACACCACAAGCGCATAGTGCTTAATCATTTAAATAAACAAAACACTTTAGCTCTTGAGAGATCACAAAAAATCAGTAGTATTACTTATATGGCCAGCTATGTTAATCGTGATATTGTTATTTCCAGCTCAAACCACAGTCTCGAATGATACAATGGCATTGAACAAACATCGAATTCCTGAGCCCAAAATGGCAACACGCAACTTCCTAGCTGACTTCAATAAAAAGTCGGAAATGTCTTGTCGTATCTCTAGCACTTCTATATTCAAACTCAGTGCAAGGAAGAGCCGAGACAACTTCACTAATATTCTGCTAAAAATACAAAGCGATTTATCCACATTGAGCAATAAATTGTCAGTCTTAGAAAACAAGTTGCCGTCCTGACTTTTATATCTCAGAGAATTTTATTTACGTTTAAATATAAAATCGTCCTTTAATATTATCTTTTATTTTATCTGGAATAACATTTTCTATTGTTAATTAAGTTATTAAGTCTAACAGTATTTTGGTAAAATAAAAAGGCATTTATTTACAATAAATACATCTCTATTTCAAAAATAAAACTTAACAATGTAACATTATCATATTTTAATAATAATTTATGTTATACATGGTATAAAATTGCTGTATCTGATTATTATTTACAAATATCAGTTTAACACTGGTTATGTACAAAAATAATACTCTGCCTACCTTTGGAGGTATTATTTGGACTAGCGTAACTATTGTAGTTAGGTACAAGTTTCTCAACTTGTCACCTTTGTGAACCATGCCGGATATTAACGTTACTCTTGTCTTGCCTATCTGCATTATTGTTTATTATTATGCTAAACACAACCCCAATCTCTTTAAACTATGTAAAAAACGTGAAAATTTCCGTACATTTACCTAGCATTAGATAAGTTTCAATCATCGTCAGTGCAAATCGCGATAGCAATGTATTCGCGGAAATTAAGTTTAATAATCTGAATAAAAAAACGCGCTCATAGTGGTATGGAACCACTCTAAAATGTATACTACATTCTCATAGCAAGTAGCTTGATGCAATAGCAGCAACAGTTATACATTATCTGTGAAAATTTCAACTGTCTATCATGGTTCAGATACAGAACGGAATCCTTTGGTACAGAACCCTAAAAATGCAATCAAAACTATGGCCTGAATTTAGCAAATTGTGCGTAGCAAACGTTCTACATATTCTTGCCTACTGCCATCTTAGGTAAATTATTTGAATGCGCTGTGCATAACATCGCGAGCTATTCTAAACAAATAAATAGGTAGGTACATTATATTCAAAGCTTCTAGTGGCTTTGCTCAGACTTTCAAATCCCTTTACCATACCCAATTGGACTAATATTGGCTATTCTATTTCTATGAAAATTTAAAGTGTACCTTTAAATATAAACTGTAGAAATATAACAACACTAATGACCAGCCAAACTTAAGGTTTAAATAAGACTTTTTGAGCAGCGACGATGTATTCTGAAACAAGAAATTAAATTCATAAGTATCTTTGAGTAGTTCACATTTAAATTAAATGAAAAATAAACTAACAACACTAAAAGTAGGTTGCACCATTTAACTATAACGATAACAATTTCCAATGGTTAAATCGCCGATTTGACCAATGGGCGGTAAATAGGTATGCACGGCTGGTTTTGGTTTGATTGTCATCATAGTTAAATGGTGTACCTCGCCTTTAATCTACTGATGGAAATTAATACCCGATTACGGCAATACAGCCTTGTAAAAAACTCACAAATACATCATAGTTTTGCAATTTGTTTGCCTACCTTATACTCGAGGTTATAGACACTCTGTACACAACACTGGCTCATGATAATGAAGCCGCACATTCGGTCTTGCATACCGAGAGCGTACTCAATGCTGCGAATAAGATCGTTCGTCTTCAACACTAGAAGAGCCTGTCGATCAACGTGCTCTAAACATTGTGTAACATAGTGCAAAATGTTCGGCAACTCATTTTGGAATGTTGATTTCTGCAAAAAAAGGAAAGAAAACTTAGCTTCCGTTACTAAATAGAATGTTACTATTCTTCGACTTTTATTACGACTAATAAATTAGGTACGTCTTCAGAAAATATTCAAGAATAATTGCAAAGAACGCACGCAATTCATTGTGAAATATTATAGTATAGTAATAAAATCTAGAATTCTCATGCATCATAGGCAAGGAACACAGATCCGAAAGGTAGGAATGTCTGGCTTATTACTCTGCATCACATTTGTGGAGAAATGAGGATTCTGTCGTGAGGAAGGTTTTGAGTATGAATGGGGAAGGGGACGACCTAAGAAACGATGGATAGATTGTGTGAAAATCGATATGGCTAGAAAGAATGTTACTTGTGAGATGTACGGCAGATAGAAGAGTATTGCTGAAAAAACATGCTACGCCGAACCCAAATAAAGGCAGGAGGATGACGAATTTTGGCGTATACTTGCCTCATCAGACGTTGGTCTAGTCCGACCAATGCCTTTCATAATGGTGTCCCACGGTCGCCCAGTGACCATGCAAGCAAATAACCCGTATAACTCCTTGCGTATTCCCAATTCTTCCGCATGAACCCGCATCTCGTCTCGGTTGCGATCAATTATTGATAGCCATAACTTTGAATAATGATATCTAAACTTTTCCGTCAATTGCTGGAAAGGAAAATATTTTTAGGCTGTAGAACTTGTGACGTATAAAATATCGTGGACCGATTTTTCGATCACGCACGTGCTATAACTATACTGTAATTTTTTTTAAATTACGTATTCTCATCACCATCATGGGCGTCTTATTTAAACGGACTTGAAAAAAGCTAATCAAGATCGATCGAAACTTTACAATGGAAAACCTTTAAACTAGAATACAATAGTTAACTTAATTCATAATTGTGACTCATGTCTTGTCTTTATACATGTCACGCAATTTGTGATATTATCAGTCACGTGTTCCAGACCAATCCATATTTATTCATATGTAGGTACCATTGTGAGTGAGAAGTATAAATATACGTCAATTGGTACTGTGCCAACAAAATGAAGAACTCCCTTTTTTCTATGGGTGTCAATTCCTAAACTCCAAAATTGTTACATAAATCTCAGAGTTCCCATAACATAGTCTTATTAAGATAATTTTCTTGTATTCGAATTATTTAAATAATGGTTGGTGATTATTTCACATAACACCATAGAGTTTTATTATCTTGACAGTGAAACATTCTGTACCTACTCATACATATTTGAGTAATGTGCCTCATAGCATTATGCAAACATTTTGTAATTTACAAAACCTTGAACATAGATTCCAAAATCACCTCATATTGAAATAACTTGGTCAGTAAATACCGATGACATCAAAATTGGCAAAAAGCGTTTGAATGCATTTAGAATAGTTTGCTCAAGTCAATACCTGTATGAAACTTAGCTACAACTTACAGCATACAAACCGTGGTCCAGTAGGTAGACGGTAACATCCTTATCTTTGGGATCTTTCTTTACGAGAATGTTGCCTGGATGGGGGTCACTGTGTACGAAACCACTGATGAAGATCATATGCGAGTAAAGGTCACCCAGCTTCTTACACAGATCAAATCTATTGATTTTATGTTCCTAAAATATTAAGAACTTTGTTAATAGGAAAAAAAATGAAGCTTTAAAATTAAATTAACAGAAAACTCATCATATTATGTGGTTTATTAATTGATGAACTTTATTTTTTCCTTTTCAAATACATTTAGCTATTTTTTATAAAGGACTTGAAAAGTTTAATACACCAATCAACTAAAGTAGGTCATGCAAATACAAGGAGTTCCTATGTGTAGATTATTTCATGAAACATCCTTATGTTCATTCATGTGTAATGCACAAAGTTGTGAAATAATATGTTCATACTTACATCAATGTACTTAACATCATTGACTTGACCTCCACTGACATACTCCATAACAAGAACTCTTTCAGTACTGTAATCCCAGAAAATCTTTGGCACCTTCAACCATGTGTAGTTTTTAAATAATTCAGCCACTCTCTCTGCATTACGACCTTCTTGTACAAAATCCAGCTCTTTTGCTATATTCTTTTTGGTTTCATCAATTAACCATTGCATTTCAAAGTCAGGAAATATTTTTGACATTGTGTTTATGATGAATTCCATCCATTTGAGGTCTATTTTCACATTGTCTCTTACAAAGAAATGTTGAACTTTAACTGCCACATCTGTGCCATCTTTCAATTTAGCTTTATGTACTTGTGCTAGTGAGGCGGTGCCAAGTGGTTCAGGCTCGAATTCTTCAAATAAATCTTTGGGCTAAAACATGAAATTATTGTGAAATAATCTTGTCCTACTAAAAACATTGAAAATATACACAAAATTATATTATTTAAGTAATACAACAAGGTATATTACTTACATCCTGTTTCAAATCTTCTTTCATCACTTTATACAGTTCCTCCACAGTGTTTTGTGGAGCATCCTTATGCAATATTCTCATTGTCATCACATACTCATTGGGCAGTAAGTAGTCCAAGGCGCCTACATGCTGCCCTACCTTTATGTACACACCTTTGTTGGCTTTACATAGCTCAAGCAGTTTCTGTGCCCCAATTTGATGAGCTTGACTCTTGACCTCCAAATATTCTTTTGAGCTTCTATCCCATTCCTTGCTGTACAGCAACGACTTATACGTCCTCCCAATTTCCACTGCCGTGTACGCTGTCCTGGAGAGTCTGACGATAGCCAAGGAGTCATAATCACCATCGTTAAGTTTTACGGCAGCGGTAACTGAACCACCTATTGCTACACTGCCGTACAGTCCATACTTCACCACCCGACTTACTTTTCTCGAAAACATCTTTATAATCTACAAGTTTCTAGTTACTACGTAATAGTCACATATTACTACTCAAAACTGTTTTCTACGTGAAGGCACTCAACAGCCATGCAAGTAGGACGTGAACATTGAAAGAAATGTCATCATTCAATTACGATTTCACTGTCAATGTCATTTAATACATCAATGACAAAATCAAGTCATTCATGCATTCATGACGGTATCTTCAATATTGCCATCTCATTTTCTTAAATAACTTCCCATTCCTAAAAGATCAAAATAAATCAATCAAAGCAAAATGGAAATAATATCCCTTTCTTTTTGTTTCTTTTTACCCGACGGCGGCCTAGAAGAGTCATGTACAGCACTTAATAAGTGTTATTAAGGATTCCAGAACGTGATGCTGTCGAGCACGCTTCCTGTATTGCATTCAAAGTCATCGCAGTTTCAACTACAATTATTTTTAGAGTAGTGTAAAGATTTAAAAGAACAATTACGTGATAGAGAGATAGAGTTTTTTTTACCAACCTCTTAGTTTCAGGATGCAAAATGCGAAAAAGAAACATGGATAAGGAAAGTGGAACCATGGTATCTACCTATATACCCTTATAGTCGTGAGAATTAAAAAAGGTTCCCCATATAATTTGTTCAATTTAAATCTGTTGCTTCCATAGTTTCTGCTTATAGTAATGTTTACCCTTAACGTACTACTGTTTGTTTTCCCAAATATAATAAATATATAAATAGTATCACGACACGCTCACGTTTTTCAGGGAAAAATCTCTTGGTAGAAAAAAAAAAGTATTCAGAATTTTCAATACCTGACTAATCAAAATTTTATTCATTGAAAAATTGAACATAGATTTCCCTAGTTCAATATGTGCAATTTTGATTATTGTAAAGACTTACTTTGTATATATTGTTTGTATGCACTGTGTTTTTTAGAAGAAATAAATGTTCTTCTAGTGGCAACTTCTGAAGTTCCGCGCCATCTTTCTTTCGCGTCAGTGTTCCGCTTCCGTTGACAGATTCTTTTAGAATAAAACCTCCGAAAATGAAGGCTAAAGGAGAGGTAAGTCTCGAAATATTGATATAAAATGGTGATAAAATTGCACAAAAATGGATAAAGTAAATCAAAATTTCGCTACGGACAGGTGAATAACTAAAAACAGTGGTTAAAAAGTGAAATTGTCGATATGAGTGTGGCGTACACGTTGTCGGTGCACCCCGTCAATTTTTTTTCGGGAAGCTGTATTGTTTTTTTACATTTTCAAATTATATTAATGTTCACAATGCTGTTAATTTAGTATTTACTATGAATTTCATACCTAACTTGCTGGTTGTAATCACATTGAAACATAAATAATAGGTGCATTTTTAGGTTATGTCATGTTGTGATGCTGCCTGCTTTTCATATAAACCTTATCTCTTATTGGTTCAAGATATTGCAGAAAAATACATGTATCAATAAGGACTATATTCCATTAATGATCGAGAACTTAGAATGCAGTGGTGAAATGGTCTAATAAATGTGTCAATATGTGTTGTAGCTGAAGGAGTATGAGGTCATCGGCCGCAAGCTCCCTTCGGAGAGCGAGCCCAAGCCTCCTCTATACAAGATGAGGATCTTCTCCCCAGACCAGATTGTGGCTAAGTCCCGTTTCTGGTACTTCTTGCGTCAGTTGAAGAAGTTCAAGAAGACCACTGGTGAAATTGTCTCTATCAGGGTTAGTACACAAAGTAAATTATTATACACAATTACTGAAGACAATAGTCAACAATAGTATTGTTTGCAGGCTGAGCTAAGAGCCTTTGGCCTTTGGGCCTTGTCAATTTCCTTAAAGAATCAAACCAATCAGAATTAAGTTATTCTCTGTTGTTCATAGAATAACTTAATTTGATAGCTGATCAGCCTTTCCTGATTATTGTTGGGTCTGCTTCTAGTCTTAACTGGATGCAGCTGGGTACCAGTGTTACTAAAAGCCACTGCTTATCTGATATCCACATACATATTAATATCTCAATGACATTTCTTTCTGGAGGTATAGACTATCCATCATTGATAAAATTGAAACTTGGAAACAGTGGGAACCATGATGACCAACTGTGCAATAGAGATGGAGCCCATATTACTTATAAATGGTTTATACATTGTTCATTTTGTTACTTTTGTTGATGAAACCTGAAGCTGGTATTTAGTTAAAACTGTTTTTTTTTCTGACTCAAAAACATGTACATCTGATATGATGATGATGAATGCTTATCAAGTGATTAAATACTGCAGTCCGCAAATAAGGAGATAGTTTACAGTGATATTTTTGTGAAAATAAACTTATAAATATGAAATATACCTTTACAGGAAATCCCAGAGAAGAGCCCTGTGAAGATCAAGAACTTCGGTATCTGGCTGCGCTACGAGTCTCGCTCCGGTGTACACAACATGTACCGCGAGTACCGTGACCTCAGTGTGGGAGGCGCAGTCACTCAGTGCTACCGTGATATGGGAGCCAGGCACAGAGCCCGTGCTCACTCTATCCAGGTAAATTTATTAAATAAAACTAACATTTGATAAGATTTTTTATATCATTAACAGACTTGATTAGTTCAGAGCCGTTCTCTACATCTTGAGGGAAGTGTATTACTTCCATTGGAAAAGAAGCCTATGTGCTATTTTAATGTACAAGCTGTATTACTGTATAGTTTCATCCCTATAGTAGATCTGAATGATTTTCAAATCAAACCAGTGATGCCTGAGATAAAGTTTCTAGCCAACAAACCAACTCCTTCAAAGCTTTATAATATTTGTAATTGAGTAGAACAGTGATCATTATTGCCAATTCAAGGGCTGCCATATAATTGAAGTAGTTCTATAGCTAGCGTTTTTTTACCAAGGTCATAACTGTTAGACTAGAAAAAATGAGCTGGCTAAGCATTGCAATGCTCCAGTAACAAGTTGGCTGAACGATATATGGAATGCAAATAAGATTCGATGGCGCTAACTAGTCAATTTGCTAGCTGTTTCATCCAACTGCCTTTTTGAACGCCACAGTTAACTGCAACATCTATGGAATTCAATGATCCCAGATTCATAACAGTATGACTAATTTAGTTAAACAGTAAGCGCTTATTTGAAATGCTGCCTTGCAGATAGTTGAATGTTATCGATAATTACTATGAGCCATTTTTTCTTCTCTTTTTCTTCTTACCAAATAGCTTTACTAATGTTGTGTGGTTTGTCCCAGATCATCAAAGTGGAAGTAATCAAGGCGTCGGCGTGCCGTCGGCCACAGGTCAAGCAGTTCCACAACAGCCACATCAGATTCCCGCTGCCCAAGCGTGTGCACCACCACAAACGCCTCAACACCTTCGCATACAAGAGGCCCAGCACCTACTTCCTCTAATTTTATTATGTATGCATCAATAAAATAATTCAAATCCACATCCTGATGTGGGACAAATTTTATGTTTTATTTATAAAAGACAATGCCAGGGCCAGGGCCCAAGAGTTTACCCAGCTGTGGGGCAGTTGCTCCATATAAAACACTGAACAGCTGCATCCTGTTAGACGAAGCCAATACCCACCAAGTTTGGAAAGGCTAGGCAAAATGATTAATTGGAGTTTGTCCCTTTAATAAGTACTGAAGCAATTTTTTGTGGGAAATTATAAGTGTAGCCACAAAATTATTGGACAAATGCTTAAACTTCTAATTTTATAACTAAGCAACGGGAAAATGACATAGCCTCTAATAAACTAATTCGTCTTTTTTACAACGCCAACTAAATATTCTATAGAAAGCTTCAAGTAAAGATCATCAATTATTGTGACTTGTCCTTCTTATTTATAAATTGACATAGATCTACTAACTCGGCTTCGATTTTAGTATATTGCCATTTATAACCTTCAATTAAAAAACATTGTATTAAAAATTGAAGTTAGTGACGAAAACGAATCGCTGCAAAACCGACTCCACGTAGTCTTGTCTGCCCTACCCCTAGAGTGCAATTCAAAACCGCGTAGGCACGGAGGGGCGAGGCGGCCTGCGGTGGTGAGCGTGAAAACCATCTGCGACGATAAGCTCGCATGGGACCGCCGGAGCCGTGACAGAAGAGATGCTTGCCGCATGTTGCTTGCTTACATTTTAAACGTACTGAGTTAAAAAATTTGAAGCTAATTAAATATATTTTATGATGTCATTTAATAGTATTTTAGAAGTTTACTGTTAGAGAGCATGCTACAAATTTAGATGCTAAAAAATAACCATCATGCTGAGTTGTATTTAGAGTGGTTTACTTAGAAGATAACTAGTGGCTAGATGCTCGTTAATTAATTGTGGCTGACTTAGTAATTTAGAAGGCAACATACATTTTTGGGGACGAATAATTATATTAAAAAGAAGCCTGTTTAAATAGCACCCATTTTTTGTTGGTTTCTTAGGTAATTAAGTTATGACGTTCAATTCGTTTGCGTTCGCGCAGCGGAATGTTGTTGAATTTAAAGATTTTAATTATGCAAATAATTACTGTAAGATGCCCTATAATTGTGTATGGTAAATAAAAATTTGTGTATGCAGCCATTGTGGAGAAATTCACCAAAAACTGATTCCGCTGGGCGAACGTTGTCCTGGCGGAACTTTTTTTAATCCATAGACTTTAGAAGAAAAGAAATGTGTCCAAAAATTAGTGTGTATTAGTGTATAATTGATTATGTATGAATGAAATCAGTGCATGCATAAACTTCGGAGAAATTCAAGTTTCCGCTACGCGAACGTTTGGCCATTAGCTAGTTTTCATATAAAGCGCTTACAAGCTGTAGATTTTTACAAACGTTGTTTTGAATTTGTTTATATTGTTTAACTAGCTTCTGCCCGCGACTTCGTACGCGGATCCTGTCCCTTATGCCAGCGACTACGGGGTCAGCAAAATCAAATATCTGAATAGTCTAATATTGAATTTTAAGGGCCCGTTGACTTGGAAACAACGGAATACGCATAACTAGTGTTGTAAACTGACGGTCACATACGATAAGTGACCGTCAATTAATATTAAATGACCGGTCACATTGGACATTTATTGTCAGACTGGTCAGATATATTAAATAAGTATTTTTTACTTGGTACAATTATTATTTTCGTCTCAAGCAAATTAAAAACATTATGAATGTGAAATAATACCTATAATTGCCTTTCTAAACCAACATAGTGCATAGATAACCTTTTAAAAAGATAGACTCTCAAGTACGTATTTATTTTTATTGATATATACTGACAAATCATTAATCATAGAGTGTCGGCGAAATCTTTTTTTTTTATCGACGTTAAAAATCATCAAATGACCCCTCCCGCTGTGGGTTAGCAGCGGTGAGGGAGTGTCAGACTCTTACTGACTAAAAACCGTCGTGTTCCGTCGTAGGCCTTTTATGTACCAGAGCCGCGGTAACTCTTTCGAACAACCCGCAGCCCCGGCAGGCCTTGGCCCTGCTGGGCCCCTCTGGGGTTGCTGACATCTCTTTGAGGAGCGCGTGTCGACACGGGTCTGTCGTCTAAGTAGACAGAGGGACGATGAGCCACCGGAACTCACCGCCCACAGACCCACACCTACGGTGGCCGGGAGTCATCTCGCGACACCCGGCGCCCGTGGTGTCTACCTGGTCCAGCACGGCGGCTGGGATAAGAGGTGCGAACTCTCTGGCGTTCCTCCTCCTCCTTCTCGAGCATGATTGCTTCGCAGAAGGAGGCGACGGCATCCCATTCCCTCTCGCCCCGGACCATGGCCTGGATCAGGGCCGGACGCGAGAGGTCGCCGCCGCCTAAAGCCTCGACGAGGACCCAGCGGTGCCCTTCCCATGCGGGGCACACCTGGACTGTGTGGTCCACCGTGTCCTCGGGGCTGTCCGCACAGTGGTGACACCCGGGCGCCTCCTCACGACCGATTCGGTACAGGTACCTCCCGAAACAACCGTCTCCGGTGAGGACCTGCGTCATGCGGTACGTGAGGGCGCCATGACTCCTCCCGAGCCACTCCTCAATGAGGGGACTTACCGCCACGATGGTGGCGTGCCCTGCACTGGGTTGCGACAGTCGCTCCCTCCAGGCCACCATGAGATCGCGCCGGAGCTCCGCCCGCTGCGCGACAACTTGCCGCGGCAGCGGAGTTTCCCCCCGGCGCAGTGTCTCCTCGCGCCAGTCGTACAGGCGCAAGAAGACTCGCCTCCAGATCCCACGGTGGCAGTCCAACAAGTAGGCCAGCTGCTTCGCGGGAGATCGTACGGTACCCCCGGATTAGCCTAATAGCTATCACCTTTTGGGGCACGTTCAGGTAGTGTACAGCACGCGGCCGTACCGAACGTGCCCATACCGGGGCCCCGTAAAGGGCCATGGACCGCATGACCCCCGCGTAGAGTTTACGGCAGGGGGCGTTTGGGCCTCCCAGATTGGGCAGGAGCCGTTTGAAGGCAGCACCTGCCTTCTCCAGTTTGGGGCCCAAACGTCGGAAATGCTCAACGAAGTTCCACCGGCTGTCGAGGACGAGTCCTAGGTACTTCATCGCCCTCTCGACGCCGATGGGAACAACCCCCCCCCCCCACCGTGACTTGGGAGCCTGAAGGTGGCGCGTTCCGAAGCCCATGAAAGCACATGGCCTCGGATTTGTGCAAGGTCACCTCCAGGCCCAGCAGCTAGATCCTCTCGATGATCGTCGCAACCCCGCGCGTCATTATCTCGGCCGCCTCCTGGTGCGACCTCCCTTGTGCCAGAACCAACGTGTCGTCAGCGTAGCAGACCACGCTGACGCCGCTAGGGAGGTCGGCGCGCAGCACCTAGTCGTAGCCGATGTTCCACAAGAGCGGCCCAGAACCGACCCCTGCGGAACACCGCACGACATCTCCCGCCGGGCGAAATCTTATCTTAAAGATCGATGAATGACATTTGGTTACCTTCGATGATTCTAAAACTTCCGTAGTTTTATAAAATAAAGAAAGAAAAAACGTTTATTTCTAATAAATTCTATTTTTAAACAAAAAAAAACGATTCTGACGTTGCTGACAATAAATGACAATAAGTGACCGGTCAAATTGGATAAATGTCCAATATGCTCGGTCAGATTAATCGGTCACATATAACGTGACGGTCACTTTACATCTCTACGCATAACCATTAGAAACGTTCCATATATTTAATTTTTGTACTTTAACGGCAAAAGCACAGCAGACTAAACAAAACACTGAGAACTGAACCGCAATAGACGTGACCATAGGGATAAAAGTGGTGATTCTAATTAGTCCGCATTTAAGTTGTGAGTGGCAAAAATATTAGGTACACGTATTATTATGTAAAAAAACATTAAATAGATGACAAAGTCGTGGTGACTTAGTGGAAGTCGTGGTGGTTTAGTGGGTAGAGAACCAATCTCTCAAGTATGAGCGTGCGGCTTTGATTCCAGGTCTGGCAAGTGCCTGCCAATGCAACTTTTCTAAGTTCGTATGTACTTTCTACGTATATTTTGGATACCAATGACCGTTTTTTGGAGGGGATGTTAAACTGTAGGTTCCGGCTGTCATTGAACATTCTTGGCAGTCGTTATGGGTAGTCAGAAGCCAGTAAGTCTTACCAAGGGGTGTTGGGTTGAGCGGGTAACCGGGTTGTGGAGGTCAGATAGGCAGTCGCTCCTTGTAAAACACTGGTACTCAGTTGCATCGTGACTGGAAGTCGACCCTAACATAATTGGGACAAAGGCTCTGGAGATAATAACGACAATAATTATGAGATACAGGCACCGCAAGACATCTGAGGCTGATGACGGGGAGTAGCGACCCCGCGGGGCTATATATACTGAGTTCTCCAGGGAGTGTATACTGTCCCCCATCTCCGGCCGGTCGGAGTGAACCATGACGGGGGTAGGTCTCACGCCTCTGGCTTGGCTTGGCCGTCCAGAGTGGAGTCGCTAGAGCAGGATTAGTACCCCTGCTCGGAGGGTAGGTGCCTCATGGTAAGCACAGGGAGCGCGTAATCAGCGTTTAAAGTCCACCGAGGTATCCTCACCCTACAGCCGCTCATGTACCTGTTGCCCTCTTGTTGCTATTCAGTGACTGGTTCCCGGGGGCCCAGTAAGTGAGGTGGCAAGTCTCCACCTGCCATTTTTACATGTACCTAATACATTGTCATCCACTAACATCCCATCACAATAGCCCAAGTACTTTTCTTCCATAGTTAGCAATAGTTTAGCACAGAACCGGGGATTGTCTTTTTTTAACGACGTCCACCGGGGATTGTCCTTGGGTTCATTTCTATAGTGTATAAAGGGATAATCGTCGGTTTTGTGTCACCATTTCATTAAAGTTGTCTCAAAAGGGCTTCGGCGTGTTGGCTTCGGCTCCACGTTTACCTCCCAAAAATTCGGAACTCTGTAGTCCCGAGGTCTGGAAGAGACATACAAAATAATAATGAGATATAACGCAACAAAGTCGGAGAGTGGGGGCTCGTGACGCCACGTCTAGGTATGTAAAATTTGTACTAAGCAGTGACTTAACACAAAATTCAAGCGTGTTGTATCTTCGTTATTATTTGTTTGTGAGAGAGAGAAAAGAAAAATACGTGTCCATTATTTTAGGGTTATCTAAAAGACGGACTAATTACCTACTTTTTTTTGATTCGCCATACCTATTTCATAACATTCATTTCTATACATTTCAAGTGCAGTATTGCTCTTGAAGTTCCACAGCAGGTGTTCCAGATCTTCGATGTTTATACGTCAATAGAGAGTGCTTATCAGATTGAACCACTTTTGCTAAAACGTCATGTCTTCATATGCTATAGTCTAGCTGGGCTCCTGGAGTTCCACATCAGGTGTTTTAGAGAGTGCTTATCAGATTGAATAACTTTTGCTAAAACGTCATAGTTCTATATTCTATAGTCTAGCTGGGCCCCTGGAGTTCCACATCAGATGTTTTAGATCTTCAATTTGTATAAGTCAATAGAAAGTGCTTATCAAATTGAACAACTTTTGCTAAAACGCCATACCTGTATATGGTACAGAGAAGCTGGGCTCTTGGGGTTCCACATCAGGTGTTCCAGATCTTAAAATTTATTATCTCAGCTGAAAATGCTCATCACATGAAACAATTTTTGCCATGGCATCATTTTTGTATCTCTTACAGTTTTGTTGGTCTGTTGGTGTTCTGCATCAGGTCTTCAAGTTTCGAAGATACATTATAGCCTATATGTTGACCAGGCTTAATACTGATACAACGAAGAAAAAATCATTGAAATCCATCCAGTAGTTCCGAAGATTAGCGTGTACAAACAAACAGACATACAGACATACAGACATACAGACATGCAGACATACAGACATACAGACAGAAATTTTTTTTTGGATTTGTGCTCCATTACTGTTTCTAAACCCCACCCAATTATTATTTTTTTAAATATATTCAATGTACAGACACAGTTTTTTTACAGATTTATTATATGTATAGAAAAACAGATTTAGAAAAAGTCGCAGGGTTTAAAAGATAAAAATATAAACGTAAAATACACTAATTAGGTCTTAGTTCTTATAGTATGCAGTTTGGGGTCTAGATTTTCACGTTTACACAAACCTTGTAAGTGTCTGCAACATGTTGCCAAGTATCAATGATGTTCCGTTAGTAATTTAAAAGTTATAGGATAATTTACCATGAATAGATCACTGTTTACAAAGCAGTCGAGTATCACGACGTTCTAAAGGAATTGCATGGTAAAATGTATGCCAATAATTTGTTTAATCATTCAACTATTTACTTGCAAAATTTCATGTCATTAAATTCAGTGGTAATTAAAGAAAGACACTTATAATACTGACGAAGCATCGAAAACCTACATAATCCGACCAAGTTCGGATAGCTACAAAAAAGCGGCCGTGCCATTATCTAAGAAACGTTCTTAACTTGGAAGGTTAGTATTTATTAATATGGTACAGTTGCGTACACATTGTTTGATCCACTAAAGTTGCAAAGTGGAACGCTCGTGCATGCCTAGTTCATTGGTTAAATAGTGTAATAAGCTACAATATGATAAATATTTACCTAAACAGTAGTAGATACTTACATGTGGTGATTATTTCATTTCCCTAAGGGGTCTATAGTTAGAATCCTGATCCGTAAATTTTCAATAGAAATTAGCCGTATGAATATTATTTGTCTTAAATAATATATCTAGATTATATCTCAAGTCTCAAGCGCATACTTAAATAAAGTACCTACGTAATTAGTACCTACTTTCTGACATAGTCAAATACATTTAAAAAGTAGGTGTAGAAAAATAAATGACCTATAAATTATATCGAAACAACAATTGTGTTATCAGCTGTACCAATTCAATACCTGTATTATAATGTAAAGAACAATATTAGACGTCCATAGTAACTTAGGCTCAATAAAAATATTTCATGTACAGTGAAAATTCTTACAGTTTTTTGTGTAGTTTAATGTCAGAAGCTTTTCTATGTTTTCCACTTTTGCATTGAACTTCTCAAAACCAAATTATTCCAAATTATTAAAAAAAAACTTAACCTCGATAAGCAAAATAATTAGGGTAGGGTGGTAGCCAATGAACCGCGTGTACAGTATGAACCATAGTACCTACCGGCCATACCTAACGTTGCTAGCTCGCGCAAAAATTATGTCGAGACTCCCTTGCCACGTCATGAAGTTTGGTCTATCCGCCCGTGGGTCTGTCGCGATATACTCACCCGTGAGCCGCGTCTTAGTCTTCTACTCAAGCAAAAACGACAAAAAAAGGTGAGTTTCTTTTTGTTGTTACTTTAATAATCTAACTCTTACTTAAATATGTGTGAATTGTACGTGTAATGTAGATCATTAGGCTTGTCTGAGACTATTTTTTGGAATTAATTCTCAACGGTTTTTTAACCCCCGACGCAAAAACGACGGGGTGTTATAAGTTTGACGTGTCTGTGTGCGTGTGTGTGTGTGTATGTGGCATCGTAGCTCCCAAACGGATGATCCGATTGTAATGCGTTTTTTTTTGTTTGAAAGGAATGTCATTCGAGAGTGTTCTTAGCTATGTTTGGTGGAAATCGGTTCAGGTCTTCAAGGTCATCAGCTCGTTTGTTAGGTGTGATAGGAATGTTACACGCTCAGTTTACTTGCAAGCATATGTGGGATCTGAAATTTGAAATACTAATGTCTTCTGGAACCACTGAGCTGGTCTGCTGTTAGGACACGAAGATAGGAGACGTAACCCTGAACTGCCGTTTAGTAAACCCATCGAGTTTGGGCTCGTTGAATTTGTCTTGACGAGTTCTCTTCATGTTTCTGATTGACGAGAACCTGATGCTGGAAATGGGATGTGGCGGATGAAACCCTGGAATGCCGGAATGAAACGGATAAACCGATTTATATTTTTGCTGAAAATCTAGAATGACCAAAGGTTAATCTTTGTTGTTTCTCAATCTGTGCAATTCTCCCAGAGCTGGTCTGTCATGAGGATTGTTAAACAGCTTCTTTTGGCCGAGATCGCATATAGCGACCCCATCTTAAAATAAAAGAAATTAAATGAAAGAAGGAAAAATTAAGGAGCTCCTTCAAAAAGCATTAAATAAAATTAAATTATAAATTTGAAAAAAAAACCCCGACCCAAAAAAAAGCACGCAATTATTATGACAAAAGGTTAAAAACGCTAAACCCTATAAAAAGCAAAAAATAACTTTTAACACTACGTAAGTACCAACTAAAGCATGTCAGACTAAACTAAATTTTGACGTGTCGGGGGACCGCTTTTTACCTTTAAAAATACTTACATAAATCAAATGATACCTACCTAATTACAACATTCGTATAAAAAAAAACACGTATCTAAACAAAATTGTATAAAAAGTTATAAGAAGTATATGTAATGTAGTAGTATATAATTACTTCTAACGTTAGGCTAATAAATTAGAGCGGTCCCCCGACACGACAAAATTTAGTTTAGTCTGACATGCTTTAGTTGGTACTTACGTAGTGTTAAAAGTTATTTTTTGCTTTTTATAGGGTTTAGCGTTTTTAACCTTTTGTCATAATAATTGCGTGCTTTTTTTTGGGTCGGGGGTTTTTTTAAATTTATAATTTAATTTTTGTATAAAACATGACCTAATATTTCCTAAGAGGGGGTGGGTACGCTGTGAGCCATTTATCCTGGGTAAGCAATGAACCACGGTTCATTGTGTATTGTGTACCACATTTTAGTGCTTTGTATGATATATGAACAGGTGGGAAGTATTATTAGACAGTTAACCTCTAAGTGTTAATGTGAGTACCTATCATTAATTACCATTACCTATTCGTCTATTTCAGCATGGAGGAAAGCACGTAAAAAGGGTATCACACCGCGGAAGCTACACAAAGAGGTATAGAAAAAACACTTGTCAGGATTAAGCATTCGAAAAGCAGCAAAAACTGCAACCTTTTCTATCCAATATTGCGACAGACGAAGTGCTTGTGCGAAGATATGTCACAAACAAAGTACAGGAACAATCCGTCTTGTAGACAAGAGCCCCATTATGATGCAAGTAATTTTTTTACTGCCCAACATGAAGACAGCATAATGAAATGTTGATTGTTACAATTTGTTATTTGGACAATAAAAATACATAAGTCTGAATGTGATAGAGAATCACATTCAGACTTATGAATGGTCCCGGTGACTGTAAGCTTGTTCAGACTGATTTGGCTAACATAGAAAATTGGTGCACAGCTAACTGTATGACCCTAAATCCCCAAAAATGCTTTTTCATGCGATTTTCTAGAAAAAAAACGTCCTTCCCTACTACTTACACAATATGTAATACTGCATTAAAAAGAGTAGATGAAATGCGTGATCTAGGTGTACTGATAGACGCCAAACTTAATTTCAAAGCACATATCAATGATGTTGTAAAAAAGTCCGCACAGATGCTAGGATTCGTGAAGCGTAACGCTCGTGGCTTCCAATTACCAAAGACACGAATAGTCTTATTTAACACCTTGGTACGTAGTCGGATAGAGTATGCAAGTGTAGTTTGGAACCCTTTCTACGCAGTACATTCGCAAAGAGTCGAGGGAGTACAAAGAGCTTTCAGCAAACATCTAGCGTTTAATTCAAATAAAATAAGCCATCGATGTCCGTACATACAGCGCTTGCAGTCCTTCAAAATGAAGACACTGCGTGACCGACGTCGTTTGCGTGATCTCATATTTCTTTATAAGATTGTGAATGGACACACAAAATGCAGCGACTTAACAGAACGCATCCTCTACTCAGTCCCTTCGAAGCCTCCCAGACATCCTAATACCAGAATGTTTTTCATCCCTAAAGTCAAAAGTAACCTAGGCCTTAACGCTCCCCTACTCAGGATTTGCAATGAGTTTAACAGTCTTTGTAAATTAACGAATACCGACATTCATGTTTGTTCCATTAAAAAATTTAGAAAAACTATCTCAGAGATATGGGAATGCAATTAATAGCAATAAATATTAAAATAGTTTATTCTAGTTCTTAAGTCACACTTGCTCAGAAATACTAATAACGTTTGTTAAATATTAATAGTGTTGTTGTTATAAATGATGTGTATACCTGTAATAGGCATACATACCAGTAATGTAATTTTTAACGTATTTTTATAACTTCTGTGTATGTATTGCTGTTGGTGTACCTAATAAATAAATAAATAAATAAAAACACGTCGACTTTATAATGCTAAGAGCATTTTAATTCATATAAATATACAAGTACAAAATGTTTTTTCTTTTTTCCCGGAAAGAGTTTGTGCGTAACTTTTAAGATGTTCATAATTATTGTTAAAAATTAAGTTTTAAGGCTGATTTGTTGGTTCTTATATGTATGTATAACACGAAACTTAATAATTATAAAAAGTTATAAATAGTGTATTTATTTTTCTTTATAAAATTAAATTATAAATTAAAAAAAAACCCCGACCCAAAAAAAGTACGCAATAATTATGACAAAAGCTTAAACACGCCAAACCCTATAAAAAGCAAAAAATAACTTTTAACACTACGTAAACTAAATTTTGTCGTGTCGGGGGACCGCTCTAATTCATTACTTTAGATACGTGTTTTTTTTAAACGAATGTTGTAATTAGGTAGGTATCATTTGATTTATGTAAGTATTTATGAAGGTAAAAAGCGGTCCCCCGACACGTTTGGGTCGGGGGTTTTTTTAAATTTATAATTTAATTTTATTTCATGCTTTTTAAAGGAGCTCCTTAATTTTTCCTTCTTTCATTTAATTTATTTTATCTTAAGATGGGTCGCTATATGCGATCTCGGCCAAAGGAACCTGCTTAACAATCCTCATAACAAATTGGCTCTGGGAGAATTGCACAGATTGAGAAACAATAAAGATTAACCTTTGGACATTCTAGATTTTCAGCAAAAATATAAATCGGTTTATCCGTTTCATTCCGGCATTTCAGGGTTTAATCCGCCACATCCCATTTCCAGCGTCAGGTTCTCGTCAATCAGAAACATGAAGAGAACTCGTCAAGACAAATTCAACGAGCCCAAACTCGATGGGTTTACTAAAAGGCAGTTCAGGGTTACGTCTCCTACCTTCGTGCCCTAACAGCAGACCAGCTCAGTGGTTCCAAAAGACATTAGTGTTTCAAATTTCAGATCCCACATATACTTTCTGAAAGTTGGATTTTATTAACTGTAAAAGGGTATCTAAGATTTTATTCAAATATTTACATAATATTTACATTAATTTTAAAAATTAAAAATAAACTTATATATACAACTTAAAACTAATACATAGCATCAAAAAATTGCTCCTCATCGCTGTCACCGGGTAATGTACAAACCCGACACCAACCACCGATCCTTTCTGGCAAAAATTATCTAAATTAAAAAACTCAACTCCGGTATTAAAGCGGGTTCCCCGTGGAGCCAGGCCCCTGGTTGCTCAACACTTGGCAGGTTGTGTTCGCCTGGCTGCACGGGAGAACTCGCAACGTGCTTGGGAGCAATTGCTCACCTTCCCATATAGAGTTTTACACGTTCAGAAAAATTTGGCAAACAAAAAGTCCTTGACAAAACAAATTAAAGACAACTGCGTAAGTTTAGGCCAAGAAGATTTCGATACCAAATTACCGACCCAAAGAATTTCTAATATACCCCGCCTAGTGGAATCAAAGCTAGGCGAGGGTGACATTCGGGGGGCTGCTAGAATTCTCTTTAGCAGTGATGTGGTGGCTCCGTGTTCTCCAGACACGCTCTCCGCTCTGGAGAGTAAACACCCAGCCCCAGCAGATGGCCTCTCTTTTCCCGACCCTCCTGATTCAGACGCACATACCCTCACAATTTCAGGTCGACACCTGGTCACAGCCATAGGCTCCTTCAGGAGCGGCTCCGCAGGCGGCCTCGACGGCTTGAGTCCGCAACACCTGAAGGATCTCACCTGCCCAAGCGCCGGGGAAGCAGGTGAGTCGCTCTTGAAGGAGCTTACGGCCCTGACCAACCTTATGCTCTCCGGCAAGGTGGACGAAACCGTCATAGACGTTTTGTATGGAGCAAACCTCTGTGCTTTGCGCAAGAAGGATGGCGGTATTCGTCCAATTGCCGTGGGGACCACTTATCGTCGTATGGCAGCCAAAATCTGCTGTAAATTTTATAGTGAGGACGTTTCGGAAAAATTTCAGCCCCTGCAGCTAGGTTATGGCTCGAAAGGGGGCTGCGAGGCTGCCGTACACGCCCTGTCGACCTACCTAAATTATGGGAACGGAGATGTCATCTTGAAGGTTGACATTAAGAACGCATTCAACTCGGTGAACAGGGACACCTTGCTGGCAGAAGCCAAAAAAGAAATACCCCAAATTTTTAGTTTCCTCTGGCAGTGCTACAGACATCCAACCAAATTACTTTATCGGGACAACCTATTAGAATCCGCTGTTGGCTGTCAACAAGGTGATCCCCTCGGGCCTGTGATCTTTAGTTTGGCAATTAACCCAATAATTCGGCAACTAAATTCTGAATTTAACGTCTGGTATCTCGACGATGGGACCCTGGGAGGCAACAGAGATACCGTACTTAATGATTTCATTTTCCTAAGAGACAAACTCCATAACATTGGCCTTGACCTAAACATTTCCAAATGCGAACTATTTATATCTGACACAACCGACAGACAGACGACACTCCAAAATTTTAACGCAGTAGCCGATGGCATAAAAATAATAGACAAAAGTTCTCTTTGCCTCCTGGGGTCACCAGTACTAGAAGAGTCATTTTCGGATTTTATTGAGAACAAAATTCAAAATTTCAATGATATTTCGGAAAGGTTATTCAAAATTAATATACATTCAGCCATCACCATCCTACGATACTGCTGCTTTGGCCCCAAATTAACCTACATCTTGCGTGCTTCTCATTTATGGAAGCACATCAACCTTTTGGATCAAATTGATAAAATAATTCGACACACACTTTCATCAATTTTAAATGTGGCCTTGGACGACAAAGCTTGGTCTCAAGCTACACTTCCCATCCGTATGGGAGGGCTTGGCGTCCGCAAAATTTCCAGTATTAGTTTACCGGCATTTATTTCCTCCGTCCATGGCACTGACAAATTGATCAGGAAAATCCTACCTATTACACTGATCAATTTTGAGGTGCCATGCCTGGCGGAGGCTATTAATGCCTGGAAAGTCACATGCCCGAATACCGATCTACCCGCCAACCCATCCTCCCAGAGACAGTGGGATGAGCCGCTCTGCAGAGTAATACGGAAAAATCTCATTGATACGTCAATTACTTCTGCGGAGCGAGCACGCCTACTGGCTGTGGGTGAATGGGAGTCAGGTCTTTGGCTTCACGCATTTCCGTCGGCAAACATAGGCACCATGTTTGACGACACCACTTTCAGACTCGCTGTCTGCCTGCGTCTGGGTGCTTCATGCTGCACTCCTCACCGCTGCCACTGCGGGGAAGCTGTCAACAGCCTCGGTCACCACGGCCTGTCGTGCAGCCGGAGTGTGGGCCGCATACCACGACATGCGAATATCAACGACGTGATCCGTCGGGCTCTTGTTGCCGTCGGCGTGCCAGCCGTACTTGAACCAAATGGTTTGGCACGCGACGATGGCAAGAGACCAGACGGCATGTCGCTATTTCCGTGGAAGATGGGTAGGACTTTAGTGTGGGACGCGACCTGCGTCGACACTCTTGCGCCATCCCATCTTCCTAGAACTGCGTGTTGTGTCGGCTCCGCCGCTTCACAAGCAGAAGACCTCAAACGGCGCAAATATAGTAGCCTTATCGGGAATTACATGTTTGAGCCGTTTGGGGTTGAAACTCTCGGGCCGTGGGGTCCGAGTGCTCACGCGCTTGCAAAGGAAATTTCTAAGCGCCTTGTTGACACTTCTCGTGACCCAAGGGCTGGCTTTTATTTCGCACAGAGGTTGAGCATTGCCATCCAACGTGGCAATGCTGCCAGCCTTCTGGGTACATTACCCGGTGACAGCGATGAGGAGCAATTTTTTGATGCTATGTATTAGTTTTAAGTTGTATATATAAGTTTATTTTTAATTTTTAAAATTAACATATACTTGCAAGTAAACTGAGCGTGTAACATTCCTATCACATCTAGCAAACGAGCTGATGACCTTGAAGACCTGAACCGATTTCCACCAAACATAGCTAAGAACACTCCCGACTGACTGACATACCTTTTAAACAAAAAAAAACGCATTACAATCGGATCATCCGTTTGGGAGCTACGATGCCACATACACACACACACACACACACACACACACACACACACACACACACACACACACACACACACACACACACACACACACACACACACACACACACACACACACACACACACACACACACACACACAAACACACACACAGACACGTCAAACTTATAACACCCCGTTAAAAACAAATGATAATGTTTTTTTTTATATCACCGTGATTCATTGTGTACCACATGGTTCATTTAATACCACCCCCCCGGTTCTTTGTGTACCCCTAGGAGTACGCTATGAACCATTTCTCATGTTTTAAAAAAACATGTATAAATCAGGCAACAGCAAATGTTTTCCACTTATTTCAACACAATTTGAGCTTATTAAATAACCTATCATTTGAGACAAAAATATTTTCTTAGACTAAAAATGAGCGCGCTAGAGATCTCCAAACTTTTGGTGGTTCAATGGCTACCCCCCTACCCTACTTATTTAATGATATTTTTTTTTGGAAAAGTTCTAGATAACAATTAAATATTTTATAAGAAGTTAGTATTTTATATTTAAATTGATGTAGTAATGAACTTTGTGTTCGTGAGAATTTAGTTTTAAAAGTTGATTGGGTGGGCCGAAACCTGACATTGTTCTTTTAGGATGTTACCTAAATATATTGCACGGCCGCTTTTTTATGGCTATCCGAATTGGTCGGATTATGTAGGTTTTCGATGCTTCGTCAGTATTATAATTGTCTTTCTTTAATTACTGAATTTAATTACATGAAATTTTGCAAGTGAATAGTTGAATGATTAAACAAATTATTGGCATACATTTTAACATGCAATTCCTTTAGAACGTCGTGATACTCGACTGCTTTGTAAACAGTGATCTATTCATGGTAAATTATCCTATAACTTTTAAATTACTAACGGAACATCATTGATACTTGGCAACATGTTGCAGACACTTACAAGGTTTGTGTAAACGTGAAAATCTAGACCCCAAACTGCATACTTTAAGAACTAAGACCTAATTAGTGTATTTTACGTTTATATTTTTATCTTTTAGGCTCAATTCACACCAAAAGAGCGGCGAAGGGCAGCGAAGCGAAGCGCGGTTTGAGTGTCATTTGAATTTTTACTTTATTCCCATTACTATAATGTATATTTTCGCATGAGAAACTCGAAAGAGTCGCGCGGATGCCGGCGGCGCCGCGGGACTTCCCGCGGCGCGACTCGTTCGAGTTTCTCACAATTTTTACACAATTTTATTTCTACACAATTTTTTTTACCATACACAATTATAGGACGTCTTACACTAATTATCTGCATACTTAAAATCTTTCAATTCAACAAAATTCCGCTGCGCGAACGCACACGTCACGAACTGCTGAAAATAAAACTCGTCCATATTTTATCATCTTTTTATTTCGATGTTTAAATAAATACAGATGTAGTAAATACGCAGGATCTAAAAATAAAGTACCTTAGATTTATAGTAAAAAAAATGATAAAATAATAAGTTTATAGGAATTACAGTACCTAGTTATATACCTACATTTTTTAAATTTATACTGTTGCCCGACCATCTACGGCCAATCAACATATGCATAGCACACATATCCTATAAACTAGGTACCTGTGTATCACGACAAAGCTTTTTTACGAAAGATTTTGGGCTCGCAGATTTTATCATCGCGTATGCGCTCGTCTTGACTACGCTCTCACACAATTTTTTATCGTAAGTTAAAATTATGAAATTCATTGAAAAAGGAAGAGGGAATATACCAAAAGTTTGAGTAAAATGAAACAGCGAGGCGAAGGGATCGAATATCAACAATGGTTTACTTAGATTTGCGGCAAAACTTCATTTTTACGCCTTATCCACTTTCCCAATTGAGATCCCGTTTTCCCAGATAGATAGGTACGTTCTCTTCCTTTTCAGATAGGTTTCATCTATATATTTTTTTTGCCATTTCCAAATTATTTATCCTTGGTCTAAGTTCACCGTTTATTATGAATTTTCACGTTCAATTTTCAAAGTTAACCTAAACAGTTATTTGAAAAAAAAAAAAAACGGACGTTTATGTTATCGGTGAAAATGGGCCAGATAATCACAGAAGTAATCAAAACGAAGATTTCATCATACAAGAATCAATGCTGCCAACAGTGTAATAACTTTACTTTCCAACGCAAGGTTTTTACTCACAAATTACAATTTTAATCGAATAGTTTTTTTTTTTTAGTTTTTTTCAAAAAACAGAAAATACTATTTAAAAAAAACTTGGAGAGTAAAGTCCAGAGTTGGCATCATGTCCACACTTATACATTTATTTAATGGATGCTAATTGACTTATACCTAATAGTTATAATTTCATTATATTTTTTGACAAAATAAATGCTTAGTATAAAACACATTTCTATTATGCTATAAAAAAAATAAGCTTTCAAATTTTAATAAATAAAAAAAAATATTTTGGGGACACACATACAACAACCGTGTTTTTTTGCTCATTTTCTAAATAATGGTACGTACGGAACCCGTCGTGCGCGATTCCGAATCCGCACTTGGCCAGTTTTTAGTATTTATTTCACAAGTTTAGTATTACGTTTGTATGGAACCCCTACGAGTGAAAGCCTCCTCCAAGAAACATACCAAATATATAATTTTTAAAGTCATGCAATTTTTCCTTAGGTACATTTATACACGATCATTTTTATCTCCACTTTTAAGAACATTCCCTGTAATCAATTAACTTTTAACACACATTCCTTGTTCTACCTAGGCATACCTATATATAGTACTAAACATTTTTGGTTCCTTTAATAATTGGAGAGCTATTCCGATTATAACTTGACTACGATTTATTTATCTATGGTAATTGTTTTGTGTTTATAAAGGCTCCTAAAGCATTGAATCGATTTGAAAGCTACCCTCTTCCCGAACTTTTAGTTCCTTTATTTGCCTGCTGAATATGAGGCAAGATATGAAGAAACGTAATTGTATTTTAGGACCTATAATTGTAACCATATTTCAAGCATATTTGTAATTCAGAATTGCGCTTTGAAACAATTCATTTCAATTCCCTCAATACCTATACCTCAATATCTATACCTCAATACATATACCTATTGAGTGTTCGATTAGTTACATAAAATTTTACATATAACATTTATTCTATAAAATATAAAAAAAATATATCTAACGTTTAAAAATAATATAAAAATTTATTTTAACATTAAAGACGTTGTGATATTGTAAAGAAAGGTATTGCCAAAGAAAGTTTTTAACTTTTTAAAGACCCAAGACTTTAAGAGCCATTTTAGCGGCGGCCCGTTTTGCTTGAGCCTTGTTTCGACCAATACCATAGACTGTGTGTTGCCAGTCATTCTTCGTGATTGTAACCCCTATCCGTATCTTTGGAATGTCAGGATCGATGACTTCTGGTTTCCTGAAAAGATGAAAGTATTTGTTAAGTTATTGAATTTGAACTGTTTGTTAAGGCCACGCTCAGCAAAACGCATGTCCAGCGAGGTGGGATGCCATAACAGAGGTAGCTCAGGCGCCTTACCGTAGCTCCTTCATACATCTGTCTGTCAAAGCTCTTGATGGATTAATGACATAATTTTTTAAAAAATAGCGGATTCCAAAGGTGTCTGAGGAGGAGTAACGTGCCTGCTGTGACGGCGACGGCCACAGATCAGAGTTCCAGTCAGAAATTTATTTTATATCTAATTTTAACAATTGGTTGGAAATATTTAAATTGTCATGGATTTCCGCAAAGTAACGTCTGATTGAATACACATACTTCATATTTTAAATGCACGTGGCGCAAGTGCAAAAAATATTCCTATCTGATAAATGTTATCGGTCGTTTTAAATCGTAACTTGCTATGTTATCATTTCAAATAAATAAATACGATACAAATCTAATATTTAAGATGTATATTAGAAGCATAAGCATATTAGAAGCGAATTGTTCCTTCTTTACTTACTAGGGCCACCAAGAGCCCATTCATTTGTACTAATGTAAGGGAAACCGGAGCCATCCAGAAAAATCACTAATATAAAAAAATAAAAAAGCTAAGCTCACCTGAAAGTGGGGCACGCGTGTATTTTCTCGTACAATATTTTAACGGGCTGTTGCGGTATACGGCACGAGAAGTCATGTATTTCCTTACACATTATGCGGTAAACTACCGACCATACCACTTGTAGATCGCCGCCGCAGTCCAAATATATCGCGCCCACTAGCGCTTCGAATATGTCACTCAGTACCTGGTAAGTATTAAGAACATATTATTAAAACACTTGCCTACAGTATATAAAGCAAAATTTAAAATATTGTTCTGTGTAAAAGGGCCAATTTTTACCAACAAACAACAAATCGAAAATGGTCCAAGGAGTATTTATAGTGTGAAATTTCTGTTGCTAATAAAATTGACAACCTAAGCAAAATTGGAAAGAAGTACTTTCCATTTTAAAAACCATTTAAAATTGGGACATTTAATGTTTTCCCCTTCATAGAGACCTGAAGCCGACCTTCATGTAACTGAATCTTAAATCTATACAAATATAAAAAAGAGGGTTTTTTTTGTACTCTTAAGGCTCCGAAACTACTTTAACTTTACCGTTTTTTTAAATTATTTCATTAAAATCAAATCAAAATCAAAACTCATTTATTCAAACTTGGCTGCAAAACAGCACTTTTCGAACGTCAAAGTTTGAACGTCATTGTTGGGAAGCTGCACTGTTCCTGAGTAATATAGGCAGTATATATTTTCTCCAGGTATGGACTGACAAAAAATAGACCATAGTATTTTATAAACAAACTAGTAGTTACCTTAGGCACTTCAATATATTCCGCAAGACTACATTCTTCCTCGTCCATCATATAGAGTACATCTTCAACAATCTCGTGGTCCCTCTGTATTTGATGCTCGACGAACGTCATGATAGCCGTGTCTAAAGTCGGGTTTAGCTCGGAGCAAAGGAATCTGAAACACAACATTAGGTATAATTTGTCACGTCAAATAACGTTTGTTCTAAAAAGTTTTCTATTAGTACGGAAAATGGAAAGATGAAAGGACATGAAATAAGGCAGGTAGGTCAGGACTCCTGACTCAGAAGGTTTTTTCTAGATCAATTACGTTAATTGGGCGTTTTAAAAACGATCGGTTACTAGCGAACTAACGAGGCGTTCGGGTTAATTGAGAGGAAATTTCGTTTTAATCTACGGAGAAAGTAGAAAATTTGTTGCATGTGAAAAAGCGCGATCCATGAGTATTTTGTGGTCTGCAATCAATATACCTACTTATTTGGAAGAATTATTAATCCGACTGTATAAAATGTTGTTCAAAATTAAAAAGTCACATTTACATAAACGGATTAATTTATTGAAGATCGATATTAAATCCGTTAGTTATTGCCTTCAGCATAGGTGTCGAATAAATTTGTATCTTCATTCTAGAGGTACATGGCAGTATTATATTAACATCTAAAATTCATAATTCATAATACAGTCGACTCTCGTTAATTCGAAACTCGAGGGACTCTTAAAATATTACGAATTATCGAGTTTTTCAAATATTAAATGGTTCGAAATTTGTGAGAAAAAATAAATAAAACTTCGAATTATTAAGTGTTGATCAATTATTATTTGTTAATTGCTATTTTATAAAAATGTCAAAAGTTTAAAGACACATTTGTGTGCATATACTTATGTATTCATAATATGAATGAATTAATCTTTCGAAACAGCTCCGTCATACTGCTTCAAAACAGATTGCTGCTACTCAGACTGCTCTCTGACTCTGACTTACAATCTTTCCGCCTCTTCCTCTCTGCAACTTTGAATTCTCGAGTGTTGGACGACTAAGAATTCAAATTAACGCGTCGTTTTGTTATATAGCAATGCTTTTTTCGTTCGAATTACCAAGTGCATAAAAATGTATTGGTTTAGTTCGAAATATAAAGAGATTTTGTAGGGAACTCGTGATAACTTTGAATTAACGAGAGGTTCGAAATATCGCAGGTTTGAATTAACAAGAGTCGACTGTATTTATATATTCGAATATAAATAAATCGCTCCAAAAATTAAGCTGCCGGCTCAAACTGAAGATTAGAACGGTAAATAAATACCTAAGCGCGTACACATTTTTCAACAACCACTTTTTATATTTTCGTATTTATTCTAAATTTCAATTGAAATCGGGGTGTTTTTTTCCTATATCGCTTGCACACTCTCAAAAACTTTTGTTTATATGGTTCCATTTCATGCCAAACTTGGAAAATAGCTGGACTCGCTGTAAGGAAATATGTACTATGTTTGACGAGAGCCATCAAATTATTTTGAACTATACTTACTTGTGCAGTCCAAGTTTGACCACATACGAGGCAAAAGTGACATTATTCACTAGCGCTGATCTTAAGTCGGTCATTTCACCAGGCTTCAATTCCCCGCAATGTTCAAAAATGTGTGATGTTATTAGGAAATCCAAAATGGCGTCGCCTAGGAACTCCATACGTTCGTAGGAACGAGTCAGTCGGTTCCGAATATATGATGGATGCGATAATGCCTGTAAAAAGGATAAATAATAAATTAGATGAAAAAAAACGAGTGGCAGAAAATAATCCTTATTAATGTTATAAATGCGAAAGAGAGTTTATTTGTTCGTTTGTTAAGTTTTAAGTTAAAATGCTGAATCTTTTTGGCGTGAACATAAGTGGTCCCTTGGAGATAGGCTAGGCAGAGATAAAACAAATTAACAATGAGATAGTAATAAAATAGCTTTTAATCCCGGTGCGGGAAGTGCTAGTCTCAGGAAATAAGTAGCTTAAAGAAAAACAATGTTTCATGAATATAATTTACCTCCAATAGGAAAGACGGGTCATTAAACTTGTAGTTTAAGATTTTCTCAACATCATCTCTGCAATAGCTCAATAGGAAATCGATGTCTTGCTCGGTCGCTTTCTTATCTGTAATGGCGGTCGGTACTCTCAAGTGTAAATACTCTGCAAAGTCATCCTGGAACAAGACAATGTACTTAAGTTTGGGGACTACGTATCCATAGAACAGTAACGAAAATTTCAAGTACGTCAAGATTTAAGGATGGGAGTGGGTTGTACTATTTATACCCTTTGTACTATTTATACTTCTGTCATGTGTTTACTGTGTACATAAATGGTACATAAAAAATATGTATATTAATGAAAAAAATCTAAATGAATCAACCTTTAAGAACATTACAGTTTAACAATATTGCACAGTTCAGATGAACAGAGAACTGACAATCAAGGTAATTCAACACAATTCATTTCAATTCAATTCGGGACAAGCAGTTCAATAAATATTTAAATATGTACTTATCGTTTATGCGATAATTTTATTTTTAGCTACCTACATGTTCTTCAAAAAACATTTGCAGCAGTGGGACAATTAATCCTTTTAATACCATTTTTTGTTCGTCAAAATCTGTTATAACGACATCGAAGGGACTACTCATATTTAGTCGTAAAAACCGATAGTTGTTATAGTATATAGCATTCAGCCAGGACCTTATGTAACCGGTATGTTATTCTAAATGATGTCGCCATAAACTGTTTTGACTGTATTTATAAATATAAACATAGGTACCTGTGGGGGTATGATCTTCATCCACTCGACGACTTTGATGGCCCCTATCAGTCCACCGCTCAATAAGTAGGTGCCGATGAGTGCTTCAACGCAATCAGCCACTGACTGGAAAAGGAAGGTAGGTACTGTTCAGATGTTCAGTCAACAGTGTATATGTAAATCTGTACTAATCGTTCTATACTTACTAATATAATAAAATGAAATGGAATAATTTTTGTGTAAAGGTTCCGAAACTATTGAAACAATTTGAAAAATTATTTCACTGTTGGGATGCTATACTATTCCCGAGTAACATAGGCTATATCTTATCTGGATACGGACGGGACATACGGACGGGACTACATCCCGGGACGTGGATGAAACTGTGGGAAACTTGCTATAGTTCGGCCATTCAGAGAATGCGTTCCTGACACGTCGCGATTGAACTGACGACGTAACTTTGCAATGGCGTTGCAGTTACGATAAAAATATTTTTGCTGGTTGTTTACCGTTTTAACAATTGAGGAGCATTAAAACAACATTATTATATCAATAATCAATGAATGTTATAATTTTGTGCCAAACTGAGTGTCAAATAACTTGGTAAACAATATTTTTCTAAATCTATACTGCGCTATTACAAGGTTATGTCAGCGGTTTATATTTTGTAGTGCTGTGCTAAAAATAACAGGCAAGTATCGTAATCTGTTCTTATACAGTTATAATATAAAATAATACGTTTTGATTTTCTTTTTAAGAATTGGAAAATAATGGACTATAAGACTTAATTATAACTTTTATGAAATATAAAAATAAAACTATGACCAAACCGCATTTTTATACTTAGATTAAAAATGGTAACCCCAAATGGCGTTATGGGCCGCCATTTTGTGACGCTAAAACAGTCGTCCGTTGTCGTTTCGTGCGCATAGACCACGTTTTTCAAGTGTTTTCGATCTGTTTTTATTTGATTACCCGGCTTTTGTTAGACCGAGATATCAGGATTGATTCTGTTATTGATAATAATATAATTATACATGTAGGCGAAGATGATGATGAAGACACCACCTCCTCAAGCAAATCGGAGTCTGATTAATATTCTGTTCGCACATTCAATTCAATGTACTTGTAACAAAGAATAAATAAAACAATTTTATTATATGAATATTACCTTTTTTTGGTTCCCACTTAAATAACTAAAATATAAAACAAATGATTCCGCCAATTTAAAACGAAAATAATCTTAAAATAATGCGGCGGTTCATTTTGAAGGAACGGTAACGAACTCAGTGTTATGTTGTGCCCATCACTAGTCGTGACTAACTGATAGGTGTCAGGAACGCATTCTCTGAACGGCCGAAGTATAATTAGAATCACTACTTTTTAACCCTGTCATCACGCCTATTGACTTATAAACATATTTGTTAACATATGGGTAACAAACAAGTTGAATGACAAGAAACATTTTGGTTCGTTGTACCATTATATGCAACACTATACTTCGGCCGTTCAGAGAATGCGTTCCTGACACCTATCAGTTAGTCACGACTAGTGATGGGCACAACATAACACTGAGTTCGTTACCGTTCCTTCAAAATGAACCGCCGCATTATTTTAAGATTATTTTCGTTTTAAATTGGCGGAATCATTTGTTTTATATTTTAGTTATTTAAGTGGAAACCAAAAAAAGGTAATATTCATATAATAAAATTGTTTTATTTATTCTTTGTTACAAGTACATTGAATTGAATGTGCGAACAGAATATTAATCAGACTCCGATTTGCTTGAGGAGGTGGTGTCTTCATCATCATCTTCGCCTACATGTATAATTATATTATTATCAATAACAGAATCAATCCTGATATCTCGGTCTAACAAAAGCCGGGTAATCAAATAAAAACAGATCGAAAACACTTGAAAAACGTGGTCTATGCGCACGAAACGACAACGGACGACTGTTTTAGCGTCACAAAATGGCGGCCCATAACGCCATTTGGGGTTACCATTTTTAATCTAAGTATAAAAATGCGGTTTGGTCATAGTTTTATTTTTATATTTCATAAACGTTATAATTAAGTCTTATAGTCCATTATTTTCCAATTCTTAAAAAGAAAATCAAAACGTATTATTTTATATTATAACTGTATAAGAACAGATTACGATACTTGCCTGTTATTTTTAGCACAGCACTACAAAATATAAACCGCTGACATAACCTTGTAATAGCGCAGTATAGATTTAGAAAAATATTGTTTACCAAGTTATTTGACACTCAGTTTGGCACAAAATTATAACATTCATTGATTATTGATATAATAATGTTGTTTTAATGCTCCTCAATTGTTAAAACGGTAAACAACCAGCAAAAATATTTTTATCGTAACTGCAACGCCATTGCAAAGTTACGTCGTCAGTTCAATCGCGACGTGTCAGGAACGCATTCTCTGAATGGCCGAACTATAGTCCACATTTTAAATTGGCAAAAAATATTGGACACGTATTTTTTATTTTTACAAAACATTTACCGTCTTACCAACAAACTTTTAAACGTCAGTTTAAGACTTGTCTAAAAAAATGACAAATTATGACGTTGACATATGGTTCATTTTGCAGCCACAATTTTTTTAGACAAGTGTAAAACAGAAGTTTAAGTTTTTGTAGTAAGGCCATTAATATTTACTAAGATCGGTAAGAGGTATCAGAAGTGACGTGACACAAAATTCAATTGTGTTGTATCTGCGTCGTTAGTTGTTTTTGTGAGAAAAGAAGACGGACCACTTATTATTTTACATTTAACATGCCTATTCTTCCCACATTCCTAATCACTTTCATGTATGATTCACAAGATTTCGTCAGATTAAAATGGATAATTAGTAGGTGGGTTCATAGTCCAAAAAACATAGTGGAATATATTTTGCACGTGGAAACAGTTTTTATTATCTTCCACATTCGGCCAATCGAATGGATGTCAGCGCCCTGTGTCGAAAATGGCACGTGTAAACGATTCCGCAACGAATATACACAGAAAAAATATTAAGATGTTCTCTTCAGTACTAAAAATGGATTAGGCGGTTTTTGTCTCAAGGATTTCGAGCAAGTTTTTTTTTTAAATTAGAATTACAGCGGCATACATTTTTTAAATTAGAAGTCGTGGTGGCCTAGTGGGCAAAGAACCAACCTCTCGAGTGTGAGGGCGCGGGTTCGAATCCAGGTCAGGCAAGTACCAATGCAACTTTTCTAAGTTTGTATGTACTTTCTAAGTATATCTTAGACACCAATGGCTGATAAAAAAGGTGAAGGAAAACATCTTGAGGAAACCTGGACTATATAGTCTGAAATCACCAACCCGCATTGAGCAAGCGTGGTGATTAATGCTCAATCCTTCTCCCTGTGAGAGGAGGCCTGTGCCCAGCAGTGGGACGATAAAAAGGCTGTAACTGTAACAGCGGCATACACACCGGAGGCAAAAAAAATCGATGTGCTATTGATGATTGATGTACATTTCCACAGCCGAGACTCACTAATTTAGCGTGCCTTTCGAAACACGGAAGAGATCGACGGCGTCAAGCGTTACTTAACCTTATATGTAGATATGTATGATCGATGGACCCGATCGATTGGTCCACCGAGAATATCGTTCAACATAAAGGGCTCGATCCTGGCAATTGCTAGATGAGGCAAGTTACTGGTACCCACAATTCTACTGGTAATCATAACAATGGTCGGGCCACGTATTTTTTCACCATTTGCGTAAAATGTGCTACAGGCAGATGAATTACATGGTCGTTGAAGCAACATCTCGATTAACATAGAACGACTACAATTTATAATTTATTATACCTAAAAAATCTGTTAGAGAATAAAAACGTGTATAAATTATATTTATAAATAAATGCTCTTTTGCATTAAGGAACACATCAAGACAAAAAATAAAGCTAGGTACAAAGAAGGCGAGAATTAAGTTCTAGGCATATAATCCGCTTCAGAGTTAAAATAAAACTTTCGAGAACTAACTAAAACCACAGCTAAAACTATGAAGATTTTATTAACAAGTTCAGTGTTTGTACAGGCAAGGCAAGGAACAAGTTCAATGTGACTAAGGTGGTACTATCAAGCACATGCGTATAATAAACTAATTTGCCTAGGTATAGGTACCTAAATCATTTGAAAATGTCAAGACAACAAAGATTTCCCCCTTTACAGCGCATACCGTACTTATAACCATTCAATTTATTATTACGTAACATGACCTTTATGACATTGTTCTTAATTACCAACATACTTCTCCTTGAAACAAGCTTCAATTTAGCGTAGCAAAACCTGATACATACCATATGCTGCGTGATTGCTCGAAAGAGTTACCGTGGTCCTCGTACCTATATAAGGGTCTTAAGAAGGAACATGGCGGGTTTAAGTCAATAAGATTCTGGCAGTTTCTTACGCTGCACCCACAGTAGGAGGGGTAATTTGATGATATACCAACAAAAAAAATTAAATACCTTATCGGGCACGGCCTGGGAATGAACATACAGCTGCATTGCATTTTGAGCTCGGTCACGGGGTTCGATCTCCGCGGCACCATCACAATCGGTGTATCTATCCCGAACCATATCCATGCTTTCCTTCGATAGATTGCCATCAAGGACTTCAGAATGCGGGAATTGTACTCCGATCAGGAATATCGGACGAATCTGAAAATGAATATAGTTTTTTGAATTTTGAATTGTGATCATAAACGAAGTCAGGCTGATTAAAAATCTATAATGATATTTGCCTATGTTAACATTATGTAAGTAACAGTGAACGTCCAAATGAAATGGTATTTATTAAAAGAAGGCTTACAACAGCGCTTTTCGAATGTCAAAATTACATGAGACAGCCTGTGGCTGAAAAGATGAAGAAGATCCGTGATCATTAAAAACGATCTGGTAACTAAAGGCTCAATGATTTATACCTCCCCACCTCCATTGCAACGAAAATTCTAGTCTGTGTCAGATTATGTTCTAATTAATACTCCGACGTCGGTATAGTATGTATAGTCTATGTAATATTCTAGAGAAGTTAAACGAGTTCTAAAGTTATGCCCTAACAATAATGTTTTGATACTCCCGCAGTACTTCCCGAACAAACAAAAGTATTCTATTTCCCACAGTTATGTAGGTAACTTGAGCAAGATAAGAATTCTTAGCATACGAAGCGTATTTTTTTACTTATTTCTGAAGTGGTTTAAAAATATTTTATTCGATATCAGTTAACTGAGAGTTTATCAGGCTTGCAATGTTGTTTTTTTTGTGTGTTACCCACATAATTAAATACTTAGTCCATCGATTTGGTGTGTAATTTAGTAATATTACAATAATGGACGTACCGAGAAAACTGACTGTCAATGCACCTGCTCGTCATAAGTTATACGAATTTATCGGAATCGATCCAGCCTTTCAGGCGTGATTCGAAGACCACAAAAAATGGGGGAAAACAGCTTCTTTACTGTTTCCCCCCAGTTTAATCCGCACCCTGGGTGAACCTCTGTCCTTGCCCGGACAAAATATAGCCTACATATATATTACTCGGAAATAGTTATCCAATAGTGAAATATTTTTTCAAATAGGTTCTGTAATTAACACGCTTATTTTATGACCCATTACATTGGTTTTAGTATACTTAGATAATGATTGGACAATTTTATTGTATTGGCGCCGCCTTAGCGCTTGTCTAGAAATGGAAACTGAATACATTTTGCGACGACCCTAGATAAAAATACGAACAAGGCAGGAAGAAGTTAAGACTTTGGCAACATAACAATAAATTTTTGAAGCTTACCGTGCTCAAACATTGCTAGGACTTCATTCAAAACTCAGGCTAACTTTGAAAGGAAAACTGAACAGTACGATCCATTCGAGTATAAATAATGTAGTAAAACGTAAATGTGATAGGTAGTCATAAGGGCCTAATGAGGTCAAGGCCGGGGGTGTGCCGGTCGCCGCGCGGGTCGCCGGCATGCGGTGAACGCATTATTATCACAGATTCACAATATCATTTCGGCGGTCACCGGCGCCACACGTGCCAAGTGCGAACAAATTATCACGTTTTCTTTTTAAAGTTTCGCGTTAAATGTAAAAGATTTCTGTGGTTTTTACTCCGAACTTTATATTGAACTGTGTATAATCGTGAAGTGTATGTTTTAAACTTAGGAGTGTTCCGATCAACGTAAAAGTGAGTTTTTTTTTATAATTTGTTGCTCAATGTGGGTAATATAAGTGAAATATTTTTTTATGTAAGTAGGGCTAGCCCGCTTTCATTTCTCCCGAAGGCTAGCCCGGTTTAATTCTTATGGGACCTGAAAATAGAACCTCAATAATGGTACAATTATCTGAAACAAGCATAAACCGGTTCGGTATGTAATTTAATTCGCGCCAAAATGTTTACCTGCCTATTTATACTTCTTGATTCGATTTTGCAAGTATAATATCTTTATCCATGTTACATAAGTTGTTTATTTTTAGCACTACAGACGTCTTTGTCTATTTTTACCTATTTAAAGTGTTTATAAAAATTGGCGATTGGAACCAGAGTAAAATTACAATGACCAAAGTAATGTACTTATCATTTATCAAATATGACAACTCAGAATAACACGCTTATAAACCCTAACTACAACATTTTTGATGTGCAAATATACCTCTTAGGTACCTAGTTAGTAGACATTTATTTTTTCAAAGAGTGCTTTGGGTGGTATTGGTGGCATAACGGTACCGTTTTATACACTAATTATTTTTGGTATCATAATTTCAACGCTGATTATAAATTAATCAATTATTACGATAAAAGCTAATCACTATAATATTTTGTCGTTAGTGCTTGTCTAACAGTTTTTTCTTAAAAAAATACGCTTACCTACATTTGCTCAGAATATAATGATGTACCTATTTCAAAATGTTGGTTATTGTCTATTCCTATCAAATGACCATCTAGTCTCTCATTATATACATTACAAAGTACCAACCCCATGTAATTAGTAGTAATAATTTATTATAACTACTAAATACATGTGAAAATACCTGACAACTTACAAAAATATTCCTCTACTTGAACTATGATTTCCAGTCCTGCACATTATATTTTAGTATGTCAGAAATACTGACGTTAAATGTATAATACCTTAAAACATACATTTAAAACAGCTATAGATTGTTCTGCGCTGTGAAACAGGAATGTCGTTTTGTGGCCCATAAGAATGAATTTAATTTTTTGTATTTTCAGATGAAGTTACTTATATTTTCGGCGATTGTGGTCCTAGCAGGCGCTTACATAGTAATGAAGTTAACTAAAGTGCCTGACCCGCCAGAAATAGATGTCCAAAGATGGTGGGGCTCCGGTAAAAGACCTCAGAAGGAAGACGAGTCTATAAGGCCATTCAAAGTCGAATTTAATGATACGGTAAATATCGAAACTATATTTACTGTAATAGACCTTGAAACTCACCTGTATGACTCATAATTTTTTCATTGGCTGCAAATTAGTCTCTAATAATGTCCGCTCATTTGTCAAATCAACATGTAGGTAAAATTATAATAACATGTTGGAACACCATCATCAACATTGAGGAAAATAATATTATGTTATTACAACTGCGGAACAATTTATATTCTCTGTGTATTTTTTACAGATGATCCAAGATTTGAAACAAAGATTAAAAAACAGGCGGAGGTTTACAAAACCACTGGAAGGCATACAATCTGAGTACGGTATGAACACTGATTACTTGGAGAAAATACTGAACTACTGGACAGATAAATATGACTTCAAAAAGAGGGCAGAATTGTTGAATCGATTCCCTCATTTCAAAACAAAGATTCAGGGATTAGATTTACATTACATCCATGTAAAGCCTAAAGTAAACAAAGATATCGAAGTGTTGCCTATACTGCTTTTGCACGGATGGCCTAGTTCGTCTAAGGAGTTCGATAAAATTATACCAATTTTGACGACACCCAAAGACGGATACAAGTTTGTTTTTGAAGTGATCGCGGCAGACTTGCCCGGCTACGGGTTTTCCGAGGTAAGAAAGTAACACAAAAACGACAAGTTGTAACAATGTGCCTGATTTATTTGTATGATGTAGGTATATATGCAAGAAGTATGTACATACATATTTAATTACCTATCTCGACCGACATCTCTCACACAAAGGAAAATTTACGTAAACAAGTTTTCATTTATTTAAAGATTTTAACGGATTTTGCAAATGTAACTAAATAAAGAACATAATAAGTCTGCTGCTCCAAATGGAATGGTCAAATTTACACACACATGGTAATTCGATATTTTGACACAGGAAGCGTTAAAAGTTCGCGAGCCTGACCTCAATAAGAAAACATTATTGTATATTACGTAGGTGCCTCACTTACATATCCTATAGTATTTAAAGTAGTGAGTTATAAATAAATAAAATGATAGTTTATAGATGACACATTGTCAAAATTGTTTGATTCTGGTATTTTATAGCAATTTTAGTACAAGAGAGTCTATGTACCTTACCTACATCTTTTATTGAAACACCGGATATTACAATTATGTAATGTCTGATTTATTTAAAATGTATTATATGTATAGCTAATTAAATCATTGTGCTTTTGTCTAATGAAACAGTAGATATATTAAATCAATAGCATATGTTTTGAAAATCGGCATACTGCATAACTTAATTTTTTTAGGTACTTCAAAAAGAAATGGATCTTTATCTTTTTACAAAACAAAGCCTACAAAATTTTGGAATAAATAAAAAATACTCTCCAGGTTTTCATTCGCTAGAAACGAAAATCATGATTTCTGTATTTAGATATAAATAGAACTGTGTTGGTGCATTATTATCAGAATACAAGCACGTGTATTTTTTGTCAATTCTTTTAATCTTATCATGCTTTGCTTTCAGGGTACAAACAAGCCAGGACTGAACCCACTGCAGATTGGAATAATGATGCGGAATCTTATGTTACGCCTTGGTTTTGAAAAGTACTATGTTCAAGCCGGAGATTGGGGTTCACAAGCCGCTACGCATATGACAACACTGTTCCCTGAGAATGTATTAGGGTAAGGCCCTTTCACATATGTAATAGAAATAACCAACAATATCACTACATAGTATAAAACAAAGTCGCTTTTTCAGTCCCTGTGTCCCTTGGTACGCTTAGATCTTCAAAACTTCGCAACCGATTTTCATACGGTTTTTCTTATCAGATAGACTGTTTCAAGAGGAAGGTTTACATGTATAATAGCATTCATTAAATAGTGGGGAAATACTGTTATCCCCTGCGAAGCCGGGGCGGGTCGTTAGTTATAGGATATATTGAAAACGGTAAATGTTAAAAAAATATAATGTCATGGATTTTAGCAAAGTTACACCTAACTCCATAATTTATTGAAAACGATATCAAAATAGATTAATATCTAATCGAACCTGTTGTTATGCCATATATCTTGCTTATATGATAAAGAACTACTATTTCATAATATAAATATTTTGTAGGGACTAAACCGCAGGCCTATTACGTACATACTCCAAAGGTTAACTTTCTAAATATCGTTATCGGAGATATGAGCAAAATTATACCTATCCATCAGTTTTCTATCTATACCATATCTTTAATATACCATACACGTGCTGGGATTTTTTTTAGCAGCAGAAAGCGCATTAGCTCTTTTATCAAAAAACAAAAATAAGCAATTTAAGATTATTTTTTCTGTTATTTACTACTTCATGACGATATCTTTGAAAAAAAAACTAATTTATTTTGAAATGAATTTTCACCGAAATTAAATGTAACAAAAATATGTTAACAAAGAGAAAACAACAACTAAGAAAATTACTAATTCATCTTTGATTTACTCAATTTCATCCATTATTTTCCAGATACCACTGCAACATGCCACTGTCTTCAAGAGCCATCAGTTATCTGAAGTTATTCATAGGATCCCTAGCCCCGAACCTCGTGGACTCCGATCACCCAGAAAGGGTGTACCCCTTGAAAAAGCATTTCACGTACCTCATGAGAGAAAGTGGATATTTCCACATTCAATCGACTAAACCTGATACTATAGGTAAGTGAATTATTATAGAAATGTTTATCGCAAGATAGCTGTAGTTTAAAAAATCTAGAAAGAATCTAGTTTTACATGAAACAGGTGTATTTGATTGAAGTTTATGCGTCGACCAAACGTTGTTTTAAATAAACAGAACAGACCTTGGCAATGACCTCGGATAACGCTACACATGTATGTTTAAACAGCAAAAGACACGTAATATCATGTTGACATGGCAGCCTTTTATAATTACATAATTTAGATGTTACCTACACTACCTATATATTTTATGGATTTTATTCTTCATATTAAATTCGGGACAAATAGACTTGGCATGAACGTGATAATTTAACCAAGATTTGATAAAGTGGAAAATATAACAAATCTTGTTATATATTTAGAATCATGAGCTAAAATCATGTATCTGTTTGTGTATTACATTAACAACCTTTGAGAATTTGAACACGTACTATTTTTCTATTCATGAATGACTTGCGCTTTTTGACGAAATACCGCTTAATATTATTGCCTTTTTCAGGAGTTGCCCTCACCGACTCTCCAGCGGGCTTAGCAGCTTATATGATGGAAAAGATAGCCATCTGCAGTAACAGGGACCAGTTGGACACACCTCACGGAGGTTTGGAAAATCTCGACATCGATGACGTGTTGGACACAGTGACCATCACTTGGGTGAACGAATGCATCGTCACCTCTTCGAGACTCTATGCAGAAGGATTTTACCATCCCGATATCAGTATTGTTGCAAAGTGAGTACAGAGAAGAATTATCGTCTTAACTAGAATAGACTTTGGTTGTTCGGAAATGAATATGAAAACTCTCAAGTTCTTGCTAACGCGAAATTCCCGCGTGCGGCAATGTGACGCATATAAATGTTCTACTCGCTCTAGCAAGCAGCAACAAACTGAGTGCCTAAATTGCAACCTTTGTACAGATGCTAACCGTTGACTAGCGCCGACGCGTACCTACACAAAGTCCGCGAACAATTTAGGAGAAATCTCGCTATTAGGATACAAATTACCTAATAAATTAACGAATTAAGTGTCTGTCTATATTGTCAGCTAATTTCAAACAAATGACTCTGGTGAATCTACCGTACTACCAACACTAATCTCTGAATTCTATTTCAGCATACCGACTGCAGTACCAACGGCAGCCATAAAGTTCTTATACGAAGTTTCCTATCAACCAGACTGGATATTAAGAGACAAGTTCCAGAACTTATTGAGATCTACATCTTTCGATTTCGGAGGACACTTTGCCGCCCTACACACTCCGAAGGTTTTAGCTGACGACGTATTCGCTTCTGTCGAAGAATTTATCAAGTTCCACAACAAAAAATAAGAAAATTAATTGTTAGTTATTGCGGCAGAAGAAATAATGTACTTTAATTAATCGTGTGTCCGGAATAGGAACTATGTCTAGCATGCTAAGTGTCCTTGTACATATCATTTGAACCTCTTTTTTGTCGCAGTCTGACAAAGACTCATTACGTCTGGGAACCTTGACCTAATCATAATGAATTGCGAAATAAAAAAGCCAGCTAAATGCGTCACATACATACCTATTTTTTTAGATCGTTTGGATTCACAAATTGTGGTCATAAATTAAAAGGAATCATCTAAATTCATAAGAAAATTAAAAAATAAGTTTGAAATTGATTGAACTGCAGATTTAATAAATTGAATAATATTTTAAACACCTTGTCAGAATTAACACAAAAATAACATATCATTATGACATTGTAAATGATAGCTTGTTTTTGTATGAATTATTGTAATAGGTGAATTTATAAAAGTCATTAGTTTGCACGATGCATGTTAATATGTTAGGGTGCGTCCACATCTGGCGAATGCGCCGCGAATGCGCAGCACGCGAGCCGATCGCGAGCTGTCCGCGAGCTGCGCGCGTGCAGTCACTGCAATAGTTCGGTGCGCCTCTTTAGCGCAACTCACGCAAGGCTCGTATAGAGCGCGCGAGCGGCGCGCGATCTGCGCGCAATCAGTTCTCGCCCTTACAGTTCCGTATATTGGCTCAGTACTATCGAAGATGGCAGACGTCGCGCGCCGCCTGCGCGCCGCTCGCGTGCGGCGCTTAGGTCGCGCGCGAGCTGCGCGCGGGCGGCGCAGAAGCGGCGCACGAACAAAAATGCACGCGCGCAGCTCGCGAACAGCTCGCGATCGGCTCGCGTGCTGCGCATTCGCGGCGCATTCGCCAGATGTGGACGCACCCTAACGAAGTTTGTTAATAAGTAGTGTGTTGGAGATTATTTTAAGTGTTTTATACTTTTAATATAAAAAATGTATGTACATAAGACTTAAAAGAACAAGTTATTCCAGTATTGCATTTATTTTATAAAAAAAAAACCTTTTTTTGTATACTTGAACCTTGAATTAAATATAATATTTGAAATGATTGATAGTGATATTTAAATTATACGCTGCTTACAAAAAAAAAGCCAATATACTTAAAAGCAACGTGTTTGAGACTAGACACATTTACTTGTTTTTCACAAAACGTAATATTTTATTTCTACTGTTTTTCATGACTAAGTTTTAAGTTAAATAACACTAGAAAATTCAACGATCTCAATGAAGAAATAACTAATGATGAAATTAAGTTTTTTGTACTATACTTGTGTACGTTTTTCTTGTCAATCTACCTCACTCTACACATGCGTAAATTAAAGAGTGAATGCAAATTTAACTTTTACAGAAGTAAGTCTCAACTGCACCTACTTAGAAATGAAATTCTGTGACGATCACAGAAAATAATAAATTGCTTGTGTCCAAACCTTTTATAAATATTCTTTTTAAGTTGCAAGTATTAAATAATTTTCTAGGTTATCTTTTTTTTATATTTTAACCAATGTATGTCCTGATATCTGTTTCCTGCATCCCGAAAGAACTGTGTATCACAATTACAGTATTAGATCCCGGTCAATTTTTCTAGTCTCGGGATTTCGGGATTAGCAACAGATAATACCGGGATCCCGGGATAGTCCCGGGATTGTATTGGTATAACAGAAAGTAGTAGCATCATCGTCCTCCAAGCCTTTTTTTTAATCGTCAAAAACAAAGCAAAATTATAGTTTCATCATCTTCATCTATTCTTCAGAGGCTTTTCCCAACTATGTTGGGGTCGGCTTCCAGTCTAACCAAATGCAACTGCGTAGGTACCAGTGTTTTTACAAGGAGCGACTGCTCCACTTGACCTATTCCACTCTCAATTGGTTTTCAGCTGCATCTGGTTAGACTGGAAACTGACCCAAACATAGTTGGCTAAAACGAGGCAAATTATTAATTTTTTTTTGTCATACCAAACATTTACCGTCTTACCACAAAAACTTTTAAACGTCAGTTTAAGCCTTGTCTAAAAAAATGTCAAATTATGACGTTGACATATGGTTCATTTTGCAGCCACAAAATTTTTAGACAACTGTAAATCAGGCGTTAAAGTTTTTGTAGTAAGGCCATTAAAAGTTTAAACTGAAATTAAATTTGGACCAACCTGTTTCTCAGCAATGAAATCTTCAACCTCTTTTGGTGCAAAGAACCCTGGCAGCATGAAATCATTCCTTGGACTGAACTGGTCTATTTTCATTCGACCTCCCAGATTGAATCGCTCGCCAGCATAGTAAAGGTTTCTAAAGTACAAAATAGTGCAGTATAGTTGATATGTCTGAATAATTAAAGTATTTAGGAGATATTCCTTTTGTAAATTAAAACATATTGTAATAGTATTACAGTTGTTAAAACTAATTGTGATTCCAATAATTAAATAACAGCTGTGTGTGTTGCTGGGAAGTTTGTTCATCACCAGTTCCGCTTTCCAGCCATCATACTAGACGGGACTGCTACTACTAGGGGGAGGCGTTCTTAGGGGGAGCTGTACTTTGTATATATTGTAGAGAAAAAGTACTAATCTGACTAGCCTACTTTTCAGTAAATCCCGATTAAGCGCATCCAGCAAAAAAAAAAACTACACTTAATAACCTAAGTATTGACTTCCTAGGATATGAAAATTAAATTACCTGTTACTAATTAACCGACATTTAATGTTAGTCAGTTGGCCTTCATTGAGCTTCGGGAACTTATGGTACAGATATAAACTAGCTGCGAACTTAAGGAATGAATCTCCAAGTGTCTCAACTCGCTCCAAATTGAAGGTATCGTGAGATTTGATTGTCGTTAACGCAGCTAGAATGTCCCGTAATTCTGGCCCTTTGCCGGTGGCTGATGCTTTGAGAAGCTTTATTTGGTCGTTGTACCTATAGGAATTGAATGTAGTTAGTTTGTAATAAGATATTTTTAAATTGTATTGTTGGTGAGCCAAATAAATAAAAAGTACAGTGTAAACTTGTATGTTTACAATATTTTATCTGTGTTCCGTGTTTAAGAAGGCACAATAAATTGGTAACAGGCTGATATTTGAACACCTTCGACAGTGGTTAGTCAGAAGCTAGAAAGTCTGAAAACCAGTCTTGCTCCCCATAGCAAGATATCCTGTTGGCCAGGCAGCTGGGGTTAAGGAGATCTGATAGGCAATCGATCTATATAGAACACTGGTACTTAGCTGCAACTTGTAAGACTGGAAGCCGACCCCAACATATTTGAAACTAGCCGTTTTTCCGCGGTTTCAACGGCGTCCCGTGGAAACTACTGCCCGTACCGGAATAAAACATAGCCTATGGTACTCAGGAACATTGCAGCTATCTATCAGTGAAAGGAAAAAAAGGAAATCCGACCAGCGGTTTCAAAGATTACCCCCTACATACAAACTTACTACCTCTTTATAATATTAGTATAGAAAAGGATAGGCAAATAATGAGATGACTTACTTAGCAGGAGGCGCAGATATAGCCGCAGAATGTGTATAAACAGACTGCGGTGATCTCACATTGTAGTTGGAACGTGGAGAGGCGATTAGAGGCGCCGACACGAACTCATCGTAACATTCCACGTCCATTACCGACACGGACGACAAGTTACGTTCTATATCTATCGGTTCCATTCTTTCCTGTGGACGACATTTAACGTGTTAAGCGTCATTATACGAATAAAAAAAAGACTCATCACACGTCATTCAAAGTTGTTTCCATGTAACCAGTTTAGTACCTATCATATGAAACTGCATAAAAATAAGTTGAGCCATTAGTTTTGTCAAACAAGTTAAATTGGTAAAAAATATTATTTTCACTTTTGATGTCTTATGAACAAAAAAATAATCTGGAAAGTTATTCCGCACTTATTAGCTAGCAAGTATTATACGATCCGTTAGTGTATGGCGCATTCGTCTGTCAATTTATTAAATTAGCTATGTAATTAATTAATTTATTAAATTGCAGCAGAAATTAAGCAAAATAACTTGAAATTTAGGCTCCTTGACTCATTAAAAACTTTTCTTTAGTAGAATAAGTACTGATCTAGCGTACATTTTTATGTGTATTTGACAATTTACTTTTCAGATTTCCGGGGTGGCATACAAGTCCATGTCAGTTTCGTTTTAACACTGTACAAAACGACAACTATTATCAGAAAATGAGTGGAAAGATTAAATTATATGTAAAACTAAACTAATTTCAGAAACATGACTTTCAAGAATAAATACTTACATCCCATGGATATTCCTTACTGAGCTTCTTTTGTTGCAGTCGGTACAAACTGTCTTTTATAGAAAGTACATTAGGACGTCTACTACTGTCATCGTCCACAGCATTGTTAATCCTAAAATATTAAAACATTATTTGCTAACATATTTTTTCTGGAAGTAGCACCAGTGACAGAAAAGATGAGAGGTGAGAAGTTGTCATAGTATGGGCATTTCATGAGGGATACGCATGCAACAAAGGGTGTGCTAAGCATGAATATAGATGGATCAGTCGATCGAGTGAGTGCCAGTATGACGAGTGACGGGGGGAATGGAAGCAAAAGACATATAGTACCGACGCCAAATAAATTGAGAACAGAAGGAAATGCAGAAGGAAGGAGGAAGAAGATTTGATAATATATTTCACAAGAGAAGCAGTGCTCTAAAGTGCTCTAAATATAAGTCCGGTATAATCTTTAATGAATTTAATAATTTTAATAGTTAACTCTTTTCGTGTAACCAACCTGTCTACTGAATTTATAGGTGTTGGCTCTTCAACTTGTGCAAGCAGTGAGTTTGTTGCGATTAGTATGCTTCCCTTTACTGGAAGCCAATCGGTAGCTGCAAAATAAATAAAAGTTAAAGAGTGTTTTTTTCTGAACTCCATCATATTTCATATCTTATTAAGCGAGCATAGAAAACGTCCTTATAAAAACACAAAGCTGAAAATTATAAGAAAACTTAAACACTTGCATTTTTTGCGAATAGGAGTTCCGAATTTTGTCTTTTCAGCTATTTCAGTCAAAAGTTCGTGCGCCACCAACAACATAAATACTCTGAAACATAACGTCATAATATATTTTTTTACTATATTAATTGGTGCAAAAAGATGCAATTTTCAACTGAGTAAACCAAAAATGTGACCAAATTAATTCATGTGTTGCCAATACAAAAAAAAAAAATAGTACCTGTGTATAATACTAGGCAACATTATAGCCTTGTACCACAGAACGCCAGGATAATCGTACTTGACACAAAATTCAGCGACAAATACCTCGGCAAAGCCCCTACTTGTCTTGTCGTCGCCTTGTGAGGCGGACACTAACTTTCTTTGCTTGTCTGTCAAAGCGTTTATAGTAGCCGCTCTCGGTAACAAGCAGTTCATTCTAGAGCTTATGTTACGCACCTGAAAGCGAAATGACATATTAAATCATACCAAGTCAAGTACAGTAAACGTCAGGTCAGTGGTAACAGTTTTATAGGAAAGTCGTACTTACTACTATTGAGTTAACGTGCATGACAGTTACCACTGATGTGCGGTCTACAGTACAATCTTATTTTAGTTTGTTATAATATTTTGGGGTAGGCATATAAATTATGACATGATCAGCTTTTTCGTGGGTCTTGACGACGCTCAAATATAAGGATGATCATCACAGATACGGATAGGTATAAGTTAGTATTGAATTCGAATAAAGGTAAAATAATAAACTGTGTCTGATAAGAAGGTTATAAAAGCCTCTGTGTTATACACTTGATTTAAATCAGTTCAGCCATTTAGGTCAATATTCAGTAAGAAATAGGGTTTGAAAACTTACCTCTAATAAAGGTTGGGTTTTTTCTCCAATGACTTCCAGTTTATATTTATCGGCATAGTAATCGGCGAAAGTCAAATAGGAATCGGAATCGAATTGAGATTGCGGGGTCATATATTCCAAAACATTTGACACAATGTACCTGTGAAAAATATACATTTAAAGAAGCAGACACAAAAGAACTCGCGAAACGACTCAAATTAATATTCAAGTCTTGAGCTCATGTTTATGTTTCCCAGTAATGGTGAATCGAGAATTTATCTTCTATACATAAAAGAAAGTCGTGTTAGTTACACATTTTATAACTCAAGAATAGCTGAACCGTTTAAGCTGAAAATTAGGGGAGAGCTTAGACCCGGGAGAAGGATAGTTTTTGTCGCCATCCTAGTCGCGGGTGATACCGCGGGCAGAAATTAGTATAAATATTAAATAAAAAAGCATTTTTTCTCTTATCCTAAATTTCCATTTCAAATGTTATGTTAGTTTTATTTTGCTTATTGTCTTAATGTTAATAAGGGTTAGTTTGGAAAAGTCGTGGTGGCCTAATGGGTAAAGATCCAACCTCTCAAGTACGAGTGCGTGCGTTCGATTCCAGGTCAAGCGAGTACCAATGCAACTTTAGTTTGTATGTACTTTCTAAGTTTATCTTGGACACCAATGACTGTGTTTCAGAGGGCACATTAAATCCCGGCTGTTATTGAACATCCTTAGCAGTCGTTAAGGGTAAGGACACCAGTTTAACTAAGGGGTATTGGGTTGCTCGGGTAACTGGGTTAAGGAGGTCAGATAGGCAGTCGCTAAAACACTGGTACTTAGCCGCATCCGGTTAGACAAGAAGCCGACCCCAAGATAGTTGGGAAAAGGTTCGGGAGATGATGTTAATAAGAGTTACTTTGGTAGGATATGGACCCCTCTTCGGGTATAGGCCTCCAGTCGTTTCCACTATTCTCTATCTTTGCCGATAGTTAGTCATTATTTTCTATAAAGCGGAGAAAGCAGTTACTTCGCATAAATCCACGGTTTTCATTACCCTGCTTCGACGCGGATAAGAACGTTATTTCAACATTCTGTTTCTTGCTCAGAAAAACTTTAAATAGTAGTCAGAATCTTAGGTCGATATCAAAGTCGGGTTGTCTGATGCAATTTTAACATTTGTCCCAGTTGGCCACTCTCGCCCCCTCTCGCATTGGTCATCATGAGTTAGCATATATCTTATGCTCAGTGCCGGCGTTAGGGAGGGGCGAGGGCCCGAGGCGCCGGGCTCATGGGACAGGCGAGGCGACAGTTTGTCGTGTGTGGCTGATGACCTTTACTTGCTTGCACAATACCCTATTACTGGGAACACACTATTGGGACCCGGGGCGTCACTGGTGCTAACGCCGGCACTGAGTGGCTGATGAAAATCGCACTTTCATTTGTTTCAGGTTTAGATTACATTACTTCACGCCACTGCCACAATATAAACGTGTCTGTTATCTACACGGAGTAAGGAAAGATGAGCGGAGATGCCAATCAGGCGCCTGCTTCTGGTCAAATACGTACGGTGGGCCTGACCACAACGATCAGTTACGAGTGATCTCACGAGGCGTGAGGGTTTTTTGAGGCATTTGTCAACGATTTTTGGTATTACAAAAAATGGACGGGTTAATATCGAAGACGGTAATTTTCCTCGTCCAACAAACACCTGCATTTTGGCGCGCTACTTTCCTAAGATATTTTCCGTCACGGCACCTCCGCTAGTCATTATGTTCTCCATGGTTATCTCGTATACGTGTTTTTTGATCACGTGAGAGAGCTAGTCGCCAGCCAGAACCCAACCGACACATTGTTCGCAAGAAAGTATCGAACTTTGTATTAATAACATTATCGATTCGTCATTTTATGGGATGATGGCATTTAATTAAAATTGCTCGAGTTTTGGTGCTTTCAATTTCGTTTGCAGCTATCATCTTCCATGTTAATCACAAACATAAAAAAGGCTGTCGGAATTATACGCTTTTCTCAACGTAAAAATAGTTTCTTTCTGATCTTCAGATTCTTTTAAGAAACTCCAAATTCTATTTTTATACTAACATTTTAGTTTCATTTCTCTAGATACTCTATCTACATTTCTCTACATATACTACCACTGTGGTTCAATTAACCTCAATCTCCTCACAGCGTTATAAAAGCGTTCATTTACTTCGACGACGTAGTTCCAAAATCTGCCCAGTACCCACCTTTGTTCATACTGCTCCTTGCGTTTCTGGTTTTTCTTTGTTTCCGTTTCTGGTTGAATCCGTCGCTTATGCTTACGGATTTTGTTTGTCCATGCGCAAACTTTCCGCTTCAGGAAGTCAATGCGCTCTGTAACTCGGGACTTATATCTAAGAGGGCTCACTCCAGACCCCAAGAACGCCTGTTTTACAAAGTGCATCACTCTTGGTTCAGTACTACCCTCCCTGAAGCGGAGTAGTTTGCTTATGAGAAGTCTGGTTCGGTCGATACGGCGTTCGACTTTTCTCTGCCACGCTGGGACGGCTAGATTTGGTTGCGTAACACTGTCACAATAAGTTTTATTTAATAGGACGTGGTATATCTTGCTCTTCAAAGTTTTGAGTTGAACGTGAACTTGAAAAAGGAGCCGTCGATGTTTGTCTTCTTTATAACCGGAGAGGGATATATCAAAGTTATGTATTGATGTCAGATTCTTTTTGATATTGCTTAGTATCACTAATTTTAAAGTAAAAATTATTTATAAACACAAAAAAAAAAATAATAAGGACAACATAACATTTAAAAGTTTCTCGAACACCAAAAATGACTTACCTGTCTGGCTGAACTCGATACCAAGGCGTGACTACACAGTCCTTATAGTTTTCTGGAGTCACGTTTATGAAGAGCCTTTCCTGAAGACAGAGATATGTTTACATTATACGTAGGTACAAACTCAAGCATTTACTATTACACAAAGTAGAAAATGATAATTACCTCATAAGAAGTTGGTTGGACTGGCGCTATCTCAGTATAGGTAGTCATAACATTCCAATCTATATCATATCCATTGTCATCTTTCACGGGAACAACATACATGCAGTTCACTTTGCCTTCAAATACCAAAAACTTTTTGGCTATAGCCAGAACTTGTTCGAATAGGAAGTAATGAAATCTAAAAAAACACGCTTTGGTTATCAATGAAAAATAATATGTAGACAAATAGTAGTTTAACTAAAAAATAAACTTAACTTTAACTATCGGAAAACAAACAATTTGGGTCAAAAATTGTAACGGAAGTAACATGTTAAATATTTAAAACAGATCGAATTAGTCATTTTGTCCTCTATGGTCACAAATTTTGAATTTAGGGAGACCAGACCTCATCTCTCACCGGTCGTGTCGGATTGCCGTCCCATCGGGCTATGAGAGTAAAGGAATAGGGAGTGCATCTGTGTCTGCGCAAATGCTTGTGCACTATAATATGTTCTGGGCAGTTGACTAATCTCCTTGTATGAGAACAGCCGCCGTAGTCGATAATCGGCTAGGAAGACATCAGTTTATGAATTCAAACAGACCTCAATCAAGACTTACCCTTTGACAATTTCGAACAACTTTTGATTCAGTTTGATAACAGCATAGTTGACATCTATGGAAGTGGCTACTTCTCCAACCGTCATGAACATTGGGAATTCACACAATCTCGGCAGAGGTTGCTGAGTCAACAAGCCATAACCCTCTTTTCTCTGCAGTAGGTTATATAAAGCTTTCTCGCGGGAATCTTTAGGCTCTTGAAAGGCAGTCGTGGATTTAATAATGTGTAAATAGTAAACGTCTTCTGGAACACTGTTCAGCAGCCGTGGGAACTGGAAATATATTGATTTATTTAGTGTAAAATTAAATATGTATATTTTTTTATATATGAGTGTGGATTATGGATGGTGTACGGTAGCGAACATTTAATACTTTTATTAAAAACTTCATGTAGTCGTGTATGTCTTATAAATAGAAGCATCGTATATTCTTAAATTAATAGTTATTGATTTGAGACATCAAATCTATCGATGCTTCAATTTTGCTTCTATTTAGGTACGTAATGAAAGCAAACTTTTTCAATACAAAATTCATTAGTCAAAGGTATGTTATGGGCTTCATGTTTCCTAAACAATGCTCTAAAAAAAGATGTTGTTATATAACAATCATGTTCCTAATTTTCACGGTGTGGTCTTCTTTTAAACTAAATAATGTGACTATTTAAAATTTAACCTGATACCTATATGTGGAATAGAATCTCTTTTAATTTATGTGTCTACCTTTTTCATGATTACTTTTTAAGAAGAAAAAAAAGACAGTCGATTTTAATTGTTATAAGATTTTTATGAAACATTTAACGGAAAAGCTTCAATTTTCCTCAACTAGCGACATCACATCTTACGTATATTCCTTTCCATCCAAGATCTTACGTATATAAATTACTTTCAGCAATATGTTACTGTTTTAGTTATTTTTCTAACAAACCTGAATCCTGTGCTTCCGAACTCGTGCCTTGGTGCCTGGATAAGGCAGATTATTGTCTTCGTCGCCCACGTCATCATCGCGCCAGTTGGCGAAGCATGATTTGACATCCGAGTCATCGAAGTCTACGGCACTGTAATATAAATTATAAGGGTCATATAGCGATGTATAACAATTAGGATTTTAAAAATAGTAATAGATAATTTATAATGTTCAGTTGACTTGAAAGTTCATAAAAAACCGTAAGTTTTTTTTTTAACTAAAAGATGTTTCAATACCATACAAAATTTGGAGAGGTGCTTAATTTTTTCTAAATTTGTAAATCTAGAACGAGGCCGAATAGTTCGCTTTCTCTATACAATGGATTTCATGGTATTTTCATATTTTTGTATATTATTTTATGGGCCCTTAGTGTCTGAAATAAAGTAATAAATAAATAAAATAATATAAAACCTATATGTCTTTGATATCCTCTTAGGAACTAATCTGTCAAATAAACAATAACTTTTGGTTTCACAGGTCTCGGATAAAGATATCTGGCAGAAATTTGATGCAGACTTTATCTGCCAGATAACTAACTGACACTTTATCGGTAAAAACCTAAAACAAAAAGAAATAAATAGTTACGCACGTGTAACGAACGGGCAATAATGTAACTGGATCCAACTCTCCGGCCTCGTACAGTTTTATACAAGCATTCAGCGCCGCAGAACGTTTCGCCGCCTTCAATTTGTACCTTGGCAAGCCCTGGCGAATAAGTATACAAAATATTATGCAAATAAAACCTACAGTATAGGTCCGCTTTTGTAATAAGTCTCTTTGCTAAGTACATACAGCACTACTCAAATCTGTCAAATCTCTTCAATAGATTGCCTATCTTATATGTATCTATACATATAATAAATCTGTTAAAAAAACTGTGTCTGTACATTGAATATATTAAAAAAATAATAATTGGGTGGGGTTTAGAAACAGTAATGGAGCACAAATCCAAAAAAAAAATTCTGTCTGTATGTCTGTTTGTCTGTTTGTTTGTACACGCTAATCTTCCGAACTACTGAACGGATTTCAATGGTTTTTTCTTTGTTGTAGCAGTATTAAGCCTGGTCAACATATAGGCTATAATTTATCTTCGAAACTTGAAGACCTGATGCAGAACTCCAACAGACCAACAAAACTATAAGAGATACAAAAATGGTGCCATGGCAAAAATTGTTTCATGTGATAAGCATTTTCAGCTGAGATAATAAATTTGAAGATCTGGAACACCTGATGTGGAACTCCAAGAGCCCAGCTTATCTGTACCATATACAGGTATGACGTTTTAGCAAAAGTTGTTCAATTTGATAAGCACTTTCTATTGACTTATACAAATTGAAGATCTAAAACACCTGATGTGGAACTCCAGGGACCCAGCTAGACTATAGCATATAGAGGTATAACGTTGTAGCAAAAGTTGTTCAATCTGATAAGCACTCTCTGTTGACTTATAAAAATTGAAGATGTAAAACACCTGATGTGGAACTCCAGGAGCCCTGCTAGACTATATGAAGCATATGAAGATATGACGTTTTAGCAAAAGTGGTTCAATCTGATAAGCCCTCTCTATTGACATATAAACATCGAAGATCTGGAACACCTGATGTGGAACTTCAAGAGCAATACTACACTTGAAATGTATAGAAATGAATGTTATGAAATAGGTATGGTGAATCAAAGAAAGTAATTAGTCCGTCTTTTAGATAACCCTAAAATAATGGACACGTATTTTTTCTTTTCTCCTTCTCACAAACAAATAATAACGAAGATATAACACGCTTGAATTTTGTGTTAAGTCACTGCTTAGTACAAATTTTACATACCTAGACGTGGCGTCACGAGCCCCCACTCTCCGAATTAGTTGCGTTATATATATCTCATTATTATTTTGCATGTCTCTTCCAGACCTCGGGACCACAGAGTTCTGAATTTTCGGGAGGCAAACGAGAGGCCGAAGCCAACACGCTGAAGCCCTTTTGAGGCAACTTTAATGAAATGGTGACACAAAACCGACGATTATCCCTTTACACACTATAGAAATGAACCCAAGGACAATCCCCGGTGGACGTCGTTAAAAAAAAAAGACAATCCCCGGTTCTGTGCTATACCATTGCTAACTGTGGATGAATACTACTTAGGCTATTGTGATGGGATGCTAATGGACTAGGAATGGGGAAACTACGGGAACTATGGCACCTGCCGATGACAATGTATTAGATACATGTAAAAATGGCAAGTGGAGACTCGCCAGCTCACTTACTGGGCCCCCGGGAATCAGTCACTGAATAGCAACAAGAGGGTAACAGGGACATAAGCGGCTGAAGTGTGAGGATACCTCGGCGGATTTAAAACGCAGATTACGCGCTCCCTGTCACTTACCACGAGGCACCTATCCTCCGAGCAGGGCTACTAACCCTGCTCTACCGACTCCACTCTGGACGGTCAAGCCAAGCCAGAGTCGTGAGACCTACCCCCGTCATGGTTCACTCCGACCGGCCGGAGATGAGGGACAGTATACTCTCCCTGGAGAACTCAGTATATATGCCCCGCGGGGTCGCTACACCCCGTCATCAGCCTCAGATGTCCTGCGGTGCTTATATCTCATTATTATTGTCGTTATTATCTCAAGAGAGAAAAGTTGCATTGGCACTATTGGCAAGTACTTGCCAGACCTAGAATCAAAGACGCACGCTCATACTTGAGAGATTGGTTCTCTACCCAATAAACCACTACGACTTCCACTAAGTCATCACGACTTTGTCATCTCAGTAACATTTAATGTTTTTTTACGTACAATATTATATACGTGTAATATTTTTGCCACACACAACTTAAATGTGGACTAATTAGAATCACTACTTTTATCCCTATGGTCACGTCTATTGCGGTTCAGTTCTCAGCGTTTTGTTTAGTCTGCTGTGCTTTTGCCGTTGAAGTACAAAAATAAATATATGGAACGTTTCTAATGGCTATGCGTATTCCGTTGTTTTCAAGTCAACGGGCCCTTAAAATTCAATATCAGATGATTCAGACCTTTTATTTTGCTGACCCCGTAGTCGCTGGCATAAGGGACAGGATCCGCGTACGAAGTCGCGGGCAGAAGCTAGTATCTAATAATATACATTAGTAGAAGATTAATGTTTGATTGGTAAAATTTGACGTATTGGAGTAGGTTGCCTGAACTTATCAACTGAAATCTGTACAAATTGCGTTTATGCTGTATGACCATAAATGCGTTTGCCTTTCGGCTTTAATAAAAAAAAACAAACTTACTATAAGCCGTTCATCGCGGCTTCATGCGAACTCTAAAGGACTTTTAATTCCCGGATAAAAAGTAATTCATCTACAGGTTCCAAGGAACTCTGAGCTAAAATTAATCTAAACTACCTCAACCATTATTATATTATTTAGTACCTTTATTTCTTCCTTTATAGGACATGCAATCGGCATCACGATTGTGACCAGCCTGCGTTCGATCCCGTTATTATCAAAAACCCTTTCTTGGATCCAAATTGGGATTATTACGGTGAATTGATCGTGTGGCAACACCGAACAATATCGGTTTAGCAAAGATATGGCTGACACTGAAGATAGCCGACCTGGAAATAAATCCACAATTTAATTATTGACAACGAGAGAATTCTTAACTTATGATGCTAATAATAATAATCTGAGGTACCTATTTCTACCACGGTAACTACTAAAAATACACAAAATTACGGTTTCGATAACTTTCAGAATATAACCTGATTATTAACATTCTACACGGTAGACACATTTTCATTCATCCTACCTACGAACCATCTCAAATAATAAAAAAAAGCTTTTCCTAACATAACGTAACACCCCTGCTATAACGTGCTTTACGAAGCACAAAAAATATTATAAAAAGTGTGAAATAAAACTTAATGTGAATAAATAAAATAATCGAATAATACAAAAACAAAATATATCACTTACTTCCATTTGGTGTTATGAATGGTTCAACGTCTTCATCTTTATAGAGTTGCTGATCAATGGCGCTAGATGTCGGCTCGTTGCGGTCGTCGCTACTACCGATCAATATCTGAAAATATAATCAATATTTTTAGTTATCATTATAGCTGAATAATGCAATAAAATTAAGCAGTCTTTACTACGCAGATAGCATTAACTATCAAATAACTAACTGACACTTTATCGGTAACTAGTGATACCAGCTTTAATATTTTCTTACTCTCTGTATAATTTGTTCTGTGTGCTGGAACTGTTCATAGCTTTTCATGAAATTATTTTGTTGGGACTTCTCTATTAGAATCACGTAACTCGATTCCGAACTCCTCGCGCGACCTATAACAATGAGTCGTGCTTTTTGAAAACATTTCAGTTACTGGATTATTTTAACACACGCAAGTGTTTTGTTGAGTGTAGAAATTGGTAATTTATTTATTAAATAAAATGTCTATATTTAGTTATTTGTAGGTAATCGACTGATCGAATGAATGCAAAGAGGTTAATCAGTGATCCAAAACTTTTCGAATCAAGTTAAACTTTTTTGTTTTAATTTCTGCAACAATCACAATTCGAATTTTATTTAAATTAAAAAATGGTAGGTACTGACCTTTACTCTGGATGTATGATCGATATTCTAACGGAGGATCATAACGCAGGACCAATATACATTGTGGAATATCAATTCCTTCTTCTATTACGCTTGTTGCTATCAAGCAGTTGAGGTCACTGCGAAATAAACAATGGATTTAGCAGCCAACTATAAGTATTACGCCCAAGTTCACCGACAACACAAAACGTCCGTTTAGCTACTATCTGTAGTTTATAAAATGAACATCAACCGTCTTACCACAAAAACTTTTAAAAGTCAGTTTAAGACTTGTCTAAAAAAATATCAGATTATGACGTTGACATATGGTTCATTTTGCTGCCACAATTTTTTTAGACAAGTGTAAAACAGACGTTTAAGTTTTTGTAATAAGGTCACAAAAGTCGTAGTAAACAAGTGTTTTGAGAAAACTGACGTTTATGTTGACGGTGAAAAAACTCTTTAACTAGGGGTTAAAGAGTTTTTTAACTCTTTAACTAGGGGTTAAAGAGTTTTTTAACTCTTTAACTAGGGGTTAAAGAGTTTTTTAACTCTTTAACTAGGGGTTAAAGAGTTTTTTAACTCTTTAACTAGGGGTTAAAGAGTTTTTTAACTCTTTAACTAGGGGTTAAAGAGTTTTTTAAGATGACTGTTTTATTTTACTACTACACTCGGGTTGAGGTCGGGCTGAAACCGCTTTGTTGGTTTCAGAAACTTTCGCAAAGAAGCCCAGAGTCTTAAGGCGACGAATTGGTCAACAATAATTCCATAACCGGCACGCGCATCTAAGGCGCCAAAAGGGGTCGGAGCGTCTGAGCGGGGCGAGGATTACAATACGCGCGCTAGCTTATAACTAAAAGTCGTAAGCGACAAAATGGTTTTGTAATTTTATTATTTTGAAATGATAATTTGATAAAAATTCCTTCTACAATTTTAAAGAGTATATATATACTCAACTACTAAAAAAGTTAAGAGGCTTAAATCGGTCCCGTTTGCTCATAATATGTGAATCTCTTTTTAAAAAGAGGTATGTTTGATATATTTTTCTCTGTTATAAAAGTTACCTAATCATGTTTTGACGTCTAACAAAATAAGGTTTATATCATGAACTTTCAGGTAACCAAGTTTTATTTTGATCCGTTTTGTATTTACTGAGAAAAATTGAGATCCTTGGCGCCAAAAATACAACCGTGCATCGGAGAGCATGTTAAAGTAGGTCCAGTCATGTTTAAAAAATATATAGAAAAACTTACCTGTTCCGAAACTTCAATAAAGCTTGTTGACTAGCTTTTTTCAAATAGTATTCCTCTCTAGTATTATTGAAAGGGTTCACGTTGAAACCAACAATAAAATCATGTTTCAGGAAGTCATATTCGGCTGGATTGGTATCTATTACGTCCTTCAGAAGATTGTACAAAATTTTCGCTGTGAACCTTTGTTGTGTGAATATAATTGCCGAAAGCGGTTTTCTTGACTTATTTACTTTCAGTATAACTAAAAAAAATAATATTTCATAAGATTCAACGATGCTTATATGCGAAGCTTTTTTATCTGATCGTTAATATGAATACAGTATATAATTATGAGTTCTATGTATATGAATGTAATATAAGATATTTGCAAACTAGCTTTCACAAGTTGACAAGTGGATTCACAATTGTGTTTTTTTTTCTAATCGGAGATCCAGATATTAGCGCCTTTAAGCAAGTAAATTCTTCAGAACATTAGTATTTGTATTAATCTTTCCTTCCATTCTATCCTCATAACTTCCAATATAATGCAGGTTAATAAATCAATCAAGTATTGAACAAGCGAAAAAATGTGCGCGGCGGGGGAAAGTCACACTTAAAAGATAAAATGCGATACAAAGGTTAAGAGGTGATTGTCTTATCTATAGCTAACTGCACACAAAGGATTAACACAAAAACAATTTAATAAACACTTAAACTGGAACCTAAAAGTCATGGCACACATGAAAGGCACGGCACAGCTCCAACCCAGCGAATAATTGTCAAGTTAATTTGACCCTTAAATCGTAGGTACCTATTTCATATAAAACCTTTTATAGCGTTAATTTAAAAAAGCCAACGGCGGGGTAACAGCGAACTTGCAGCTATCTAACAACCAATCCGTGCATGTGTGCCGTGTCCACTGATTAAATCAGTATAAAATAACATCAAAGCAGTGATTCGTAAGGAATAAAATACGACTTGTATAAATGTCTGATTAGATATATATATTTTTTAAACTTACCACCAGGAGTTTCCAATACTTTTGGACTGTATTCCTTAAGTATATTTAAAGTGAGCAGTACTTTTTCAGAAGAATATTTCACAATTTTCTCGTAACCAGTCTTGTCATCCATTGCTCTTAGCAAAATTGCCCGTGCGCTACAAAAATAAAGAAGGATATCATGCCTGACGGGGCTGCGGTTTTGTTCGAAAGAGTTACCGCGGCCCTGGTACAGTAAACTGCACATTAGTGGTAATTGTCATGCACCTGAACTCAATAGTAATAAGTACGATTTTCCTATAAAACTGTTACCACTGACCTGAAGTTGACTGTACATAAAGGGCTTAAGAAGGGACATGGTAGGTTTTAGTCAGTAAGACTCTGTTGTTCCCTCACGCTGCGCCCACAGCGGGAGGGGTAATTTGATGATTTCTATCTTGAAAAGGGAACAAGAGAACAAAATTCTCAGACAAGGGAACGAGAGTGCCAGTAATACCCATTTTATCATTATACTACGTCAAGTTTATTTAGTTTTAACAGAAAATTGAGCTGTATCAATATTCGTAATTTTGCCTCATCCCCTTTCTTGGCATAGAGTTTTCTTTTGGCGACTCCGGTGGATTAAATGCTCTAAGGATACAAGAAAAAACTGACACCCACATTTATGTATAAAATTAATACTCAAATTCACCTACAATATAAATTTCACATATTTCTTAAAACTGCTGCTTCTGTGAGAAAACTGACGTTTATGTTGTCAGTGAACTTTGGCTTAAACAGGCTATAGACTTTAGGTATATACTTACTCAACTGAATGCGTGATAGCTATTTTATAAAGCATTTCCTCTTCCTTTGTCGTAGTCTTTCGCTTTAATCGTTCAAATATTATGATATAAGCAAGTATAGCTAACGCACCCCCATATATGCCGAAGTCCTCAACGAACATAATCATGGAACTAATCATATTTTTGACGGCTTTCACTGTCTGTAAAAAAAAAAATGTTCTTAATAAACAAAATACAGGTAAACTCTTTTCTAAAAACGGGGCAGTACTTTTCTCATGCACTAAACGTAACTAAACGTAAACTACACAATTGTGTGTATTTACCTATCTATAATATTATAAAGTGTTGGAACAAACACTTTGCACAAACGAACAACGTTTGTAATGGATAAAATCAAAAACAACTGAACCAATTTAAAAAATTCTTTCATCTTTAGGCAGCTACATTATTTGCGAGTAACTAAAAAGTGAGATAAAAATAGGGTATATATATTTTATCCAGAATGAAACCGCGGGAAAACAGCTTGTTTTTGAAAATTATACAAAAAATAAACTAAAGGTACCTTCTGTGGATCGCCAGTGATATTCTTTTGCGAATTCTTTAACTGAATATTGTGCTTCAAGTGAGACGAAGGTAGTTCTATTTTAGCTATTAGTCCATGAAGCACCATTAATTTTCTAATGACGAGCGCTGACACCTCAGTCGGCTGTGGTCTGCTGTACGTTTGCACCATTTCGTTGGGATTTGTCGAGTAGCTGAAATTGGAATTTTAAATAAAAATATTTTGATTGTTCATGTTCCTATTATGTATGTGGTGCGAGGATCGATCGATCATAAGGTTAAACAACGCTTACCGCGGTCGGTACGCGGATGGCTGACCATCTCGTCACAACTAATTCCTCTGTGTTTCGGATAACACGATAAACTGTAGGTCCCGACCGTTATTTGAACATATTTGGCAGCCGTTAGGGTTCAGAAGCCAGTAAGTCTGACAATCAGTCTTAGGACCAAGGGGATTTGAGTTGCCCGGGTTCGAGGAGGTCAGATAGGCAGTCGCTCCTTGTAAAACACAGGTATTCAACTGCATCCAGTTAGACTAGAAGAACGCGGAAAAACAGCTACTATCTAATACAGATTTGCCAATTGTCTAGGATTTTATCTAGCACCATGCTCATACACCATGCAGAAAATAAACTATAAAAGTACCTACGTTTAGAAGAAAAGTAGTTAGTAAAACATATTCTAAGAACATAAATGAATACATACTTGAGCACTTTGCCTAGCTCATCAACGGTGGCAATTTTAGCATGGAACGTTATCTCCAACTCATGTAGTGTGTCCTCGACCTTATGGGTTTTCACATTTGCGTTAAGCAGGGTCGCTGTTAAACCTACAAATAATAATATTAATGAAAAGTTTGTCGGTACAATTGCCCACCAACAAGGTGGACAGACGACCTTAAAGGTCGCCGGAAGACGCTAGATGCAGGTCGCCTCCAACAGGTATCTGTGGAGATCTAAGGGGGAGGCCTATGTTCAGCAGTGGACGTCCTAGCTCAGATAATGATGATGGTACAATTGGTATAGTTCTCGCCAAACTTAACGGCGTCTCGCAACTATCTTCCGAGCATGGTGACGCGAGGCGTTGATACAAAAATCCTGCGGAGCAACTCGCACGAATCGCGTATAGCTGCATAAATCTTTATGATGTACGAAATAGTTAACCTCATTTTGTGTTATTTTTTTTGTTACATTGAAGATGATTTTACAATAATATCTCTCTATGACTGAATTCTGAATTAAAGCAATACCATCCCATAATTTAATAGTTCTTATGGAAGCCTATAATTTAATAAGTATTTCATAAAGCCATGTATTCACTGAGAAACAATTGTTTATAAACACTGTTTCAGAAACAATATCTACGTGTTTCTGAAACAAATAATTTTGTTTCAGAAACATATAATTTTGTTTCTGTGGACGATGTGGACGGCGGAGTTTCCGAAACATTGTTGCTGTAAACATCTACGTGATGTTTCAGAAACTGTGTATCTGAAACATTGTTTCCCAGATTAATACAGATTTTTTTAGTAAATGTGTAAGTACTTATACAGATTTAGATGTCTTTATTATCTATGATCATTTATTTAGATTTCCGATAAAAAACGGAAGTCGTAACGTCCATTGATAGTTCACAGAAATCATTTACCACCTAAAACTAAACGATTTGCATACAGTGAACGTTTTGTTTATTTATATTACCAAGAACTCGCGGCTGATTTTCCTTCGGGCAGACCTCGAAATGTTTCATTACAAGACGCATTGGGTGATCAACGACGGCGTGGTGACACTCGTCAAATATCAACAGGTTGATATCTTCGATCCTGATGTATTGGTGCATCAACATATCGCTTAAAATTTGGCTCGTCATTACGATAACCTGAAAATAAAAAAAGCAATTAACAATACTTTGTTTACGTTTGTTTTACGCCTCAATTTTTAAGAAGTTTTTTGCTTTCAAGTTGCATTAATCAATTTAACTAATACGTATGTAATGATTGTTCCTTATTCCTTGTACAATACCTGATGTTGTGCAAGTTCGGCATCCCATTTATCTTTGTCCCAATAATCAACACCACTTTCACTGCTATAAGCACCAACGCCTTCGACTGCACACAGCTCTTCTATTACCTTTTTCTGTAAAATTATTTTTTTGAAACTTAATTTTCCTATTTTATTTATTTGATTATAAAGTTAAATTACGGTTGGCGATCGATCAGAGAATAGGTGACCATCTTGTAATAACGAGTTCTTCCGTGTTTCGGAAGGCACGTTAGATTGGTCCCGTCGGGTCCCAGCTGCCATTTGAACATCTTTGGTAGTCGTTACAGGTCAGACAGTCAGAAGGAAGAAAGTCTGACAACCAGTCTTATTAAGGGCATCGGGTTGCCCGGGTAAATAGTGGTGGTGGAGGTGGTCAGATAGGCAGTCGCTCCTTGTAAAACACTGCAATCAGTTAGACAGGAAGCCGACCCACACAAAGTTGGGAAAAGGCTTGGCAGGTGAAGATCTTGAATCTTTATATTTCTTGAGAAATTTGTCTAGTTTAATTACGCTGTAAGCAAATGGCTTCTTTAGCAAAATCAGCAAGCAATGTGTAGGGCAGTTATGCATGCACTGCATTTAGAGTAGGTACTCCATATTGCGTAATATTATTTAACAATGGCTGATATACTCGTAGAGGTACGTCGACCCCAACACCTGTGTTTAAACTGAACCACCGTATGGACCGCATGAAAATTCAATGAAATGAATGAAGAATAATGAACAAAAGAAAGAAATACGCCTATTCAGAGATAGAAAACTTCCCTTACCATGTGGCTAATGATAAGCATGTCCTGGCTGGGTATGTTTGATTCATTGTTATTCACCTAAAATAGATGAACCTAGTTGTAATCATGTGGGTAGGTATATCAATTACAAAAGTTGAATTTGGAAAAATAACCTCATACAACATTTCTAAAAGGTTCAAATGAGTCTAAAGGAAATCTGAAATTCGATAAGCTTATCCGGTTGAGTTATAGTTTCACATAACAATGGTGCCTTGTTAATGTTCTATTTCTTGTTTACTCATTACAATGACGCATTTGTTATCCTTAACAACTAATAACTTTGTCCCCCTGATGTTAGGCGTTTGCTATTAGTGATAGCGCAAAGACAACAAAAGGTCTGTAAATAAATCACAATCATATCACAAAAAGGAATGATCCTTTTTAGCCCGGTCAAAATAGACATTTGAAATAACAAAAATTCCCGGAAAGCTGATTTTTGGTGGAGAGCTAGATTTGATCATTATAAATAAAATACTAAAAGTCCCCATCGATCCCATGTGTGCGTCAAAAGTTATTCGAGGTCAAATGTCAAAATTTTTGTTTTTTTTGTGTTTTTTTCGAAAACGGTAAGTTTTATCAAATAATTACATCAGACCAAAATTGTAGATTACAAATTTTCTACAAAAATGGCATTAACAGTTTTCTCCTAAATGTTACCATTCCTGACATATCGCGCTTCAAAGTATATTCCATACATGACATGCACACATTTCCACGCCACCTGTGAGGTACTTAGTATACTCGTCGCCTTTTTTTATCGTGGTTTCCCCTGTAGGCCTACTCCACTAACTGTCATGACAATTTTAGGATAGTTTCAGGGAATAATTGCCGTCAAGTTCTAATATGATGTCATTATTGATATTAACTATTGGGTTAACTATTATTGTGATTGTTTTAGATTTATCAGATTCATACAAAAACTCGTGGTGGCCTAGTGGGTAAAGAACCAACCTCTCAAGTATGAGTGGGTTCGATTCCAGGTCAGACAAGTACCAAAGCAACTTTTCTAAGTTTGTATGTACTTTCTAAGCATATCTTGGACACCAATGACTGTGTTTCTGATGGCACGTTAAACTGTAGGTTCTGACTGTCATTGAACATCCTTGGCAGTCGTTATGGGTAGTCAGAAGCCAGTAAGTGTGACACCAGTCTAACCCATTGGTATTGGGTTGCCCGGGTAACTGGGTTAAGGAGGTCAGATAGGGCAGTCGCTTCTTGTAAAGGACTGGTACTTAGCTACATCCGGTTAAACTGGAAGCCGACCCCAACATAGTTGGGAAAAGGGCTCGGAGTATGATTTGATACTACAATCATTTTTGCAATTGCAAAAAATAATGTCAGGAGTTTTTCTGGAGTAGGTGGGAGTAGTTTTAATAGGGTCCAGATATTATGTATCAATTTCCAACCCCAGTCTTCTGGATAAAAATGGAAATGTCGAAGGAAAATTAGCGTGCGATAATTTTCTCAACTTTAAAGGCGGATTGTCGCATCTTCAGCGGTTTAAAAAATTTTGTTTTGTGTTTAGTGATGCAGAACCATGCCTTAGGACTGCAGTACGCTGATATTTAGGATTTAAAAGTGGGCAATCTAGCCTTAGCGACAAGCCACGTGAAGGTAATTCAAAATCCGATATGACCCAAGATAATATCGAGGCTATGCGGCAGTTAATTGTCGCAGACCAACATGTAACATACCGTGACATGGATCCGTGGGCATTACGATTGTTTTACGTTGCCCAAAATTAAGTAAAGTCTTCGTGGTAAACGTTTCAGCACACCTGAAAAAGCTGTTGACTCATACAAATCGGCCAATTTGACTACCCCCACTTCAGAATGGAATAAATATTTAAAGAACTGGGTTTAATGCATGCAAAAATGCATTAAATATCGCGGAGAATTCTTTGAAAAACAATAAATGGTATTACCCTATTAGATTGTCTATACTTATTTCAAACGACACAACTTAAAGGCAGCCGTCGTATATACGTGGCTTATATGTGCATATCATGTGTAGTGTGACTCTTTGAATCGCGATATCTCAGGAATGGTAACATTTAGGAGAAAACTGTTAATGCCATTTTTGTAGAAAATTTAAAGATCTACAACTTTGGTCTGATGTCTTTTTTTGATAAAACTTACCGTTTTCGAAAAAAAAAAAACAAAAAACCTAAAATTTTGACATTTGACCTCGAATAACTTTTGACGCACACATGGGATCGATGGGGACTTTTAGTATTTTATTTATAATGATCAAATCTAGCTCTCCACCAAAAATCAGCTTTGTGGGATTTTTTGTTATTTGACCACTGCTTTTATGTCTATTTTGACCGGGCTATTTAAGGAAGACTTCATTCTAGGATGACATCTCCCATAAGTCTCCTTTATAGTACCTATCAGTTTAGAAATTATTTCGCGACCAATAAATACCTACTTAAGTTATTTTTCAATCAAAATGCATGTTTCCCCTAAATCTTCAAAAGCTGAAGCCCTAAAGCTTTAAAGCGCTTTGCACAACGAGCAAATACAAAACGATCGCCTAACTAAAACCCATCAACTATACACGCTTAGGCTCAGATTAACTCGGATACCTAAGTAAATGATGCAATATAGGCGTGCAAGTATGAAATGAGAAGCAATAGCAAGTACGTGTATAAGAATAACATGGAAAATGAGTGCGAGGTCGCGGGGTGGGAGAGCGGGATGATGACAGGTTAAAACACGTCTGCACCGTCATACATTGTAGCTAGTTACATGTTCGTACGTGTCCCAACCATAGTCTGAAAGGACTATAAGTACCTACAAATAAACATCTAGCTACAAAACTTATTATTATTACCTGTTGAGTGACTAATGGCACTGTGTTTACCAAGAAGAAGGTTCTTTTACCTCCCTGTCCCCAAGGCTTTTTGAGTGCGTGCCTAAATCTTTTGATGAGGCAAATCGCGATAAATGTCTTGCCAGAACCTGAAAGTGATGTAAATGATAGAAATCTGCTTAGGTACACACTCTTACAAAATCTGGTACTTTTATTTTGATTTCAGTTTTCAAGCAATTTTTTGAACTGTTGTTATTTTATTTTCTTCACTTTTCCAGTGATGTAAACAGAGATTAATTAAGTAGGTCACTATTATGAAAAAGCATAAAACCACTCCATTGGAGTAGAGACCAAAAACCATATTTCCTTCAAATGTTATATTATAATAGCTTTCGAGGTAATTTTTTAAGTCCTTCAAACCAAAATAAATAAAGAATCAATATCAAATAGCCTTATAGCCGTCATTGAGTTCATGAACTATTACAGTCTTTATAAACGTAGTTTTATTTTTGGTCAGATCTAATTTCACCATAATTAAGTATATTCTAAAAAGGTGAAAAATTAAAAGTTTATTATATTAACAGAAAAAGACTGTAACTTATTCTAAAAAAGGATCATCTTCATACCATACTTCTAAGGAAGCTGCAATATGCAAATTTATGATACCGGTTACACAATTGTACAGGATGTTTTCTTTGCAAAACTGCTATGCAATGAACTTTCTACTCTTTTTTAAAAATAAATATATGTATAGCACAAACCTGTTGGCAAATATATGATTGTGTTGTTTTCTATGGCTATCTCTTCCAGCTGTGCCTGATAAGGCCTCGGCTTGAAGTGTTCCACTGCATCTGATTCCTCGCCTTCCATCTTGAACCTTGACAATGACAATTTGTTCTTGAGTAAAGACTTTTTTTAGTTGAATTAGTGACGAATGAATTACTGATTTGTATAATACCTACATATTTCAATCTTTCTAAAAAATAATTCATTGTTTTAGCTTGCTACAGACCTAATGCGAAATTTCAGAGCCCTTAGGGTACAAAGAAACAAATAATATATATTTATCTTTTTTATACAATTATAGATAATTTTTACTATGTTTTAGTTATGACTAGATGGCTTATTGTTCTTCCTCTACACCTTGATGAAACCATCTGCATCAGTCTTCTCTTTAAACCGTCACTTTGTTCAAGATGAACCGTGGCTTGGGTTAATGCTGGGAGATTAAAGGAGAAGGAGTTTAAATTTTTGTATGTTTTCGCTGGTCTCCCTGATTATGATAACACCAAATTCATGTTACTTGATGTTGAATTAAGTTTTAGAAGAAGATAAAAACCTGGTGGTGTAATGTAGCAGTTCAAACAAGAGGTAGTGTACTCACAAATTCTCCATATTTACAATTAAACTGAATAATTTCCCAAAAAAATGCTATGCCTAGAACTAAGTCACAATGAAAAAATAATTAATTTGTTTTTATGAGCATCACTGTGTTTGTCAAGTTATTACTATTTATAAATACCTACAAACCTAAAATGAAAAAAAAAAGAGTATGGAAAAAAACTGCAAGTCTTTTCTAATAGCAGTAACTTTTTTCAAGATCAACATTAATAAAATATGTTGTCTCCATAAATAAATATCTACTTTCTCCTTTTAATTATTGAATACATTTCTGTTTGTGACTGTAAAAACAGTAGAAAAGATATTTTGATAATAACTAACTTGGTGGGTGGGACCAAATAATAGGCCTTTGCTTAAGCTGTCCCACTGACCTCTTGTTGTCAGTTATTTCCACAAGTGTCATCTGTGAAAATAACTACCGGTATAATGATATGACCGGTACAATGCATAGTTATTTTGTACCTGAATTAGGCGATGCAAGAGGACCACAACAACTCTGCACTCTGTCCGCGCTCAATGCCCACTTGGACGCCAAGTGTGACTGCAATTTGTCCCTGATCCTTTTAATTATTAACTGAGCACAGGTACGCTCACTGCAACAAGAACAAAACAAATTACATCTGGCTCTAAATCTCACTCACTATTGTTTTTATTGTCACCCAGAGGGATACCACACTGACTGAAAAAACTCCCTGTTTATGGGACGCAACACAATAAGGAATTGTAGCTCGCCAATATAATTGAGTTTTTTCTTCATAGGCCTCATTTATTCATTACGTTACGAGATCATATTGAAATTATTCAAATAAAAAGCCTTTTTAGTTTAAGAATGTCAAAAATACATAATAATATAAAAGATTAAACACCACGGAATGAACGAATTACCCCAGATTTATCGTATTGTCAAAAAATGGCTTTACTGTTTACAGCCACTGCATTTTCCGTTTTACGGAATATTTTTCTAAATTTTTGACAAATAAAAACAGGCACTTAAATCGTCCGTTAGTTGTTAATACATACATTTAATTATACTATATCGCTACTAACACATTATTAACTGTTTAATAAACCACATATATAATAGATTTATGATATTGTATTTTTTGAATACTTTAAAATGTCTTTAAATGGAACGTCTTTAGTTTGTAAGTTTATGTTCTCGTTCATGAAGTTATGTTTTTCCCAAGCCATAGAGCCGCAAAGTACACGTCATGCTCTGATTATGCAAATGCACTTGACGCGGCCCCAAGACCTACAATAGAGTATTTACACGTGGCTTTCAATGCGTCGCTCGTGATCTTTCTGTGTATGTTCACCGATTACTGAACAAAATAAAAAAAATTGTTTTGTATTATATTATTATATATAATAGTATTAGGTGGTCTCATAGTCATCAAGCCAGGATCTGGGGTGCGATTCACTAAGGCAAAACATCTTTACAACCAAGAAATCATCGTTGTAACATCAGATGAAAACTCGGCGGTATTCATTAGTTAAAATTGCGCGATCGTAGCGCCTCAACGATGTTGACGGCGCGTCATAGAACTAACATTTGGTGCCAAATGTATGAAAATCGGTATTCAGCAACACGAAACATCCTCGCCTGCAACGACAACCTCGCCTTCGCCTTCGATTTTATCTGTCAAACCGAAAAGCTTGTAAATTGTGGATGTTTTCTTGGATGAAGGCGATTAAAATGTAAGTAAAACAAGTTATTTAATAAATTGCAATGTGAAAATATGTTTTTATGATGATTTGTTTATCGTACTTTAATCCCTGAAACATTTGCGCCTATTTTTAATGTTTTAGATGGCAGTTCGTCTTTCCTGTATGATTTTTCGTTGGAAGACACTAAACATCATGATAATTAAATAAATAAGAAGTCAGGCCTCCGTGATACGTATTATGGATTTACTAACACTAACTACTGATAGAAACTATAATAAGATTGACTGAAGAACAGATTCGACAGTTGAAAGAAGATTTCCTGAGATTTCCCCTTTCCTAACAAAGGCGAATCGTCGAGGAGGAATTAGCAACCGCACCAATATATTACACTTAATCAATATAATATAAATCATCATACAGTACAGTAGATAGGTGCCTAAAACTTACTGTCCATCCACCTTTTGCAGGTACTGTCAAATTTTTTGTTAGTGGGATTTAAGTACCAAATAATACTATGTGACATTGCAAGAACAATGTCTCACAAGCATCTGCCTCAAGGACTCAACAATATACATTAGATGCCATCAACCATCCAGATATTATTGATAAGTACGAGGTAGGTAAGAAGCAACTGTGACCCGGTTGATAAGCAAGCCGGACTCTAGCAGTGACTTGGACAGTGGATGTCATGCTAGAAGTTATTTAATAAACAATACTATGTAGACACCTTCTAACAATACATATGTATTTTACCTGTGTATGTTAAATAGTAATATAAACATTTTTAACATTACACAATAGTGTGCAGGTATCAAAGTAATTTTTATAAAAATACTGAACTTTTCTGTAATCATGAATTAATAAAACAATATTTTAATTCATCATGTCTTTTTATTATTTTGTATTTTATAATGAACATGCATTTATTTCTAAATTCAGATTTCAAAACATTTTCCTTGCATAATAGAATGTATTTTTAACTTGATTACACCGAGTTCTGGCAAATTCTTCATGTTGGCTCGCAGCTGCAATAGAACTGGACTTCCTCTGAACTGCTCCTTTTTGTCCTTCCAGTACTGTAACACAAGCAAAAATTATATGGTGTACCTAATATATAAAATAAATAGAACAACTATTTGCTTGGTGTGGTTCAACTTTCAGTTGCAATTTCAAATGCCGTTATGATTGAATTTGAAGGATAGAGTAAAGTCATTGTATTTGCCTGCTGTCAATACTAATTTAGTACCTAATACATACAAAACATAATGTAGAAGAGTACCTACTATACTTACCATGATTCAATGCAACGGTAAACACACACTATATAGGTACTCTTGTTTCCGGAGCGGGGAAACTATTGAAATTACTAAGTATTACTACTAAGGAATTTCGGGAGACAAATTAAAAGCGTGTTACCGATTCTGAGGTACTTTTAATTGTAAAAAAACTAATCTACTGTCTGACCCATCTCGGCGCGACATCTCCGGTGGGGCGACTTATCTACCTAAGTTCTTAAAATTATAGTCAGCACATTATACATGTGTGCGTACAGACTTAATCTAGGGCCGAAGGCTGGGTGGTCACCATAGCTCCTCCGACCTTAAGAGGAAAATTATCGGGAGAATCGATTTTAGATTGGTTCCGATAATTTTTTTTGAAACACGTGTATTTCAGCAATTTGAGCCGAACAACATAAACGGAAAATACAAAAATACTTAAAATAACTAAACCTAAGGTCACGTACACCAAGGACGCACTGAAGCTACTGTCCCTTTTATCAAAAACACTTTCGATCACTTCACTATGTTTTAACGAATACGCCATATATTTCACTTCGTCTAGATTTATGCCCTTCATATCAAGTGCACGTGTACTGGATAGCTGTGCGTTAGTGCGTAACTGAGGTAAGGCGATGATTGGTACTCTTTTCACCACATCGGACTCTATGAAGATACGATGATTAATGTGTATGCCATGAATCTCCACCTCACAGGGTTCTTCGATGGTCATCAGGTAAGTACCAAATACCAATTGTCTACTGGTCTCATCCTTGCATCGTTCTGTTAGTGTGGTCTTCTCTTCACTATACAGGATCCAGTTGTTGTTAGCGACTTGTTGGACTCTGACCTGTTCGATTTCTATTGGATGTTGTTTGCAAAGGGTAAGGTCGTTTTCGAAATTCATAAGCTGTTCGACACAGGTAAGTTCATAGAAGGGGATCCTGTTGTCTGCAGTGCAGAGGAAGCGAGCACCGGCAGAGAATGGTCTACACGGTATTGCGATTGGTGAGTATCTATTTTCTTTCGCCAATAGGTAAGGGTATTTGGGGAAAATAGCTAGGGTCTTATTTTCGGTGTCATGGAAAATTGGTAGGGAGTAAATCTTATAATAGTTATAAGTAACATTATCGGTAAGTGGTATCTCCATTATAAACGTTATTTGATTACTTTTAATAAATGATTTAACACATATAATCTCTTCTATTTTTAACAAGTTCGCTTCGGCGGGAGGATATATTAAGCTTTCATATTCGGATATTAATTTAAGATGATATAAAAGTTCTGAAGAATTAACAATTGATTGATGTAAAATAGAGACTCTGCTTAATGCAAGTGCAGTTTCGATTTCACTTAATCTAATAAATATAGTACGAAAGTTACTCATGAAAACATTGAACAACCCAGTTAAGTACGTCAGAAAAATCCAACTATTTTGCTGAGCAGTTAAATCTTTAATTAATGTTTCAATTTTAGTTAACCTGTTATGGAAGTTAATTGTATTCTGTTCAATAGTTTCAGTGGCATTAATAAAACTGTCAAACATTTTAGAGACCAATGTTAACCTTTTAGATATAGTGATTTGACCTTGATTCAATTTAGAAATGAGATTATCATACTTCAACGCATCATCATGATCCAAATTACCGGTAACAATTTTTATAATAGAGCCCAGTGGATTAATGAGTCCTCGTTTAGATCGTTTGGATGGTATAAGCTGTTGGTATTTTTCTACAGTTAAATCACGTATGGAATCTGTATGCATTTTAATAGTCATAATTTCTTGTGAGTATGATGCATTCCAATCAATTAAATTACAAAGCGCTTGATAGTTGGTAGAGATGTAGTTAAGGTCAGTATAAATTTGATCTAGGCTGATGATCTTTACAATAGTCCACTGATCAGTTTGGAAATATGCATGACCTTGTTTCACCGGTAAAACTCCTGGATTACCTTCAAGATTTTGCAGATGAAGGGCCAGCGACAGCATCGTGACTGTCATCAATAATATGCCGCACCTGTGGAGGACGTTTTATATTTTTAATAGGAATTTTGGTATCCCTTTCTCCTATTTTTATAGGTAAAATATTTTTATCTGCTTTGCCTGTTACTACAGCTTTTATATATCGGGGCTTATCCTTACTTTTACGCTTATTTATGTCTTTACCGAAAACAATTTCTCCTTTTTTAAACTTTATTTCACCTTCACCACCCTTACTCTCTCTATTCTTTTCTTTAATATTAACCATTTTGTCTGCTAAGTGTTCGTATAATGTTTTTATTCTTTTTGCATGATCTTTTACTAATTTTTGGAAATAACGTTTTTCTAATTCTATGCTAAACGGACTGCTTGAGTCGGTATGTCCGAAGACAACTTCAAATGGTGCAAGTTCAGTGACTGAGTGAATAGTGTGATTGTATGCCAGAACAGAATAAGTCATAACCGAAGCCGCATCAGTACATTGTTTTTCGTATTTGGCCAGTCTGTAAATTTCTATTATAGTGGAGTGGAACCTCTCAATAAGACCCATTGAATTGGGGTTATTAGGGGTTCCAATGTGGAAATCAATTTTATGTAAATTCAAAAATTCCTTAATTAGTTCATTATTCAATTCGGTTCCGGGGTCTGAGCTTATTCTTCTGGGTGTACCGTAATACGAAAAATATTTCATCAGTGCTCTAGTTACTTCGGGAGTTGATTTTCCCTGAGTTTCGATTGCCTGACCTAATTTGCTAAATGCGTCAATTATAGTTAAATAAGTTTTACCTTCTATACTAAAAAGATCTATAAATAGCTCTTGAAAAGGCGCGTCTTGGGTTTGTGTTAGTTGTAATATAGGTTTGATGGGTTTCCTATCATATTTCATTCTACGGCACCCATCGCAACTGTTTATGACTGCTGTTACAGTTTCCTGCATTCTATTCCAATAATAATTTCTACGGAGCCTAACTAGCGTTTCTTTTATGCCTCTATGACAGGTCTTTCCTTCATGGTGTTTAAGTATAAGTGCCTTTTGCTCTCCTTCATCTTCTACAAAAATAACTCTTTCTGTACATTCAAATAGGTTAATAGTTCCCTTTCTGAATAGTTCAATTATTATATTGCTAAATAGTTTCCGATGTTCATTCTCCTCAAAATAAATGAAATATTTTAATTTTGGCTGTATGTATTCCTTTAAAAAGTCCTTTACTAATTGCGGATTATCTTTTGGCAGGAAAACTTCTAATATCTTTTGTTTGTCACGTGACAGGTTCTTAACATGCATTTGATTTTTAAACCATGAAAATATTAAGATTTGATTCGGCTTGGTGTCGATCGCCTCATGTAAAATAGGTATACCGGTTGATTCTAATTCTACAGCGGAATGAACGGTTTCGTTCGACTTACTGGACACTGATCGTATTGGATACTCATTTGTATCGTAGTGAACTTCTCTAATATTGTCGGAAAAATCTATAGGACTACAGGTCATAGTTCGACTAGAATCAGATATCGTTACTGTTGATGAACCTTTACTATCTGCACATTCATTTAGATTTTTATCTTCCTTCTCATCAATATTAACTGCTAGAGACTGATTTTCGTCGTCTGTGAGTAAGGCATTGATTTTTATTCTGGACAGAGCGTCTGCATTTGTATTTTGTTTGCCGTTTTTGTGAATTAAATCAAAGTCGTAATCTTGCAAACGTAACCGCCAACGTGTGAGTTTGCTACTAGGGTCTTTAAGAGATTGGAGCCAAGTTAAGGGACGGTGGTCAGTATATATATAGAATTTTCTACCGTACAGATAGGGCCTAAAATGCTTTACTGCCCACACTATAGCGAGCAGTTCACGTTCGATGGTACTATAACGTGATTCTGTATCACTGAGGGTACGACTAGCATACGCAATGGGCTTGTCACTGCCAATCTGTCCTTGTGACAGCACAGCGCCTAGAGCGACATTGGATGCGTCGGTCGTCAGTATAAATGTTTTGTCATAGTCAGGGTATTGTAACAGTGGGGCATGTGTCAGGAGTTCCTTGCATTTGTTAAATGCGTCTATGTATTTCTGGTCAATAACAATTTTGTTGCGCTTTTTTAAGCAGGCTGTCAATGGTTGAGTAATTTTTGCAAAATCTTTTATAAAACGTCTGTAGTAACCTACAAGTCCAAGAAAGCTCTTAATCTCTGTCGTTGTCTTTGGTAACGGGTAATTCAATACAGCGTTTATTTTGTCGTCATTAGGCTTTAGCCCGTCTTTAGTTATAGTGTGTCCAAGGTAGAGCACTTCTTTGCGTAAAAATTCAGATTTGTCTAATTGAATTTTCATGTTAGTTGTTCTAAGTCGGTCAAATACAATTCTTAATTTATTTATCATTTCGTCAAGGCTATTTCCGTAAATTATTATGTCATCCAAGTATACCATGCAGTGGAGTCCTTGCAGACCACGCAAAATATTATCCATGGTCCGTTGGAAGGTAGCAGGAGCGGTTTTAAGTCCAAACGGCATTCTGAGAAACTCAAAATGGCCATTTTGCGTCGAAAAAGCTGTCTTCTGTCTATCCTTCTCTTCTACTTCTATTTGGTGGTAGCCGCTTGCTAGATCCAATGTGGTGAAGTACACACTCTTTCCTAGTTTGTCGAAAAGGTCATTAATATTAGGTAGGGGGTATTTGTCGTCTATGGTTATGTCATTCAGTCGTCTGTAGTCTATTACCATCCTGTATTTAATTTCACCAGACGCATCCTTCTTTTTAGGGACAAGGTGAACTGGAGCACTCCAAGGGGAATGAGATTCTTGTATAACATTTTCATGAAGTAATTTTTCTACCTGATTATTTATTTCGTTTTGGATGAAAGGTGCCTGTCTATAGGGTTTAATGTATATAGGATCTTCATTTTTGGTACGTATGTGATGTTTAACCTGATTAGTAAACGTAAGGGGGATTTGGTCACAGTAGAATATGTCCTTATATTCCCTACAAAGTGCATAAATTTTCTCACGTTCTTCGCCATTGGTATGATCGAGTCTTAATTTATCTAAATTTTCTTCAAGTAATTTGTCAATTTCTAGAGGAGTATTGGTCGTAGTAAAATTAATGTTGTATTCTGTATTTTCATATGGCGTTACTGTGAAAGGTTGGCAAATAGTCAGTTGTTTTGGGCAATCTGAAGTGTTTTGAATTACTGTAAATGCGTATCCACTATCACAGTTTACTAAAGCACTAGGCATTCGTAGTCCATTTCGAAATTCTTGGTAGTCAAGAATAGCGTCACCTGAATATTGATCTACTGGCAATTTAAATCGTTGTTCTGAACGTGGCTGTACAGTAATTTTATAATTTAAATTATTATTGATTATTGGAATACAAGTGGAATTCGTTTTTAAGATTCGTTCTTTTAGATCAATAATTGCACCTAATTGCTGTAAAAGGTCGTTACCTATAAGCCCGTCATACCGTGGATCTACTTCGTATACATAGAACTTATGCCAATCGTCACTAACAAAGGTAGGTAGAAGAGGAATTTCTATTACTTCATTATGTCTACTAGTAGCATGAGTACTAACCACCTGAAAATTTTCATTACGTATATAGTCGTAAAAATACTCATATGCTTTTGTAGGACTAATGAACGATCTCATACTACCAGTATCTATCATCATTTTTGCGTCTATCTCTTCTACATAAATATACGGTAGCTCTAAATTAGAGTCAAAATTTAATTCTAAGATTTCTTGTCCGTCGAGGCACTCTCCTGAAAATCCAGTGCCTGAATTTCATTTTCTGATTGTAATTCATAGTCAACATGAGTCTCGTCATGATAATTAATTTCATTTGAGTCACCATAATAGTCATCGTCATAGTTAGAGTAATAGTTATTGTAATAAGGCTCATAGTCGTCAGCAGACAATTCATTTAAATTGAAACCTTGTGGTACATTCGATTTAGGTTGGGCTGTTCGCATAGACACATCAGTAGTTTGCGTTTGAGGTTTTAGTATTTGTGGGGTATTAGAATTATTGGGGGATTTGTAACCAAACTGCTGAGGTTGCAACGGTTTATAGCCAAACTGTGGCGGTGGCCTGTATCCTAATTGTTGGGGTGGCCTGTACCCAAATGGTTGAGGTGGCCTATACCCGAATTGTTGAGGTGGCCTGTACCCGAATTGTTGGGGTGGCCTGTACCCAAATTGTTGAGATTGGGGTAAGTACCCAGGCTTGGGGCGTGATGTTAATGCATTTGGTAATTGACCTTGGGGCTGATTGAATTTATTCTGTGGAATACCGAAATTAAATTTAGGTGTGGTAATATTATTTGGCAATAAAGGTTTGTATCCCGCTGGCGTCATTACCAATTTTGATCCGAAACTGCTAGATTGACCGTAAATGCGATTCCTAGTATTATACTGCTCTAAGAAATTAACTTCCTCAAGTACTATACTCAAGGCCGCTTCTAAACTAGAGGGTGCCTTAAGCCTTACAATACGAACCATATTCTCTGGGAGATTGTATAAGAACACATTCAAGGCCGTATTGTTATAAATAATTGTCTTTGCACTCTTCAAATCAGTATCCTCAATCATGTTGACCTTGGACATCAATAATGATCGAACACTTTGGATTCTATTACAAAATTCTAAATAACTTTCACCGGATTTAATTTTTAAGGATTCTAATTCGATATTAATGCACGCTTCGCTACGCGGGTCTCCAAAATGTTGAATAAGTAGATCTTTAAAAGCAGACCATGTCACAATATCTTCACGTTCTGATAAGAGCGCTGCGGCGTCATCTCTCAATCGACTAGTTAAAACATTATAAACGTAAAGATTTTGTTCGTGGCTACCCTTATATCGGTCAAGGACATACTGACACTTTCGCAAATAAAGATTTAACTGTCTTTTATCACCATTATACAAAGGTATTAATTGAATAATTTCTTTGGGTATTTGTTCAATAGTCACTGAAGTCGTCATGTTCACAGAGTAGAGAACGGAACAGATAAAACAATTCGTGAGAGTACAATTGACTATGCTATGAAACACACAAGATAACACAATTCACACATAACACACGTAAATCAGAAAATAATTAGACGCAAAATGTATGTAATAGTTTAGGTAATAAAATTAAAAATATTAATGTATAAAATATATATTTTTTTTTTATATTAGGTGTAGAATTACATACTGATCTGTCGATTCAAATAATACGACTTTCTATGGTTGCATGGCACGATGCTCCTTTTATTTTCTGACAGCCCGCCTTAACATCTAACTGACAGTTGACAGTTGCGGCACGCACAGATAACGCACGCATACACATCACTCCTCCGACACTATTATCAAAGTTACATTTTTTTTTTTTAACAATAAGTGAAACTAATAAGGCTTAATACTAAAACTTAACTATTTCCTTATTAATAATTGACACACACACAGTAGTTATAGCAATAGATATAGGTATATATACTTAGTCTAAGTACGCTAAACGGCCTGTACCTGCCTCACCTAATGCGCGGTAACTTATCCATTTAAAAGTTTATAATCAATCTTACGCCTACAACTACGAATGGGCCTTGCAGACCTTGTTGATTCAATGATAGGACAATTATTTTGCTCATCATCAACGGCTGTGTCCTGAGCCTCAGCCCACTCATCCTCCTCCCCACTATCATGTTCCTCGGCGTGTATAGTTTGCTGTTCCTTATCATACGGTACTGTTGGTGGCGACTGTGGCCCCCTTTTTGGCGAGGGCGAGCGCAGGAGCGGCGGCGGTGGTGACTGCGAGGGGCTCACGACATCAGCACGCGAGCCGTTCGTCTCGCGCGCACCTGTATATTTTCTCAGTTGATCAATATGCCTCTTACAGTTAACATTGTAGTTTTCAACGAATATCTCGAACATCCGATTACCAATTTGTTTAATTATTTTACCTAAAGTCCATATTTCCTTTCTAGCTATATACCATTTAACCCATACTCTATCCCCAATGCTAATTTTACTTTTTGTTTTTAAATTGTCATTGTTTGTTTCATAATTATAATTATCTTTGAGCACTAAGTCCAATCTAGATGTTATGTTTCGACCAAACATAAGCTTTGCTGGGCATTCGCCCGTTGCACAATGTTGTGTCGTGCGATATTCAAATAAAAATCCTAATAATTTTTCGTTAATTACATTTTGAGAATTGTTATCGCTAATGATGCATTTTATCATTTTCTTGCATGTTTTTACAGAATTTTCTGCCTGTCCGTTACTACAAGGATGATAAATTGGAGATGTCACATATCGGATTCCGTTCACTTCGCAAAATTTCTTAAATTCGATCGACTTAATTTTTACATCATTATCTGAAACTATGACATTAGGTATACCAAATCTTGAAAACAATTCTTTCAATTTTGTTATGAGCGCCCGTGTCGAAGTACCGCAACTCATGTGTAAACACTCCAACCACTTGCTATATGAATCTACTACGATCAAATAGTCCTGCTGGTTTATACTCATGTAGTCAATGTGCAAACGGCGCCACGGAGCGCCGTCACGCGGCCAGCTCAAGGGAGGCGCTCGCGGCGGCGCTGCGCGAGTGCCGGCGCACGTGTGGCAAGCGCCCACCCATTCCTCTATATCCTTATCAATCGAGGGCCACCAAAATCGACTACGAGCTGCACTCTTAGTTTTAACTACGCCGAAATGACCCGCATGTAATTCTCTTAACAACCTACCTCGGTAGACTGCCGGAATGACTATTCTGTGACCTCTGAAAATACAACCATTCTCGACCTCTAAATCCGTTTTGCAATTAAAATATGGCAAAATATTTTTACAGTTCATTTTACGCGGCCAGCCGTTCTGAACATATTTAATCACCGTTTGTAAAACGTCGTCTTTACCGGTTTCGGTTTTAATATCATTAAAAGTTAGTGGCGCGATGTTAGCGTCTAAGAAATTTAGGAAAGATAGATCTTCAGTTTCGCTTTCGCTTCAGTTTTCCATTCGCTTCCGGTAAAGGCGCACGCGACAAATAATCTGCTGCGACATTATGTTCACTTTTTATATATTGGACGTTATAATTGTATGCTGACAATATAATCGCATAACGCTGTAATCTCGATGCTGCCATCACAGATATACCTATTTTCTTGCCAAATATCGAAAGTAAAGGTCGGTGGTCAGTCCTAAGTACAAAAGGTTCCTGACGTCCATACAGATATTGATGAAAATATTTGACACCAAAAATAATGGCTGTCGCCTCCTTCTGAATTTGACTATAGTTTCTCTCACTTGTGGACAATGACCTTGAAGCGAACGCCAGCGGTCGCTCGGCGTGCGGGCTCTCGCTGTCGCGCTGTGCGAGCACAGCTCCCAGGCCGGCCGGCCCCGCGTCTACTGTCAACACCAACTGCGCTGTTGGATCGAAGTGAGCTAGTACCCTTTCTGATGATAGCTCGATTTTAACCCTATTGAATGCGCGTTCATGGCGTTCGCCCCACTGCCATTGTGCGCCTTTACGCAGTAATTCATGCAGCGGGTGCAACTTAGCTGACGCGTTCGGTATAAAGCTACGATAATAATTAATTAATCCTATAAATCGCTTAACTTCTGTGACATTCGTTGGCCGTGGTGCGTTTTTTATAGCCTCCGTTTTTGAAGGACACGTTCGTAACCCATGTTTATCTATAACGTAGCCTAAATAGGTGACACTATTCTGCAAAAAACTACATTTCTCTTTGTTTAATTTTAAACCGGCATCTTCCATTCTGTTCAGTACTTCATTTAGCCTGCTGAAATGCAATTCCCTAGTTGGTGCAGTTACACAAACATCATCTAACCATATGCTAACACCTTCTATGCCAATTAATAGAGATTCCATTGCCCTTTGAAAAATTGCGGGAGCGTTTGCTAGGCCATACACAAGTCGGGTGTATTTGAAATAACCTTTAGAAGTACTTATCGTGGTCAAGTCTTGTGACGATTCCTCAAGAACAAATTGATTATAAGCGTTACTAAGATCAATTTTACTATAACACTCCCCTCCACCCAATTTAGCAAAAACCTCTTCTATTCTAGGCATTGGATATTTGTCTATTTCTAGATCTTTATTTAGTGTTATTGAATAGTCACCAGCAATTTTAACAGTTCCATTTTCTTTCAGTACCGGCACTATCGGAGTTCCGTATTTAGAGAACTGAACCGGTTGTAGTATGCTTAAACCTACCAGTCTATCTATCTCCTCTTCCACTTTTTTCTTTAAGGCGAAAGGTACAGAACGCGGTTTTAAACACTTTGGATGTGCATCTTTTTTTAACACAAGTTTCACTTTAAATTTATTGAACCTACCTAATCCCTCAGTAAATAGATTGGAGTATTTAGACAAAAGTTGCTGCACCTCTTTTGTGTCGGGCTCAGGTACATCCTGGATTTTATTAATTTCTGTGGTAAAATACATTCTAAACTTTGACATAAAATCTCGTCCGAGCAACGGTGGGCCTCCATTTGACAAAACAAATATTTTAATATCATGAGTACAATTTAAATATGTTATTTGGCCTAAGAAATATCCCAAGGGAGAGATTTTATGGCCATTGTAGAGACACATTTTCATGTTGCATTTTGTTAAAAGACGATCAGAAAAATATTTTATATACAATGTTTCAGGTATTACAGTAGCTCCCGACCCCGAATCTAACTCCATATCTATTCTCATCGAGTCAATTTGTACATTAATAATTATTGGTGATTTACTAACATACCTTAAAGAATACACTTCACATTCCTCGCAATCACTTGAGTCAGCTTCAGTATTTAAGCAGTTCAGGCGAGGTTCACCCTTCCTTTTAGTGCACATTTTCTTCAAATGACCTACTGTGTTGCAAACCTGGCACCGGTAATTCTTAAAACGACACTTCTCTGCATCATGACTCTTGAAGCCGCACACCATGCACCGACGAACCTCCCCGGAACTATTGTCCGAGCTGCGGGCGGGCGCGGGCGCTGCGGCAGACCCGCCACGCGCACGCTGTCCGCTGAGTCGGTACACAGGTTCCTCCTTAATCTGCGTGGCCTTGACGATGCTTGCCGCCGAATCCGATCCTGCAGGTGCCTTGGATCGAGCCAATCTCGCGTACGCAGCCTGTTGAGCTACCTCCAACGCCTTAGCAAAAGTGAGTTTGCTGGCATTCTCTTCAAAAAGCCGGTCACGTTCCCGACACGGTGCAAGCCCGAGTATAAAACGATCTCTCAGCATCATATCCAATGCTTCTCCAAACTCACAGTCAACGGCTAAGCCTCTCACACGCGCCGCCCATTCTTCGACGCTCTCACCCTCAGATTTCTTTGCCTCATAGAACTTCTCTCTATCGGCGAAAGTGCATCGTTTCGGCGTGAAATGCTGGTCCAATTTTTTCACGAGGTCTTCGAAGGCAACCTCCTCGAGCACGGCCGGGTGGAGAAGGTTTCTAGCCAGGCGGTAGCTATTATCCGACAGATGGGTAAGAAGTAAGGCACTCTTGCTTTCACTTTTTATGGCATTCAGTTTGATGAATTGTTCCAGCCGACCTTTGAAAATACGCCAGTCTTGGGCGTCGTGGTCAAAACTGGAAAGAACACCAATTACATTCGCCATCCTCGTCGCCAGTGATCTGTCGATTCAAATAATACGACTTTCTATGGTTGCATGGCACGATGCTCCTTTTATTTTCTGACAGCCCGCCTTAACATCTAACTGACAGTTGACAGTTGCGGCACGCACAGATAACGCACGCATACACATCACATACACTTTACTTATTACTTTTAATAAAACACATTTATAAAAATATCAATGCAAAGAATACACTTGAGATAACAATTAATTGGCGTCTCTGAAAGTTTAACTACTCTATGTCGGTTCTATTTATAGAACACAATGAGATAAGCCAATAATCTAAATGAACACGTTATAATGAGAGAGGTTTAATCTCAAAATAATGTAGGTATTAAGTATTGGGGGATAGAGGAACATGGATTGGCGAAAAAATCACTCACCAGCCAGCTGCTACTCTCATCCTTGGTATTCCTTTGTTTGCCCACACGCACCAAGAGTAATTTATTTGGTTCGTCGGATTTCACTCGTCCTTAAATTCCCACAGCTATCGTGCAGCTCGTCCTCGAGACACGCGACGAATTTAAAACCGCGAAGAATTTAGGAATATAACAGCGAAATCCTACCGGCTGCGCCACTCTTGTTTCCGGAGCGGGGAAACTATTGAAATTACTAAGTATTACTACTAAGGAATTTCGGGAGACAAATTAAAAGCGTGTTACCGATTCTGAGGTACTTTTAATTGTAAAAAAACTAATCTACTGTCTGACCCATCTCGGCGCGACATCTCCGGTGGGGCGACTTATCTACCTAAGTTCTTAAAATTATAGTCAGCACATTATACATGTGTGCGTACAGACTTAATCTAGGGCCGAAGGCTGGGTGGTCACCATAGCTAGGTTCATAAATGATTATTGTTTACTAACCTTACACCACTGCTCCAATATTTTCATACACCCACTACTTCACTGTTTAGGGCTGTTGTTTTCGGATCATGCATGCACGCTCGCATTCGCAGTACGAGCATGGCCCATCATAATCAAACATGGTTTGCTTTCCAAAAAGCTTACTAGCTCTTCCAGCTGACTCAACGAAGGCAGTGCGTTGCGAGATACTAAAAGATAAATATTTTAGTTAAGAGGACGAATTGGAATTTTTGGCGCCAAGGATCTCAATTTTTCTCAGTAAATACAAAACGGATCAAAATACAACTTGGTTACCTGAAAGTTCATGATATAAACCTTATTTTGTTAGACGTAGAAACATGATTAGGTAACTTTTATAACAGAGAAAAATATATCAAACATACCTCTTTTTAAAAAGAGATTCACATATTATGGGCAAACGGGACCGATTTAAGCCTCTTAATTTTTTTAGTAGTTGAGTATATACATACTCTTTAAAATTGTAGAAGGAATTTTTATCAAATTATCATTTCTAAATAATAAAATTACAAAACCATTTTGTCGCTTACGACTTTTAGTTATAAGCTAGCGCGCGTATTGTTATCCTCGCCCCGCTCAGACGCTCCGACCCCTTTTGGCGCCTTAGATGCGCGTGCCGGTTATGGAATTATTGTTGACCAATTCGTCGCCTTAATAGACGTAGTTCACAAAGACTGTATTGTATATTAAAATATAAATGTTACGTATTGTGTACTTACTTTCGATAGTTTTGGAACCAAACTAAAACACAGGACAAGTAGAATGCCGTTGGCTATGAGTATAACTTTTTTTAAAGTCCACTTGACCGCTTAAAGCCATTTGGAGCTTTGAAATCTCGATTCTCGTATTTAAATAAATAAACTTATAATCTAGTTATGAGCAAAATGTTTGTTTTGGTTTTGAAGTTTTGAAATGACACAGACTATATATTATACTACATAACCTTATAACAAATGTCAAAGATTTGAGTCATTATTTTCTATATCGAAAATGATATAATTAATTAAATATTCGTTGCATAACGAATAGAATGTGTTTTAAACATACATATTATGCATTTACATTGATTTAAAATGTCGAAATAACGCCAAAAAACGTTAGTCGAGATATTCTCGATTATACTTTAAATGGAATTTTGGCAACACTAAACATCTTAGCCGTCATCGTTGTTCGTCAGATCGTCGACGAGTTTTTTTGCTTAGCGAATACGGTTTTTATCAACGTTGTTTTTAAAAGCGATGTCTACGATGCGACATCTGTGAACTCGTCGTTGTTAGCATCGATGATGTGTTTGTTACAGAATCGCATGGCAGATGTTGGGAACTCAGAGAAAGTTGTTGTAGGTATGGATAGGGTAAGAACTTAACACTTAAATGTATGTAAGAAACATACGAAAAAGTTGAAGGAACTCCGCAACGGTATCTATTCTTTAGCTCGTGTTTGGGCTTATTACATTCATATTGATGAGAACTTTTCAATCATCGTCTCCCGAAAAATAACGTGAAATCAATGTATGATAACAAAACAACAACTATAGACTACAATGGGGCTTCCTGGGGCCCGATTCTCCTAATTTCACTTAAGCGACATATGATTCACATTCGACTGAGATCCAATCACGACTCAATTACGATTGAAGTGTATGTGGTATTCCGCTATTTTTTCTTTGAAATAAACGTTTTTATCCTTTTCTGTCATTTTATAATGAATCATTTTGTCTGCAAATGATTTACGATTGCAATATGATTGTAGAGCAAACTACCATATAGACCAAAATCACCAAATTGGCAGACCTATCGCAAACCAATCGAATGTCGTTGGAATACGATTGGTGTAGGAGAATGCCCGATATGGTTAAAACTGGGGCCCGATTCTCCTAAGTTAAAAATGTCAAAATTGAATTGAAATCGAATCGTAATATGACCGCAATAGCAGTTTTAACCATATCGGGAATTCTGCTACTAATATAAGACCAATACATCACAACAAAATCTTCGTCGATGTGCCTCTTTTTAACTGTTGTTTAATGGCACCAACTGCGGTCACGTGAACAAAGGTGCCGAAACCCCTATTAAAATCGGAATCTGACAGACGACATGGTGGGAACGAGCTCTAACATCTATAACATACTAGTGTGCTTTATTAACGTGTGTATCTGTTAACACCGGACAACACGCGCCCAATCTCTTTGAAAGAGTAATAGATTATTGGTCAGTTGGTCATAGTTTTTGCATATAATATTACCAGCACGAGTGTTGCAGGTCAAGTCCATTTCACGAAAGAAGTCCCGCGGAAAACTGTGGAATTATTAATTTTGTACGTAGGTATTTACTGAGCTATCGCTTAGACACTAGCGCTGCGTCTGCGGGACTTCTTTCGTGAAATCGACTCTATTTACCTGCCTACCAGGGGCCCGATTCTCCTAAGTTAATAATGTCAAAATCGAATAGAAATCGAATCGCAATATGATCGCAATAGCAGTTTTAACCATATCGGGCATTCTGCTACTAATAAAAGACCAATCGTATTCGATTGACATTTGATTGGTGTGCGATTGGTCTGCTATTTTGGTAATTTTGGTCTATACGGTAGTTTACTGTACAATCATTTTGCAATCGTAAATCATTTGCAGACAAAATGATTCATTATTGAATGACAGAAAAGGATAAAAACGTTTATTTCAAAGAAAAAATAGCGGAATGCCACGTAAGCTTCAATCGTAATCGAGCCGGGATCGGATCTCAGTCGAATCGAGTCGAACGTGAATCGTATGTCGCTTAAGTAAAATTAGGAGAATCGGGCCCCTGTAATGCATAAATGTGCCTAGGTCAGCATCATCTAGTCATCAGCTATGAAAATAATTAAAAAAAAAGCATATCCCTCCTTGAGGAGGTCACCCCAAGAATGGGTCACCCAGTTGAGTATTTAGAACATAGATGTAATATTATACTAAACAAGATTGCCCACTATCATAATATACATTTACGAAAATGAACTCTCTTTTAACGCAATAATGTACTAAATTGGTTGCATAATACACAGAGGCAAATCCGAGCCGAGAGGGATAGTTATAAAGAGGGCCGCGTGTCTCGTTCTAACATATTGCCAACATAAAAAAAATTATGATCAACAGTTTTGTCTACCCAAAAAAACAATTGAATCACTTATATTTTTATCTTATTTTAACAATTGTAAGTCAACAAATTAATACCAATCGCATTAATTTATTCGCATTCATTCTTAAAACATAAAGAACATAGATTTGTATTTCGCTTTTTTTATCATTTTCTAGTGGTAACCCTGAACATTCTTGGTGCGTATTCAGCATTTAAATTTTTGTATACATATATTTTTTTGTACTAAATCAATTATTATTTAAAATGGTGAAAAAGTGTTGCGTTTATACTTGCAAAAGTGAATCCTATGATGGTCGCAATATATCGTTCCACAGGTTAGCTAATTATAACATTTTCATAAAGCAAACAACTAGGGAGCCCATGAATTCTCGTAATGAGTGAAAATATGGATGATGGATTTAAGAACTGTTGTACTATTGTTATAGCTTCCCAAAAAATGAAGAAAGGTTTATTAATTTGTTAATTTTGGCTCATATTAATGGCTCAGCAGTCTATATGTGAAGTAAAAATAAAAAAAAATTGTCTTCACTTCGAATCCTCCTCCTTTTATACTTTGCTAATTCCCGCTAATTATTAAAAGCCTATATTAGTTTCTTAAGGTCACAAACTGCGAAAGTTAAAACTTCAATACCAATCTGTGTTTAATAATCTTGGCAAATTCGTATCTGTCTCACATAGCTAAATCTCATAGTCACCCTATTAGAAAGGGACAGACGGCCTCCGGTATAAGAGCGCAGTCCTGTTTACTATATTAAGTCTATGATTTAGAATGGCAGTGACATATCACTGTCAAAGTCATACAAACTGTCAGAGAAGAGGAAATCCAGCTTAATCGCATCGCATCGGCCCGTGGAAATTTGGGGTTTTCTTAGGAAATTATAGTTTTCCTAAATCATTATGAAATTTAATTCTATAAAGCGGTTTTTCCCCTTATATACTAGCTTAATACTGATCATATTTTCGAGTGCTGTGTCGCCTGGGGGTAAATTTATTATTCTTTAAATTGTTGTAGGTTATGTGTATTATTTAGCCTGAAAGTGTTTATTATTACACCTAATTTTACTATTACAGCAAATGATTTACACTTTTATGATGGTGTTTCTACAGCCGACGTTATATTTGGTGACGTGTTTTTCGAAATATTAGATCCTCCCGAACTTAGGTATTCCTATAGGATCAGGCCAGCGAAAGATTTTGGTACACCGTTCGTAAGTATGGTTATCTTAGAGAATAATTTTATGAGTTGATGAATATAATAACTACTAAAATAAATGCACTATACAATGAATGCTCATTATTCGGGAGAATGACTCAATATCTCAATAAAAACATCGTGTTTTTTCAGAATGAGAGTATACAATTCCAGGATGCTCGTTTGGTTCCTACAGTACCTCTGCATAGCTGCTCTGACATAGTTAACCATGATGACATTGTCGGGCAGATTGCATTGTCAGAAAGAGGGTGAGAATTATTATCATAATAATTTAGTTCCTGCAGTTTGAACAGGACATTTGTGAGTTTGAACTTGCTAAATATGATATACGTGACTGACACAAACCTGCGAATAAATCACATTCTATAAAGATTTTCTTGAGTGATTGTCTGTTGTTGCTACATGTGCATTTAATTTGATATTCTTAAATTCATTTTATTGGTATTTCAGGGAATGTTCATTTGTATTCAAAACGGCAAAAGCTCAGCAGGCGGGAGCAAGAGCCATTATTATAACAGAATCTGTAGACAAATGGGATGATTCACTAGATCATCTAATAGAGATGGTTGACGATAAGTATGTTTATTGATTAACTTGTTTTCCTCTGTTAATAAGATATAGAGAGAAATTTATAAGTGTGTCTAAGTATTTATATGGATCTCTGAATAGAGAGGAAAGGTACACCAAAGTTAAAATATATATATGGATTGTCTGACAGACGAAACAAATAAAAACTGAATGATGATAGCTGATAGTGGGGATTGGGAACAAGGAAATTTCAATTAACTCCAAATAAATTGATTCTTTTTACTGTCCCACTGTTGGCCTAAGTAACTGAAGCAAGCTGTTGCCAGTCAGCATGGGTAGTGTCTTAATCAGAGATTCCATGGTCTGCCTCTAGGCTGTCTTCATCTACCTTCACTCCTCACCACCAATCAAATTAGGGCTAATTTTATCCCACTTATCTGGGTGCATCAACTTTGCAGGTTTCTTGCCTACATCTGCTATATCACTTGTCTTGGACCTGATAAAAAGATAGTTACTTTATTAAAAAGGCAACAACTCAGCACCTTTTAATAAAATGGTTCCTAATTTGTTATGATTAGCTTGTTAGAAAAAAATAATAGGAATTTACCTTTGGAGGCAAAAAATATTTCTTACTTGATATTCTCTGATGAAGTCAATTACATGAACTTAGTCAATAAGATAGTAACTTACTCAGCTTCTTTAACTGTAAATGTACATAAATTAACTGAAGTATAAAACATTTCAGAATGGAGCTAGATGTGAACATACCAGCAGCATTTCTACTTGGTCGGAGTGGTGCCACAATACTCCGTACATTAAGAAAATTAAAGAAAAGCTATGCAGTAGTCAATCTGCCAATAAACATGACACATGTGCCAATTAGTAAAATGAATCAACCTCCTTGGATTTCATGGTAATCTTGCACTTCCTTAAGTAGTTTTGATGTGATTTTCCAATAGTTTTCATTATAGCTCTTGTTAAACTTAATAAATACTGTAGCTGTTGTATGAAGAAAAGCTAGACATTGAATGAACCAATCCATCTATTTAATATGTCACTTATTGCTGTATTGAATTGATAAATGATATAAAATATAATATGATTTATTAGGAGGGTTGTGTATCACCTGTCAAGTTTTCAATTTTGCTTATACTTATTTTGGATCGACAATTGATCAGATACATCAGCTTTTTAGTGTATTTTTTTGCTTTTTGTACTTTCATTTCAATAAGAATAAATTATTTATGTTATGAATAGACTTCCATCAAGACTTACTGTGTGAATACAAAATGATTCTAGAATATTAAAATGAACAGTTCTAGTTATAATTTACCAATCATTAGTTTATATATTTTTTTGTATATTTAGTGCTTTGAGTGCAGTTTGCAACCAAAAATAAAGTACAAATTAATTTTGTTATTTGTTATGTAGTCATAGCTGGTACTTTTGTACAACCTATCTTAATTAATAGTTTTTTATGTATCAAATTCAAGTGAAAAACTATACAAAAACCTTGAATGTTGATGTCAAATTGTGAAGCCAGTGTATTGTTATTATTTATTACCATGAGTATTATCATATAAATAGAAATAGAAAGTCATTTGCATCTGAAATGAATCTTATGTAAATATTGTTTTTTTAGTTTTGTTATTATCATCACTTGCGCAAATACTTGGTTGGTAGGTAAATGATATTAAATAGAATGTTACGGCTTTGGCTTCGTATTTATTTTTGCAGCAGAGCTAGCAGGATTGTTGCTTGAATGTTAATCATTTTGATTAGGTGTTTGACAATAACTATATGTTTATTTAGTAACTTTATGGTGATATAAACAAAGACAGGATATTGTAAATATTTAGTTTTAGTGTCCATTAGATTTAACTGACATGCCAAATCATTATTTTTGTGTGATTGCTTTATTTATTTGCAGCTTTTCAGTATCATTATGTTGTCAGGGTATGGTTCATTTATAATTTTATCACAATAGATAGATGTATCAATTAGTTTATTATTAAGGGTAGGTGTTTAACTTACAAGCAGAAAATGTTTGCTATATTCTGAGGGCATTTTCGTCCCATTTAGAAGAAAGCCTCTGAAGTTTTTTTTTTGGTTTGATATCACAAAGATAATTGAATAATTGTTTATGCAATTTCTCTGCACCACATGTAAACATTTACTGTTTTAATCTCCATTTGTAATATTACCTCAATTTAATACAGACATGACTAATTTTAATTACATAATGTAAATATTAATTAAAGGAGCAATCTTAGTGAATATGCCTTTGCAAATTAGTCTATTTTAATCAATTGTAGCTAAGAATTTGCCAGTACTATTCTCATTTTTTATTCTGTTTCTCATGTATTCGTTTCGCTCATTTCAACTCGTTTTTGACAGCATTCAGATAATATTAAGTTAATCATTTTGTTTTTGTTGCTTGTGCTGCTCAGTGAGTAATATTTGGTTCGGTAGGTAGTCATGTTAGTGTTGTTTAGATTTGTTTGTTTGCAATTATTCATTCATTTACAGTGGTATACCACTGTAATTTCTATCTATAAATATAATTTGTGTAAAATAATATGGAGGAAAACCAGAGCTTACATTTTTTAACACTATTGGCACCGCATTGAAACGTTTACATATTTTGAATTGAAATATAGCCACAATTTGATTAGCAATGTATTAAAATTAAGCCGTTTTGTACCTATAGATAGGTATAGATAGGTATACCTATAGATAGGTATAGATAGGTACGTGTAACAATATTTGTGTAACAATTAATGTCAACTTTTGCTTCAGGATTTTGTAAATAGATAAATTAATTTATCTTCAAGCAGAGGTGGTGTGAAATTCGCTTCGAGATTAAGTAACGAAAAGCATTCGGTCTTTGACTGCTTATAATGAAGATCTCATTGTACATAACGACATTTAATATATTATTATATAGTATAATATGAATCATGTATCGCTTTTGTAATTTACTGTGTGAAGTATTAAAAGTCATATAATAATACCGTATAAGTCTTTTATTTTTTTATGAATATTATGCCATTTAATTAAATAATTTATTTACACCACTAATCTACCAAAATCGATTTGAACATGCGTATGGATTACGATGCACAAGCGTGCCAGCACCGATTTTTAGGTAGGCATGGCACGAGAGCGCCTGTCCGTGATTTTTGTAAAATAGTTTTTATGTAAAATAATGAAAACTAAAAATGTTAAAAAAAACAACTATTAGTATGGTTATTATGTCGATGTCTTAGTAGCATTAGTTAATTAGATTAGTGAAGTTAGTGCCTAGTCACGCAGATAGGTTGATACTTAGTCGGATTACGAGATAATCTGTAGGTACTCAGTATACATTGATAGGCAATTAAGATTTCTCAAAATACTTGTGATCTGAAATCAATGCATAGAGTGTAGGTACGTGATATCTATTGTGATATTAAAGGTTCATTAGTTCAAGAAGTTACCACAAGGTAAATGCGTGGCGCTAATAGTAACAGTCGATCGCAGCAAACAAGTAATTGATTTTATTTTTTTAGGGTTCCGTATCCAAAGGTAAAACGGGACCCTGTTGTTTTTGCTCCTCTGTCCGTCCGTCCGTCTGTCACCAGGCTGTATACTGTGATAGTTAGAGAAATTTTTTAGGTGAAATTTTCACAGATGATGTATTTCTGTTGCCGCTATAACAAAAAATACTGAAAACTAGAATAAAATAAATATTTCGGGGGGCTCCTATACAACAAACGTGATTTTTTGCTCATTTTTGCTCGATATCCATATATATATATAGAATATTAGTTTGGATGGTACGGAACCCTGCGTGCGCGAGTCCGACTCGCACTTGGCCGGTTTTTTAGTACAAGTTATGCTTTTAAATTCTATAGATTGCCATTCATAATATTAATCGTCTATATTTATAAGTTATGGGTAAAGCCCGAAGCTGCGGCTACACTTAGTTCTAGCCGGCAAAACTTAAGTGTAGCCGGCCACAGGGAGCTTTACTTAGTTGCGTCCTCTTATCTTCGATTAGAACTAGGTGTAGTCACATACCTGCTCGTTGCTAGAGCTAGGTGTAGGTATCCTATTTTAACCGACTTTCCAAAAAAGGAGGAAGTTCTCAAGTCGATTTTATGTAGAAGGCTTAGGTATATAGTAGGTAGTAGGTTTAATATACATTCGGGAGCACAGAAGTTAGTTTATTTATAAAATTGGTAGTTACCTTCTTTGCAGCCCGCGCGGTAAGTTTATTAGCGTGATTATTTTGCATTGAATTAATTAAAGGTGTTTTCAGAACACTGTTTTTGTATAGTACCTAGGTAATTTTATTTCGATGCTGATACAAAAAAGTACTGCAAAGCAAAAACTAAAAATGACAAATTCGCGTGACTTCTGCACAGCATGCGATCTGAGTATTACACGTGTTTCAATATTGAACGAACCTAGGTAATTAGTATCTCCTGTAATGAAATTAATATTTGATCTTTATTTACTTCTATTCGGCACGGGAAGAAGTTCCCCTAGGACGCTTGTGAAATTGCGGAAAAACAGCTAATAGTAGATAGGTAGTAAGTAACATGTGAAGTTAGCTTAGTCACTATCCTGATAGTAAATTACCATGGTAGATGAGTTGAATTGACTTTTTGAAAACCTTTGAATTTGTATGTAGGTACCTATGTTACGTATGGCAGGCACTTATCTATCAAGAACAGGTGTAGCTTACCTTCCTATAAGAATCTAATACTTATTTATTCAATTAATAATTATGCGGATGTATACGATTTGTGATCATTAACATTGGAAACTAGCCTGCGCAATGAGTTAGGCACTTATTTATAGATGGGAGAGTCAGTATACACATCTGCTTAAGACAGAATTAATCGTTTCAAAGAAGAGTTTTTACTCTAGGTATCATTCTTGCTATTAGATAATAAGGATAATTAGATAGATGTAACAGTGATTGTGATGAAGAAATAGAAATATTAGTTTTATCCTTGCACCGAGAGGCTATCTGGCTATTTTGAACCATGGTGCGTCTAATAAATGGTTATGTAGATAAAAAAATTGTGTGACCCAAGTTACTACGTAATTTTTATTTTTTTAATTTTGTCCATTGGTATTTCTAGACTCTAGACGAGTCATACCTACTATAGAAAAGGTACACCTACTTACTTGATAAAATTAAATTCCACTGTCGTTAATTTCCATGCAACAAAAGTACCTACCGTTATTATTATTTGAAATTCGATTTTAAGAATTGTAACTGAAAAGGTTGTAAAAGCGACCCTTTTAGCCATAAATATTCCTCCCTAAGGAATGACTAGCATGAACCAAATAAAGTTTTGTAAGTATTTGAATATTACATACGTCGATGTTGACGATGCTAAATTATCTGTCACGAAAAGTTATGGTAAGTTTTATATTTTTATGGAGACATATTTTTTTGAATTAAACCGTCAGTAGACAACATTTCAAAACTTGCTAAACACGTTAGCGTCGATAATTTACCAAAGTACCTATTCATCTGCTATTTTGAAGTTTAGGATGTTAATTAAAGTTAGGCACTTTTGAAAATTATGATTTTTTTAACAATTTTTTACGGCATGGTCAGGCACCGTACCTAAATCGCTGATCTCTTTGGTCGCTAACCAGCTGCTGCTTCATGCTTTTCTGTGTATAGGTACCGGACTTTTGTATTAGGTAGGTAAGTAGGTATTATATGTTCACGCGAAGTCGTTCTCACATAAGAAGCCCTATGCATGATTGTCATCTAAATGCCAACAGCATGACATTAAAACACTAAGTACACAAACAGAATTCAACTTCACTTTTCAACATTTCCAGTTGCTTGGTAAATAAGTAGCTACTTACGTATTCATAATGAAAGGGCAGTAGACGACATTCGTGTCAGAAATATTCTTGCGTGTTTCAAGTTGTAAAAAGTTAAAACAAGCGAGTGAAAAGTTGATTGTCGGAGGTGTTATCAAAGTAGAACAAATGCGAGTAAACTCAACTTTACCAAGTACACTCACCTTTGCGTTTTATTTGTCTAGGGAGGTAGATAATTAGATATAATGGACATTAGCATAGTTCATGTGTTATTTGATAGGTGTTCAGGAGTTAAGTTTGCCATAACAAAAACAAAATGAAAGGGCGTTTTGGAGATAGTATTAATCTACCGAATGTCAGATACCACGGGTTTTTAAAGACTAAAAGTACTTAACCATTTAATTGTCTTTCTAGGCATGGTTCATATGCCGAAGTTGAAGATATATTTATTTATCAAATGAGTAACTTCTTGTTTTGAACATTTTGGGACGTTACTGAAATTCATTAACTTGACTTTTACATATTCCGTGTTAAACAATACCTAAATATGTATACCTACTATAAAATAATCGAAAAGTAAACTGTCAGGCTGGGACCGTTTTGTAAAAAGCCTCGCATACAGACTTACCTTTCGTTCGACAGTTGGCCCGATGGTTGGCTAATAGTTTATTTTGAAGGTATTTGCGAGTCTACTCAATCTTTTTAGCTGAGGCCCGATTCTCCTAATTTTACTTAAGCGACATACGATTCACATTCAACTGCGATCCAATCACGACTCAATTATTGAAGCGTATGTGGCATTGCGCTTTGTTTTCTTTAAAATAAACGTTTTTATCCTTTTCTGTCATTCAATAATGAATCATTTTGTGTGCAAATGATTTACGATTGCATTATGATTGTAGAGCAAACTACCGTATAGACCAAAATCACCAAAATAGCAGACCAATCGCAAACCAATCGAATGTCGTTGGAATACAATTGGTCTTATGTTAGTAGCAGAATGCCCGATATGGTTAAAATTGCTATTGCGATCATATTGCGATTCGATTTCTATTCAATTTTGACATTATTGAGGAGATTACTTAGGAGAATCGGGCCCCTGGTCTAATACCGGGCAAATACTTGGTCGTAGCAGTGCGGGCAGTAGGTACCATTCACCACTACAAAGATTTGTGAGCCCGATCATACTATTAGCCGACTAAAAGTTTGCAGTGTGCCGTGACTCTAAATAACAAAGGATAATTACTAGGTAGGTACGTATCTTGAAATAATTGATGGTTTCAAGTTGAATATAAAAGTGGATATATAACGGTGTCCTATAAAGTAAAAGGATACTTGCTTAGTTCTTATTGATTTGCCTTTGTCTATCGAGAACTATTTGTGGGAATAGGCTCACATGTTCCAATCAAGCGTGTACCTATTCTTGAAGTGTGGCTCATTAATACGTAATTGTCTTTGAACGACTGTAATTGTAACTTTATTTTAATATTTCAGTCGATTATCGATTTGTGATAATAGACGTTGGTTGTGTAGAATATGAATTTACGGATGATATAGAATTAGAAAAGTAAGAAAAAAAGTGGTTTCTGAATATGATTTAAATACGTTCACGAAATATGACAACATAAACAAAGTCTAGTGTTCGTCAGTAGCTATCACTTAAATTATAAAATAGAAAACAGAGAAGGATACTAGGTAGGCATGTGGTAGGTAGGAACCTTTATAGGTAATTGTAAAAGAGAAAGCAGGTTTGCAAAAGCACTAAGACTAAGGTATTGATAGAAAGGCGATGGACAACCAAACCTATCATTAGATAGTGCAATTTTCATCAACTCTGAACCTAGCATAATTGGCTGATACGACAGGCTGATTGCAGTAGACGATATGGGCTTGCGATTCCTGCTTCCTTATATAGAAAAATATATTTGCTGTTTCGAAGTTAGTTTAACTTGAACCCAAAACCACCAACAATATAAACCTCAATCAACTTAAAACAACTGCTTACTAGGAATTTTCGCGTACATCATTTAAAATGAACAGTTGTTTTAAGAAAGTAGCGCTAATTACAGAAAATATGTGAAGTAGAAGACCTAGATAGAGCAATTGAATTTATTTTTGAATTATTGAAATCTCATGAATAAGTGAAGAAAGCAAGGAATAAGACATAAAGGTACAAATAATAAAATATTTTATTTTATTAAAACATTTTCTATAATTTTAATCATATTCAACAGCAATATCACAAATAAAACAAAACAAAATGAACCATTACCAACATAAAAAGAGAGGAATTACTTACGTGCGTCGTCTACACCTCAACGTCAACCAGAGAAGTGCACCGACTATTTTTAAAACATTATTCCGAACAGTCATACTATCCCGCCAAAATTGACCAATCAGAGACAAGTAAGCTTAAAGACAAATAACTAAATTCACAATTGAAATAAACTAATTTAAACACACCAAATCTTATTTAAAACTCGTAGCGATAATTTTAATATTTATTTTAATCATTAAACATGTTAACTTTTAGATATTAAAAATAAACATAAAACAATTACATAATGGTAACCTCGTTTTCATGTGCGTTTACAAAGACAGTACAAATATTCAATAATTTGTCATTTAAAGTTCGTTTACAGAGATAGTTAAAATCAAGAAATATAAGTGTGTTTGATGTAATTTGACGTGCACTCTTTGGTCTACCCTACCTTTAAGGTTGGCTGTAAGAGAACCCAATTGTGGGTCTGGGTTAAGCTCGCCGTTGTACACACAAACTGTCTATATTCTTTGTATGTTTATTGTTAAGTGTGCAATGTGCAATAAAGAATAATATGAATGTAGATAGATGGAGAGGAAGACCTAAGAAAAGAGAGATTGCCTGAGAGACGACATGAATAGGAAGGTAGTGAGTTCCAGTATGACGAGTGACAGGGAAAAATGGAAGCGGAAGACATATTGTGCCGACCCCAAATAAAATTGGGAAAACAAGAAGTTGTTTTAAGAAAACTGACGTTTATGTTGTCGGTGTACTTGGGCGTTAGTGCGATCGATAATGACTCGGGTACCGTATGCGGGCTCATTGCGTATGCGCATGGCTATCATGTAATTTGAATAGATGCGCCTGAACAGGCTCAAACAAAGGATAATCAACCGGAAGCGATAAACAAACGGGTTTCGCTCACAACGTTGTTGGAAACAAATTACATAAGTAGATAAGTCTTACTGGTAATTGAGGTGAAAAAAAAATGTGGTTGTTACAGCTAATGTCACATGTTATTAAGAAACTGTTAGTGTATTACGGCAGAGTATCTTACCTAACCTTCCTAGGCCAATATTAGGCAAGAGGGCCAGGCGGTTAGATCTGACAATAGCAAAATTTCACGCATAATTACCCAAAAGTGACTACTTCGCTGTGCAGCCCAGACATATATTCTTTATTTAAATGGGTACATCCGGCACACCCTGGACAATCAGTTCCGCTACTAAAACTGACAAATAATTTACAAAGTCAGGATTTATCTTCACGATTAATATTTTATCAGAAAAAAACAAACAATCGAATTGTCTTCCTTTTAGACTAGCCCTAGTAGGATAATCAGCTTACCTACAATGGTTTACCTACTCTTGGCGTCCTTGGATAGCTTTAAGTCGCATATGGTAATACCCATGGGAAATAAAGCAAAATTGTCGGTTGCCACGAATTAATTAGTACCAAGCTTATCTAATACGAAAGCATTTAAAGTGCATGGATGGAAGCGGGGGTGTTCTGTGACCAATTTTCAAGCTAAAAAGCTAGTTGCTGCGCAGTTAGCTAAACAACAATGGCGCACAATTATAAAATGTCACCTCATCCCGCACAGGCATTACATGTGCGCATATTGTATATATACGTTATTTTACCGTATCACGCTCTAATATTCTCTGCGTTTAGCTTCGTACAACAATGGCCGCAGTCACGCCCGTCGATTTCTCTACTGCGAACAATGTTTATGTAGAAAAAAACTGTTCGCGCTTCAGTGGTCAAGCGTAACCGACACGGCGTGCGCGCAGTGCTCTATGCGCGCCATCTTGGATGCGCGGATTGGGTTGCGCATACCACAAACACTTGCGAGTTTCATTGACTTGCTTTAACTACGGTTTATGTGAACCAGTAGATATTTTTGAACTCAGCAACTCCTTTTGTCATACTTACATACACATAAGTATCTAAAAATATAGGTATTTCTGTGGTTGTAGAATATATTATACCTCTAGTTCTCATGATTTTTTTAAGTTTGTCACAATTCAATAGCTTATGAAGTAGGGTTTATCCACAAGGTGAAAATAACATATCGGTAGCGCATACTGTAATATTTCTATATCCCAAAAAATTACAATCAAATGTAACCCATATATTTCATAATCCTTCAGTGCACTATAGGTGGATTTTGGTCGCAATTAGACGTAACATAGATTCCTACTTTAGCGCGAGAGCTGAGCTCAAAGTTAATCCACTTAACCAATTAGTTAAAGCGAGTTAAAAGTAGGTACGTTATGATTGTTAAACATATATTTTTTTGGGTGAAAAAGGTAGATACTAATTTACTGTATGTTTTTTATTTACCCTCGCGGCGTGGCTTCTGTGCCAGTTACCAATGAATACTTTACGAAAGGTCAATGACTCGCTCTTAGAAAGGATAGTCATTATTCAGCAGTACCTACGTGTTCAGCTTTTCAGGTGCTGTTTATTTGATGTCTTTACCGTTCTTTAATTTCCATTTTTCAGGCGAGTAAAAGTTGTCAGTAAGCATCTAGGTACATATTTCTATGGTGAGTGGAAATTATACTACACAACTTCTACTGGAAGGAATCATAATGCTTTGTTTGTTCATAAGACCTCGAAAATACAAAGCTAATTAAAGGAGTTCTTTATTATATCTAATGATAGAAATGAAAACCGCTCCAATAGTGTTAGTGAAGCATTGTAAAACACTGAGTGCGCCCATGATGACCCAGTTGATGCAAGTTTTGCGAATGGACGATAATCTTGCTAATTGGCTCTCGGGCCGAGTCGAGAGGTTTGCATCTAATTGTTTAGGTAGCACGCAAACGCGTTTGAGTCAGATTTCTAATTGTTTCTCTTAGCAGCCTTTAGACTCAAGGCTTCTGTAATTTACAATAAACAATGGATAATAACAGATTGATATTAGTATTCAGCCTTCATCGAAATCTGATATTTGTGTGTTCTAATTACCTACATTGTTTTTGTATAACAGTAGAAAACGCATCATTATTACATGCTAAGATGATTGTAGTATTGTTTGGTAAACAACAGATACCCTACCTGGTGGACTGGCGGCTGACATAATGTGTGTGCAATTATTTAACGAAGAGAATGTGCTGGAGATTGCTACTTGATCACTTGTCTCAATACATTTATGTACCAGCTGTTTCCAGCGGTTTCACCTATGTTCCTTGGAAGCTACCTCCCGCAGCCATATAAAAAGTAGCCTATCTACTGTCTCAGACTCTTAACTACTTACCTGTGTTTAAATCATTTCAGAAGTTTTGGCATGAAAGCGTGACAGACAGAAATGCTTTCACAGTTATAAAATAAGTAAGATAATAGTTACGTTTCAACGTGGTATCAATATTTGCAAATCGTATCAGGCTTTTAGGGTTCCGGGGTATCAGATTTGGAAATGATACATTATCATGATAGAACAAAAAAGCGTATTAACAAAACACTCAACAATAAATATGAACCTTCACTTGACCCGTTGTACGCAAATAGCTCAGAATTCGAAAGCCTTATGTTTATTTTTTTAAATTAACCTTAAAAAAGTGGACCTTTTCAACGTTCGCAGCTGTGATCCTTCCACGCGTATTACCATGCAATAATAATGACCTACTAAACCGCGTACGGACAGGTGAAGTTTGTTCCCATTAAGGCTTTTTTGTGTAAAAATGATATCTCTTTAAACAGTGGCTTCAACTCCTCTTAGGTTCAGTTGAAAACCAGCGTCAGGCACTAGCTGCCTGGCACAATGCTAAACTGGACCTATATGTCATTTTTTAAATGGTTTTTCCTCTATTTGTGTTTGTCTTGTATGAATATTTTTTCCTTTCTTTCTATCCTGGAGTTGTATAATGATACTCGTATCTTAGTCCCGGCAGGACAGAACTTCATCACTTTGGTGCGGTATCCAATCCAAGCCTCAAGCAGTTTATTTATAAGTGGAAAATTTTGTTGTCTTTTTTTAACTTTAGTTAAAAGCGACGATATTAGAGAGGAGTAAACCTAGACTAGACATAGGCATAAATGATTTTTAGTCAATGATTCTTCGTCAGCCGTTTATTTCCAGTCCACAGCTAAGACATAGAGGTAGGGTAAGGTGATGGGCACAGCTGCTATTCAGACGTGACATTAAGAAATATTAGTTTTAAAAGCAAGCAATATTATTATGTTCCATACCAATCCTGGACGATTGAATTAATTATTGTAATATATCTGTAATAATAAAAGTCATAAAAACCTTGTATAATTTCGTCATAACCGAATGGTAACACACCACGTTAGCCAAATGGACGCAGGTCGTGGAATCCATTTTATCTTGAACATTACCAACATGATGGTTATTCTTCAATATTTATATAAAATGTAAATTGTTCAGGGGCTCTGGGTCGTGACTGTGTTATGCGTATTAACATTAGATACTCGTTTTTCGCGTGAAAATAACGTGGTCCGTTGAGGGTACTACATTGCGTTGACATAAAATTTTATGTAGCGCTTACAAGCAAATATCTTCTTAAGACAATTTCCCTTATGTTATTGATTTTAATGACTTACCTACGTGCCGGCAATTTATATAAATCTTGCTTTGAAGTTGTATTAGTTTCATAAATTTAAGCAATATATATCATAATCTAGACACACGGCAGTGTGTCCGCCAAGTTCGAGCAAAAAAAGCGACACACCGGCCGTGGGTTATATTACACGAACCATTTCGGGCCAAATTCGACCCCCCTGTAACTCAAAATCTATTTTATTTATGCATATCAAATTTCTAGTATCTGTTGAGACCCCCTCACTTATTTAAAATACAAAATTTCATTAATATACCTATTGTAGGTCTTGAGATATTGACGTCAGAAAATCGCTATTTTCACTATACACTCACTGACTGACTCACTGATTCACTGACTCACTCATCAAAAACCTAGACCACTTCCAATGGTCGTATTGACTTGAAATTTGGCATGGAGGTAGGTCTTTATGTCAAGGTAAAGGGAAAAATCTGAAAATGGCCAAGTGTGAGTCGGTTTCAAAATAATGAAGGTGTTTTATACCCGGTGTAAATTTATAGCCCTAAGGAACTAAAACTACTAAATTTATCTATATTTATATAATATATCTTCGAATGGTACAAAGGTTTGTATTTAGTCAAAGTAAAGTAAAAATCTGAAAACGGCCAAGTGTGAATCACTTTCGAAAATAACGAATGTGTAAATCTAGTCCATTTATTTAATCTAGTTCATTTCTTTGTAAGAAACATAGTGCATATAAAAAAATCTAAAAGATAGTATAAATGAGACATTTCTTTAACTAACTTCATCATAAGAAAAAATAAAAATAAACAACCTTACAAAAATAAATGAAATCCCACCCAAGACAAAAATGTGAAAGACTGCCAAGTTCGATAATATGGGAATGCTTCGCCTATAAAAGAAGTGAGATCTGAATAAGTACCATACACATACCTCAGTTAAAAATAGTTGCTTTTTAATGATGTTACTTGGCAAGTTTTAATAGAAAATTAAATACTTGATTCATTGCGTTTAGTAGGTTTATAACGGTGTATGAAAACTTGCCAATCTTAGACACCATTGACTGTGTTTCGGATGGCACGTTAAACTGTAGGTCCCGGCTGTCAGTGAACATCCTTGGCAGTCGTTACGGGTAGTCAGAAGCCAGAAAGTCTGACACCAGTCTAACCAAGGGGTATCGGGTTGCCCGGGTTACTGGGTTGAGGAGGTCAGATAGGCAGTCGCTTCTTGTAAAGCACTGGTACTCAGCTGAATCCGTTTAGACTGGAAGCCGACCCCAACATGATTGGGAAAAGGCTCGGAGGATGATGATGTACATATTAGTAAATGGTAAAAGTATGTTAGAAGATAATATAATCGTAACATCATCATCTCACTAGTTTCGCGTGGTGCAAATTGCGCATTACCCTTTATGTACATATTTACTAATATGTACATAAAGGGTACGAACTGTTGGAACCTTATACTGTCCCCGACTAACAAAGCCTATATTTTGTTTGGATACGGGAAGGAGTTCCCCTGGAACGCGGGTGTAACCGCGGAAAAACGGCAAGTCATCAATATATAACTAGGTAACATTATTGATGTTGTAATTAATATTCTAGACGGTAGGTACACAAGTGAGTACATAGTTGATTCACGTACCTAATATTTTACAAGGGAATACAGGAGTGGCTTCCCGTCACAATACACCACCACAACCGGACGACATAATTACACAACGCTAATTTAAATAACATAATAAGTCGTTAATATAGCACAGTATAAAGTTACGTGGATGATTATCATAACAGTCCAACAAAGCACAGTAAGTTCCGATCCATTGGTCGCTCACAAAGAACAATAAACCATTAATTTGAAGACAGTTTATTGCTACCATTAAAACAATGCATTGCGACTACCGTGCGTACTACAATAAATACCCTAATGTGATTGTTCTGTTGCGTGGCTCTGCTAACTCTATGCGCGTAGTAATTCACGTGACTCATCACTGCAGTAAAACTAAAAACGTTCTTTAACTTGACAAAATACCTGTGGTTTCGGCGCGGAATGTACTGGATATCCAGTTTCTGTTTCGTAAATGGCCGCTGGAAATCTCTCTTTGGTTATATTAATGTCTATACTTCTATTATAAAGCTGAAGAGTTTGTACGTTTATTTGTTTGTTTGAACGCGCTAATCTCAAGAACTACTGGTCCGATTTGAAAAATTCTTTCAGTGTTAGATAGCCCATTTATCGAGGAAGGCTATAGGCTACTTTTTATCCGGGTTCGTGCAAAGGTTTCCACGGGATGCGGGTGAAACCGCTGGCAGAAGCTAGTGAAATTATAACGAAACACTCGACAGTAAGTACTCAGGGATAGTAAACTAGTTAACTTCCCCATGAAAACGAACGAAGACATCGTATAATAGTTTGTATATATGTTATGGACCAAGTGATAAATTGAGCAGTATACATAATGCCCGGTCATTATGAAAAATGCCCAATATGAGAGCGCAATTTGATAATAATTATTCATATAATCAAATTGACCGGGCACTATACATATTGCCCGTGACCTTTTGGGCAAAGTAATACAAGCAAAGTAATAACATATTTATATTCATTTTTTTATTGTTATTGCCATTTAATTTAAAATAAACTAAATATTAAACCACTTAAATAATCAGCCTCATGATTTGGATTAATTATGAAGGACTTCTGCCTTAAAAATCCACTAGTTTTTGCATTTGAAAGTTAAGGAAAGTCATATTTAAAGGGTGCTTATTAAACAGGCTCCTTTTTAATATAATTATTCGCCCCGAATAATGTATGTTGCCTTCTAAATTACTAAGTCAGCCACAATTAACGAGCATCTAAATAATACTATCTCAGCCACTCGTTATCTTCTAAGTAAACCGCTCTAAATACAACTCCGCATGATGGTTATTTTTTAGCATCTAAATTTGTAGCATGCATTCTAACAGTAAACTTCTAAAATACTATTAAATGACATCATAAAATTTATTAATTTAGCTTCTAATTTTTTAACTCAGTACGTTTAAAATGTAAGCAAGCAACATGCAGCAAGCATGGCTTCTGTCACGGCTCCGGTGCTGCGGGGCTCCGGCGGTCCCATGCGAGCTTATCGTCGCAGATGGTTTTCACGCTCACCGCCGCAGCTTCGGCTTGCTGGCCGGCTCTGCCGGCCAGCCTCAGCCGCGTCGGCGAGCGTTAAAACTACCTGCGCCTCAGCTCGCAGGCCGCCTCGCCCCTCCACACTTACGCGGTTTTGAATTGCACTCTAGGGGTAGGACAGACAAGACTACGTGGAGTCGGTTTTGCAGCGATACGTTTTCGTCACATCATCCTCCGAGCCTTTTTCCCAAACTATGTTGGGGTCGGCTTCCAGTCTAACCGGATGTAGCTGAGTACCAGTGCTTTACAAGGAGCGACTGCCTATCTGACCTCCTCAACCCAGTTACCCGGGCAACCGTTACGTGGGATACGTTTTCGTCACTAACTTCAATTTTTTGCTTTATTATCAAATTGCCCAACTGTCATGTAGCAATATAATAATGCCCGTGCAATGTGATAAATAATGAAGTTAAGATAGTTATTAATCACTTGGCCCGATAAAGCTAGACATTATTCATAATGCTCGGGCATTATTAATAATGCCCGAATTAATCACATGGTCCATAACATATACATGTCCAATTCAAAATCGAAGAAAATTCTAGTTGACATTGGTAATAAGGTCGTGGATGCTTGGTGATAGGATAATAAGTACCCTTTGTACCAAAAGGTATATGAATTACAAGATATCAATGCATATGTTATTCTGCAAAACTTTTCTGGTCATCAGCCACTAATCAAATACAACATTTTTTTTTAATAATAATTTTGTATTTTACCCAAAATCTTAATAAAAAAGAACAGAAAACCTAAGCCACACCTTAAGCTTACATCTGTATGTAGGCAATTCAAAATCAGAATTTCCCACATGGTGTACCGCTTGACCTCTGCAACAAAAGCATAAGGAGACTACAGGTATGTTAAGGTCAGGCGACATATCTGCATAACACAATGTTGCCAAGTAAAATATCTTACCCCAGGGGTAAAACTAAGGCGCTTCAATAGTTTATTTATACATATAACATTGTGCAGCGTTTAAATGTCGCCGTGACCGCTCAGCCTTGAGGCAGTCGCGTTTTTATCTTCCTGTCGATGTTAGGCTGGTATTATGTTGTATTTTTGGTATTACACAGGGGAAGTTTATTGGTTATTTCGTTTTTATTACAGCTCTATGTAAGTTAAGGTATACCTATAGAAAAGTAGCTTCAACCTTCACTTTACTTTTAATGATTAGTTACTTCAGGTTACTTCAGAGCTATCACGGTCCTGGCAAAAGAAAGGCTGCAGAAGGAACATGGTGGGTTTTAATCAGTAATAGTCTGACATTTCCATACGCTGCACCCACAGCGAGCGGGGGTCATTTGATGATGTCCTAACAAAAAAAGGTTCATAATTCTGTTTAGGTTTGGTAGGAATGTACTACGTACCTTTAAACCTGGAGTAAGGTCAGAGTTGCATCAGCGGGGCCCAGCAGGGCCAAGGCCTGCCGGGGCTGCGGGTTGTTCGAAAGAGATACTGCGGCCCTGGCACATAAAAGGCCTATGACGGAACACGACGGTTTTTAGTCAGTAAGAGTCTGACACTCCCTCACCGCTGCTAACCCACAGCGGGAGGGGTCATTTGATGATTTTTGACGTCGTTAAAAAAAAAAAAAGGCCAGAGTTGCATAGTATCCGTAGCGCGGCGTAGTACGGCTACGCTTGCTGCAAAGAATTCGTAGCCGTTCATTTTGTGTCATTAGAAAAAGGAATTGATTTATAATAGGTATTTGGTTTGATAAACCAAAGTTTATTGTGTCCTCGGATTATGCTAGAAATATAATAATTTAACATTCGAGATATTAATTTTGTGTGAAATAAAAATTGATTCTATAAAGCTATACCTGTGTTTTTATAATAATCCCGATTTTCGTAAACAGTCACGACTTTTGTACACCTAAGTATACGTAAAGAAATTATTTGTTACACAAAATCATGCAAATAGCTCCTTCGACTTTATTACAAAGTGTAATTTCATAGCTCATAATTATGCGTTTAGTGTTAATCTAAAAGGGAGCATTATTTAAATAAAAATCTTTATTAATAATAATCACGCGAAGTGGGGTCAATTGCTTACAAAAAACCTCCACAGGGAGAATTTCTTTCTCTAGTTTGTATTTTCTTTAATTTACGAAGAAACGTTTAAAACATAAGAAATGCTATAAATTGTCACGCTATGCATACAAAAATAGCGGCTAATAAAGAAACGTGGTCAGGTCAAGCATACTCCGTTTGATTACTATCTTGAAACGTCACAGAAACGCTTTTCTTACAATTGTAGTTGGAAACAAACATTTTTTCAGCTGAAGAAAATATGCAGCTCAACAATGCAAGCTTTAATTGAACGTAAATAAAAATATGAAGCATAACTTATGAAAATAACGCAGTTAATTAACGAGGTAAACCTACATTTCATGTTCGTACATTATTTAAAGAAAATATTTCATATAAGTACCGTAAAACAATCTACTGCATATTGTTTATAGTACGTAACCGAATTCTAGGGTTGAGTGTATAAATGTTTCACCAAAAGGATAAACCATTATTTCTAAGATTCTTCTTCTTCTTTTTTCGTGTCGATGACATGTCACACATTGAGACTACACTATGACTACCTATGCTCGGGCCCTCATCGTGAGTAGCGGCATAGGTACTCGTATGCCGTGAAACCGATTGCTACACCACGATGACAAGTCAGAGAATTTTTAGGATAAAAATCATCATCATCATCATCAGCCTCTTTATGGTCCCATTAAAAGGTACAAGCCTTTTCTTATGCAGAGTAGAAACGAAGCTGCTCAAGGTGGATTGGAGATTTCACGTCATCTGTTCATCAGCCCAGGTTCCTCGAGGGACAACAATCGGAATCGCAGTCTAATCTAAAATGGGTGAATCTACGGGTTAAAGTAATATCCTTAATTAATAGATGCAACAAGGTAACCTCTCCCTATAACCTCTCCCTATAAAGAGTGTATAAGATAAAGTCTAGCTAATAATCTCGGTACCGACCAAGCTATTTACAAACACGAAGCCCGAAGCCTTCGCTCCTGTTTTATCGACGTTACCCTCTAGCGAGTTGTCAAAAGGGTACCCACGGCGCATGTGCAGATCGCCTGACAACTCTGACATTTCTGAGGCACGCTTAGAAAATCACTGCGAAGCAATACACCCTGAAAACAGAGCTAAATACTAACTGCACCTTAATCAAATCTAGCTAAAAGTGCATTCCACATACCGCTCACGTTTTCCTCTTAACATCTGTGTCTCAGTAACCAGTAAATCTTCAATATCTGTGCTTGTTTGTAGGCGGTTTCCAAATGTAATCTAAACAGCAAGTCGCCATAGCCGAGTGATATATAGTGATAATAATATCGGAGGCGGACAGTGATACTCAAGAATGTTAAGAAAAGTGAACTATATACTGACTCTTCAACACCACCCATAAAGGAACTGTTTCTAAACGCGGCTATGAGCAGCCAAACAACATGTTTCAAGCAAGAAATGACATAACAAAAAACTCGAAAAATCTACTGTAGTGACGAATATTCAATGACTTAGTATATAAAATAAATATCAAACAAATACATATCATAACTGTGCCTGTAGTATAAAATATCCCCTATATTTACCTTAAATTTATGAATATTGCATTATAAGAGCGTTTTACAATATTTTGGCGATTTTAAATATTAAAATTATATGGAAAATGAATAACTTATAAGTGAAAATTGAACTGAATCTTGAACTTTCTACAACTACCTCTTTTTGGGAGAAGAAATTGTTTGGTGAGTAAATCTTATTACTAGAGATAGAAGTGTTCGTACCTACCTAATACCTACTATATTGGTGTAGTATGTAAGTTCATTCATATTTATAAATGGATTGCCATAATCGTATTAGTGTTAGGATTTTCTTTACCGACAGTAGTGGCTACAATAAAGTGGAGAATGTGGAGAACTATAATTTATAGTCGTATAAATGTCGTTTATTGAAAAATTGTATCATTAGTGTACTCGCATTTGATAAATGCCAGAGAGTCACGCGCACATTAATTTATATGATAACTACGTTCATGTGTTAGTTGTTCTTCGTTTTATTACTCTTTCTACTTACATTTCTTTTTAGGGTTCCGTAGGAGGCTCCTTTTTATTTATCGTTTAAAACGGGAGCCTGTTACTAAGACTTCGCTTTTCATCTGTCTGTAACCAGGCTATATCTCTGAAACCGTGATTGTTATAGAATTTTCATAGATGATGTATTATTGTTGGCGCAGTAGTAACAAATACTGAAATAATTTGTAGTTAGGTTATGCTGTATCAATCAATATTTAAGGGACTCCCATGCAACAAACATGACTTTGTTTAAATAGATAATGGTACCTACGGAATCCATAGTGCGCGAGTCCTACTCGTAGTTGGCCCGTTTTTATTACCTTTTTCGTAATTAATCCGCTAGCTTCTGTTTCTTGGCTCCGATAGATAAGTTATGCGCAAACGTCTCTAGGCGTTTAGAAACTGATATCTTATTAAGTAAAAAAGTTCCGGGAATCGAACCCGAGACCTCGTGCTCAGCTGCCGCGCTTGCGACTGTTAGACCAAAAGCTAGTTAAAAAAGGTACCTATACGCAACAATAGTCCGTCCTTCCTAAAACACTTTCGTAACAAAAATACTGTAGGTGACTACGAAGGTGGAAACTAAATTACTTGGCCACATAAAACAGAAGGCAAGTAATATTTAACACCGGTAAAATATCGCTTTCAAACGTTACAATATCGTGTTGCGTACATAATGTGTATTTACTAAGTCGTTTCCTTGATGGAGTGAAAATTTGGGGTAGTGACGGCCGGCCAAACAAAGGCGAGGTGAGACAACATGAGTGAATTCAAATTAGGTTTTACCGTGAAATAACGGTACGACAAGGAAAGCTTTGAATAGAACCCGTGTTTTTACGGTAGCTTCGATAGCTTTTTGAATAGGGTGTAGGAAGTTCTGTTTGTCAAAACATTACCCTATCCATAGGGATGAATGTCGAAGTGTTTATAAACCGTCTTTCTGAGAAAAGTTCAATATGATATGAATGTGTTTGGCAAATCGGGCAAAAATTATTTTGGCCCTTCAGCAATTCAGAAATTAGGGCAGAGTAATTGCATATACGTAGGTCTTGATATACCGAAGTAAATTCAAATATTTATTCAGGACTGTTTGCAAATTTTTAATTAATTTGTGGGTTGTTTTACTTGATCAGGTTTAGGTAATTTTGTCATGCAAAATATGTCAATACCACTTCTATACCTAAAAACATTTCGTAATGATGGAGTGCGCACAGTCAAAGCAATACTTAACATACGTATGTACTTTATAACCTCCTAATTAGGCCTCCTTAAGTCAGTCGCGTGCGGTATGAAATGTTTCAACTTTTTATTCGATCGGGAGAATGTTCTTGAATAAAAAATACTTCAACTGCGGTATTTGTAGGTTGACTTCCAACATTCGTAGCGGTTTAACAGTTAATCCTGAGATTTGTCAACCTATTTACTGCACAGTCCAAAATAAACATAGAATTTATAATATTTCAGCTTTGTACACTTTGTGGTAAATCTTAGGATTTCGCGTAATTCTGAAAATTTACCGACTGTCTGAACTTTACATTGGGATTTTCTTTTAACAACGACGATATTATCTCTACGTGACTTGTGAACATTGAATTAAGATTGAAACAACATGGTTACACAACATCGCTTTTCTAAATGATAGACTATCAAGTTTCAAGGCGAGCACCTTGAAACATTATAGTAGACATTACTCTTTAACGAATACTGATCAGTAATTTAATATTAATGAAATAAAAATGACATAATTATTACCATTGTTTGAAGAAAATATTCTTACTCATTTTCATGACATTTTCAAAGTCAATCCGCTATTATTTATGTGTAATTTGTAGTCAAATGATACATGAAGTAAGTAATTTCTTACGATAGCTAGATTCATAAATATAAAAGGAGACATATTGGAGGATCTATTACATATGGCTTGGATACAATTTCCTTCCACGCAAGTTTAAATTGATAACGATGTGCCGCCGCTTCACTCGCACTGCGGGTACTTTTACGAGCAAACAAGAACGTTATGTCAATAGCAGAAAACATTAGCTATTTCCCCTATAAAATGTTGACTGGAATGGAACACGGGGCGCGGTTCTCGCGTGTTCGCAAGCGCTTCCGTTTCCCTCGCATGCGGACGGTACCTAACCTCTATAGCGGCTGCCTACATTTTTCCACATTTTAGTACACAGCTAAGCAATTATGGATATTGACGTTCGTGCTTTACTATATTTAGGCTTCCAAAGAAGACCGAGTTCTGTGTACTTATTGTATGTAGGTAATCTAATTGATTCCATTACTTAACTACACTTTTTGTGTGTTCAATAATAATTTGCTTTGAAGAATAGAAGTAGGTAATGAAGATATTCTGATAAGGTGTTTTTCGTAGAAATATTTTCAAGAAAATTATCCTGCGAGTCCGCGTTTTATGACTTGAGTCGTGTCAAAAGCTAGTCACATACGGTAGTTATGACTACAACTACACTCATAACAGTAATGAAATTTTCAAGTTATAACAAACATTAATTGCAGTATGAACTATTGTTTCTTTAGATGGGGTTGTAGTTCTCTCATTAAATTAGAAATTTTCGCGAAACGGAATCCTTGGTTTTCGTTTCATTATGTTTAATCAAATAGTCTCTCAACCTTTGTATCATTTATTATACAAATTAATTCAAATATAAGATTTACTTAGATGGACTTTGAAATTATGATAACGGTAGTCGTTCTTGTTTCATTTAACTGTTATTTCTTCACCGGTCGGTTGTTGTTACAAGTCACGGTCCGTTGGAACTCCCAAACTGACATAATTTTGCAATTATTGTATCAACATCTTCACGCGGTGCGGTTTAGAGGGCTACAATATTTGGGTCTCTGCTTACACCACTACAAAATTACCTATTCACGATTAGAGAACAAAGAAATATGTATGTGGTGTAGGTATCTTTCTGCACTAGTTGGAAAAGCAACGTGAGTGAATGATTTAATACAACTCCGCTATATTTAGTCAAGCAAGACGTTGTATATAGTATGTGTCTGTATTTACCATGCAAGTTTCATGGTAATGATTGATTTAATTCGAGACTAAGATATAACGCTGTTTTGCTGTCTTTCAGTCGAGTCTTCAACCTTGTAGAATAATCGATGAGTTGGTAGTTCGAAGTTATAAGAACTGCTTCTGATCGATTACCCTCCGCAGGCGTTACTCTCGGTTTTTTACTTAAAAACTTGTTTTTAAGCATGAATAATTAATTAAAAGGATAATAACTTAATAGATAGCTCCTTTAATCAATAGTTACTTCACAAACAAGGGTATTAGAATCGAACATAGGTAGCTCGTACGATAAATAAACTCTAGCGCTAAGGTTCCGTTGACTGATAAAAGTTTACGAAGTAGACTTGTTCAAAATTAAAAGTCTATGGAGCGAATAAAGGGCCCCCGTTACGTGAAGTTTAAGCTCACTAGACCAATGAGGCGTTGAAAGGATTACCAAAAAGTGAGTACTTTGAATTGTACAAAAGCGAAGGCGCGGTCGACGGTCCGTAACGCATCGAAGAGCGTCCTAATTGTCCGGTTGCGATTTCGAATCCGGCGCGAGCGCAGATTGCCGTGACGCGCCGACAATTCTATCTATTTGTAAAGCAATCATTTCACAAACCATTTCGTTTTCTACTGTCTGGTCTAGACTGGATAAATTGTTAGTTTTTACTACATTGCTTTGAGACAGAGGCTGAGGAAATGACATGAAGAAGAGAACATGGTTTAACCGAATTATCAGGCAATTTATAAAGGCATTTCTAATAATTGTAGTGAAATATTAACGCTTAAAAAATATTCACAGATTAAGAAAAATCTAGAGGAGCATATGATATTTGAATATTTTGGTGTCAAATCAAAATTTTTGATCCCTAGCTATTGTACCTATAGGCTATTGGAATTGTAGATACCTAAACTATTCATAAAGTACAGTACAAAAAGGCTTAATATGAATGAGAACGAAGTTGTTTAAAATGATTCATGACAATTTCAAACAGTAATAAATAACACAAAATTACAAAATAATTTATAAAAATCCTGTTATATTAAATGGTTGAAAACGCATGAACAATGAGCAACAAGCGCGGGCGCATCGCACAATAGATCACCGGGCATGTCGGACGCGATTTCATTTCCTGCGGAGCGCGCGCGCCGACCCGTGGGCCAATTTCCGCTGACACTGTGTACCAACCGATTGTACCATTATTGAATTGAGGTCGAATTATAAATCAATTCGCGATTTCACTGCCTACTACTACCTATACATCGGACGAGCAATAATTAATTGAATGATCATCATTGACGTGCAAGGCTCATCTAATATCGTTCATGAATGAATGACATGAACCATTAAAGCTATTACAGTAATGTAATTACTAAAATACATGGAAATTCCCTGTTCCTGTGATGATTGGCTTCCTAAAAATCCAGCAAAGGTTTGGGCAAAAATTGTTAGCTGGAAAAGTAATAGAAGTCTTTCACCGAATTGTACAGTAAACGTGACGATTTTATACAGAAACGGTTAGATTTTCCTAACTATTAGGTACGAGGCTTTCATGACGCATTTTTCCATAATGTACCATCAGATATGAGTCACGTGATAATAAATGGGCAGCCGTACATTACAGTAAATAAATGGTTAATTTTCATAAATAAAATTGGTTATTATTTTTGTTGCGTGCGCGAGCGGTATGACAGATTTTCGAGATTTAGCGTGTAGCACGCAGCCGCGCCGTCTGTCGTACGTTGACATACGATAAAATGGCGTTTGAAAATCGGCCATGCAGTCACAGGTTATACTGTACGAGCCAAATACAGACGCAAACACGTCCTAGATATATTACCTATATTTTTCCCCTGAATGTGTGAAATGTGTTCACTTTGTTTATTACTATAGAGGCGAAAATGTGTGAACATTTTAGCGATATCGGATTGCAGATTGACTCTTTGTATGCAGTACCAATTTTATATTGATGTCGTAATTGCCATCGAATTTATTGTATATTCTTGGTAGTTTTTTGAATTTTTCACTGCCGAATGTAATGGCTGTTAAATATGGAGATTGAGCTGAATCTGCTAAATGAATGTAAATATTTATATTTATAAATGAATTTATTTTTGCAGCTTTTAACTAACCGATAACCAATTTATATCTTTCCTCCTAAACATTGTGAAGAGTCATTAACTTTTGAGTAATCCATGTATATGTTATCATCGGTGTAAAGTTTTCATGGTAAAAAAAGAAAAGTATTCTAAATGAAAAGCATAGGACCTCCTTTCAAACGAAGATAAAAATACCCTGCCAAATATTTCTGGACGTGGCTCTATATATTTCCTTCTATATTTAGAACGTTGGGAAACACATTGTAATCAACCCCTCTACTTCTAACTTTACCCTAAAATTGTATTCTATTTCTGCACGTAAAGCTTACTCACAATACATAAAGTATGTACTTACTAAGTATATTAGCAGTTTGAATTACCGTTTGTAATGAAGCACAAAATTCTAAATAATCATCGATTTACTGCAGCAAAGATTCGCGGAATTCCCGCCAGTAAATATCAACAGTGTTTCAGGTCAGATTTTGTAAATTTTTAAAATTTTACTATGTATCGTTCTAATCGAGTTTTGCGTAGCTGACGTACCGATTAAATACTCCATAATAACGTCAGTTATTTGAAAGGAATTGGAGCTTTATAACGAATTTGTCAAATAAAAATTATAACAATTTTTGGTATAGGCTAGCTAAAAGGGTAGCTAACTTCTTAAACTTAATTTATTTCGGAAGTTGGCATTTTATCTTTTGATATTGCTTTGTCTAATTTGTATTGCATTTTGCCCAATTTCTCAAGGCTCGTGGCTCAAGCAATTGAAAAGTATTGCAAGTGCCTCATTTTTTCCCTTTGTGATTTTTATTCCGGATTATTCTAAAGATTTTATAAATTCTGGTCGACCCAGATTCGAGTGCTTACTAGTCATTTCTGCCCCCTAATCACGCACCTTCTAATTGGAGAGACCGTTTAATGAAATTCATACGCACTCACGCGCACACTACTAAACGTAATCTTATTAATTATTAGTAAAATAAACACGCCACAGCATAAAGAATTCAGTATAAGTTGTCCGCTTGCGCGTGTAGAAGGCATTTACTCTGTGGCAGTTACCGACACAGAATTTCTTATAATAACGGCCGTCCAGGGTAAACTACCTTTTATAGCATCAATTACTAACATAACGCTTCTGTAATTTCACCGAATGTGTACTTCTGAGGAGTTACCGAAGGTTCCGTAGATAATTGAATATACAATTAACGTATGTAATTGCAACAATTATTGTAATTGACGGTTCTTTGTTGTTTTCGGACAAAACTTCAGGGTGTATGGGGTTTCTCTAGTTGATAGCATTTTCATCACGAACAATAAGACTTGTGCAAATATTATACAACAAACGCAAGTAATAAAAGCTCTTGTAGAAAGTTCAACATGTTCCACATGAAGTAGAACATTGTAACTACAATAATTATACCTCGTAATAATATGAAATGTGAATTTAATTTGGAGCGCGCTTGATCTAGTTTAATCTATTTAATAGGGCAGCTTGTACTAGTGTAAGAAATTCTACGTATGTAATAATGTAATGTTTGTCGTATACATGGAATTGTTACGCGGTGTCCTGCGTGAGCGACGAACGCGACGCGACGCGACGCTGCGAACGCGACGAACGCGATCAACTCAACGGCATGCCATACATGCGGCCTATGTGACAGTCTGCGGCGAGTCGCGACGTAACGCGAACTTGTTTTAAGGGCGACCAGATGCGACACCATAAACTATTAATAAAGATTGTTGTGGGACAAAAAAATAATAGAAATCGTTTATTAGTACAAAGAACGTTGCTGTCTGTACTTTAAATATGAACTTTCAAGCAAAGTTGTACTGTACTTCTCCATGATTTGAGAAGTAATTACCAAAATCACGTAGGACATTTGTCGCGTATAGCATCGCGTCGCATTACGTCGCGTCGTGTTGCGTCGCGTCGCGTCGCGTTCGTCGCTCACGCAGGACACCGCGTTATTCAACCTTCGTTTCTATAGCGAAGCCTTAGTACATACCCTATAATTTGGTAAATACACAGCTAATACCGACTGCCGTACGTCTGTCCTTACACGTTTTTAAATATTAAAACGCGTTCTATTTCCCGCGCGTATATTTATTCGTACGTATGTGTTTGCATGTGTGTGTGTTAGCGTTGCAATCCATGTTACAACCAACAAACACATAAAACATACATAATAAGGTACGTTTGTGTGTGGAGCGCGGTCGGCGCCGCCGCGGCGTGTTGTAGGGCGCGGTTGTCATGGCAACGCCCGCACCCCTTTCCCACACCCCCACAGGTTTCAGCTGACCCGCCGACCTCTAGTGACGAGTCGTAACACTGTCAGTGTTATAGGGATGGGCACTGTTACCTTTATCGATTAGTTTTTTATATAAATTCTCCATACTCTTAAACATGTGACGAATGCCTGTCTAAGTTTTTTGTCGTGAGACCAATTTTCTTTATTTGTCTATTCTGAAAATAATGCTTCAGCATGTTTGCATAGTCACGGTTATTTTATACCACAGAAGGAGAGCTCAACAAATTTTTTAAAGGAAGCATTTTGCACAAGAGTGTGTTGTGAGTTGCCAAATACAAACAATAATTATACATTTAAATAAAACAATACTTTTTTTTTTATTTGCAAAGTAAAAATATATTTCTTCTTAATATAGCTGGAAAGTATCCACTCGTTTTTTTTAGTTTACTTTGCGTTCATCATTTTAGCACACTACGTTTCAGTATATGCAAACAGATATCGAGTAGTCTCTATCGACACTTTTCCGCTTTGCCAATCCCTACAGGACGAAGTCTAGTCTAGTTCTCGACGTCCTCAGCTTTATGAATACTTCAAGCTTCAGGTGCTTGCACATCGTACGCTCTGGGCCAATAAAAGGTAATGCCCCAAAAATCCACGGCTTACCGGCTTAGCAAAGAAAATCCTAGTATAGTTTGAGGTCACGTTTTAAAAAGTCTTGTATTTCTCAGCGGGGCGATGTTGCTCGTATTTTTAGCAGATCGATAGACTCCGTAATGACTTGATTCCGTGTACACTATAGCTAAGCTAATGCTATTCTATTGTACGGATAAAATGAATGGATTGCTTTTCAAATTATTGGAAAACATTTCAGGAATCTAAAATTAATATTTTTTTTAAAGAAATAGTTTACTGTCACGCTTGAATACAATGCGGTGGCAATTTGGTTCCTAGATTCTAATGCCTATTTTCACCAACAAATACCTAAATTAAGGGATCCCCTAAGAGCATTTACGGGACACTTAATAAGAATTTCGTTTTCACCAAAGTTTAGGTATCCCTTATCCATAGTTATTTATGTCAAAATTGGGAGAGCCCTTATTCTAAGTGGCACTTAGATTAAGAGATTGTTGGTGAAAATGGTCATAACAGTAATGATAGTTCCTTAGAATATCTAGGTCTACGTTTCGAAAGGTCCTAAGCGACTTAGCATAACGTGAATACATTATTTATTCCGTGTGTAGCAAGGGGGAAAAAGGATAAGCTATACATAATCAAAATTTATAAAGACATTTAAATGGGGGTGGGTTTATTTGATCCATCAGTGCACCAGAGTTTCAATTTTCCTCAGCAAAAGATTTTCATGCAGTTGCTCGTTTTCTTGTAGTTGCTGGTTTTCTTGTAAGTAGGTTTATTATTTAATTATCAAGTTGTATGTTTTACAAATGTTAATCCAAATAAAAAACAAGGTTTAATAATAGTCTATTTTAAGTCATCATTTTGTGGTTTGGAACATTTTTAATTTCTTACACGTCCGTTCTTAAATTCTCAATGCTAAATAAAATATTTATGTGCTTCAGCCATTCTCAATATAGCTGCTAGGGTCTAGACCTAGATTAGGTACATTATTATGTATTTCTGTACGCCTTTGAATTAGCATTTGTTGCCTTATGTAGTCACACTTCAAGTTGTCTTGATTTTACATGGCCTGGTTAATCTTTTACTGAATGTAAGAATTTTGAAAGACTTTTTCTGAATGACGAAACTGACAATTTGAAGGCTTTTAAAAAAGTTGTTAAAACCAATTGAATTTTGAATAAAGAATATAATGCCGGGACGTATAAAAAAAATAGAAAAATGCTGCAGCAACGTAGACATTGTTTCCCTCAATGGTTTGTATCTACAACGCAATCGCAGTTGCGTCGCGTTCTACATAAAAAATATAAAAAACGTTGCTTTTCAAAGGACTTTTCATATACAAAAGGATAATTTCGCTTTAGTTTCCATTATGTACGGCCGCCATTGTAGTCCAGTGCTGTGGTTTAAACACACCAATTTGCAAATGCGCCGCTTTTAATTTTACCTAATTGACCATTTTACGGCGGCAGTGAGGGCCTCGTGAATGTTCCACGAGCCCACGGCTAGTTGTGTCACCGCAGTCAAAGGGTTTGACCGTAAAATGTGGCTCATTATATAGCGATCCGACGAATCTCACATTCGCCGGAATTAAGCCCAAAGAGGTCGAGCAACAAGTCGAAATGTTAACTCTTGTTTGTATGTATTAGAGACGCTCCTTTACGGTATGTCGGGAATACACACTGGCCTTTACGGAGTCTGCTGTTTGAATTAAGGTTTGTTTCTCACATGAACTCAAAACAGCGTTAGTGATGAGCTTTTTCAGTAATATAGAAAAAATATGTATGGTAGCAGGTTTCGCATAGTTAACAATTTATGTTTTTGGATTTCAATAAAAATCTGCGACAATTTTGCTGTTTTAGGTCGTAACGCTTAATTCATCATCGGCTGGAAAATTTGAACAAACTCCTTATTTCTTAATTCTATTGTTTCTCTTCTATTATATTTCTATTATATTATATAGTTCAAGTAGCGCTATTCCAACTTTTAGCTGACATTCTAAACTTTCCTCATATTAAGATGCACCCGCATATTGTTCCCGAGTGTTCATCAAATATTCAAAGAAAGCTTGAATTATCGTTATAGTAAGTTTACATGTGGAGTTAGTTCACATACAATATACATTACGTTGATAACACAGATGGTTATCGCGCAAACGAGTTGTGTCAACACCTACCTGACTTAATTAACTCGTTAGACTTAGTTAATGTTCTTAGGCTTGTCGGCGACCTGTCTGCATATGTCACTTTTATGATGTCATACGGTCAATAAGAATACTGCTAGTTTTCTGAAAGTAGCTACATGAAATATGTACGTAGGATATATGCAGCTATGTTCATAAAACTTCAATAAATAATTTTCTACATGAAGGTAGCATAAGTGATGTTATATAGGTAGTCACCTAATTTCGTAACACAGTCACTATTAATAATTATTTATTATTTATTTATTATTATAAATGACTAGGTATTTTTGAGTATTAATATAAATATTATGACATGTAATTATTTGCTCTTTCTAATCTTCTATCGCGAAATTTTATCAATGTTGTCCCTGTAATTGATAATTTATCAATTGCCTTCCAAGTACCTTAATTACATGAACGGGAAAGTTTCAGTTCAGGATATTTTTAGCAGCTTAGAACCAGTCCGTTTGGATTTGTTGTCTTTAAGATAAATATATCGTTATCTTAATAAGGCTTAAATATAACTGACGCTGGATGCAGGTCGCTTCCAACAGGTATCTGTGGAGATCAAAGGGGGAGGCCTATGTTCAGCAGTGGACGTCCTATGGCTGAGATGATGATGATGATGATGATAACTGTCGTCTAAATATATCAATTCGGGGAAAACATCATATTACGCTTTGTTGCCTTATTGATACAAATGGCCTTACTACAAAAACTTTAACATCTGTTTTACACTTGTCTAAAAAAATTGTGGCTGCAAAATGAACCATATGTCAACGTCATAATAATGATAATTTTTTAGACAAGTCTTAAACTGACATTAAAAAGTTTTTGTGGTAAGACGGTTATTCTTTAATAGATTCTAGTTTAGTGTTGTATTTTCAACCGTTAGTACTAAGAAATAAAGCTACGATAATATCTAATTCGGATAGTGTACAAAACACCAGAAATATACATTTCCTTTTTATGAAATACACGTTATTTATTTGGTTTTGACGTTTTATCCTTATTGATGCGATATAACCAATTTATCTGTCGGCTGATAATATTATTACAGACACCCCTCAACTTTTGCGTGAAAGTTATCTATGATAATCTGGACACTACGATATAGTTATCCGATAGTGTAGGTTTCGGATCAATAGGATAAGCCGTTTCTATAACAACCCCTTATAGATAAACATACGTTGGAAAAACGGAACGCCTTTTACGTTTATGATTATTGATTTTTTTGACGTTCGCTTATAGGCAGGTTACTCATTATTCTGTTTGAAAAGTTTCATTTACTTATTCCGATTAAACTACGCAGGCACACTTTTCTAGTTGTCATAACTATAGAGGTATACCTGAATAAATGAAAATGATAATTGGAAAATTGATAAAGATAAAGATTCATTTATTGCATAACTGTATACATATTTGTGTTTATTAAATACAATAGATTAGATCAACAGTCTATCCAAGTCGGACATGCAATATTAAAATAAAGTAGAGAAAAAAAAAGAAGTGAATTTCATTTCTCCAGAAAAGTCTTAATATTTCGAACATTATGATGTTTCAAACTTCAATTTACTTTTATAATATTAGTGTGATTGAAGGATCCGCTCTCATTAACTCGTGACAAAAACATCCCAATTCAGAATTTAATCCTTTTTGTGAAGTCGGTTGAAAATAGCTGTCGCAACAATGGCACTGTTTACGAATAAAATCGGCCTACCGTACGTATTATTATTAGATACAAGTCACATATAATCTTATTAGGAAAAACTAATACCCAAAACTAATATCTAAAGAGCATAATCGCATTATATCGCGTTTTACGTACTTATATACGTCAATACATTGGTAACAGGAAGGATACAAACGAATGTATCGTGCTTAGTGAAAGTCTATTTTGAAAACAGATATATTGGTATGATATATTATGTAACCTATATCGAATACGTCAATTCAATGCTATTTTCTAAAAAAGAGGCGAAAATAATTAAAAAATTGAACTAGAAGTTACATTTAAATCCATTCATCCAAAGAAACATCTCTAATTAATGGAATTTAAAAAAAAGTGACACAAGTAGCTTAAATTTTTACAATACCCACATCCTGCAAGCTTTTAGTCGGCTGATAGTTTTTTTGGGGCTCATAAATCAGTATAAAAGATGACTGGTATTACGCACATTACAAAATTTTTTGGCTATCCGTCGGGTCAACAGTCGGCCGATATTTTGTCGTTGTACTCTTAGCCGCACTTTCCAATATTTTTATATTTTTCTTTTACCATGAAAATCTAGCATCAATATTAGGGCAAGTACATACCAGGCAGCACCAGGATAAAAATGAAAAGTTGAATGGTAATTTTAATGTAATTTGTGGGGTCATTAATATCTTGTAACGTAGTTGCGTTGGCAAATTGTAGCTTTTAACCCCGCAATGCGGCGCCGTTTTTTTGACATTTATCATATCGCACCGGAATACCGGCCCGCCTAGCCTTAATAGGCTTTTTGGAACATTACCAGGTTTCTGTTTGTAACCAACTTAACAAAGTTGGTACACTTTGGTGTAAAAAGAATACAGTGTGATATCGAATTGTTTCTTTTGTGCACATAAACTTTTTGCATACGGTGTGGTAGTAATCAAGTTTTATCAAGCATATGAAATTCATAACTACCTATATTTTTCATATTCTCTTTGGAAATACTAGTTTCCTGTATGGATAAATATTAAATTGAATATGTTTGTTTAATAAAATCGTGCCAAATAACAACGAATATAAAAAATCAAAGTTTCTCTTTCATAAAGTATTAATTTCACAATACAATATTTATCGAATAATTCTTATACTTCACATACAAATAAATGCTAGCGGGACCAAATTCTGAGAAAAAGCTGTTTGTGTATTAATATTTTAATCGAAAAACCGAACTTTTGATGTTTTAGTGGTTTCTTTTTTAGAATAAGGTTCAAGTTTTGTTTATTACCAGATAATATTCATATCACTGTTTAAAAACAAAAGAGTTATGTTGTTAATGAAAAATATAGGTGTCTATTAATACCTATCAGAGGAGTTACATGGTAATTTAACAAGTTGTCTCAATTGGTTGTAATCCTACACAAGTACACACTGTTACTGTTACAGCCTTTTTATCGTCCCTTTGCTGGGCACAGGCCTCCTTTCACACGAAGAAGGATTGAGCATTAATCACCACGCTTGCACACACAAAGTACACACTGTCGGACAAAAATAAATAGATATCTGATTATAGAAAAAACTTGAACGTAAAGCTAATTCTTATAGTTCGTTTAGTAGCTTCAACAAGAGGCTTTTTCTTAAGCTCAGATATCAATAGGCTGTTATGAACTAACAAGTTTCAAGTCTAGAAAACTCCTCGGTGAACGGGAAGGTAGAAATATCTTTACCTCTATATTGTATGGTGCCTTAGTTCTACTTCCATCTTACCTATATCTGTAAATATATTTTATATTTTTCTTCCTTATTAAATTAAACATACAATTCGATGAATTTAATACTTACTAAGAGAAAATGTCTTTGACGAAAACATTCAATATTCTCAAAAAGATTTACTCTGCAGCACGATTTTCCTGGAAAACTATACTGTTGTCTAGATAAAATATGCAGGCCTCATAGAATTTTTTTCTCAATAATATAGAATATACTTTTTTTCAATATTAGAATTTGATTATTGCTTGCGTTTACGGCCTTCAAATAGTAGTTATAAAGCAATCCAGTCATAGTCATGTGTTTTTGATTTCCCACTAGTTCAGTTTTCATAATCTCTTCATAAAAATCATCCTACCCATTGTTATAGTTCCTTGCTGTTTTTCATTCATTTTGGGATAAATGCGGATTACAAAACAATGTTTTTTTTTTTGTGTTTTACTAAAACTAAACTAGTTAAATATATTGCAGTTTCATGACTAAAAATTGCTTGGGCTGCTTTTGTCACGATCATTAATTTACAAAATAAGGTTATAAGTTAAGGAAATATTAAAAAAAAACTCAGAATTTGTAAGACCTCGTCTTACCTCGTATTCTATGCTAATTCGTTATCTACGCTAAATTGCAAGCGTTACTTAAAAAGAACCAAGTGTACGTTCACTTTATCAATTCTGCACATTTTCCCTCGTCCGCTCAAAGTTGATTAACAAAACAAGAATTATTTCGAAGCAAGTAGAGCCTTGTAATGGGTGTTAAAATAATGTTTTCCCAAGCAACAGTGTAGCCAACATTAATAAAATTCTTCAGCCAAGAAAGGCGAAACTTTTTTTACTGGAGTTTTTCACAGCAACTTGGAGCATTTTTTCCCCCCAAGTTAATAAACGCAAGAAGAATTTAATAAAAGCGTCATATTTTGAGTATCACTTTTTTGTTTCGCGCGAGATAAGAATATTGTGGAGGAGCTGGACTAGTGGAATTGGGAATTTAATTGTCTCGGAGCCGGCTGGGTTTGGGGGAAAATAAATGCAAAATCTCAAAAGGTATGATAGCTAGGTATAAAAGGTTTGCCTCTGTAAATAACCATTTATGAATAGTACATTATTTTCGTAAATACAATAGACAATATACGAAAATGAATATTGCAAGCAATTAAACTATTCAAATTCTGTTGTTTTGTTTTAAAATATGTGATAGTTTTCATTGTTAATGGAATAATTGTTATTGTTATGAAATTAAATGACGTTACGCAAACAGTTTAGTCTGTAATCGCAAATAATAATGAAAGATGCAAAAGCTTGATAAGCAACGAGGTTGCAGTATTAATTCAATTTATTTTATAATTAGTTCGGTATTTTAATTAATGTAATTTGTTTTAAACAAATACAAATACTACCATGAGATAGCGTATTTCTGAATAAGCATGTATGTTTTGTGAAAACAACTGCACATTACCTTGTCCCTTTGTTATTCTGAAAATACGAATGAAAACACTAACAATGCCAGTGCAAAAAATTAGGTGCTTAGGATTAACGGGATAACATTATACGAAAATTTTAATAGTTAAATATCACCTTTGTATATATTTTGTATTACTGAGCAGTACCTATGATGGACTGAAACAAGAGCAGAACTGCCTAAAATCATTTAAATTTCCAAACAGCTGTGTCCCTATTCTGGCGTGAATGTCGCTCGTACTCGCCTGTCTAACGGGGATCACATTCGAGAAACTTTTAAAAGCCGGTAAGCCTCGGCTCGCTACCAACGAAATCACAGCCTACTAAAGTATATTTCACCCTTTTGACGACACATTATGTACATTTGCAGCGCGTAACGACACGGGCACGGCTCACAATTTCCATTAAGGCGCGCCGTAATAGGAACAGCCTAAATTTTAAGTGGTACATTCAAAATGCGACTCTAAACCGTTGTTCGTGAGTTGAATTTAGGTTGGGGTTGGGACACATTTGTATCCTAAGCACAGTGGTCTGAAGCCGCGCCCCGTGTAACACATATCGAATTAGCGAAAGGACGGTATCTTACTGCAATTAGCTTCAGCATATTAGGAGTGCCCGATTGTCCGCTGTACCTTTTTGGCGTATCAAGGTGACCAAAAAGGTACAGTTTTCGAGACTAAATTGGTTCTATCTATGTTAAGCATGATACTTATGATGACTAATAAAGCTGTTTAGACGGCCTTAGTTTTTTTTCTATGATTGACACGCGCACCTACATTATTTTCAGTATTATTTCTTCATTTATGCGCTGCTAACAAACTTAGGGTTAGTTAACTGAATTATTTTGTACTTTTACGGACTTTCAGAAGTCTTGTCTAGGGTGAATGGGTTTTGTAGACAAAGCATGGTGAAAAAATGATGCTTTTGCTCATTATTTATCTGAAAGGTGAAAAAAGGAATTATTCAACTTTCACGATCTAAATGTTTCAAAATGTGGGTTTCGGTACTGTCTTATTTTGACTTTGCTAAACTCAGAGATATTTAGTAACTTTTGTCGTATTTTAAAAAGATCTTTATTTGATAGAAGTTCCGTTTATTGCTGCTGCCAAGCTAGTTCGTGGAGTATATATTACAGTAACATCCCCCCGTAGTGGCACGGTAGATTCAAAATTCTTTAGTCTGAAAAGCTCGTATTCTGTAATTTTCTTGAGATATTTTTGAATTATTCAAGAATATACCTACATGAATAACTAGTAACAGACACTGCATCGTAATTTAATTAATGTGATTATGGCTTTATCTTTGGCAATTTGTTTTCATATATTTTTGAAAAATCACAATCGTGGCTTAAATTTTCAAAGCCCAAAACAAATAACGTAAAAAAGCTTTGATAAATTCAAATTGAGTCCCCGTAAAGTGGATATATTAGTAACGAATTAAGCTGGTGTCTGTTTATCCGAGGCACCGACGAGTGTACGTAATTATTTATTAAAATTGTTGCCATACTCGCCGCGAGTTGCGAGCGAACATGGAAGAAGGAAAGATGAGTGGAGGTGCCATTAAACAGTTAGGTTAGACGCCTTCATATAGGTCAACTACCTACGTACGGTGGCATGATGAAAACGAGAACTTGCCAGTGACATAACGACTCGTTTGTGTTTCTTGAGACATCTGTCAACGATTTCTGGTTTTACAAAAAATGGGCGGGTTCCAAAGAAGGAGGAGGTTCGTATAAAGGTGGAGACCTTCCTCGTCCTTTGAACACCCGCATTTGGGAATCTCCAAAGACACGGAAAGACACTATCCGTGTCTTTGGAGATTTCCATATGGTACCTCCGCTTATCATTTTGTTCTCCATGAGAACGACTGTTTCGCAGCGTATTAGCTCCCGTGATATTTCACGGGAGCTAATACGCATGTATGTTGGTACGTGAAATGTACGCGGACCATATCCGACCCCATTTTGAGAATGTGATTTTTATTTTACCCTTTGTATTATGCATTATGTTTATTAGCACAGCAAATATTAACATGCATCCGAGATAAAAAGGTGTAGGTATGTCAAATTGGAATGGGTTGTGATGAATTTTATAATTAGGATTTTGTACTTTAATTATATAAAAAACAGGCTTTTTTCAATTCCTGTTGTGGTAAAACTTCCAATGATAGGGTGCAAAAGATAAATATCCTTATGAATATCCTGTTTTGATTCAATTTCAACTAAATCGCTCGCAAGGAAAGTATTACGAAGGTTGTAAAACCTTTGCAGTTTATTTTTCATTAAATAGTGTTTTATATTGGTAACAAAGCCATGCAAAAATAAAGTAATATAGTAGAGTTATATTCTCTATTATTCTTAGCAGTTTATTTTGCAATGAGTAAAAAGAAAGTAAACGTAAAGAGATAATAAAATGAGGAAAACATTATGAATTTATTAACGTTTTTTAATCTTATTTTGTTAAATAGTCTGCTTTTTCAAATTACTAAGACTAAGACTGTTAACCATATACCTACATATGTTAATTTTGCTACTAAAGGAATAATAAAAGTATTTGCTGTTTGCTAATTTACAGAATTAAAAATATTGTTTTACTGCAAACATGAAACCAGTTAGTATTATGCCAACAATAACTGCAAATTACCTAACAGTATGGACATTTATGGGACAACCTGTTACTCTAGCTCTTAAAATTTAATTGCAGCTAATATACACAGGGTGTTTAGCATACCCGCGTGTGAGACAGTGCCTAAGCGATTAACATTATGGTCACCGTACAAAGCGTAGACCGCATTATGTCGGTGACACGTCGTTTTCGGTGACGGAATATTTTAACAAGTTCATTAAAGCCATTGCTTTGGTTTCCGAATGTTTCGCCACATGTTCATAGTCGTATTGGCAGTTCTGTCGATTTTGTTTCTATTAATTCATTTGTTTTGTTTGTCATTGGTTTTCATAGGTCGCGGTTCGTGCTTGCAATTTTCTTTTTTTAATTTCATTTTAATGGTGTTTAACTGCAGCCAATATTTTTATAGAGGCCATTAAATAACACCTTTTGCTTTGTTTTATGTTTGTTTTTCTTGAATAAATAGGTTTTGATTTTCAGTCATGTAACGATTTGTATAGTACCTACCTACTTAGACTATTTAGATTCGTCTTATACTTATTTAATCTTTACTAATATTTACAACGGCAATACAAATCATAAGAAAGAGAAAAGTGAAGCACCTAATTATGGCAATGCTTTTCAAATAATTATAACCTAAAACTCTTAAGTTACCCATAATAAAGTCGCCTGAAAATCACTTGAATTATATATGACACAGTTTCTCTACATACGCTATAGCATCTCTTCATATAGGATGGAGGCCTTAAATTTAATCTCTTAGTAGAGTACATCACATAAACGCAAGGAAAGTAAAAGCCCTTAAATAAGAGAATGAAAAACGAGCAAGAAGCTCACACGATAAGCGTTTTAATCTCTTTAAGTGTAGCTACAGACGGTTATACAATACGTAGACACGACTAGTGTAGGCAAACATGCCATTAAATATATTACTCAAGTGTACAGTTTGATTATAATTTTTGGATTAATATTTGTCTTTACAGATGTACCTACCTATGTATATTTCATTACGTTCTGGAGAGGGAAAAAATAATTTTACAAAAAAAGCGCGAGGGCAGTGCGGATAGTCCTAATTTTGCTCATGTCGAATCCTGTCGATCATGTAAGTTATAAAATAAATTGTCTTGTCAGTCGTATATATCCGTAAAATTAGTTAGATTTGTAGGAATGCTACCTACTACTATTATTATAGGTATTGGTTTCTGGGTTATCTGTTCTAAACCCATGCTTTGTATTCAAACATTATGTGTAACAAATCTGTATCATATAGGTAACAGAAAATGGTTAAGCAGAAACACCAGCTCGGAAAAGAGTGTTAATACGTGAAATTTTATAAATGCAGTTTATTTACTCGTTAAACATTACATAACAACGAAATCACGGCAGGTATCGTGAAAAGCGGTATCAAAAATTCAATTATAAAATTCGCCATATCCCGTTTGCGCATTGCAAAATTTACTGAATGCCAACAATTTGGCTACGTTACCTAGGTGCATTACATTAATTTCTAGCTGAAAGCTGGGGCATTAATTTGCGTCTGCCTCCACAGGGAAACCGCAAAATACTAGTTCCGTACTTCCGTTGCTATTCATAATAAAACCGGTGCAGGCCGCTAAGTGCTCCAACATCTGGGCGCAACGAAATACTATTATGATGACAAAGACCGTGAAATACTACCGCTGTTAACGCTTTCTTATTGATAAATACCGTATATTGTTAATTAAATTGTTCGACATCGAAACACTGGTTGTTTTACTTCAGCTTGTTATAATTTATATCTACTAAAATTGCGAATGGCCATACCATGGCCAACATAAAGTTATACAGCACACGCTGTATTTTTTATGAAGTGGAATTATTCGTGATCTTGAGACGTGGAAGGAAAAATCTATCCTGATAGGAAAAAAAATCACGTGAAAAACTCAAAGTGATTGTTTTAGCCCCATTCCTCAAAACCCTATCTCCATATTTTCCATAATGGAATGATTTAAAGGTACTCGAGAATCGGGAAATCTTTATTAAAATCTTGATTGGCCCATAGATCCAATGTCAAAGATCATGAATGTTGTACTCAATTAAACAGGCAGAACAAATTCCAATGTATTTGTTTGAATAATTCTGCACCGTCAATCACATACTAATATTTGTCTTTTTTTTCAAAACTGAACTTAAGTTACATCGAAGAGGTACAAGGGTCTTTCTCAATTACTCCTCTAACTCATACGTATTCTAAGTCTAGTTAAAATAAATTATATAACTTTTGTCCAACTTCTGATTTTTTGACAAGGTTATGTAAACGGTATAAAGGCAGAGCTCATCGATTTTTCTTTTAATTCATGGTTCAATATTATTATCGTTTATATTAATTTTGCTATTTCATGATGCTTAATTTTTAGGCTTTGCTGAAACTACATTCAAAATGTTGCATAATTCATGGTTTTATCGAATGATGCTATTACATTAATTTATAAAAAATTTCGTACGCTTATTACTTTAGTACATTAGTCGCCAAACTCGAAAGCCTTTTGCTTCTTTTGCTATTTAATAAAAAGGCAATGCTCAACGGTAGGGCATGTTATTCTGAAAGACTATAATTTATTACGTCTGCCGTTTCAGAGCCACGAGTGTCGTGGAAAATACTTTTGAAGTCTATAATGTAATGTTTGCCAAACTGATGCTAGTGTTTGAAAACTTAAGCTTTTGAAGCCAAATAGTTCCTTTCATATTTGTTTGGTTTTGCAAATGCATAACATTTATTATATGATTGCATTGTAGGACGTTGAGATTCTTTTTATTCAACTACATTGAACCATTTAACGATAATTAGGGATCTTTGGAAGTGTCCAGCAATTGTCTTAAGCCACTTCAAATTAAAATGAATCCAATAGTATGTTTAATTTTCAAGTTAATTTTGAAGTTGTTTTCACGAGAAACGATCATTAACTGCGATTTTTAATAAATAATGTTAATAAATATATTATTCAGAAGTTGCATTGCCAATTCTCGGAATTACAGAGAATTTATGGTATGAAGGTAATTTGGGTATATCATCAAAAAGTACTTCGAGTGGAAATAACGCAATCAAATAATAATTAATACTTACCGACTTTCCAATAATGTGCAAGTTATTTCTTTTAAAGCTGGCGAAAATTTAAGCAGATATAATATAACACATTATTTTAAATGTCAATTTCAATGTTCATGACGGAATTCTATAATCAAACGACCATCCGACTTTAGTTTGTATAGAACTAACGCAAGCTTCATAAATAGCCACGCGTTTTCAAAAGACAGCTAATGGATTAACCTAATCCAGAACTTAGAATTCCATTAGGGTCCAAAACCACCCAACTTGACCACACAGCGGACCATTCAGATACTAGAGGTCTATAGAAGTAGATACAAAACCGTTGACATCGGATAGTTCATAGAGACACGACCATGGAGTAAGGAAAGATGAGCGGAGATGCCCTTATGCAGGTAGATCAGGCGCCTTCTTCTAGCTAGACAAAGGCGTACGGTGGGCATGAAAAAAATTATCAGTTACAACTGAATTAACGAGGCGTCCGGGTTCTTTGAGACATCTGTCAACGATTTCTGGTATTACTAAAAAATATCTGGTCAAAAAAGGCGTGTAAGGGCTAAGACAGAAACGTTCCTCGTTCCCCGCACACCTGCATTTTGGCACGCTACTTTCTTAGGAGATTTTCCAGTATGGCACCTCCGCTAGTCATTTGATTCTCCATGACTACGACCATATAGACGTACGGCCGACGCAGGAAGGAAAAGGGTTACTGAGGTGTATGATTGACTTGCACACTGTTCCTAGTTGTTCCTGTTGAGTTTGGTAATGGTGTATTTTCAATGCTATTCGATGAAAGCCCGATACGTCCTCTTGTGATTAGATTCGCAATTGGTGGCCGGTTGGCTCAATGGCTAAGCAATCGGCTTGAGGTTGTTGAAGGCTTATTTGGGATCGAAAGAAAATATTGGTAAGGTTTCCCTTTCAATAGTTCTTTGTATTTTATTTTGCATTTAAATTGTTTGGAAAGCTTTTTAATTCTAAATGACTACTGCTAAATATCTGAGTATTTAACCAAGAAAACGAATCTGTTATTTTTATATGATAGAAAATAGTGTCAAGACGATGATTGTTAATCTCGAAAGAAAATCCATTATTTTCACAAGTTTATCCTGTATCATAACTTCGTAGCAAGGGGTGCCATCAAATTTGTTCTAATCTATCCAATGGGACTGAAGGATTGGCAATACTGACCCTTATGTATAGAGTCGTAAGAATTCAGTGAGGAGGAAAATTGTTAGAAACGTGTTCGATTGGCCGGTGTAACGCACTGCCGGGACGCTTAAATCCAGCATGTTATTGCTCACCTGGCGTTCCGCAATTCATGAAAAATTAACACCACAGATTCAAGAACGTATTGGGAATCTACCTAAAAAGATTGCTGTAGTTTAGGTCCTGCTACAGTTAAAATGAATGCGATCAAACTTAAATTTATTGGATCAGCTGGTCGTTGGTTGATCGGGTGATAATAAAGTTATCCAGTTGGCTGAAAGATAAAGTTGGCATCGTACCACTCTCAAAAATATATTTAGTATTTCCATTGTATGATTTCAATTACCCATATTTTATTCAGCTCAGAGTTCAGATGTCGGAGCAGGGGTGGGACTAAAGCTACTTTTAGTTGAGGTTGCCAAAATTGTGTTTTGATTCTACAAAATTTCAGATATTGGCTTTAGAGCTGAAGTCGTTCAGGATTTTATGAAATACGAGGTCGTTCAGCCAAAGCGTTCTCGATAACGTTCATAGGTAAGTGTGGCTCAAGTTATAGTGCGCGCCATAAACTAGGGTCGAAAGTTGTCGGCGTTGGATCGATACGAAGGTTTACTCATCCACGGACGCACGGACCGGACACATCGCGTGCCACCTTTAATACAAAAATATCGATTTTTCCACAAAGCCGCGTCACCGCAATCAATATACCTTTCCGCCCCGTGCCTAATTACGCCCGCCTACATCACTCAAACATCCGTAAAAAGCTCGGTAATCACGCTGGCTGTATACACTGATGATATCCATCCTGAAAAATAGCGCACACTGAATCATTGAAAGCGCACAGGAAAACGCTTCATTGTAAACGTTTTATTTAATTTTCCCTCCATTTACTTTTTATAATTTCTGCCGGGCATAAAAAACGATCCGCCGCCGCAGGAAGCGCGCATACACGCGAAGCCAGCCATATCTGGACGCACACAGGGATAGGAACACCTGTCTCGGGAACCGAAAGGTGTGCTCGAGCGTGTGCGAGCGAGACCACCGTATAGGCGGCGCGGGCGTAGGACAGAGAGGCGTCATGCGCGCGCAGCGTGTTGGCACGCCCGCCGCGCGTCCCGCTCGCTCGCAAGTCCGCCCGACAGCCGTCAGTCTATCGCGCGCAGAGGCAGCGCTTGTACGTGCCGCCCTTTGCTCTGACGCGACCGACGCAGTGTCCGTAATCGGTGTTCGGAAAATTGTGCATGTGCGTTTTCCGACGAATGCAGTGTGTGTGCTTGTGAGATGTGCTATTGTTTTCTAGGTAACGGAGTCTCTTGTTGAACAAGGCAGTTGGATGCAACGTATTAATTGATGCACTTGTTGGCGCGTTGTTAATTTCACTTTTAATATATTTCCCACGGAGGTACAGTTGGAAAAGCTGTCGGTATATTAGTTTAATAAGTATAGTAACTCTGCAAGTAAATTAATACACGCTGGAACATGTTATCAAAGTTTTATTAAAGCGCGCAACTCTTATTAGTCACGATATGAATTTATGATCCGTTAATTGTTTGCGCCGCTTTAGATAAGCCTAACAAACTATACATGTTAGCCACTGTTCTTACTTGCAGAGAAACTAAACCTAATCAGATTCCGATAAGAATTTAAAGAAAAGCTGTGAAAAATAAAGTTTGTGATCCAATTTTTATAAATGAATATAGAACGTAAGTAACTAATAAAAAGTAATGATTTATTTCTGAGAAAATAGAACTCGAAATGAGAAACACTCGTAGTCATGTCATTCATGTGATACACAAAAGTCACAAAAGCGGGGCTCACAACAATAGCAACGTAGAAATTACTGCCAAGTATCGACAGCGGGAGCACTTTCTGAAACCACTACGCATTGTACTGAATCCAAACAATGACGAAATACATATGTAACAGTTATTTATCATACAGCTAAATCAATTGAAGCTGTTCATAAGTTACGGAAACAACAAGAGTCTAAAAGTTCTACAACTTTGCAAGACTATGCATCAAAAGTTTGTTTTCTACGAAGAAAAACACGTGGAAGGTACTCAGTACACAAAACTGGTTGAGATCGAAGAAAGTGAGGAAAAATATATCAATTACTGTTGATATATATTTCGTAATGAAGAGAAAGCTATTTGTGCAATGATTTATAGAATGGTCAGTCTGGTCGTAATGCAATCAGATTGCGTGACGAAGAAACTAGAAAATTGAAACAATGTTACTCTTGAAAGTTAATATTTGTTGGTTAGTGTTGGTCTGACGTGTAATAGAAATAATTATTGTGGCCAGTAAATTGGCTCCTTCCTCATAATCTAAACTATTAATATGAGGTAAAACATGTCAGATGTTGCTAAAACGGGTGAAATTATGAAATAGCGAATATTGGAATTAATTTTTGGATCCCGAAGGTACCATAAGATCTGTGTACAGTACATCCATATTTATCAAATCATAGTTATAAGATGTTACTGCTGTCGATGGCATTCTTTCGCAATATCAGTTTCAATTGCTCTTGCAAACAATGGCTCTTGTTACAAAGATTTTGCATAACACAAGTTAGCGTCCTGAGCAGAGTTTGTTAAAACTTTTACAAATTATTTGCATTCAAATACAGTGGCGTTTGTGGAATGAAGTTAATGATAATGGATGACTTTTTTCACGGTTGATGGTCACACAAGTACAAGAAAGACGAGTGAAGTCCTCGCTTCGGTCGAATACTCGCTAACGTCATTAGATAGACATGTACACCTATGAATAATGCTTTCGCAGCCCGTGTCAGAATCAACACTTACCGACGACACATTCAATTTACTTCACGACAATTTTTGGAGTCAATTGTGTTCAAGAAATAATGATTTATGTTGATGATGTACCATTATTTGTAACATGGCTTTAATTAATTGATCTCTATAAATGAAATGACCTTAGTAATAGTGGCGTGACCATTAGACCCTACTATAAGAAATGAGAGCTTAATTGAGTTAATGGAACTATGCCCCGTTGTGGATTGAAGTCAAATTAAATTAAACGTTAGAACTTTGAAGGATGGGCTGATTCGAAGTTTAGAAATAGTTTCTTTCGGCTAAAGTTTCATAAAAAGAATTTGAGACCACTAATGGATGAAGTATAGAAATCACTTGGTTGATTGCAGAGTGAAACGCAGCAAGTGAACCTATGTTCTTTCATTCACTCATATAATGTGTGTGAAAATAAACTGTTGATGTATTCTGTTATTCTTTGGTTCCCATATCGGCATGGAAAAATATTCTCAAGTAATGCAATCGTAACCGCATTATGTATACACTGTCAAACAAGCGGTTCGCTCGTGGACAAATTGCTTGTTAAATTGGAGTTACATAAGTATGTATTCCACTGTAGCTAGTTTTTTATGTATCAACAATTCCATTGTTAATAGAGTTCGCTATAGCAATTGCTGTAATAAATTATATACTGTATATAGCTGCATATTCGTATATATTGTCAAATTGTCCAATATGGCACACCTTTGATATAATTCGTCCGTTTACCTGAAGTGCAAAGGTATTGTTATCTACTGCTCTTCAATTCTTTATAGCTACACCCCTTGCCATCAACCAAACTTTAGCACGGATTCTTTACTGATATTGGGTAACCTTTCAACAGCCAATCTGTTTCCGGATCTGATTATTCTATTTCAATATTTTGTCCATCAATAATATTCAATATATAACCATCTTAGGTTATATTCGGATTATATTATAGTCCAAATAGGGTTATAGTCCAAACATTACTTCCTATTGTTGACTAGCTGTGCAAATATGCAATATTGCTAGCACCCGCCGCCTTAGGGCATCTTACACGTGGAGTTATAGGAAACCGAGTGATAGCAGAGAGCCCACGTGTTAACTGTATACCTTAGGTGCAGTAAGTGAGGTTCATATTCATAGGTTGCTTTAGCAACCATGAATGCAAAGATAGGATTATATAAATAAAACAACTTGTTTTTTGGGCGCCGTCGGTTCATAGGTTCGTATTTCTATGTTCCTGTTTCAAGAATTTATATTAGACTGCCACGTTTCTGCCTATCTAACCATAAAACCCAAAACATATTTTATATTTTTTTCTGGTCAAACTTTAATTGTACTTCACAAACTGCGCAGGACCACTCCGAATTATGGTAGACGTACCAAGGTCTACTATTGTGCTGGTTGCGTCACTGTGACATGACTTTGCTCTATAAGGGCCGCTAATAGCCGCTTGTTAAATTAATTACAGCCGCACAAAATATAGATTGATGTGTTCCAGTCACACTTTTGTAACCTTTGTTGGTGTTTTTAATGTTATAAATAATTACATTTGTAATTTATTATATAAGTACCTCAGTTAATGGGCTTGTTATTGTCTTCGTTCCAAAAATTGAGCTATGAGGGCATTGGTTGTCTTTTTGAGATCCTATGACATCTACAGCTTATGAAAACGGCACGAATGTAAAGTTTCGGTAAAGCTGATCGTTTCCACAGAAACCAAATAGAAACACAATCCTATCAAACAAAAGAAACAAAATGCTTTCGGCGCTGATGAAAAACGCAAAAATCATATCAGGATCGAAAAAAATGTCAAAGGTAACAGTTACAACTGTATACTTGGCAAGAGACATCAAACCGTCGCATCGCGTGGCGCATACGTATAAAATAGCTTTGATAGGATTTTCGCCGACTAGCAATTTGTTTTGTGTGTTCCGAAAAGCGATCGGATAGCATTGATTTGCAATAAAAATTATTGCTTTGTCATGATTTCCGCGGTGTGGCCTCTTTCACAACAGCCTGCAGTGCCCGCTGTGTAATGACGAGAGAAAATGTTACGGATAAAAATATAAAATTTATGGGATTTTGTTGTAAAACATAGATATCCACAGGTGGGCGATATGATACGTGTAATACTAATTACTGTTCCAGTTACGCTACATGCATAAAAATTGTGCAATACTCTAAAATGGCGGGTTTTGTAAAATTTTCAGCTTAAACGGTTTTTAACCATCCTGTTCGTTCCGTTCATATTTTGGATTGTGGAAATATTTTAAGTTTTCCAAAAATATTGTAAGTGATTTTGGAAAATTCCTTTAAATAATGTTTGAAGAATAGTCAACCTTTTAACGCCTCAGTTCTAAACGATGTCCTTCGTCGCCAATTAGACGTAGAAGCTTCGAAAGCAGATAGTATCTTATGGGTAAAGATGGGATTAAAAGTGCTTTAAATATCAGATCGAATCGTAATCCAATATTATATTCGTTTCCTAAAAACCATAAAATAAAATAAAGAATGAAGGGGCATTCGCCGCACTCGCAGAAATAAAACTGGAGCGTTGGTTACAGTACAGACATCACTTTGCAGCAAATGTAAATATTTGCGGTAATAAAATCTATTTAGGTGATTAATTCTATGTACCGTGACGTGTTTTGTACCAAGTACCGACCAGCAACGTCTCAAATGAACAGAAAAATGTTAAGAAAAACTTTTTAAACGATCGAATTGATGGCCTACCGTGATGAGTTACAACAACCAAACGCGATCGTCAGCTATTTTAATTGTTCAAGTCGATAATTTGTTATGTGCTATTCTTTCGAGTTTATTACACATTCCTTCTATTGCTATCTTCCATGGAAATGGTAACAAAAGTGTTGATTGTTTATGCAATAAAAGATAAAGAAAATGTGTGCTTACTTATGTTGCTTATTCATTATTGAATGGGGCACTTAACTTGTGGTATAATTTGGAAATGTGAAAGTCAAATTATATGTACTTACAACGTTTCACCTACTCTTATTATGCTACGCTGCCAGTGCCTCTAGACTTTGAGTCATCCTCAGTCAAACTGTCGAGTCTAGGGCAAACTCGATAGTGGCAGATGGCGTCTAATGAAGATAGTCGCGCGACAGCTGATGTCACCGTCTCGTGAAAACTTAATTCCTTAAACAGGTGGTCTGTGGGTGTGCAGTATTTCTGATCCTAAATGGGTAAATAGGCGCAATTTAGGCCACCGTTCCACCAGGGCCGTCGGTCTGATTCAACACTTCGTTGCGGCAATTAGATTCAATTGCGGGACGCTCGGCTCACTATGAATATGGGCCCGCGTGTAACAAAGGTTCATTTCTCGTGGAATTAGACTGAATTTTGTACTAAGAGACGCTAATTTCACTGTAAATGTAACTAATTAGATACCATTGTGGAGAAAGTTCTCTGTTTGAATGTTTTTCGACGAACTTCGTTTTGCGAAGATATTGTGGGAGAATATGTTTAGATGGTATGTTTTAATTAGTCTATTGCAATAGACCGGATGAAAAGGTAAAGAAAAACATTATAAATAGCTAGTACAGTGTCCTGTCTAAATTTAATTACGCGAATGGGTCCATTCGTCGCTAGGCCGACGTTGTTAATTGAATGGTCTTGTTTTGCTAGCCACATAGCATTCAGTTGGTTGTCGATATGGTTTTTGTAATTTATTCATATATGTCGGTACTTTTCAATTGCAATTCTTTTGAACATTTTTTTGATTAATTTCTATTTGTTTGCTATTTCACTTTTCTTATTTAAATTAATTCTAGATTTATAATTAATATACAATTGTGACATGTTGGTCATAACATTGTTTTTAAGTAAATTGGAGTTACTACAGTTTCTGCTAAGCGGGACAATTTAAATAAGTCTAATATTTAATCGCCTCATGAAACTATTAATCTCTTGAAAACTGTGTCACTTTGGTAATTTACCTCCAATAAATTAACTAGATGTACGTAATATAAGTGATTAAAATCTTGAACTTTACGAGATATGGGTAGTTAACTAGGTAATGAGTAATACCTAGTTATGTTGGTGAGAAAAAATACAGTTTTCTTATGATATTGGCATTATGTTTCACTGTACTCAGTTCCCAAAACAAAAGACGCAAGTATGTTTGAAATGTGTTTATTTTATCAATATTGTTTAAGAAAACGCATTTTAATTTCAGAAAGTTTCGAGGTATTTTTGCCATTTTACTGAGATACGAAAAATCATTTTCTTTTTCTCTTCCAGGGACATTTGACCTGTCTCATAACATAAAAGTTGTTTTTGTCAGATTTGCAAACTTGGGTCATCTGTACCTTTGCATCCTTCAGTTAGGGCGCCCTTACCAACCCAACTATTTCTTTGTGCTCGACCCCATAGTTTTCAAATTAAATTAAAGGAGTTTGTTGAAGCAATATGAATACGCATTGACCGCAAGATTTAACTTGAAGGTTTGGGTAGCACGGGTAATAATTTAACGAAGATTAAGTATTCAGACTACACACAACAAAAGTTTAGTAAACTAATCTAATAAGCAGTAATTGGCATAAACTATGGTTAGCTTGCCATGTAATCACGTTACATATGCGAAATTTCAATGGCTTCCGTCGCCACTAAACTTAGTAAGAAAATTTGTGCACTCTATTATTAGAATCACGGAACAGAGCGCGTTAAATCGCGTATTTATTTGATCAGTACGCCGAATAAACGAAATTAAACAGCAGACTCACTTCGCCCACTGCGCTTATTGATTTTATTCCGTTATCAATAATGACGTTACCGTCCGATCCAATAATTTATTCACCGTTTTTAACATCGATTAATAAATTGATGACACTGTATACACGAGTGTAAATTAATTTATAGATGGGATACGTATCTTGAATGGGTACATTGTTACGCAGGCCCTGTGTGAGCGGTGTATGTGGATGTGTTGCCAGTGCACAATATTGTTATCGCTCATTATTCCCAGCTGATTTTAATGAGGACTGCTAATTATTACTGCTATTATAATAGCATTCTAACTAAGAGTGCTTGCTTTAAGAATAAAATGTGAAGCTTGAAGCGCTAAAAATAACGTGGCCCAAAAATGTATTTAAATGTTTTTATTTTTATAAAAGTTGGATATTATAGAACGTGGGAAAAATATTGAGCGATATTAAATTATTAGGTGCCTACAACATTTCCTCAATTAAAGTCGGTTCTTATCAAAATCAAGGTTCATATATTATTCTATGTTTAAGCCAGGCTGGAAGTATACTTTGTAGCAAAAGTCATTGATACTTATAGTTCAAGATAAATAAATGTATGAGAAGTTTTTTAAGTGTACGAAAGCACATATCAAATATGTAGTTTATTAAAAGTTCGGCTGAAGCAATCCAAACCAAGACCCGATAGATATGTAGGTAGGTATCATGATTGTCCAATTCAATCTACTTATCACTTATTCCCAACTTCTACATCCCGTAGGTATAAAGTCCCGCCAAAGTCCGGGATCTCGCCGGGACTTAGTAGTTATAACAAATGGAAACTGTAAGAGTTGGCCCGGACTTATTTACCAACACCGCCGCAGCATAAATACACGAACAGATTAAAGTATTCAGCGAAGTAGGAAATATTGCGCGATGGACTTTTCTGCGCGTATGTACTTTTCAACTCTGTTGCACTCTACTGAAATTGTATACTTAGGTACTTAATTCTAAATTCATTTTCTCAGTATTACTATATCGGTTAATAAATTTGTATGTTACACATAATGTTGAAGTCTCATCTCTCAGTCAGTTTTCTCCCCTTTTTGTCACAATTCAATCCATAATCAAAGTAAAATGACTCATCAGTACTCAAAGCGGAAGGTCCATGCAAAATTTCCAAAACAGAAATTTAGTCAGCTCACTACAAATTCTCCTTTAATGCATTTATTTCTTACTGGTCAGATGTTAAGATAAAATTCACGTTTCAATATTGTACAAGCTTTAAATATATTTGAAAACTTTCACGACAATATGGCGGTTTGTCAAGGAAATGCTGGGGACACAGAATACAGAACTGTTGTCGAATGGATAAAAAGTTTTTGTTGTTGCTTTTACTACTGCGATATCGATGGTCAAACTCTTTCATAAGTTCAGTAATAAATCGAAAGGAATGTAAATGAAATAATATTTGCTCAGCGATTTTGTTTCTGGTTGCATAAAATGTTGCGTTGCATAAATTAACTTTAAATTAATTGTGTTGGTTAATGCATCTGTTTTTCAAGTGCGAGTACCTATGAGGTTTGACTCTAGATCATGCAAGTATCCTGTAACTGTTGTAAGTTAAGTGTGTGTTTTCTAAGTGTATCTTGGAAACCAATGACTATGTAAAGGCGAAGGAAAACATCTTGAGAAAACGTGGACTTAAAACTCTGAAATCTCCAATCCACCTTAAGCAAGTGCGGCGATTAATGCTCCTGCCTTCTTTATATGAGAAGAAGCCCTCGCAGTGGAAAAATAAAACAGCTGATGATGAATTTTCAAACAGTATTTGTTCTCCAGAAACATCTATTCAGCATAAAATTCTTAGAACTAGATCTGTTTAAGATTTTAAAAGGCTAATTACTTAACAGGACTAATAAAAAATACTAGTATCAAACAAGTCACGAAGCGAACAAGTATGAAGATTATAACTAAATAGTAGAAGTTCCTCTTTTTTCCTTTTGATCTTGGTTTCTTAAAAATAAATCTGCGGTTTTGCTCTTAGTTTGAAGTATTGCAATCTGTTTTTCATCAATCAATCTTAGATATTCTAGTTTTTTTTTTTAATTTGCAAGAGCAAATAGGTAGGTATGTCTTGTCTATATGCAATAAAAAATAAAAACACTTTCGTTAAACGCGTTCTTTTATATACTGTGTGAATTCGAAGGTTTAATTTATTCTTTTTTGATGTGCAGCTGTTTTCCCAGACAATTTACTCCGTCTAATTAGTTTACAAAATAACATTTGATAGTTCACACGTTTAGAGGAACACAATTAAGTAATTTTGCGGTCGTGGTGAGGACAAAATGGTCAAATACGTTTCGAAAACCGACGCTATACAATCTTCAATCGGTTTCTTGGTCTTACGAAAACTAAAGTAATTCTTTTGATTGCGTAACTTTAATAACAGTCTGTAGAGGAACTGTGTATATATATGTAGCAAGTAAGCAGCGGGGACATAAAAAATCTCGGTCTCGAATGGCCTTACTTTGTGCGTACATCATTGTAATTTAGAAGTTGGACGTATGATCGCTTTGGAGAAGTACGGAGTGTTTTTTTACCTCTGATCTGAACTCGGCTTAGTCACGGAGTTGGGGCAAAAAGCAGCCTTGGCCAACGTAATGGTCGGACACGTGATTGTTACATATTAAGACTGCGTCCGGTTTTAAAAACACTGTTTAAGGACAAGAATAAACGCATTTGATTTAAGTATTTGTCTGTTTACTTATTGTTTTGGAGACGGTTTTAAGATTCTGTAGTTGATAGACTTAGAAGTAAAATATTTCATTCAAAGCATAGCCAATCTATGCAGTTCTTGGTACAAAACTATAGTACATTATCAAAGTAAATGATGGTACTGATATCATCGGTCTAGCCCGTAATTTAGACGATTCTAGATGTTTACTGCGATGACTAACCATTTAAATGGTTGACTACGACCCACACAATTACAATCGGCACTGTTTGACATATAAAAAAAAATCTATTTTTATGCAGTGCAAATTGTGTCGTATAGTGTTGTTTATTAGGTGTAGAATGATTTAATCGAAATAGCAATAGCAGTTTATTTTAAATAACTGAGAATATTTATGTTTTTATGTATATTGGTATCGTGGAGGAAATTATGTAGATATCTATTTTATTTCCAACGATAATATACTTTGAAATTGCCATCAGAAACAATCAATTTATACCTACTATAATCTCGACATTTAGGCACTCCTCTAAACTAATTTAGTTTATTGCATTAAAGATTTACCGAAAAATATCTACTACAAATCATGTTCGGACAATGATAATATAGTCGTTATTTGTATGTCTTTTGTTTGATTTAAATTACTAAGCCGTCTATTAATTCATTCATTTGAATTATTGTTTTAGGAATGACCGAACAAAGCCGAAAATTATGACTCTAATACCATTACGACTATTTATGACATACCACGTGTTGATTGTATTGAAATTATCTTCTACAACAATTTCCCAAATCTCCTTATCATTAAATGTACGAAAATAAGTGTACGGTGAAAGCTGAAAATAAGCTCTTATTTAAAAGTAATGAGGGCGTGTGTGATATACACGAGTACCTTCCCCGATAGCATACCTACATCGATTTATCAAAACGGTGCGTAAGAGGATTGTCTCCCTAATTGGAGCTTACAATTTGCCAAATATGTAGGTACCTATTCACATGGATGAGGCCATCCATTACTGAAAATGTAAAAAGTATATCTCACATTCGTTGCATCCACTGTCTTTATTATGAAGTGTAACTATTATGACAAGTTGTTGATAGATATAAATAGATACTATAAACATGTTTTCTTTTTTTCCAGGAGTGGTTTACAAGCAGAGGATCAACTTATACGAATGAAAACAAAAGTGCTACGGCGCTTCATATAAAAACATTCGCAAATAGCTGTTCTTTAACAATCTAAATTGATAAGTCAATTAATATCGCGTACCGCAACGAGCGTAGAGCTGCGCCGTTGTCGATACGTCGACATCGATCCCGCGACGCGTCGCGCGCGGTCCCTAACCTGTCGCTGCCATAGTCGGTGCTCGCCAGAGTCACGTGACTCGGCCGGCCCGCCCAGCCACAGCCGTGGATAACCTCGGCCAGAGCCCCCTTCCGGTGAAGAGGCTGCACGAAGCGCTGCAGAGTGCGCAAGTGAAGCGCCAGCGGCTCTCCCCCCCATACCCCGCACCCCCCGCCTCTCTCCACCCCATCCACCAGCTCGCGGTGCACCAGCACATCAAAGTGCAGCAGAGCATAGTGCAGCAGAGCATCGTGCAGCAACACCAGTTGAACCTGGCCCACCAGTCGCTGCAGAACCTGCAAGCGCAACAGAACCTGCAAGCTCAGCAGAGCTTACAAGCGGCGCAGAGCCTCCAGGCGGCTCAGAGTCTGCAGGCGGCGCAGAGCCCTGCAGCTACGGGCGGCGCAGGCGCGCAGCAGGCGGCAGGAGCGACACAAGGCGCGCTGGTGCCGCCGCAGCAGCCTTCGCCCCGGCCCGCTTCGCCGCAACACAAGAACATGGAGCTCGCGCTCTGCCAAAGCATGGACTCCGTCAACACCGCCACCACTGAGGAAGAGGTACGTTATACAACTTATAAATTCAATCATAATTTTGTCGAGTTTCATAATTAGTTATTAATTAATTACATGGGCAATTTCTGCGACAATTTAACCCTAATCCGGACCCTTTCTACCGTTCATTTTCACGGTTTTCGTGATTTAACAATAGTAACTAGGCCCCGCCAAATTCCCCTTTGCAAGAGGACTTAATGTATCGTTTCGCTTTAGCTATTTGTCATCTTACAATTGTAAAGTAATACCGAAGAGGTGCGGCTCCGTAGCTGTTACAATGGGGAAAACGTTCGGATATACAATAAGCATTCGCTAACACAATAAAAGGAAATTTTCCTCGCGACAAAGGCGGCTTCGAATTGAAAGATTATATTTCTCACACTTATCATTATATTTTAGTCTCTATTTCTGTGGAGTTAAAGATCTTATTTGGAAATTGGTATCGATATTATGAAAACAGCTCTATAGTCTATGCGGCGCCATGTCACTTCCGGACAGAATCGCGAGTCGTTTTCTGCAAAGGCTGAATTGGGTTGTGAATAAATTATTATTTATACACACAATAGTCGACGCCTTTTATGTCGCTAAAATATAATCTCATTTAAAAACGGTTTATTTCAGGATCAGATATTATTTTAGCTTTATCTAAAATTCTTTAAGATCGTAAAATTCGTTTTATAAAGAATATAAGTATAAAGTTCAATCTCGTTTAAGCTCAGCTGTTTCTAAACCATAACGTCAACGAAAACAAAGTAACAAGCACAACCCTAGAGAAAAAGCGATAAAATCCTTAACGCAAACTAGGAGGAGGCGACGCGATGAGAGAAGTGGCCAGCGGTTGTGTTAGCCGAGACAAATAGAGTAGATGTCGCTTCACCGCTTTCAGCCGCTTTCCTGAACGGACAGCTTTATAAATAGCTTGTTTTATTGTTACATTATCTTGTCTCTTACATCTTATGTATTAAAACCGGTGATACTAATACGTTGTATGGATTACATCAGTATGCTTGTGAATAAATTCTTGGATGATCTCGTACTAAATATATTAACCGCGCCACATTAATTTGAATACATGAGAAATGTACGTTCGAACTTCTAGTAATAGTACTCGCATCGAAGTCGTGTGACATTTCTGTGTTCCAGATGCATCGAATGTTTAGATTCCGTAGTATAATTTTATACCTGGCAAAAATAACTAAATGATCCGTACGACATTCTTTAGAGCATGAGTCGAAATGAATTACTACACTAGTATCAATCCAAACATTTACGCAGCGTTTCTTAGCGTAATGATACTTGGTTCCGTAATATTCGCTGTTTATTACCTATGTCATAAACATAACTGTTTTAAATTGTAATAAAAAGATATTATACATATGATGTTATTAAGATATTATACATATATATTATTGTTATTAGTATAACGTTGCACATTCGCCCTACCCCATCAAATCACTCTTTCACTCTAAGGTTGGCTGTAAGAGAACCCAACACTGGGTTAAGCTCGCCGTTGTACATAATGTCTCCGTTTTCAGTGTGTCAAATGTATTTATGTGTGCAATAAAGAATAATAATATATGCGCCCCGCAGGGCATCTGAGGCGGATGACGGGGAGTAGCGACCCCGCGGGGCTATATATCCGAGTGCTCCAGGGAGAGTATACTGTCCCCCATCTCCGGCTTGCCGGAGTGAAGCATGACGGGGGATAGGTCTCCCGCCTCTTGGCTTGCCTTCATCGGCCGGTCAGAGTGGAGTCGCTAGAGCAGGGTTAACAGCCCACTCGGAGGTAGGTGCCTCGTGGTAAGTGGCGAGTGGGCCGGTGATGCTGGACCCACAGGGAGCGCGTGATCTGCGTTTAAAGTCCGCCGAGGTATCTTCACCCTTCTCAGCCGCTCATGTCCCTGTTGCCCTCTTGTTGCTTTTCAGTGACTGATTCCCGGGGGCCCAGTAAGTGAGTTGGCGAGTCTCCACCTGCCATTTTAACATGTATTTAATACATTGTCATCGGCAGGTGCCATAGTTCCCGTAGTTTCCCCATTCCTAGTCCATTAGCATCCCATCGCAATAGCCTAAGTAGTTTTCATCCATAGTTAGCAATAGTTTAGCACAGAACCGGGGATTGTCCTTGGGTACATTTCTATAGTGTATACAGGGATAATCGTCGGTTTTGTGTCACCATTTCATTAAAGTTGTCTCAAAAGGGCTTCAGCGTGTTGGCTTCGGCCCCACGTTCGCCTCCCAAAAATCCGGGACTCTGTAGTCCCGAGGTCTGGTAGAGACATACAAGAAATAATAATAAGCCCCGCAGGGCATCTGAGGCGGATGACGGGGAGTAGCGACCCCGCGGGGCTATATATCCGAGTGCTCCAGGGAGAGTATACTGTCCCCCACCTCCGGCTTGCCGGAGTGAAGCATGACGGGGGATAGGTCTCCCGCCTCTTGGCTTGCCTTCATCGGCCGGTCAGAGTGGAGTCGCTAGAGCAAGGTTAGTCCTGCTCGGAGGGTAGGTGCCTCGTGGTAAGTGGCGAGTGGGCCGGTGATGCTGGACCCACAGGGAGCGCGTGATCTGCGTTTAAAGTCCGCCGAGGTATCCTCACCCTTCTCAGCCGCTCATGTCCCTGTTGCCCTCTTGTTGCTTTTCAGTGACTGATTCCCGGGGGCCCAGTAAGTGAGTTGGCGAGTCTCCACCTGCCATTTTAACATGTATTTAATACATTGTCATCGGCAGGTGCCATAGTTCCCGTAGTTTCCCCATTCCTAGTCCATTAGCATCCCATCACAATAGCCCAAGTAGTTTTCATCCATAGTTAGCAATAGTTTAGCACAGAACCGGGGATTGTCCTTGGGTACATTTCTATAGTGTATACGGGGATAATCGTCGGTTTTGTGTCGCCATTTCATAAAGTTGTCTCAAAAGGGCTTCAGCGTGTTGGCTTCGGCCCCACGTTCGCCTTCCAAAAATCCGGGACTCTGTAGTCCCGTGGTCGGTCAGAGACATACAAGATAATAATAATAAAAAGCAAAAAAATCGTGAACACACATTTTCACTTACGAAAATATAATGTGATTATGAATTTCACTGCAAACCAGTTAAAAATAGAGTGAAAATAAAATCTAGCTTTTGTAATGAAATATGGTGTGCTATTAATTTTGTTAAACGTGGCATTAATTGTTTATTTTCATAAACTAAACAGTCCAATCTGTATTTTCCGTATTTTATTTTCCAAATCGCAACTTAACAATAATATGGCTGCAAAACGAGCCACAACAAACCTGACCAACATAGTTAACAGTTCAACCTTTGTTCAGCACTTTTTGTGTAAATCCTTTTCATAATGAATCCGCCAAATAAATACTGTTGTCTGCGTCCAGTTTCCATTGTTTGGCAAGTTAGTGTTGATTTCCCACTTCGCTTTGATGCGAGTCCGGTCGGCGGAGCGTAGGGGCTGGTTTATAAACAGGGTCCTTTGCTCACGTAGCGTGGATGCATTCATTCATGCGGTTCACTGTTGCTTGAAGTAACTATACACAAGTGCGCCGCGCTATGTGTGCTATCATAATACCACTATAAGCGATCTGATTATTGGTAACTTAAATAAATACATAAAAATTGCGATATGTCCAATCCTTACATAATATTTTTGGATCGCTACATTTACCCTGATATTTCAATCTTTGGAGGAATTCTTCAAGTGTATGGGATTGTTCACACCAAACGTATTGTCCGCCGCTGACTGTGAGTATACTCACTGTCTGCCCCAGTGTGAACGTCGACTCAATCTGCAGTACCCGTACCCACCAAGCCGACAATAAGCTATAGCGTACGATGCGCTACATGTGTGAACAAAAGAATAGGCTCGTGTAGGTTCACACTAGATGCGTACGCTGAGCGGCTGACTATTCTACACATAAAAGAGCTCAGTATTTGAACCCCCCAATCTTCATACATAACAGATGCTATGTCTTCCCAAGCGCATCGTAAGTTTCTATCACTAAATTCTTCTGAATTCGCATTCCAAATTCATTCTCTAGAATGTACTTCTGCAATAAACTTTTCGGTGTCGAACATCGCGAGGTGTCACGTGTCACGTCTATCCTCATTGAAGTTTGTTTCTCGAGTGTATTGCGGCAGAGGCGCGCGGCGGTGCGGGCGCGGCGGAGCGGCGCTATTCGGCAACTGCGTCCGCGTAGCCATTCCGCGTCCGCCGTGCATAGTCGCGTAGTAAAATAATCGGCCACTGAGAGTCAGCGACAACAGACGACGTAATAGCGTATAGTCGGTTCGGTGTGAACGACAATTTCAATATATATGGAAAAGCAATAAACTGCGTAACGCGCGCTCACAGTCAGCGGCCGACAATACGTTTGGTCTGAACGATGCCTATCCCTTAAGAGATTTGCTCACTGTTCAAACCAAAACATAGCTAATACAAGCATCTATTTTTAAATGGGAAAATGTCTCGAGTTTTCTTTTGCTTTTGTTCTGTTGTCGTGCGCTCATACAATCGCAATCGAGTTTGACGTCGTTTCGTGTGTAATCTCGGGGGGTTACCGGGAGCACGGGAGTGCGTTTGTCTGGCGGCTGGTGGCGGCAGACGACGCAGTGGCGCCGTCGGGTCTGCCGCCCGACACCACCATCTATTTTTATTTAACAATTGCGTGTAATAAACTTTTATCTGGCGATTTTTAATGCCAGCTAGAGCGGAACGAGGCTTTGCGACCGGACACATTCATCAATTTAATTTTGAGTATTGACTGCTTTTGGATCATTAAGTTTGAATGTTGGTTCGTCCATCCTTATTTTTTATCACCAATATATGGTAATGGCTTACTCTAGTAATAGGTGCTGCCTCTTCACTCAAGCTTTAAGCGGAACGATCAATAAAACTAAACATAAATTGTAACATTGTAACCACAAGATCTGAGATACCATCACATGTCCTAAACGTTCTCGAACAGGGCTGTATAAAATCCCCAGTAGTGACAGAAACACTTATTGGTTGGTATTTTGTAAGCCTGATAAATGCATCGATCGTTTTCCCCTTGTATCCGGAGCGATCGGGTGACAAGTCGCGCGTCACCCGCCGGCCCCACCAGACAACACCGGTACGGCTTCCTGAAACCTGTAACTACTTTTTGTTCAACCGTTCGTTCACATTTTGTCCGCGAAAGTTACGCGACGCTACAACTTCACAGAACAACGTGGCCAAAATATTTACTAATGCTAATGTAAGCAAATATTTGTTTGTTTTCGGTGTCATTTACAGAACTTATTAACACATTTTAACATACCTACGAAAATAGTTACATTTTATTAAATTAATGTACTTAAGGCTTTGTTTTCAATGTCTAAGACATAAAATAGAAACCTGTAACGGTAGTCAAAGAGATAGGGTTTATTTTAAAATGATTGGCTAATTTCAATGTTGAGGTGTCAATTGGGCTGTCCAATTTGTGAACAAAAATATTTTTAAATCTTACAAAGGATTTTTAATGTCATCTCTTTTTGAATTGCTAATTTCCTTTGATCGCCTTAAGGGCTTGTTAGATTAAGGTATTATAAAATATTTAAAGGCATTTCAGAATAGCAAACAGTAGACTTAGCATTCATTTCTAGTTTCAATATCGTGTTACACGTTACATATGAACCCCACTTTTCCAATTCGTTCGTGAGTGGTTTCGCAACGTTGCTACTCCGATCGCAGACCAATGTTTTAGTAATCAGAATCCCTAATGGCTCCAATTTCTTCGAAAGTGTATTACATAAATTTACATACCCATGTAGCGCGATTATTTCACAGTTCCAATGCTTTTCGTTCCAATATTTTACGATTTTCCTATGTCCTGAAACGTGCAATGAATTAGCCTCAAACGCCCTCAAACATCGGACAAAACCCACTTATCCTCTTTGTGTTTTCCGAAGACCTAAATTACTTAAGTAAATTCAGACAGATAAATTATTACAGGTTTCCACAAAAGATATATTGTTCAGGTCCTGCAGGAAATTTATTTCTTCTTCATTTCTTCAATATGTAGAGTAGATAGGTAAGTACTATTGTAAATCTTTTTTTATTAATTTTATTACGATTATGTCTTTTGTATATTTTTAATATCCGATACAAATAATGATAGAAAATACTAACAAAATCCAATAAATAGTAAACTGGCAATAAACAAGTAATAAAGATGAACTTGAAAGTTGAAAAGAAAGCAAATACATATAGAAGATATCGCTTTCATTCTTGAAAATCCTTTAAGTATCTGCCAATAATACGCAGATCGAAGGAACATCTCCATGGGAACTGAAGAGAAAATTATTACCTCGCTCGAGTTCAATCGCGGAGACATTCTCTCTGGAACGATTTTAAGAGAAGAATTTCCGCAGAGTGGAATATAGACACCTCGACCGTTTCAACAGTTTGTCCACCTAATTTGTTCGTCGGCGCTCGACTGTAAAAACAAATAGCTGCTCCCGCATTTCCCCTTACAGAACGATAAAGATAGATATATTCTAACTAAACGTGGAAAAAGGAGGGATAGTTTTCCGAGCTTCGCGTTTAAGGGTCGCTTCAATGAGCGATTGGTGTTTACGTTCAAGCTTTTGTCTAGTTCAGTTGGAATCTTGTTTGCCAGGCGCTGCAAAGAGGTTCTTTTGTCCATTAACAGAGTAATAATTAATCGAGCTTTATCTAATGTTCGTCGGTTTGAGTTACTCGTAGAAAACTTTTAATTGAATTTGTTGGTCGATTTTGGCTTTTTGACGGGAGCGTGTTACGGCTTTAAAACAATTTTTAGGTAACGCTTTGTGAAAGTTATTTAACCTATTTGTGTAACTTCAGAGACCTGTCAAAGTTCTTGCCAACTGTTAGGACTTGATTTCAAGATATTTAGTAATGAAGGTCGCCTTAAAATATTAGAAGAATTATGATACCCGAGAAATGTTTTAAAATTCTTGTGTTATACATGCTTCATAATTATGACGAAGAGATGACAGCGAATATGTTTAGGAAGTCTAAAAGTAGTTCAGCTACATTTGAGACATTAATCCGACATTAAGACGAGACAGCTGTAATCGTCGCCGTAACTCATCACCGACACTTGGGGACGGCTACATTTTACGACATCCCGGGGCTTTATAAATCAGAGCACATCAACTAAGGTCAGCTCCAGCTGAGTGCACTGGACTGACCACGCAAACAGAGACGTTGCACATTTAATAACTGTTTTCCAATGCGCTGAGCACAGCCTCTCTATCGCTTTTGCACCTCGGATTACCGACGATCGTCCGCCGACCAAAGAGAGCAAAATGTTCTCGTTTGATGTTTTAAAGTCAAAAAAGGAAATTTAAAACGCGAGGGTTAATTATCCGTGCAGTACCATGCGTCCGGCTTTATATCGGTCTAGCGAATTTTCGTTTACACGATTTTGAGGAATTTTCATTTGGGGCTTATTTCCAAATGTCCGGATTTTCCAAAAAAGAAAAATCTATTTAAAGGCATTTAGTATTTTACGGGCAATTTGGTTGTAAAATGTACCAGTGTTTATTTTTAACCAGGCCATATCGGTCTCGCTTACACCAGTAGCTATATGCTACTTAATGTGAGTGAAGTAATTAAGAGTAGTTGCAGTAGTAGGTATTTATCGTGTATTGTGCAACCAACTTGGCTGCGTGCCAAAATGGACGCACCCTAAAGCTTTATGAATCCTAGCAATGTATTAATTCACAGATATTGTTGTGCGGAGCCTGATAAATGACGTCGGCGAAAAATATGCAATTGTTGCTCCAACAGACGTTACGACAAAGCTACTGGGAGAGGGTCGCACAATATGGACGCAAACCGAATGGACCGTGGAAGTATAATCCAGAATGCAAGACGAAAATCGACGCCCGCATTGTGAGCGGAAAATCGAACTCGAATGTCGCAAGACGAAAGGCTCTTTGTGCGCAATCAATGGGCCCTCGATTGCTGATAACTTTCTTTGAACCCCGGAAAGTTTCAGTTCGAAACTGCTAGCAGGGCATATATTTAACTCTTCACTTAATACTATTCCGTCCTCGGTTATACTTGCAGTTGTTTCAGAAATGAATATTATTCTTAAATAAAATATATTTGATGCCTATTTTGCCAGTAACAAATTATTCAGAAATTCGGTCACGTTTAAATTCTTCAAACTTTGTCCTCCATTGTGAGGACAAAATGGAAAGTGAATTTTTAAACGAAGATATTCTTTACTCAAAATAATTTGCGAGAAAGAATCTGATTACATAATTAGGAATCTATTTAAAAAGTTTCTAACTTAACGTGTTTTCTGCAGACACGGAGTTTTGGAGTTTTCTAGCTTTAAAGATTTTCTTATCACTCCAATAATTTTAGCTGACTAAATTAAATTTGTTGGTACGGCTCGGAGTTATCAAGGGGAGTTCAATTATAAGGATGTCTCGGAGGGAACTGTGGGGTAAGTTTTGGTGTAGCACGGAGCGGTATCAGGGCGCCGACATCGGGGGGTTCGTGTTCAAACATAGTATTAACGCGGCCAATAATTCACAATCTTCTTGTTACTGCACAAATTAAGTTCTTGCCTCGTTGCGGTCACGTGCGGGGTCGCCTTGTTTGAAATACGAAGGAGCTCATCGGTCGGGCTCGTTAAGCGTCGGAGCGTGCTTTTATTACAGCGAGGCGTGCGCCACGGACGCGCGGCTCTTGAATATTAAACCGAACGCCACTGGGTCATGCATATTGTCCCGCACCAATAATAACCGGCACGGAACTCGACGCACTATTCCATTTGCGGCATTTGATCGCGTCCCTCGAATACAGGTGGGCGACACTTCGTCATGTGCCTCCACTGCCTGCCAAGGGCGAGAATTTATCCAGCTACGAACTTCTACTTTTAAGTAGGTTGAGATGCAGATCATTATATTCCTCGGCATGCCCTTGGAAGAAAATCCACCTGTTGTTGTTAAGATATCGCTTAAAGGCACAAACTATCGTAACGATATTGTATGATACATATTGCCCGGTTCTAAATTAATGTATGCCCATTATATAAATTCTTTGATTTACAAGAAGCAAAATTACGTAAACAATATCAAAGACATTACTAAACGTGCCAATGCGAATAGTTTATCGGTTAGCAATGCAGTATTTAATTTATTTCAATGTTATATCAATTATTCCGATACACGCGTAGATCGATTCTTTAAACGTGACAGATAACCAATTTGATTGTTTATAACATAATGCTTTGTTATTTATTACACAATTTGTTTATTGTCTTTACGAATTGTGCAATGTTTCGACGTGGGACTGTTCGTAATAGTATCCTTCGGTTTCGACGCACATTGGCTATCAGTATGCGTATCGGAAATTATTACAACAGATTTATTACACCGTCTATTAAGTATGCACGAGTATATTCAATTAATGCATGATAAATAGCAATGTTTGGGCCGCGTTCACATAGTTTCATGATACAATTTTTGTACTTGGAACTAAATTAACGACTGGGGTTATATAACCATATAATTTAAGAAGTCCTTTTCGATTACATTATTTCTTCTTAATTCTTCACAGATTGTTTTATATTGGATACTCGTACCATTTTTGATTTCGAAGTCATAACAAATTCATGGTGGGCAATAATCCGCAAGTACCTACATAAGTGTCGCTAACAAACTCGATGTAATACACCTCTAACCTGACCAAGAGTCAATATAATTGACGCAACGAAGTGCAACAATTAAAATGCACGATGCGTCACATTCGATCAACTTGCGATGATCGGAATGAGGTCACTCGATGCATTGTCTTTATTTATTGTTTAGATTACATTTTGCTATATAACTATACATAACGTATCTCGTATCTCAGCTGTATCTTTGTGAATATTCTAAAACTAGAGCAGTTGGATACCAGAGTAAAGTTTAAATTGAATTGCAATGTTTTTGCTTGACCAGTTTCAAGAAATGCTATTTCTAAAATTCGAACGTTAGTATTTTTAGTGGACGACGATATGTACTGAGTAAAAGGTAGTTCTGGGTTCTAGAAGTACTTGGAAACAATATATTAGGAGATTTTGTGGAAATATGTAAAAATATTTTTGGAAAGAATACAGCAAAAGTTACTCTATTAATAGCAGGACCGAATGGGTAGCCTAACCTGTAATATTTTAAATTCCATTAATTTCTTTTCAACCCAAACAAAAAGAATTTAATCCGCAGCGAATTGACCTAACACATGTATCGTGTATAGCGGAATATTAATAAAATTTTAATCTATTGTAAAGTCGCGATGGGGCTCATGGAATCCTCCGCATAGCGCTCTCCTCACGTACGCGTACCTGTATCGGTTGCTATACTTATACCTACTATACTATAGTGTATACAAGCTGTTGATTTGCATCCGTGCCATATTCAAGGAGGTAATTATGCTAATGATTCTCGACCCAAATCAATAAAAAAATTGGTACGTAATTTTTTTTCTTTAATTTTTTTTCGGAATTCCGTAAATGTCATCTAGCCGTATTTAAACTTGGCGCGTATGTTACTGGCGTTAAAACCGTGCTGCACCCTCACACAAACGCAAACACAAAGCATACGCATCGATCATTCATAAATTTCATTCATAAAATTGGATTACTTCGGAAATACCACGACATTACAATGACAAAAAAAGCAGTGCATATTAGTTATTTCCCATCTACTGTAATTCCAATCGATTATTTACGTATTGTATGTCCTCCTCCTGAACTATGGCACAAATGCAAATCAACACCTTGTATAGATGTAGTGGCTTACCCAAGAGCCCGGCAAACGGGAAGTAAAAGCCTGGTAGAACACTTTGTAAGTACTATGTGTTTAGCAGTATTTATGTTACACAAGTTTGAAACGCCGTGTGCCGTGTAGAAGGACAGGTGACACGTTTTAAATCTTTAAGGAAACTTTTTTTTTGTTGCGAGTTTGAAAGTGCAAGCTAAAAAATTGCAGTGCTTAAGTACTATGATATCTATACTAATATTATAAAGCTGAAGAGTTTGTTTGTTTGTTTGTTTGTTTGTTTGAACGCGCTAATCTCAGGAACTACTGGTCCTATTTGAAAATTTCTTTCAGTGTTAGATAGCCCATTTATCGAGGAAGGCTATAGGCTACTTTTTATCCCGGTACGGGAAGTAGTTCCCACGGGATGCGGGTGAAACCGCTGGCAGAAGCTAGTTTAGAAATATAGAGATTTTTAAAACATTTTGCTGGATTAGGTATAAAGAGAAGAGAACCTTAATTATCCTTCTTTGTTTACAATAAAAATATTGCTCCTATATTTTGATCTGTTGCATAAATATTCAATGTTTCATTTTGAAAAAAAACGTAATATCCTTTCTGGCAGTGCAAAGCAAACATTCTCGTCTGTAATCTCCATAAGGAAATTGTTTTATTCCTTGCACGTCTTCAAAAAGTTATCCCGAATCAATTTGAGGAAATCGCATTTTCATGCAAGCCGAGTTTAAATAAACCGGAAAAATAATGTTAATGAGAAAAATATTCCATTTTAAAACGGCTGTCAACATGAATGATTTGTCTTTATTAAAATATTTGCTTGAGACTTTATAAATCAGAAAGAGGTAATAAATCAATTTTCGTAAAGGCGAAACATGGTCATTATTCTTCCAAATATAATATGCATTATAATGTCATGATCCCGTCATGGATTAAATGAGTTTGGCAACACTCAAGGTGTCTCGTCCAATCCGGTAGTCATGTGTGGACAGGGACACAAGCCACAAAAGGTACTATGATTTATGGCGACGAGGGAGTACGAAGCCCGGCCGCACTGACATTAGCATTCGTACTGCGTATCTGTCAGTGCGTTTGTTGCCTTATATTGCGACTCAGGTCTAGTTGACTCATTATTGGGATGTAATCACGTTACTACAATGATTTCACGCTACGTTTGTGCTACAATAACTTTGCTTAAGTTTTCCATTTGTTTATTTGAATTGACGATAAACTTGTCCTTTAAAGAGGGTGATGAAGGTTTCTCCCGCTTAAGTGAATTGAAGACTAATTGCGACGGCGTAAGACAGTTTTTCCCTAATAGATGTGCTCCAAAAATTGTCGGACTTCGTAAAGAAAATCAAGATCTTCAATTCTATTAACTCAAATATCTAAAAGATCAAAGTAACTTGCCATTGTTTAATTGATTACATCACTGTACGGAAGACATGCATAAATAAAGTGAAATGTTAGTTTTTGAAATTTATTGGTATAACGGTTCTGTTTTATAATAAGATCTAAGGATATTATTTTTGGAGCTTCATAATGTCAGGTCGTTGAGTGTTTTTTTTTGGCAAATGTCAATTGTTAACTGAAGCGTAATTATAAATTGGTGGGCGAGTTCGATTAACGTCGGTCGCGCGTCCATGCGATGTAACGCGACATCGCGCGACAGTTGGCGCGCGACCAACGTTGTGTCGTTGACTGCGAACTGACCATTCTGTTTTATTTTATGTTCTCATCAGACCCTTTATCGGGTAAATTACTGGCAGTGGCAGAACCAAGCACCCAATTCCTTGTAACAGTTTGCTCATTCTTCTGAATTTAGGCATGACTAATTAAACCTGTAATTAAATGGGTTCGTACCAAAATGGGGTTTATTTATTGTTTGTTATTTCACAATAAATGAAAAAAAATGCCTTTTATATTACGTTCATTGTACCTACATTAAAAAAACAAAGGATGGGATCCTATTTTATTAAAATGGAAAATGTTTTCGAATTATAAAACCAAATATAGACTACCGATAAATACCCACTATAATAATACCTAGTTATAGGATTGAAGTGCTTATAAAATGTATTTGCATGGAAACTGCAAACCATTATTTTTTAATACGATAAAATATAATTTTACTGCGTTATCGTTCATATAACGGCATTTTATTAACTAACGAGAGTGGGACTAGGCGACCGCGGTTATTGTTTAATAGGATATCGTGACGTCACATCAATGCAACTAAATCGTACAAACAAGATTATCTTTCATATCAGTTAACCCGCAAACGCAGCGATGAATATTAAATTCACCTCGTTGTTATCAATGTGTTTGATTCAACCCTCTCCACATAATTTGCGAGCGGATTGAATGAGGTAAAATAATAACGAAAATCTGAATACATTGGGCATGTTTCGTATGCGGGCGGAGGCTTATTATGTAAATGCGACCCCTCATATATGTTGTTGATAAAATTGCAGGCGCCTTACGGACTGTACGCTCCAAATACGAATAGTAAGCGATATCATAGAAGTTTATCCGCGCTGACCAGAGCATGGCGGGGAGGACGGGGCACTTTGTACCAGACATCCAGACGACAGACGTTGCACGAAACGGGACAACCCCTTGAATGTTTCCGTATGATAAAGTTTAATCGAAATACAAGTTTTATTAAATTTTATTTCCCAATAAACACGGAACTGTGTCGTGTGTATAAAAGCGGGTGCAGTATTTGCTCGATTTTCCAGAATCATTAATTAAATCGGTGTCCGCGAACAGCACTGTCAGTCAGGGCGTACTGTGCGGCCGGCGATCTCGTGTGTCCAGCGGTGCATCTAAAATTTCCCACATCGCGTAATCGAACCTGAATATGAGCGCATAATTGCTTATTTGCCTCATTTCGGATTCATTCGCGGCGGGAGTATGTGGTGTGGGTAAATATGCTCGGATACAGACATAGGGTTACGAGTGAAATTAGCTTTGGTCCTTCCTGTTGGCCTGTAGGGTTATCCCTTCGTAGGATTACAGTGCGGGGCTTTTACACAAAGATATATTTTACGTTCATTAGCAAAAGAGTGTTGAAGGACCGTTTACTTTATGAAAAGGGTCTCGGGATATAACACGGTGTTAAGAATTTGCCATATTCTTGTCAAGTCTTAATATGTAATGGCATAGGCACTATAAAATTGCACCTGCAAACCGACTAACGTTACAGTTAACGAGAATTAATCAATGTGTTTTGTTGTTTCAGGTATGTCAGCTGTTTTCATACAAGTTATTTTATTCGGAGCGGTAACGTATAAAAACCAGTCAGATCGCTGCCACTCAACCCTATTGAGCAATGTGCAAGGTATGTCCAGTGAACAGTCGGTACTTACTCAAATGAGAAATTCATTACAAACGCTGTTTTTGCGGATTTCGGTTATGTTCATAAAGCCGACGGTGCAGTTTGCAATACTCTGCATACCCTTTGTTTGTGCTCTTAACACTAACTTGCTGTGTGTTCACAATTTCAAAGCATTAGCGTTTTTTTCTGCTGAGAGAGGTAATTACGAGTACGGACCAACCATACTTTGCTATGTACAACGTTAATGCTCATTTTCGTAGTCTATATTACTATCAAACAAGCACAGTTAGTAGCTCAGGCCGCAGAAAAGAATAACATTTTAAAACTATATTTAAAATTACGTAAATATTTGGCGAATATACGTTTTCAAGAATCGTTAAACTTTGCTCCGATATTTTCTAGTCTGATGTAGGTGCAGACATATTATAATAAATTAGTTCTGCATACCTATGTGGTGTTGCATGCATTAGTAATTGAATGAATGAATGTGCTTTTGTGAATCAGAAAATAGTGTTGTTGCCAGATATATTTCAGCAGCGATCAGGCACACAGGTATTTTGCTAGTAAGTAATGGGCAATAGAAGTCGCGAGAAGAACAAGTGTATTGTAACTAACGCCAATGTTGCATTTAAAACAAGTTGTCGATTGTCTGTCGGAATGTTTAGACAGTTTGGTGAATTGATGGTGAGTTCTATGCGAACGTCATTGATTTTGTTTCGGTTTGATTGGGAGGTAACAGGTTTTATGTTGGCAACGTCGCCAAGCTCTTCTAAGAACGGTTCACGATTGGATTCAAACATTTTGTGTCTGTTTTATTTCTCTGCTGAATTAAATCCTCCATAATATACACTATAAAGTTCAAAAGAGAGTTTAAAGTATCAAGATCATGGCCTTGTAAGTGCGTTTGTCTTCATAACAAATGCACCTCAATCAATAATTATGTCTGCTTGTCTGCGACTGACAGACAACATGACCCTTTTGTTATGTTAACATGTTCAGGTCATTGCAGTCGTTTGTATTTGTTTAGACTGCTTCAAAACATTCTGTTGGCACGATTTCCGAGAGCCATAAGTTGTATGTTCGTTTACGTCCAGATACAATTTCGCTCACTTAGAATCAATTGCCGTACGAAGTACTTAATGCGATGTATAAAAAGATAAGCCATAATTAAAGGTCGTTTCAAATGCATTAAAGTATAAATTCTCTTTTATACACTTTCAATTACATTTTCAATGATTCTGCGCATTATTATAAGTTTACGATGCGATCAACTAGGTCGATTGAATTTAATAATAAACAAACAAAGCCTTTATATTCAGAACCATGCCTACTCAAGGCTTGCATCGGTTGCTGTTTAATACAATATTCATAATGCTTATCTAGCTAAATAACCGCGTAATAAATATTAATTAATAAAATATCGTTAGGCTTCAGAGCCCGTGTGTTTGTGGTAGTAATCTTAAGTCAAGATTAGCACTTGTGCATGTGTGTGTGTCCTGTTATACAAGTAAGGGATAGACAATGTTTGTATGCGTGGCGTATAGCATGAAATATTGGGACATCGATGTCCCTTCCTTTGTCCCTTGCATACTAATGTAATTTGGTACACTGATATACCGAAGCGTTGTGGGATCTTCTTTTGGTATTGATTACTTTGCAAAGCGTTGAATGATTTACTGACATCTAGGAAGTCTTTGTTTCATTCGCCTTATTTATTTACCAAGTATATTTACTTGAGAAGTGTCAGACCGTTTGTTAGAAATTGCACTGTCGCTGTGGTGGCTCCCGTCAATTAACAGTGTTTGTAGACTTGCCAATTGTTAATTGAGCAACCTTCTTCAAAGGATTTGCATAATCCGCATTGCTAAACCCAACTGATTAAGACGTCAATAAATAAATTAGAAAATGGGACTTGTTGACGTTGAACACAGAAAACAGTTTTGTTACTGTTGAACAAATGTGAGTAGGAACACAGTTCCCATTAGTTCGGCCCAAAAACAAGACTCAAGAGGCAATTACATGCAAATAAGCACATTCTTTTACTACATATACGTTTGAAAGTACTCTCATTATGTGCCGTTTACGAATTCCACGGTACATATGACAATGCATAACTACAAACAGTGTCAGACGGACGTGTCTGCATGAATGTTTCGCAATCGTTGCAAATTCAGCAATATTGCACAAGAAAACAACATTGTACTTGTAACAATGCTCTGGGAATCTTACTGTAGCCCGTGAAATATAAACATTATGTTCGGCGAGCGTTGCGTACTGAACAAGCGTGGTCTTAACATTTAATGTGTTTGTGCTTAGACTTTGTTCTACTGAAAATGGGTAATCTGAACAATATTTTTGGGTATATAATTCACACATACCTATCTATTTAGAGAACAGAAAAAGATGGGGGGAAAAGCGGAGTTTCCATTTGATGTAGAAGAGTAGATTCAGATGATAAATTCAATTTACTACATAATATCATTGAATTCATTCTTCCAGTAGTGTTAGAGATTAGTTTTCCCTTCCACATGGTCGTGTGTAGCGGCAGTAAATCGCCACGGTCCAATGAATGAATTGACACAATAGTGAGAAAAAAACACCACGTTATTCAATTTAGATTTCAATCTGTTTTGGCCTCAACTTATTTGAAGTGTTATTAGCGCTATTTGTAAAACAATGTTATTACAACAAAAGATATAATTTTTACGTATTGTGTGTCAGTGTGAGACGTTTTGTCTTACGGCTTAGTTTCAAGTGATTTATGTCCATAATTTTTCACATGACTTTGTGTCACGCTAGTGTTGAATAATGAATACTAATTACTATTTTATGACAGGAGGTTTTACGATACACGTAAATTATTAAATTACCTAATTAAATATCTTTCACATGCTGTAACCCAACATGAATACATAACCCATGACCTTCATGCTTACAAAGGACTTTGTAATAAAGTTAATTAATGTAATGAAATCCTAAAATCGCGTCCTAATTAAAAAAATAATTCATTAGTTCTATGAAATGACCATCAGTGTTATGGTAATGTAAGGGCGCGGCTACACAGCAGCGAAAAAGCGAGCCCGGCGTAAAGGCGAGGCCACACGCAAGCCCACCATTAGCTCCTCGAACAATATTTCATTCGCGCTCATATAATATGTAAGTGACGTGTACACATTTATGACACTTTGTAGGGTGACATGACAGAATTATTTAGTGTGAAACGTGCCGCAAAGAAAACAGTTCAGATTATTTTTTAGTTTTAAGAAAATTTATTGGTCCAGTGCATGTATTTATAGCTTTTATGACGCCTTTAAATTTAATTTCAAAGGAATAAACGTATAAAATGGTTAATATGACCGCGTTCGATATGCGAACTTCGATGTTAATGTTGTATGTTTCTTAGAAATTAAATGGGACAGTAGACATGTATTATGAGGTGTTATGTACCGCTTGATTATCATCGAAAGTCAATAATCTATGTAATAACAAATAGTTTATTTACAAAAATAGGGGGAAAATTATACCAACACTAATTAAAATAAAATAAAAATGTGGAAGGGTTAATAGATAACTTAATAATAAAGGTTAATGATGTAGAAAGCTGGTCTTGCCGAGGGCTGGCCACACAAGATAATCACTAGACACCCTCGGACATTTTCCTTGAAGCGAAGGGTCCAATTAATTGGGAAACTCATTAAAGCGTTTTGATTAAATTATTTTATAATTTATTAGCGATCCCCGTTCTAATTAATGTGCACCAAAAAGCAGATTATCGAAATGTTAAATTATTTTAGGCATCAGGAGGTTCGAGGACCATAATTTAATCCTAATTACTCGTATGGAATATTAAATGAAGTGGAATCGATTCGATTGACTTTTCTGAATAAAGCATCGTATAACTACTGTATATCTTTACTAAAGAGTTCCAATAGGTATGCTTCTTCGATCATTACGGTAGTGAAACGGTTCAGTATGGGATTGCAGTCGGTCTGTAGTCTGATAAGCGATTGACTGATGACTGCAGTAATGAATCAGGTGAACTTCAGTCGAACATTGAGACATTCAACATCGCACCTGACTATGATAGATCACGCTAGCTCTTGTTGTAAAGCTCTGAAATGCTACTGTTTACGGTTATATCATCGCTCTGTGTTAAACGATTTTTTTATCCAAAGATCGGTTAATCTGTGTTAATTATTCTCTACCAAGCTTATTTATAACCCATTTGTAAGTGGCGTTATGTTACTAAACTCGCGTTCGGTTTCAACACCATAAGTTATTATTCGCGTTTAGATGCCCCACGTATTGTTTCCACCGGAGAATAGAGAACTGTTACAAAAGTTACATTACGGTTTATTGATCCACTGATAGCTTATCGCTCACATTTATCTCCACCACGATAAGTATATTGCATTGAAATACTCTTTAGCATATTGCTTTTATTTTATATACAGCATGTGTTAAATTTCCATTGTTTCACAGAAGTCGATAGCGCAATCAAGCTATTGTTGTCATGGTGTATCTCTTTTACCATCGAAGCGATTGAAGAAAACTGACGAGCCGAAATTAATTAACATAAAAACTTTTTTTACTAAGTCTACCTAGTTGCCACGAATGCTCTATGAACACGGAAACTGTGACGCGAAACTGGAGCGAGGCAAAACGACAATAGCGTCGACTAACTCAAAAGCCAATTTTTTTGAAATGCATGACGCGAACGGATGAAAAGTCATAGCACCACTGTATATCAAACTGATGCGTATCTACCCCCCTTGAAAAAATCTAATACGAAAAAATATTAATGTCAACGTGTGAATGGGATGGTGATACGAAATACGTAGGTGTGAAAGAGACGAAGAGCTATTGTTCTACACCTGCCAGTCGTCACCTGGTGCGGGGTTCCGTCCATATTTGATTAGGTTTTTTCGGGGTTGTAGTCCTAACTATGAATGCGAGTGGCGAATTGAATTGTTTGGAATTTTTTAAACGAAATATTTTTGATACGGCACTGGACACAGTTCGAATATCGTGCGTTGTTAAAATTAAAATATATGTTCGTTGACATATTTAAATAAAAAAGTTTTATTTTTATGAAACATGGTTCTGGAATTGTAGAAATGTATGAGTTTTATTTTTCTTTAAAAATATGTGAACATGCATAGATAACTCTACAGCTAAATACTCTGCATGGTGTTGTGCAATATTGAGCTCTATATGCCAGAGAAGTTAGTGTTAAATGGTGCTGTCAAAACGCACGATAAGGCTTAGAGTAATTGTTATGAATATGTTGAGCCGTAGGCGAACACACAGCTCAATGGGACCTTGCTCTCAACCGGTTGTTTATTAGCTTACGGTGAAAACTCTAAGTGTTTATTGTTACGCCGTTCGCCTTTAAAGGTCGCATAATTTAAAGTAGTTTAAACAATGAATAATGGTATCATTCTAGTTTATCTAGCGTAAGTATTACAATTTATTAGTGTGTGTTTACTACTCCTTTTTGGTGACTATTATCAAAAAGTAATCCACCGTTCTTGCAGTATCCTAAACAATTGTGGTTTATCTGATGTTTAAAGTAAATAAACAACGCTTATTTTATCTTGTCATAAAATAACCAGATATTACACTACTAAATCGTCGTTATGCTTATTTCCCTTGCGGAGTAAGCAAAGCGAAAATGCATTCAGGCTGCGACCGTAATTTTTGCCTGAAATAAACACCAAAAGAGTGTATGAAAATATGGTAGCTTCCCTAGTCTTTTTGTTGAGTAAACTCAGGTATTATACTAAAGTTAAAAGGTTCAGTAGACAAGTAATTCGCCATTTACACAATAAAACGTGAATTACTCGTCTGTATTCATTTAGTCGTTTGAACTGTCCGTAATCCAAGCCGACTGAGGGTCCGTGGTCGACCGCAGCCGCTCGCCGACTCACAACTTTTGCCATGACCACTGTCAACTTGGAGCGCCGAGAAATTATTGGTTTAAAGAGCTTACACAGAAATTAGCTTAAATACCTTTTGTTTTTACGACGGCAAGCCGCACCTTGTACATCCTATCTAAGGTTAACAGTGAACCACATTTCGGGTGACTGAAGATAAGCCGGTGAAATACGGGCGGCCTGTCTTGTCTCACAATTTATTCGTATCTAAATGTTTTTCTACATACGCTGTTTCGTGTGTGCATTTATTACGTTTTCTTGGAATTGTAGCGTTTTTATATTTTGTGAGTTGTGCAATCTTGTGAAAGTTGTCGGAAAAGCAGACAATTTTAAAGTATTAACTGTTGTTGCTGTATTATTTTTACTTAATTTGTGTTTACTTACTGCGAAGAATATGATAATTTTGCAAGATTAAAAGAAGCCATGTTGAAAGCCAGCTCTAATAAAATATCTCATAATTCATAACGGACGCCTGGTCCATTACTCTAGAAGTAATCTGAAACTGAATAAACTATCTCAGTTTAAGAACTAATGGCTATAAAGACATTCAAATATCCTTTGAAATAACTTGCTCAAATTATTCACTTAGTACTATGGTAATGACACCTAGTTGAAAAAGCTTGGGGAGCCTCACGAAGGTTCATTACTGGTTTTTATGTTAGTGTCAGTGAACTTGAACCTTTTGTATTTTTTCCTCTATCTGGTGCTGAATTGCCTTAAAGAGAGACAGATGAATTTGTTCCTGAAGATCGTTTTATGAAGTTGGATGTTCTAAGATTGGTTTATCGGGGAGAACTAGTGTTGGTTAGTGAATATTTTACATAGGACCATCGTGTGTGAGTCATTCTGGTATTACGGAAGCGTCGTCGGCCTATTAGTAGGATTATGAGGATAAAGGCAGTGATAAACTATTTTAGAGAGCAGCTAAATTGGTCCAAACAGAATCATTTCTAAATACATATACAAATATGCCTAGTTGGTTAATTTAAGGCCTGCTTTCCCTATCATAATTAAGGTAGTTAAAAATAGAAGTACAGATAATTTTTATTTTCACGAGTCACGTAAAGTAATACTGAATTAAAATTTCCAAAATTAACATAATATCTACGGTTTCTTTGTACAATATAACTTAAAGAGAGGTACGGCCACGCGAAAGTACAGTAAGTGAATTCCTTATCTCGGTGCCAAGGTTAATTCAACAGACCTTGAGAGTACATAAGTATTCCACGCTTCGCAAATTTCTCCTCATGATTGTGTCAGGCCTAATTTAAGAACCTTTGGGAACATTCTTTCATAAGCCGAGCTCCTAAAACCGGGAGTACTTTATTGAGTTGAAACCCCAACGCAGTAACTTCAGTACATAAATAAATGTCTTATATCGACGGAATATCCTATGTATGTATGTATTATGATTCGTTCCCCGCCGTTATTTGTAAACTCTGCCGGGAGTTTCGTTGACCGGAAGTGCTTGCGGGTGGAAGCGCGGGATTTGACCGGAAGTTGTGCAACCCCCGGGTTGATGTGTTAAGCTTTAGTACAGGGGCTTAACTGAGTTATTAATTAATGACCGCGGGCATCCGGCTCCTATCAAATGTGCCAACTTTTTATACCGTTTTTCGTTCCTCATATTTTTATAATTAAACCCGCTAAGAATTTTAATGAAAATACAGGTTGTTTAATTCACAATGAGTGTTCTAGACATTTGTTCTTTCTTTTTTGTATAGCAACAAGTGCAGGCTTTTAAATCCTGCCAGGAGCATGTAGTTTTTGTGCCAGCCTTTTTACTTAAACTCAGGAGCACATTGAATTGTGTGCGGATTTTCTTAAATGGGGGGGATTTTCGTATAACCTTTAAACTTGAATTGCCTTTAAACTTGATAGTTTTTAAACGATCAGCTGTTGTCGTATCAATAAAGCGACTATGTATACGTATAGTGGGGTCGTTGGCATTCAGGGGAGGCATATGCCAAGTCACCTGCCGCGAACCCCTGCCGTGTTCCTCCCCCGACGTGGAAATATTAAATGTTACTTGTTTGGTAACTTATGTGGGTTCAGTTCACCTTCGCATACGGAACGCGGGATGTCTAGCATATTATTTTTTTGACAGAAGATTATATCTGTATAATATTATATAAGTAAGGTTACCGTAATCGAGTTACGGTCGGATCTCTACAAAGGGCACAGTTATTCCGCCTCAAAATAAATCTAAGAAGGATTCTGTTTTGTTGTTACCTTCAGTTTAGTGAATGTAGCAGAATGAACGTAGCCCAGTTTTGGATGAAGACAGTGACGTCACAACTGTCCACATTGCTGAACACACAAGATAGTGTGTGGTCGTAAATAAGGCTAATAATTTATAAGCATTGTGTAGCCATTAGGATATCAAATTACTGGAACAACTGCTTGCAAGATGGTTTAATGTTTTAGGGTACCTTGCTTAATCGACTATGAAATTAGGTTAGACACTTATAATAATGTTTTTTTTCCAATGTTTTTACAGTTTTATTTCTTTTAAATAGGTTTCATTCAAATGATGACAGCCTTAATTAGAATTACCCTTAACTTTATTTTTTTTTTGTAAAAACCAACATGTTCCTGGTTCATTTCTTAACTACATGTAGTCCTTTTCACGTAAGCCCATATATACCATACACTTTGAAAATAAATGTATATAATTACCTAGGTTTCTACAGTATAATTAGCATTCCAAGTATTCGCACCACAAACTCGTTATCCCAAAAGGTGTAAGACTGATAGTGTTTTATGTAAATGAAACAGTTCGTTTCGAGACCGATAGTGGTAATCGTTAGAGGCAATAAGCATAACACCTGGCTTCGGTTCAGTTTTAACGATCCCCCAATAGGGGACTTAGCAACAGCCGGGACATCGCCTGATTGAATAGATAAAAACCACAACGAATTTGGGGGACTGCTAAAAATTACGTACAAAATACTGAATATTCCCCTATTGAGGGGAACGGTAAACACTTGATCGATGCTAATGGTCCGAGAATAATTGGAAAAAATAGGAAATCAATGAAAGTTAATTTAAGCAGGGCTCAGACACGCAATTGATTTTTGTTGGAATGAAAATTTGATTGATGGTCGACTTTTATTAAATACAATGTTTGTGCAAGAAATAAGTAGGTAAAATCCCACGTACAATAATTCTCGTGGTCAATTCTGCTTTGGTTAAACCAGCTTTCTTTTTAGAACTTTTGTTATTTTTTTGATGATTTTTGTTGTTATTTTATCTACCTATCCTATAATTAGATATTATCTTCCTCTGTAACGTTTATCTTCGATATTCGACCACTAAGCAATACGATAGTGTTTCACAATCCAAAGCTCAGTAATTCGTGATCATATTACATGCAATTACGTAGGTAACCTTTAATTAAAATAATAGATACGATATTATATGCCTCACGATTAGCTCAGCAATTAGCAATCATGATTCATAATGCCGTAATCGATCGAGATGTGCCGTAATAGATCTACAAAAATATTTTGCAATAAAAATATTAGGCACGCTTAAAATAAAAGTGTTATCAATAATAACTTGGTCATTAGAGCACAATTTCCTGTTAAAAATACATTAAAATATTTTTTATTGTGATTAATTTTGTTATAGTGTTGCTTTCAGAGGAAATAATTGTGTTATCATGTATTTAGATGGCCTTGAGACTGGTCCAGACCACGCGAGTTTTTTCCGGTACATGGCTCACTTCCTAATTTCATTAATATGCTTTCGTAATTAGTTTAAATTGAAATCATAAACAATATTCAACCTAATTTTCTGACTGTGATCTCTCTCCAAATTACCACTTTTCAAAATGTCTATAGATAGCAAAATATTCTTGAAGTCATACATAGGTAATAGTAACTTAAAGTAACGAAAAACATTGAAGAATCTCTCTAATTACGTGTTTAGTACAAGTTCTGAGAGAGATGCGTGTCAAATAATTTTATGCTAGCCCACGATACAATGTTACGTCTGATGCAAAATTTTATGGGAAGTAGACACGCTCGCGAACATTCGTAGCCATTACTAGATGGATAAAATATAGAAGGTCCACTAACTAAATAAATTGGATGTCTGATCGAATAAATTCCCGTTCTATAAATCTTTCTAGATGTGACATTGGGTTAAACTGTATGCCAAGTGAAAATTCACTCTACACTTGTCATCACCTATTATTAATTAGACTATTCTGTGAAAATCATGTCACAATTTGTGCAGACTGAAAGTGATCACGTTATTTTTAACGAAGTTCATGTATTAACTGCATTCGTATTTGATAAAGAAGCTAGAATTCCTAAATTTGATATGTACTTAGTACACATTTTGAATTTCGCAAACATTTTCATGCAGAACTTCTGTCTTGACCGTAGTCTTAACCGTAGCTACGTGCAGTGATTCATCGAGTGAGTTCACTTCAAGGTCGACAACTACGTACTCGGCGGTACCTGCTTCAGAAGTTATATAGTATTACCTAAGTTCAAGCTTAACTCTTTGATAAATACGCCGAGGGAACTGTAAAGGTACTTAGGCTGTATGTATACAAAATTCTATATATGTAGAAGAAAATTTCATACATGTCAGTCGGTAATCTAAATTATGAAAATCTTTCATGGAATCCTCTTCAATAAGTAGTATCATAAAATAAAACATAGGTTGCTAAGGAAAATACCAAGGTTTTGTTCTACGTTCTTACTATAATATCGTCTAAGAAGGCATGTGTAAGAACAGGAAAACAAAAATAGTATGCTAGTAGGCGTCTGCTTCCTATTAAATACATCGTGGCACGTTGTTTGTTCGTAACTGATTGCAGGTGTGATTGCAATTATGTCGTTTGCAAATAACAAATACTTACTGCACAATTGGCTATTAAATCTTTGTAGCAAGTCTAGACATTTTGAATGAGCAGATACTTTATTTCTTACAAAAGAATTGAGCACTCTTGCAGTTTTTAGTGCAGATTAGTAGTTGCAGCTCAAAGTGTCTCTCCAAAAGTAATTGCATTGTCCAGTTGTCCGTAAAAGTAATTGCATTGTCCAGTTGTCCGTTGTAGTTGAGTACTAAAAAATTCCATTACAACACTGCATGCCACTTCAGTTGTTGGCTGAATAAAAATAATCTGAGTTAATTAGAGTGATAGTGTGAAAGCTGGCGTCCATTGTTAGCTATTGCTTCATAAAATTGTTTTTCTAAGTACGTGTGAGAGTTAGCCTGTCATCATCATCCATCATCCTCCGAGCCTTTTCCCAACTATGTTGGGGTCGGCTTCCAGTCTAACCGGATTCAGCTGAGTACCAGTGCTTTACAAGAAGCGACTGCCTATCTGACCTCCTCAACCCAGTTACCCGGGCAACCCGATACCCCTTGGTTAGACTGGTGTCAGACTTACTGGCTTCTGACTACCCGTAACGACTGCCAAGGATGTTCAATGACAACCGGGACCTACAGTTAACGTGCCATCCGAAACACAGTCATTGGTGTCTAAGATATACTTAGAAAGTACATACAAACTTAGAAAAGTTGCATTGGTACTTGCCTGACCTGGAATCGAACCCGCGCCCTCCTACTCGAGAGGTTGGTTCTTTGCCCACTAGGCCACCACGACTTCACTATAGAGAGAGTTAGCCTGTATTATATTATAAATCTATTGAATTAGGTTTACCTATTCAATTCATATTTTCTTTGTGCTGTTTGATGATCGGTTAGTTCGAGCTGAAAAACATTATTTTAAAATCTAAATAGGTATTTCAATGCGTGGTGAACAGTTTCTGATCTACATTGTTTAACGGTCTGTTCAATAATCCGAGACAAGCTAAGTAAAATACATCGTTCTCTCAGCAAAATATAATGTTTCTGAAATTAAAAGCGATGACGCCGTAATACATAATAACTCCACGATGATGATCGAGATAACAAGCCCCGGGATGGAAAGTATTAGAGCAATTTCCATACCGCTGCATCATCCAGCTATTGCTTAGAAGGCTATCTAAAGAAATCGATGTCACCGTCAGTACCACAACGAGAAATCCACTGTCATTGTTGCATATTCGATGATCTTGGCAATCAATTAGAAACGCATTGATAAATCATTAATCTCTTGCTCGCTTACGACCACTTTCTCTTTTGTCTACTTAAAGACAAAATAGCAGCGTTTTACCTGAAATAAAACGCATATTAAATACTTACCTTATTTGAAGCTTACTAGTTTGAGATAGGCACCTACGTGTTTTCCGCTTTTATCTCTGTCCTTTTCTACCCCATATCTTGCATCTCTCTCGCACACCGACCAGTTTCACTCCCCACCAGGCAGGAGGCGACGAGTGTTCTCGGCGGCCACAGTTTGTCATTGAGTCGAAAACACCAGGCAGAAATTAAAATGTAAGCTTCAAATAAGGTAAGTATTTAATATGCGTTTTATTTCAGGTAAAACGCTGCTATTAAATTCTTGACCGTTATTTGAAGCTTACTAGTTTGAGACGTGTTTGTTATCGCCTGGTGGAAGTGGACGCCAATGTGAGCAAAAGCACATGCAATGAAAGCAATGAAATTGTGTATGTAAATAGGTACTTAGGTACACGAGTAATCACATGTAAGTATGTGTATTGCGTCCTGGAATACTAATGTAATCAAAGTTAACTGGTACTGGTACTCAGCTACATCCTGTTAGACTGGAAGCCGACCCCAACATAGTTGGGAAAGGGGCTCGAAGGATGAGTAATAAAAATTAAAAGAGAGATGCAAGAACAAAAGCAAAAATTGATTTCATTTTCTAATAGTAATTAACAAAAACATTGCGATACTTCTTAATAACAATAGTAACAAAAAAAAAATATAGACATTAATCAGCTGGATTAATTAAATAATCGAGATAACTTGCTACTTCTATTTAGTGGGTATCTTTCCCTTCTGTAAAAATGGGCAAATGTATTGCCTGATCGCCAATTACCCTTTGCTAATATATCGTCCAAAGGTATATTGTCAACACAGATTTTGACGCTACCGCCGAGTGGAAGCTTCCTGGGGTTGTAGTTCTTCCTGCCTCTTTTAACAATGTCTTAATCCACCCGCATCATCGTTCGGGTGCCTGCCTTTGGTTGGCCTCTAACGGATATAAATAAATTTAAGGAATTAGCCGATGTCCGTCTATCTTCTAACAAGGCTTTAGTCTTTCTGACCCAATACACTGGACTTAGATTTATATTTTCCTGATTATCCATCAAACAACAACCCGACTGCCTATGACTAGAACTGTCGGTCTTAGAGCCAAAGACTGGCCATAAGATTAAATTATCTTTGTTGTTTTTGAAATGTTCTGGGTCTATTGCAAGCAAGGAAAGATCATGGACTCGCCTTTCCGAAACAAGCTAGCAAAAGAAAGAGCAGCAGTGTGCCTGGAAGTTGCAAATGGATTATTCTCGTCTACGTTTACTGCACTTAAGTAGGTTACCAATTGGTCAATATTCCAGATGGACGGCTTCCCGGGGAACAGGTTTGCTCAGCGCTATTGATTTTAAAATGTGTCCGACTAGAACGTGTGAGCCTAGCTCTAGAGTGGTTTCTGCATTGCATAGTGTAGCTATAACTGACTTGTGTAATAAAATAGTATTGTATGCTAGTTTATTTACTATGTGTAAGTCCGCTAAAAATTGGGTAAGTATAGGTCCAAATAGGGATTCAAGGATTCATAGGATCCAATTTCATACTTTTCGCCCCAATTTAACCATCGACTCCAAGCTGATTGATAAGTGTTGCGTGTGGATTGAAGAAGACTTCAGTCGGAGAGACTCCTTGTCCCTCCCCCCCCCCCATTTCCTTGACCTTGGCAGGGGGTATCCCCGTTGCTGTGTCTATCGGTTTCTGCTCGAGGTTCATCAGTGTGTAGGGTACTGCTAATGATCGGGACTTCAAATCTGCTCGCCAAAATACCTGGTGCCACCGAAGGAACTACTATGAGATTAACTCCCGTTCCTGAATTGAGATGACTGAGGACCTACGGTATAAGGTAAGGTGGCGGTAATACCCATGCTAGCGGGTAAGTCAAAACTTGAGAAAAATGCATCGTGGAACCCCGCTTTCGGGTCCTTCAGATCTAGGGGCACGTAGTACACAACTATGTGTCCCTGGGCTCGCTTCGAGGCAAATAGGTCCACTGCTGATACAAGATGCCACTCCGGTGGAGGTTTGTGTCGGGAGAGATGGTCTGCCTGACTGTTGAATAGGGCTGGTATATGATTCACGACGTGATAGATTTGATACAGCTCAAGATAACTGAATACTCTGTACGTCAAGTTCGGTAAGCTCCTTGATCGGGTGCCACCTTGATTTCTTAGATATGACACCACAGTCCCATTTCTGCATTGAAAAATGGCTGTTGATCTCTTTAGCAACTTGCCGTGATTTTCCAGTTAACACTGCAAGCATCTCTTTCAGATCGCAGTGAAAGCCTTTTTCTCTCTCGTTCCATGAACCCATTACGGGAGTTCCGTTCAGTTGTGCCCCCATCCTACATCGGAGGCGTCAAATCAAATCAAATCAAATCAAAACGTTTATTCGCGTTCGTGACGCACACACAAAAACGAATACATATAAAAGCTCACAAAAATAAAACAAAACAGGAATGAAAACGAAAAAAAAAAAAAAAAAAGAGAATGGGAAAAGGAAAATATGCGTCACGATCACGCGAAATGGCCCTCGCTCAGCATATGCAGCGACCCTATGCGAGACAGCGTCCGTGGTTATAAGGTGACAGGGAAGTGGCGAATGAATATCCAAGGTTTGGTGGCAGCTGACCAGCCACCACTTTAGATCTGCTAAGGTATCTGCTGGTAGGTTCAACATTGCTATACTCCATTCACCGAGCCGTGAGCCCACAATGTAACCAAAGAATGACACTTTTTCAAAATGGTGGGTATAACATGACCGATGACAAAAACGTCACATTTTTATGTAAAATGTTCTTAGTATCTGTGGTCTTCAATTAAGTAGGGTTCTATGTATGACAGTCAAGACTTCTAGGTTCATTTTACATGTAAACGATTTACTACATATTTCATTAAAATTAAGAAAATAATTTACGGCATTTATCATACATATTTGATTTCAATTAAGTTTGAAAAGATTGCATAAGTTCCACAGACATCGTTCTAAAATATCATTTCTAATGTTGTCAGTATATTACTTTCGTAGTTATTTTTATAAAATATGATCATTACTTCAATCGTGACTTATAAGAACCCTTTTTATGGTTTGTTCACCGTTTGGCTCACGGTTCCATGAATAGGGTAGGTATAGATTGCTGTTCAACACTGCATTGAGGAAAGTGAGGAGAGCCCGGTAATGCAGTCTGCCGTATGGAACAACGAAAACTTGCGAAGTTTAAAAGTCCTATCAAGCTATGCAGGTCTTCTAAGTTTGTCGTGCTGTTTGTCACGTAGTGCGTTTTGTCATTATCTTGTTGATAATGCTTGCGATTTATTCACTTGCCATCCAAAACATGGTGCAAATGATCCCAAAGTAGGCAAATATATCTTGGTGAGCCACCAGAAAATCGAGATACACAATTATAAGTAACCCTTGAGTTTTCAAAGTTTGAGCCACCCAAATTGGTCACTGTGGCGAAGGTCTTGGGTGCCGTGCTTAAGCCAAATGGTAGGCACGTAATCTGAAGCAGTCTTCTTCTGTATACTAGTCGAAGAACATATCTGTGACCTTCGGCTACCGGAAGGTAGAAGTAAGCCTGGGCGAGATCCACTTGCACAGCCATTCGTCTTTCTGAAGAAACTCTAGCACCCGAAAAACATTTATTAAACTGAAGGGTTCCGTAATTATGAACTTGTTGAGAACCTTGAGATTGAGTATTGGACGGTTCTTTCCGTCGCCTTTTGGGCACAAGAAACATATTGGAAAGAAAGCTGGCAGAATTTGCAGCTATCAATAGAACTTTTTGTTTTATCATTTGGGATATGACGACATCCATTTCTTTGGACTCTCTGGTCAAATCTGGCATTATCTATCAAAGGTGGCTTTTGGCCAATGGTATGCGATACCCAGTTATTATTTTTAACAAGAAAGGCGGAGCTCCCATTTCTTTCCATTGGTCTTGATATAATGTTAGGCAACCCGCCTGGAAAGTCATAACTTACGTGCCTTGTTGGACGCATCAAAGTCCGCCTGCGGTCCTGGACGCTTTCTGTTTCCTCTGTTGGACATGGTTCCTATTGTAATTTACTCGTGATATCCCAAGGGAGCTTTTAGAGTTTTGCGTCACACGCCATTCAGCGTGAGTGTGATTACCATTTCCCTTCGAGGGAAGGTTATAATGGCGACTCTTCGAAAGTCGATCCAAAAAGCCACCCTGCGAGGGTAGATTGCAATGATGGTACGACCCGCAACATGCATGATTGGTACCCTGCGAGGGTCCGTGATAATGAGCCGACCCCTGCGGGGGATGGCTAGTATACTTACTGGTCCCTGCTTTGTAATGATGCTGCTACTCGCAACATGCAAGATTGGTACCCTGCGCGGGTCCGTGATAATGAACCGACCCCTGCGGGGGGTGGCTAGTATACTTACTGGTCCCTGCTTTGTAATGATGCTGCGACTCGCAAAATGCAAGATTGGTACCCTGCGCGGGTCCGTGATAATGAACCGACCCCTGCGGGGGGTGGCTAGTATACTTACTGGCAGTCCTAGGCGGAGCGTACCAAGTCTTTCAAGGCCGAAAACCATCACACGCCGTGATAATGAGCCGACCCCTACGGGGGGTGGCTAACAGACTTACTGGCAGTCCGAGGGGAGCGTACCAAGTCTTTCAAGGCCGAAAACCATCACACGCCGTGATAATGAGCCGACCCCCATGGGGGGTGGCTAACAGACTTACTGGCAGTCCGAGGGGAGCGTACCAAGTCTTTCAAGGCCGAAAAGCTTTCTTGACACCACCAGCCCTCTTCAAGTGCGCTAGTGACCAGTCCGAACTAAGGAGATGCTGGTTGGACCGCACCTCACACCATTCTTTTTTGTCAAAAAGTTGAACGCCTTGCAGGATTGAACTAGGGCCACAGGTGCCTTAGGAACTTCGGGCTTGCTTTCTTTTCCATAGTCACGTGCACGGGCTGTGGTAGCTTTATTATTTACCGCATCCATATTTGCTTTATAAGTCACTCATTCTGAAAACAAATTACTGAAAAAAAAAAAGTACACGGAAAAAACTCGTGACAAAAAAGGGGTAGATGTACAAAATATTAACACTTGATTTCGCAAAATCGAATATCGAACGGTAAAACCGTTAACAAATTGTATAAAATATTATAAACTCACCTGTGTTCTGCGAGAGCACTGAGTTTATTTTTCAACGAAATACTACAGCGGTTGGTTAGACCAACCTTCTCGGGCGGAAAACAAGACGCCAATGACAAACTGTGGCCGCCGAGAACACTCGTCGCCTCCTGCCTGGTGGGGAGTGAAACTGGTCGGTGTGCGAGAGAGATGCAAGATATGGGGTAGAAAAGGACAGAGATAAAAGCGGAAAACACGTAGGTGCCTATCTCAAACTAGTAAGCTTCAAATAACGGTCAAGAATTTAATAGCGAATGCCACTCGATATTTAATAGACTTATCCCCCACTAAAGAATAATCTCCGACATAAAAGTACCATTGAAACGTAAACCCATAAAATCCAATTATGTTTTGTTTCAATAATTTGTCAAGACAAGTAATGCCATCGATATTGAGAATTTGAATATAAATAAGGCGAGCAGAAAGCTTTTGCTCCCAGTAATTGATGAGAGAAGATTTTATTTTTTCGCTCCTTCCAACCCTCAAGGAGTAGCTGTCTAATATTGTGATTTATCGACTTAAAGTTATAAGCGTGGGGTGTTCTCACCGATAGAAATCATTTACAAATAAAATATTCTTTATTCTCTATAGCCTCGCTCTTTCCAGTAGTATCTGACAGGTTTATGCATTACTAAAGAACCTTTCTTCAATTTTAGGAACCGACTTGCCACCCCAATTTTATATTACAGCAACTAGTTAAAACTTTCATGTAAGGTACAAAGTTCTTGAAGAACTTGTAACTTTCATCTGCATGTTGTAGGTAGTTGTTAGGACGTTCCAAAAGAAAATCTTCTTAAAAAGGTTCTTCACCAACTTAAAGCTCGCAAGAGGTCTACAGAATACCCAATATTCATTTTAAAATACCCGGAACACGGGGAAATAATGGCGGTACATTTGAATAGCGATCATGCACCAAGTTCGTTATCTTGTCGGAAGTGTTCGTAGTTTTGGGCCTCGTTTCACGTTCAATGTCGCTCATTTGAAATTCGAACAATGGGTCACAGGCCAGTGTCGTAATCATAAGAGTATATGGAACGACAATGAAGTTCAAATTAGATTCACGGGGACGAAATCTGGCGCGGATTATCTAAATTGGGAGCGATAGATTTATAAGTAAGTATCTATAGCGTACCAAATGGAGTGGCGAGGGGATGGAGCGAAATGGACCGACTGGATCGCTTCATTATTATATTAGTTAAGGGTCCCCAACAGGTGATTCCCGAAGAGAATCTTACTAGTCCTCTTGTCTCCCGTTCATTTAGAGTAAATTCACACCATTATTACTGATCCTTAAGTGATGCTCTTTTCGTCTATTTTGTCAAAAGTAATGAATTTAGATTGGCTTTTAGACAAAGGTTCAAGTAAAGCTTCGTAGCTAGTATGCGAAGTATTATGCACATTGCACAACTTAATTTCGTTCATCACATTACCTAATGTTGAACATCGATTACTGGCGTTCGTTGACTGCATTGTTTCAGCCGTTCGTTTTATTATATTATGCATGTGTGCATATTTTATTATATATTTAGCGAGTCGCTTCATAAGCTAGGCGGTTACTAGACGCGGCGCATGCGCGGTTATGTTTGTTTGCTCACTCGCGTTTGTTTGTTTTAGTAAAAATTTATAGCGTTTCGTAGAGATTCGCCACGCTTGGGACGCTTCTGCCTTTGAACTGCTTTACGTGTTTGCACCGAGTATGCATCTCTTTACTTTGTACTATTTCTTATTACTGTCGTGGTTATTGCGTACATTCGCATATACGAAGTGTACTGTGAGCTTTATTATGTGCGACTTATTTTATCAGTTGTCGACTCATTACTTTCCTAATTCGATTGCCACGGCAGTCAAACCGCTCCTTATCGCGAGCAAGTGTTTCGCCAACGAGCTCTGTACGAATGTTTAACAAACAACATCAGGTTTAGTGACTATCGACGTGCACTGCCGTCAATACATCAGCCACGTAATTGTGTAGTAAATTACACACAGACAACCAACCGAATGATCATTAATTGCCAGATTATTGCCACGGAAAACAATCAAATGGACTTTAAATAGTTAAAATATTTTCATTAGACAGTCCATTTAAGCCGTTGGAATCACCGTTCATTCCGATTTATGCACTGTTATTTTTATGGCTGCCTTTGTGAGTTCATTTATTTGTCTCGGTTTAGGGTTGCTCGGCCATTCAGAGGTATTAATTAACAATTAGTAATGGTAGACACAGATTGTGTGGGTGCCGACGTATTCTCGTGTTTATTTATTGCGGTACTTTTAAACAGAATTTCACTTAGCACAATCATATCGAATAATGTTAAAATGGAAATGCCAAAGACATTTTCAACCCTTCATGATTATATAACGTTACTTCAAAGGGTCTGTAATGGTGACAACGCGCTGTGTGTTAAATATAATGAAAATGTTAATAATCACCCTCAAATCCTCGCATCTGGTACAAATACGTAAACATGTGGACGAAAAACCTCAATTAAGTGCTATAATCCCTGAGATAAAGAGACATAAAATTAAAGTACGTTATTAAAAAGAGTATCACTGGCCAAATGGACTCGATAAAGTGACGTTATGATGTCCAACGTATGGCGAAACGGCTGCTTAAAATAAGTATAGTCGCTAGGCCCACACCCTTAAACATTTAATGGAGGCAATTAGCATTTAGGCGGCAACTGTAAATTAAAGGGAAGAGCTGCTTTTCAAAAAAATAATACGAGTTGCGCTAGAATGTTTTATCGTTATCGAGTTAGGTTAAACACAATTTGCAATTTCGCGTCGTTCGTCTAGCTACATCCTCTGTCGATAAACGTCGCCGTCGTCGTCTGGCACCGCACTGTTTGATATCGTTGTGACACTCAAACTAGTTTTATTTCAATAGTGGTAATAACCATTTTGCAACGGCTCTAACGCACTATCCGCATTGCGCAGGTTACAGGTTGTCACCATACATTTGTCGTATAGGTAAGATAAAGTGGTTTTATGGAAACAATAAGATTCAATGATTTAAGGTGGAATGATGAAAAATTGGTGGGAATCGAATATTATTTGGGGGATTTATTTAGATGTACGGAATTTGTGTTAGAGCTTAAGTCAATCATAATCAGACTATCGTCTCAACTCGTCACACTGCGTGCCTAACAATCGGTTTACCATTATCTGGCGGCTGCCTTCTTCAGGCTGAAAGCCGCTTATTCGATATGCAATATTACAAAGCCATTGTATGTAGACTGTCAGATTGTCAGAGGTTGCGTAACATATGTACTTGGAAGAACAAAACCGCAGAGTTTAATTTGCTGTTTCTTAGGAAGAATTCTTTCCTTTGCGTGATGCCTCACTTGTTCTAAGGCAATCTATCATTTGAAAAAGTAAAAGTCATACAAATGTATCTATGTTTTTTGTTATCAGTTTTCCACATGGCAGGCCTGTTTCTTTCAATTTCGCGGGCTCCGGTAATAATATTTCATTTCACAATGACAACACTGAACGCTTTTGATGTTTATTTATGCCAGAAATTCCGCAAAAAGAGACACACGCGTCTTGACAGTTTTACGGACGAAAAATCCTTTACATAGCAATGAATACGTAACTGTGGCCCTCCCCGCTTCCCGCGTCTCATTCTCATCAATTGTTTCGCGTGTTTGTTTGTGTTTATTCTCCGTTGCTTGTTTTCATAACACACTGTCTGTCTTTGATGGTGCTGTGTGTTTGCACAGCGGTTGGATTGCTCCGAGAACTTATGCTTGAGACACCGAATTTTCCGAGTGTTGGATAAGACGCGATGTTTCTCTTTTTGCGTGTTCGGTTACATCTTCTCGATTATATTTGTTATGACAGCCACAATGTAATCCATCTTTAGGAAATGTATAAAATATAACAATCAAATACAATGAAGCTCATGTAATATGAAGAAGCTCTTCACAAACACTCTTACAGTAGACATTTAATTGAAGAAAATTCAATGTAAAGATGGTCTTGCAATGTTTTCGTAACTACATTAACTTGGCTTTCTCACTGTTATTGTGATATTAATATTTAACATTTTGCAGGCAACGTATGCTTCCCAAAGTGGTACTAGACTGCGGTTAAGTTTGGAGTTCAGTGAGCGAGCTTTAGTTTTACAAGCCCGTCTTTCGTTTACCAACAATTCTGAACGTGGCTTGAGAATTATGACGTCGGTAAATGGAGCTGTAGTTTACTTTGAGTCTGAAAACCGTAATGAGCATGCTAATGTTCAATTTTATGTTTTAATGGTTGAATATTATTTCTATAGTAAACTGGTAAAATATTTTGATGATGTGGAAAAAGCTATAACGAACATTCACTGAGATACATAAAACTAAATGCATACTTGTACATATATTATGAAACAACTTTATAAATCCAATATTCTATACCCACGCTGCTACCTACAACAATATTAAAGTCACCTCATTAATCATCCACAAGTATTACATCAATGTCTTTGTCACCTACTCAGCATCAATCTGCACTATAGTTCATAATATATAATGTCTCATTAAATATTCGCCGCAAATTATCTGCTTACCAAATTGTTAATCCTCAGAGCATTACTCGCTCGGCTAGCGTTTGGCCGGCGTCCACCACATGAATCTTACTCCACTTGTGTTCTTCGCTTTGTTAATCCATTGTTATTTATACGCGTTATTATAGTATTAGTTCTAGTGCTTGTGGCATCTCCCTTAGGCCTGTGAGTGCTTGGCGAATTAATAGTAGTGTAATTGGTTTTGTTTGTTAGTTGTACATACAGTTCTAGAAGCATCGTTGTAAGGATTACCACGATTTTCCAAACACGTCTGTTCTATCGCCATGGGACTTAGCAATACGTACGGTTTGGTAAAAATATGGATTTGTACACAAATAACAATCGTGAAGTTTTCGCTACATACACCTGAACTGTCAATTTATCCTCGCCTGTTAATCTAGAACTTCCATCTAAAGCACAAAAGAAAGAACAGATAAGAACAATAATTGTAGCCGTTGTAATTAGTCGAGCACTCTTAATTGTACGGGACGGACGTCGCGTTTTATAATAAGGATAGATATGCACAATTATGATCTCCGGTAAGGTGCCGCTATGCTGGTAATAATAGAGGGCGATGTATCGTAGCTCCAGACTTACAAAGAAAAAGATACAGAAGGCTTGCCTTCGCGAATAAAGGAACATTTTTTGCTGTTTCTTTTACCTTACTACAAGAGACACTTCACTACAAGTGCTTTGAAGAGTCCAGGCTTTGAATTACAAAGGTTTCATCTGTCAATCGTGAAATGTAGATAGCACCGAATAAGTATCACGGACCTTCATTGTCCGTCTCATTAGTATAAATATGTCCATATATTGATATAGGATAAAATGAATTGTTTACCGGTTTGCCTATGACATCTGCCTATATCATGCGCTTGACATTTCGATTTGCTTACGATATGAAGCAAGCTTTCTGCATTTTTTACCAGTTGAAGCATACAGGTTGCATGGTTGCACGCCAGTGCTCACTGAACTTGAAGCGGAACGTGTGCTCGCGTGCTATTGCTTGCACAGTTAGCTTTGTACACATAATAAAGTATAATAATCGTAAGAGCACTGTACCGTTAGTCTTACAGCTTCAGGTGTATCAGACAAATACGAGCATCGTACTTTGTAGCACAACGACGGAACTATTTGAAAACTTTAGAGGTAGCTTCCTAGCCAAGGATTTACTAGTCTATCAAGTATTTCACTGAAGGTTTATAGTACTACAAGCAATAAGCGCCTTCTAGAATTATTATATTCCCAGTTTATAGCTATAGTAGCAGCATAATAAATCAACACTATTTATATATTTCTATTTACTTCCCAATATATGATGGATGGCAGTGAGTCTGTTAAGTTCAAAGGGAATAGAAATCAAACTTTGATCAATGTTAAACAAACTAAGCCCAATTTAAATGGAAAGTAACTTGATTCCTCAATAATTTGAGAAGTATGGCCAAAATGTGTAACAGTTTGACCGCTTTACCGATTCAATTTTATTTTGTTATACAAAAAGTCTTTCTGGCGTGATTTTCTGAGGTTGTAAGACTTCGTAAGAATGAGTATGGTCGTGACGAGTAAAAAAAAAACAAAGTAATGTCGATTTGTTTCGGATGACGGACACTAGAGCAGGCGCGATACTCGTCGCGATTGGCTGCGCGCCCGGTCGTTGACTCGGCGGGAAACATTCCTATTGGTCAGATGCTCTCATTGAAATGACAGAATATGCGGTCGCCGCGCGTGCGGCCAGTTATTTACAGTTTAATTAAATTAATAAAGCCTTTTCATTAATGTATTCCTTCCAGTTAAGGTAATTTTGCTTGCATAAAAACTTAATTATATTTTGTTGCATTGGACATAAAATGCTGTGTTTAACTTGCAGAATGCCAAGTTGAGGTTGGCAGACGTACCTAGTGTCATTGATATTTTTCACAAACGACTTGCTGGGTGTTTGAGGAGTTAGGAGTTTTTATGACCGAATAATGATAAAAAAAAAACAAACAAACCTCTCTCTGTATTACGTTATCAAAGCAACTAAGTATGTATATGAAATCGATGTAAACAATATTAACCGTAATACATTCTCATAAATATAACAGACCTAACAATCGGCACGCATACTCTTTAAAAGTTTACACAAACATTTCTTGAAAGATATGTTTTTGTGTTTTCCTCGGCAGAGTGCACTTTTCCAGTATTCTCAGGCGTCTGCGGAGTAGAATCCATCAAAGGATTATGCGGTGAGGCGGCGGAAGGGTGTCTCGGCGTCCCGATCGGTCTATCGTTATTTTCCGGGATGTGGAATAAATTATCCGCCACTTAACGCCACCTCGCAGATTTCACATACCTACTCAACGATGTAAACGAGTTTAAAATTATGCCATTTGGTCTTAATGTAGCAACAGTAAAAGCTCAAAATTGGAGTAAAGTAATTGTGACGAATTTTATTCGGGATGTAAAAGCAAATTTAGCCTGAGTAATTTTACCGTGCCGAATTTGGATTCACATTCACTTGCCTCGCTGTCTCATCTCATACACAATTCGTAGCTCTGTTATGTCATACTATGAACGTCATACAATGTATTGTTACGATATTCCATATTGTTTGATCACAATCAGCGATGACGAGATAAACTGTGAAGAATGAAGATACGATTGTATTATGTGCAGTCATAACCGTTCAGTGCGCGTTCGTCGCCGTCCATGTAGAAGCAAATCGCTCGGCAAGCAGAGTCGCGTTTCAATCAGTGCAGATTGAGGGCCGCACACAGTGCCAACCGGGGGGATTATAGAATGCATGACGCGGCAACATTAGACGGAGCCCGTCATTTCATACAGATGGAAATTGGATGTGGCTTTAATGGGAACGAACTCGGGACGTTTTTATAAGTAATTGGAGGAATGGTGGCAATATTTTGGAGCGATAAGTATATTAGAGCTTTGCGGACTTAAATGACTTCTCTGACTAATTTGGGGTAGGGTGGGCTCCTTGGTCATGTGGGAATAAGTAATGTTTTCTTTTGTTTATATTGCACTGTTTCCAAAGAATAGTCTCTCACTCAGGTCATCTAACTTTTCCTTTTAAGTAAGGTATGGTATTTTGTCCGACAGCTGGGCACAGGCATGTACTGATAAACATTTACCTAGTCATTTGAAACTGTGTAAGGATGCGACAAAGATATGAGTGGTGAATTATGATGATCAGCTGCAAAATAACTACGTCATTACGCGCAAACTAAATTTATCCAACTAAATCGAGAAATGAGTAAGATCGAGGAATTGTTATTACTAGACTAGTATACTTGTGTAACATTCGAGCATACATTTCCCTCGTCTTCAGAAATCCAACTCGCTACTTAACGCGATCTAATTTCCAATTTGCTTACAACTCAGAGTTGGCGTAAGATCCTTCACAGATTTCGTGGTATTGCAATCGAGGTGCATTAAGAAAATACGAGGAAATAATCTGTTACTTTGTTATGAGAAGTTTACGTGTTAAATGTTTGTGTCATAAGAGCGCTTGGGACTCTCTTAAAGGTTTCCATAATTGTTTTCAATATCGATATCGTTTCGAATGTGTGAATTTATTCGATTCGCTCCATTGTTCCTCATTCCACTTGCGCCACATTGATCGTGTTGTTTTATTAGAGCTGTAATCATGTATACAGTGCCGGAACTGAACAGATATGATTAGTCTGTTGATGCGTCTGTGATATTTCGCAGAGCACTTCGCGTCGACCGCGGCGCTACGGAGCTGTCACAATCGTTCACTGATTACGACCTTCCTCTGTTCGCAATTGTGTTCCGATCAAAGTGATTCCGATCACAAAGGGTTATAAAACGGCCGAGTCACCGTGGCAGGGGTTGATGCCACCGCGCCGATTAATTGTACCTCCGATACGTTAGTGCTTCACTTGTTTGTGTCTAAATAATGCGCGTCCGATCAAACGGAATAATCTCAATGGGCGTTGTCTAGTTTTATGGGTATTGCAATGTGGGCCCAAAGTCAATTTCGTTAATGACTTAGATTGTGCCAGGGCTTTGCCCAAATTTTGGTTGCGTGAGAGGGGAAATGTAATTTTAGTTGATGCGACGTAGAGAAACTGTCTAATTAAAAAGTTGGCGTGATAGAGTTAGAAAGTTTCCGGTAAGCTAAAATGAATATGAAAATTATTAAAGTTTCGTTTTAAAATATGAGTAATGAATGATATATGCGGTCTACCTGGCTAGGTGCTTCTTATTTTCCTTACCTAAAATGTGCAGTAATAAGCTAATTACTAGTACTGGTTCGTTTATAGGCCTCGTATGGTTTGGCTATGTGCAATTGACAGCAACAGTTTAACACTGCATACTTGGAGCGCGCACCGTTGACGCGTAATTAAGTCAATGCAATTTCGGTGCGCGCGCGCACGAAAGTGAGTGGCCACTATCGATATGGCACATGGAACGCAACTGCTATGTATTAGATGCAGGGCTGACATGATCCATACTATTTGTATTTAATTTTGGTGTTTTGATATAACACAATTTTGTATAATGTCTTCATTTATTGATTTCTATAAGATTTATAAAGATTGATCTTTGATTAAATTAATTCCACATCTGCGTATGAGGTTCTTTGTTACTTTCTATTGTCATATAGATATATATCATTGATATACCTATTAACTTGAATAGACTCTTTCACATGAACTCCGAAACATGACACGTAGATATACAAACCTACTCAAATAACGTCACGTGTATTTATGTTTTTTCTCAGCATTTATATTGGAAATATTGTACTGTGGCAACCCTGTCTCATAGACACGCACGCCACGTCGCACGCGCATTCTCTTTTTGTAAAGTCTACTGCCAATGATGTACTAAGAATGCATCCATTAGTTGTTCTTTGTATGTCAACTGCAATCGTTAAACTACGCTATTTGTACCTAATCTAAATAACTTCGCTAGACAGGTCTATTCAGAGGTAGATTTATATTTTCTATTTATAGATAAAATATAGAATTTAGCGTCAACTTGAAAAAATAAACAATCTCAACAAAGAGATTAACAACAATCTGCTCACTGGCGTACTACTACTATGGCCTGATAACATCTATAAAAGATGATTAAAGCTGCATCCGTTTCAGGTGGTTTGGCTTTGGCACTGGCGTAGAATTCCGATAAAAAGCAAATTGAGAGATCTGGGAATCCGACGTGTATTGAGAGATCATCATTTATCGTACCGGCTGACCGGGTGCACCTCGAGTGTTCGCATACTCTAAGCTATAGTTGTGTAAAATAAGTATACTCGATATATTCATAAAGTTTTGTAGACAACTTTCCTAATTTTCTTTCTTTCTCATTATATTTTTTTTGGGGTTTTATTTTTTTCTTACGGTTGCTTTTCAGCCAGAGATTGGTTCTGGTGTTTCTCCCTTGGGTCTGGTCACAAATTCCCTACGTAGCACGCGGCACGAGGCTTCTTCCCAACATTTGTCTCAACATTGTATATTGATAACATAGAACTTGTAACTAAGTTAGCAAACTATGTTGTCTACGGTGAAAATTTGCCGGTCGGCGACGGGAACTCATGTAAGTGCCGTTAACGAAACATATTAGAAATTAGTTGCGTTACTCACCCTAATCGACGGCGGAACTTACACTATCACTTTGATGCTTCACGCAACTTGCGAATATGCGTGTTTGTTTTAAGTGACGGAGTTTCAAGACAAACGACATTGTTTAGGGCTTGAGGTAGTTCGCAAACTAAAGCAAATTGCCACTCAATCAACGTGGATTTTGGGTCTTGCCTTTTCAAAAAGCGAATGCTCTTTCGATTTTGATGAAAACATGTTTTATTGAGAGTGACTAAGGTCTGGGTCTGTTTGCATTTTATGTTATTTAAATCTTCATTTTTACTTAACCGTAGATTTTAAAACCTTAAACAATTCCTCTCGTTAAATAGTGAAAGATCACACGACACCCACCCAGTCACCCATCTCATATAATATTAGCGTCAATTAAGTGAAAATTCGTGTTCAGTTTACATTCTCAACCGAATGAACTGCTCGATTCGTCGTCGACGCGGGCGCCAGCATTTCAATTTGAGAACGTCATTTAAACTAGACCAATGTTACTTTGACAGTTTGCGCAGACACCACACCGAGGAGTTTGATTGAATTGAACTCCTTGTTTACGTGTTACACGATATAGATTAAAGTGGTGAGCGAGGGTGGCGGTAATGTGAGAACGAAACCAAACAAACTATTTAATTAGTCTTCATGTGCCGTTTGTTTTGTAAACATGTGGCTATTTTTATGAATTTCCCTGGAGTAAGTTGATACTTGTGTTTGATATTGCTGTTTACCTGGAACTGTGACAGCTATTTTCAATGTAATTAACGTTGGAGCAACAAGTTACTTGGTTAAGAATGTTTTGTCTAAGTAAATAATGCTGTAAGAGTCTCGGAAAAGATAGTCTGGAAAATGAATAGTTCATATTTTAATCGCGCACGTGCATAAAAGCAGTCATCCGCAGCAACGGAAAAGGCTATTACAAATAGAGGTGAAGTAATGGCAAAGGCGAAAGATTGCGTGTGTCTCTTGCACGCCATTTTGTTCAGTAATCCAATAGTGGGGAAAAGATAAAAGCGAAAAAGATAAAAGGGGTGGTTTAATGGAATTAAACAACGTCGGGAGGGGGAGGGGGCCGTCGCCACAGCGCGGCCGGTGCCGTAAGCCGGACTTGTGGAATGTCTTTGTTGGGATTGCTTTATTATAATTTTGGCTCACGACTTAATTTTTTCTTTGTTTTTCTCGTGATGATTACAAGCGGCTTTCTTATTAAGCCGCGGCTTTACATTTCTTAACATTGTGATTCGTGTTTTGTAACATATTTATTTGTTTACGCTGCTTCAGATGTCGCATTGTGTTTATGCAATAAGTTTTCCATTCCTACAGCGGGTATCGCGACAGTAATTGCTTATAATGGCAAATAAATAAGAAACAATGGGTTATTTCATCGATATAGTGGAATGGTGCATCCGTTGAACAGTAATTGATTCTGTTTTAAATAGTGGGGTAATAAAATGTGTAAGCTGGTATTTATCTGAGTGGATGGTGGGCTAACTGCTCGCCGGCGATTATAGTTCGGCCATTCAGAGAATGCGTTCCTGACACGTCGCGATTGAACTGACGACGTAACTTTGCAATGGCGTTGCAGTTACGATAAAAATATTTTTGCTGGTTGTTTACCGTTTTAACAATTGAGGAGCATTAAAACAACATTATTATATCAATAATCAATGAATGTAGTTACGTCGTCAGTTCAATCGCGACGTGTCAGGAACGCATTCTCTGAATGGCCGAACTATAGTAGGTCGATTAGCAGGCGGCCAAGAAGCGGCCGCGCTGTCGATATTCGATTATTTTGCGCAGGGTTGCCTAACGAAATAATGATTTATTATAACGAAATTTAATTTAAAAATACTATTCAGGTTTTTATATATTTGAAAATTTTACGTACTCTCATAATATTTAGGTAAAACTTTGTATTATTTTATTTTTATTAATGTAAGATAACATTTGTTTTATTTCTGTATCTATTTAATCCAGTAGGTAATTTAAATCTTATTACATAATAACAATTATATTATAAGAGGATTACAGATGAGCTCAAAGCAGCTACTAAATACGAGGCTAGACACTGAAGTGGTTAATTCCAAAATCAATCAGTTGGGATGGTAGTCTCAATTAAAGGAGTAACAATCGATAGCGTAATAATTGCGTGGATAGCTCATTAGTCGAAGAGCAGTCGTGTCGAGCCAGTAACGCGTCATTTGCACAAATTGCTGGAACTATTGCGATTAGTGCTAATTGCTTGGTTTGCCAAATCGCTCGATCTACGGACCTTTGAGTGGTAGGATACCCTTAAAACGTGATAAATGACAACCCAAAATCATCGTTAACAAAAATATTAAGGCGACGAAATATCTATTAATTCTGAAACTATAAATATTTTAGCAACTATATAAATGCAATTAATTTATTTGTATAAACATTTTAAATTATTTAACACCTCCATTATAAAGTTATTGGCGACGACGTGAATATTAGCAGTGAAATATGATGTCAACGCAGAACGTATAAGAGTCATCGTTTCGCGTATAAATGCTTCGTAGTGGTGTCAATTATAATGTTATTAGTTATCAGTTGGGCACCAGCCCTGCGTTGCACCTGTCTCGATCGCTCAGCGCCGATGCGCCAACATCTGTCGAGGGCATGCACTTTTTATTTCTTTCCTTCTTGTTCTCTCTGCCTAATTGCATAGCAACAGCCGAACTCCAAAAGTTATCGCATTACGATACTCAACGATGTTTTACGACATCAAATTTATTATTTGAACATTTGGCTGTCATAGGACGCTATCTAATATCTTGATCGGATTAATTATGTTATTTGCGAGAAAAAAAGAAATATTTTTAAGTATTTGTTTTACATTTTGTATGTTGAATTTAATCTTTGTTCTTTGTTTTGTAATGTTTTGTAGGCCTGTGTGAAGCAGGTAGTGTTTATTATTAGAGTAACAAGAGCACCTGCCATGCATTAGTAACGTCACTGCGCCATGACTAGTGCCGCCTTTTAAATGAAAGAGGTGTTAAGATGATGGATCGCGATATTTATTTTCATGTTTATTTTATTTTGAAGCAAGACGAGTGAAGGCGCCGTTTAGCTAGATTAATTTCATATTAAAATGTTGAACGAACTGAATTTAATAAAAACTTTTATCTTTTCAGGTAAGACTCCAATTTATTACTGACGTAAAACCTCATTGCTGTCTGGAAATGTAAGTAGATATTAACTATTAAATTTAACGTTGAAGACTCTAGCTATGATATAAAGTAACCCAAATATGAAGGTATTTTATATATTTTTTGCACAAAATCAAACTTGCAGTTCAAGTGATATTTTCAATACCTAGGTCCTATAGCTCAATCCTTCTCCGTGTGAGAGTAGGCCTGTGCCCAGCAGTGGGACGATAAAAAGGCTGTAACTGTTCTATAGCAAAGGGCTAAGTATTCACGTGGTCATACATCCAAACCACTAGACTTTTATTTTAGTCCAAAATGAAATATTTTTAGTCAATTTTATCCGAAATTTACAATAAGTAGGTACTGAGAAATTTACTCGCTTTTTACTGATGAGGCAAATTTAATATTCGGTCGAGACGGCTGTTATGATGTCTAAGGGGGCAGTGAGGGGAAAGGGGAGCAGCTACCGAAGAAAATGATTTTCTCCCACGGCCGAGTATCAATCATTGTCTTTCTCATTTTACATGTCATTCTGTTATGTATATTTTACACCCACTTTTGCTTAGTCTTATTGTACAAAAAAAAACAGACAGTCCCATAAAATCCGCTTAACCGACCCACCAAAACAGACCACCGATTATGAACGTGTTTTTAATTGTATTGTCTTGAACAACTGAAATAAACGTTTTTCCAAGCAATATTTTAATGCGAAAGGTGTTTGTATATTCTGATTGTCAATCTGTTTTATTTGCGTCCCATTTGTTTCGATTCCCTGCAGGGACTCCCCTGTTCGCCAGTCGTCCTGTTTCTTAGAATCCCTGATAGTAATTTATTTTCCCTAATTGCGTAATTCCCGTTAATCCCGGTAAAGAATTTAATTTAGAAACCAAATGTAGGTATATATTTCTTTTTTCTTCAAACGCCCCTAATTAAATCTAGATCGCTTGAAATTGTACGCCACGATTTTAACACGATTAATTAAAAGACAACAAAAATAAATTTGAAATTCGAACGCAAAGGAGGTATCCGAAATCGGAAATTGAATAAAGAACAAAGTGACGTTCGGAAATTAGCTGGAAGAGCAGTTGAATTCGGTTCGAGCAACTCGAGATCCATGACCGGAATTGCGTCAGTCGCTCGAGTTTCTAAGAAGTTTGTGTAAACTGAACGCAACACTGCACGTATTTAGGTTTAACATTCGGCCCAGGTAACTAACGTGCTAATATGCGTACGATTTATCTAATTATAACCATAGACATAGTGCGTCTATTATTATAAAATGTTTAGTTTAGCAAATATGTGCTTCTTGCTATGTCTGGTAATAAATAAACAAAATTAAGGATATTTATAACTCTAAAATAACACTTATGTCATAATCGTAACGAAACTTGAATCACACATGCTAACATTTTATTAAATATTGGATAAATCTTTTTGAAATCTCAATATGCATGACGGAATCTTTCGCCAGTCGCCTTTATTGCTTACATCTGATCTATTTCTAATATTATAGTGGCGCGAGTGACATCGGCCAATGATGTCGGAGGATCGGGGTGTAGTATTGAATCGATATGAAGCGTGCACACCCGATCGTTTTTCGTACAACATGTGAGCTGGATTACCCTCCATAACGTCTTGATGTCCGACATCTGCTGCGTGCCCGGACGGCCCCGACCACATGTTTTTATCGGCCGTTTTTTAACTTACGATTTCCGAATTGACAGATTCGATCCGACATTTTTATTTGGACTAGAACCGTCCGCCACTTCGGACTTGGGGAAGTTCTTTTGTAAGTTAACAACTGGCGTAACGTGGCGTGGAATTGTTTTTATTAGCCCCTCTAAATTAAGGTTCTGTTTTAGGGAGCGTTTTTTTTTTCAAGGTAACAAAGGATCGCTACTGTAGTGTAGTTTATTGTTTGTGAAAAAAAACCTGCAAACAAAAAGTAAACGGATTAAAATGTTACCCGTGCAAAATATAATGGTTCGAGAATTTTAAGCTTAAAATTGTTATTTTGATGAATAATAAACAGGTTATAAATAAATTTTACGAACTATTTGTTCTAAAATATGGCACCGTGTATTACAGTGCTAAATAGCGGGTGACACGGTGGACCGTGAGATTATACACGGCGTAAATGCAATTATGTCGAATGATATACGATTGAGAGTGGCACGAAACCGGTGCACTGTGCGTACAAGTTCCGCATAGAGTGCTCGTAGCGTTACGACTTACGATGCGTTTATAATGGGGAAATAGACCCGGTTTTGAATGGCCCGTTACTTGGACTTGTACTTTTTGTTACAGTTTTGTTATAAACGAGCGGCCAGTTCCGATGCTCATAACAGCATATTTAATGTATGCGTTTTGTGACGAAAAATCCGTGTATCCGAAAAAAATCGTCGCATATGTATAACGTGTTTTTTCAGAAGTCATGAAAATTACTTGTATCTACCATCTAGTAAAAATATTTATTTTTTTAAAACTAGCCTAAGTTTATCTCGAAGATTTTATTTTTGTGAATAATCGTCTCGGCTCGTGTCTCCACCGCCATTACAACATTAGTCATAATGCTTTAAATATTATTTATGATTAATTTCCTATATTTCTTTTATCTTTTTGTCTACTAAGTATTGCCGCTCAATATTTTTTGCATCAAAAATAATGTTTTTTTTTATAAAATTCAACTATTGAATAGTTGAACACAATCAATGGAATAATCAATAAAAACTATTTCAAAATTATGTCATTACTTACTGAGACAGTCCTATTTTTTTTGCTGATTATGATAATTTTTTTTGTATAAAAACCAGACATCGAATTATAAAAAATCCTGACCACTTTACTAACATGATGTTAACCTTTCCACAAGTTTTGAAACATACCATGACAACGGACCGCAAACGTTATAATAAATTAAAATATAACTGTTAACCGCAATAAAACATATTGTAATTCAACCTACATTGCTCGTTTTGTTAATAACCATACGGTATAGAAATATCATAAGCGGCTATGGTCAGCAAAACGCACCTCGCAGCTGAAATTTAACGTTCAAAATCTGGAGACCGTCCAACTACGCTCAGGTGCGAGAAAAAACATTTAAATGATATTTATTACACCTTTTAAAACAATTTCTAGTGAATATTTCGGTAATTTACGGCATTTTTGGATTTTTCCTGGGTACGATATTGAAATGTTATTTTCCATGGAAACGTAAACATTTCGTTGTGATTGCAAATACCAGGGGAATAAGAGTAAGTGCGTACCAACTGACACGATAATTTATACGTGTAAACAATTTATCCCTTCGCTCCGTCTTATAATAACCACGACACGGCACACTTGGGTATTTAAATTTAATTTAGAACTTTAGCCTACTTTTACTGAATAACAAGGATGTGCCAAAGTTATCTACATGATGCAGAATTGCTGATAGTTTTAATGATATCTGTCTCACCGTTTGCATTGTTTATTATGCTTTTACTCACTTCTGCACATTTATTAACAGATTTTGTTGAAATTACTAGCGCTTTAAAACAAACATTTGTATTTTTGAACTCTCAACTTATGTAAAGAGCCTTGTATTAATTAGATGTTCAGGGTGTTGGTTGGTAAACGTACTGTGTAACTAATTTGTTTGGCATAACGAAAATATACCGAAATAAGGAATCGTATGTATCATGTTATCTCACGCCAATTGTTAAATTGCCAGTACGTGGTTCTTTAAATATGATTGCTTCGTTTACATTTGCTCCATTACCTTGTTTTTATTTACCTTTCCCAGTATTTCGATGTTTCGTAGAAATAATACTCATTTTTTGTTTTCATTTGGTTTTCAATTTCGAGGTCTGTTGAGACGCGCGGTGGGCTTACAGCTTTTAATGGAAAGAAATTATTTAAGAGACAAAAATATTTTGACACTCGCTAAAGCAAAAGACATTTAAATATCTCGGCGGATATTTTTATGATGAAAAATATTATTATCTCGTATAATCTGCATCTCGTCGGGAACAGGAACAGAGTGAATTCACGCGACCGTCGGCTATAAAAAGTTACGATTTAAGTTAAACAAGATGAAATTTTCCTTGTAATGTTACTTCTCAGGCTAATATAACTAGAGCTCGTCCCAACTTGTTTTAAGAAAGACAGATTTTTAGATAACGCGGGCAACTTTTTAATGGCTACTGAATCTGTTTTCTTTTCCCTCGTGTTATTAAGTAATTTTGCGTTTTACCTCTAACGAGGGTTGTTAAGTAATTTATAAGGTTTCTTTAGTTGCAAAAATTACTAAAAAGGTAATATTATTCAGGAAACAATGTCTATAGAAGTGCTTGTATGCTGAGCTTGAGAATCTCGGAAGCCGAGCTTGGTGGGATTAAACTATTTAAGAGCTTATTGTAGTAAGCGCAAGCAAGCGACAACTATAAACATGCCACGTTTCAGAGAATTGGTTAGATGGATAGCCACATCTTTTGAAGATTCTTTGAATTTACCATGAGTAAAGTTTGAACATATGTGCTAAGCTAGTTTGCCCATTTTTCTTCCTCGTTGTAGCATTACGTAAAATTAAGCTTGTTGTTGGTTTTTCTTAGGTCAATTACCTCCAATCAATGGCCTACCTTAATGGTTCTAGTACATATCCTGTACTTAAACATATACAATTTACTGATCCGGCAAAACATCGGTGTTAGTAACCATAACTCAGCATTACGAGAAACTAGACACTCAAATTGGCTAAATAAATAATACCATGAGCTGTTTGACAAATTATACGTTGGTCCTGGCCGTTGGGTCCAACATCCAAGCATTTGAGGCCAAAGCCCTTGTGTATGCTGAACATAAGTTCGCTATTCTCACGTATGTTGAAACTGAAAGTTATATTCACATAGTGTTCGTATGTAGTCAGTCGTTCGCTGCCACCGTTGTTTGTAAACGCTTCGCTGCAAACTAACTAGTGCTTGCTGTTTGTCGAGTTTTTCCCGTAAACAATGTCGATGAATTCTCTCATCGATATTTGGGATCTTTGTTTTATATTTCTAACAAAACCATCACTTTCTATTTAAACAGTTCTTGTTAAATTCTAGATTAAATGAAATTGAAAATTATTTATGTGCGCAAATTCTATAAATGCTGTGTCCCCAATATAAGCCCCCGATACTGTGTTTATTACAGTGTCATGATTTCATGATCATAAAATTTATATTTCCATTGGTCGTCAATCATCGCTAGTCAAAACATTCCAGCCAGTTCTTTATTACAGAATTAATTTCTAATTTGAAATAAAATGGACAACGGAAAAGATGGATAAAATTGTACCTTGAGCTAATTTAATTAAATTTTTGTTTGTCCGTTTAGTGAAATATTATTCCAATATAAAACGTAATTAAAAGCGTCCATCATTCTTGTTATTTAAATCCTTAAAGTATCTTTTGTCTGTAAAATAAAATTAAGGTACTCAGTTTTAAGTTTTGGACGTAAACTCTTCCAACTTTTCATGGTCATAAAATAAAAACGGTTTTCTTTTAAAATAGATAAATGGATTCTTCTACCTGACGTAATTAATATTGGCTTTTGCCAGTGTTCACCTTCCATCTTAATTTTCTTTCTTTCTCTCATTTCTCATTTTTTACTCTTGCAATCACTTAATTGTTGTTACAGTTCCTTTGTTTTGTTGATTTTACGGCCTTAATTTATTAAGAAATTAAATTCGTTAAAGTCGGAAATCATCCTAGTGAACATTACCATCACCAGATTACCTAATACCACAGCGGTATTTTCTTCTCTATCAACCCACAACACACGCTATCTATAAAACATTAACTTATCGATAAGATGGTCTTTATACACGCATACGGCACTATTCGGCCGGTGCTTCCCACGGCCCGGTTCTAATGAGCCGTGTTGTGTTGAGTAACAGAGGTGAGGAGGGGGGGGGGAGGTTTTTTGAATAACTAACTATTCGCCAGCGTCAAACAGATAATTAGTCGTGATTCTTTTTGTCTCGCTGTATTTGGATCTTGCTGGTCTTAGAAGTGGGCTCAAGTGGGCATGATTCTTTCTATTGTTATCAACGTCTTGTAAGATCGTTTCAATTGAACTTTAGGCTAATTGCAACTATTGCAAGTAACAGAGCAGGAGTACAGGCCTTTTATTGGAAATCTTACATGTTACTATATATTAAGATTCTGAAGGAGTCAAAAAGGCACCGTTCATACAACTAGCATATATTACATCATAATCTGTACCTAATCCAAAAATGATTAAATAATCAGTCCTTCATAAATGTTTTTTGTTTTTCTAACATGTTCTTCACTCACAAATAACAACAATATTTTCAACGCTTATTCATCGCGTCAAACTCCTCTGAATAGAAGTACCCGTCCTCATTTAAGACAGTCTGTGACCGTTACAAATTACATTGTTCAAGAAATACCTTAAAAATGTCAACCGGAAAAGCAGCCATAAAAGCACCACATTGCGAAATAAAGCAAAACAAGTGCGTCCTTTGTTTGGCGGGGCATGTTGACTGTTCCTTATCCACTATCGCCTGAACTAGAACTCGGTCCAACGACCTGACTTTACTATGGTAACTCGCTTCACAATCCGATTTGTCAACCTTTCGAGCGATGCAGAAACAAAGCTTTGAAACCATAAAATTTTAACAGACAGTTTACTGCTTGACTTTCCGAATGCAACTTCGGAATTTAATTCGCCCGTTCCATTCATGATGGTCGTTAAATAAGTAATTATGCAGCCATCTTTGAATTTTCTGGTGCAAACTGCACCTTGAGTTTGATTATTTTCAGTTGTGTTCAATAAAATATCTAGGTAACCTGAATGGTTTTGCACATTTCACTCACCATATCCTTCATTCATTCAAATTATAATGATTAAGTACATCCCTCGCTTAAAGTCTTCGCTACAAAAGAGTTTAGACTGCTATTATAAATTGTGGGCAGTTCAATGCTTAGAATTATAAGTTCGAGTGTGAAATCAGAAGCCCATACAATAGTAATGGTCATCGTAACTTTCTCGACCATTGTTCGTTCTTGCCGAGGCTATGTCGTTGAAGTGATTACGCGCATCTTTTTTCCTTTTCTCAGCTCTATTTGATGCATTACGGCTGAAAAAGAAACATTATGAAAGAGTATTTGATTTACCGAGACCGTTTTTAGTTAACTGCGCTTTTGAGATGAAATATTGCGTGAAATTGAAAAGTAACAAGTTTTATGCAGGTCTACGAAACTGAAGAGATTTTAAACCAAATATATTCTATCAATATAATATTGTGATAGAGTTATCGCTAACAAGGTTCGGCCAATATCTGTAATTGACTAAATCTAGCGACTGATTGACTCGGCAGTCAGAAGCCAACACAATAAATGGACGTTGAACTGTTGCAACGTCGACGTAGAAGATTCAAGTAACAATAAACAGTTTAGAAAGTGCTCTAATGATTGATGTGGTGTTCTTTTTTTGAGATGGCACGATGTTGAAACTCGTTTCGGTTTGTACCGGCCAAGACGTACTGGAGTGCCCTGGAGCGTGACGCTTGGAGTTGGTTATTTCTTTACCTTCTATGCTTGCTCATAACATAGAGATAAAACTTTGGAATTGTCATGTTATCGTGACTAAAAGCTGTCATCAATATGCTTTAAGTACACTTTTTGAAGTCCCTATTTAGTAACGCAACGGGTATTTTTTTCAGTCTACTTAGTTCTATATTTGTTGCCTTTTGATTAAACGTAGTTAAGTTAGAGCTTACCCGTCATAATGTCTGTTTTGTAATTTCACTCTGGGTCTATTCCAAAACATGTTAATTCAGAAGGTAATGCTTTAGCCTTGACGTTATTAACTTACCAACATCAGGTAGATTAGGCCCAGACATAAAACGGTAGTTTAAATATGAGCGGTTTGAAATACAAGATCTAGTCACGAATATGTTATACATCGTAGCGGTTGCTGCGGAGTCTTGGACCGTGTCAGCAATGTTACTCAGCACCGTCTACACCTCGTTCAGTCATTTTGCTCTAATGGTCTTGGCTGACGCATGTAACGCATATAGAAAGACCTAACTCTTCAATACCCGTACATGCCATTTCCGGCCTTATCCATATGTCCTACAGTATAAATTAGCATGCATAAACATTTTAATAATTACACCCTTATGTGGTTGGACGTACGTGCAGGTACGCCAGTTTAGCACGTTAAGACTTGCGACGCACTGTTTAGTTTATTCAGATCTGAATATCATTTGCGTCTTTCAACTGCACCGCTATGAAATAAATCTTGATTAAACTATCTCAATCTTGTAAAAGGAAGTTGTTTACGTAAACAGTCTTTTGATACCTATTTATATTCTGTTTGTTTTTGACGATTGAAATGAGATACTAATAAACGTAAATACATTAATATGTATATTCATCTTGGTGATAATTTCGTTTGTAATTGATGTGGAAACCTCCACAGATTTCAAAGCATTAAATGATTTTGCTCGTGGAAATTCGAGTTGAAAATTTCAATGGATTGCTTGCCTGTACAACACAGACTATTCAGCTCGACATCTTCAAGATCTTGGCTTTTATTATAAGAGTCGTGTTCCAAATCAGAGTTATGCTGCGTTCGAGCTCACCTTACATACCTACCCGTATTTCCAATAGCGAAAGGGGATTAGAATTCTGATACCATTTCTCTTATATCTAAACCTCTTTGCTGAAATGAACGATAATCTGCTGATATTAAGTGATGTGGGTTAAGTAGGTATCATATTTAGTGATTCTTTGTTATCGTTCAGTACTCAAAGCATTGATACAGATACTGATACAATTCAAACGATTTTCTTCTAAGAATCCTCAAAGCTTCTTGTTGTTGCCAGTCGTTTATTATGGCCTGTTGAAGACCAACTGTTATATTTTAAGCAGTGGTAGATATCATTCTGTGCGTAAGTAGATGGTGGGGATTATTTTCAGCACTCGCAAATTATAGGTAGATGTATATTTGCTTCTTCCAACTGATACATAGAATGGCAAGTAATTTCAAAATCTTGTACCTACCCATTGAAAAACTTGTAAACTAATTTTGCACCGCAGCGTGTCACCAAGGACTTTAAGCCCATTACACAAATTCAACATTTACTTAGTGGCTAATTTATTTAAATACCTAATTACTGCGTCGTGAGAGGCAGCCATGACTCTTCAGATTTGCCAACATTCCGTCAAACCTTAACCAAGTATTTAGGGGGGCTGGTACCCAGTTCCCTTATTATAAGGTGAATTCTGTTAACGACCATGACTCGTGGTTTTATTGTTCTTTCTCCTGATAATGACTGATGGTTCTCGCTCCATGTCTTTGTTCAAAGTTGCCACTGACGTGAAAATGTAATCATGGTGCGCCATTCTGGCCACCGCCGCGGATGTGAACAATGAAAAATGTATTGAAGTTACACAGAACGCGGCAATTAATATTGCGACAGATATTTATAACTTGCGGGAATTAATTTTGGGAAGCTCGAGTGCTAGTCATTGTTAAGGTCATTATTTTTAGTACAGGCGTATAATAACTTTATTTTCCGTTCGCACATTCCTTAAACTGATGGCGAGATACCTTAAAATGTCTCTTGTTTATCTTACAATAATTATTTAACTGAATATCTTGGTGGTACGCCAGACAGTTAGAATGAAAAGTAGCAAAATTAAAGCAACGGTAGTCAGTGACGCGTGCGCATTTAATATGTGCGTAACTGTTACACTACATGTCGCTTTATTTACGCTGCGTGGAAGTCGCTGGCTTGTGTCAATTCTACGTACTTTATTACGTACAGGAACCGCTTCCTACATCTGATAAAGCATTTCTCTGAGTATTATCGACGACTCGTTTTGTTTTGATGCCTTAAAAGAGTTCAATTTGTTTTCCGATCGTGATTAAATCTTACCTATCTCAACAGTAATGAAATAGGATTTTTATGGCGTATTATTCCAACCAATTTCCTTTTTAATACGCGTGTCTGGAATTTAGCCAGCGGGTGTAAAATAGGGATTAAGAAGTGTGTAAAATTGTTCTTCCAAAATACGTGGATGGTTTAATTTACTACATGCTCCGTATTTACAAGCCACTTTAATAACACTGTTAAGTGAACACTTTGAAGATCCCCTTTGATATTCGTGAAGCTTATGATTTATTATTCAACAGCTCAACGAAATATTCAATTTCTCAGATCCCGTTTCGTTTTTGAAATTATTGAACATTTTAAATCGTTCTTATCTGTTTTTGAGAGTATTGTTTTAGTAGTTATTAGATTCTAAAGCTGGTGTCTGTTTCAGGAACTATTGTTTTATTCAATAACTTTATTGCTATTGAGTTTTGTTGTACTAAAACAGACATTAAAATACATGAATACTCTTTTAAATATAATAACACAAAGCATCAAACTAACCCAAATGAAAGTAGAATTAATTCCTCTGATAGGCAAATAATCAAATTAACCAAATCGGAACCAATAAAAAGCCAGTGTACCAATTTATTAGCTCAGATTCGCAATTTTGCAGCTAAAACCTTGTAAAAGTAGGTAAAGACGTCTCGATTGAGAATAGAGAGATTAGTTGAAGGAGTAACGGGACTGTGCAATGACAAAAACAGTACCAATTAACTTTTTTCTTTTTGAACTTCAGACACAAGTATTTCCAATCGCTCGGAGCATTCCATCCGAGAGAGCGTCTTTAGTCGTGCGATTTGCTCTCGATAGGATAGAGATCGATTCGCTTTGCTCGCTTTATTCCGATTTAAATTGTATCGATACTAGAGGCGATTAAGGCTTCCGTGCTTGTAATAGTGAATGCAGTGAGAAAAGAAAATTAGTTGTTACAAAAACAGAACAACACTAATGGACGTAAATGTGTACTTAAATAAAACATTAATGGACATTATGTACAAATAATTTAACCTTAATTTTTATGTATTTACTCGCTATATCATTTCCAGTTGATTACTTCAGTGCGCGCACGAATTACAAAATAATCCCGAATGTATTGAAATATCATTGCATTGGAAGCATGTCAATACGAAGTTGGACGCACAGAAAATGAATTCGGCTTTTGCGGGCGACAAATGAAAAATTTACAGCCGTTTATTCGGTGATATTGGGTATTTCATCGGCCATCGATTGTACCAACGAAAGAAGCGGCCGCGTAATTGAATTCCATTTGGTACTTATCAATTGTCCACAATGTGCATTTAAATTAATTAAATAGTTTTGTTTTAAATGTTAATATTTTAATTGTATAATTAGAAAAATAAATAGGTATCAACAAGCCCCCGTTAGCGAGAAATTTGGCTAATAATGAGATATTTTAATACCCCAAAGTGGTATACCATAACGGCCTCAAACAGTTTTGTCTTAAACATGGCGTTCAACACCAAGTTCAGCTGCAACTATAAACTTACGTTCAGTCGTTAACTTGATCGTGGAACAATATAAACAAAACTGCTCAAATAAAACAACCACTAACCACGGCTACCGTAAACAAAAAAACCCTCTTCTTTACGTGTTTCTCACACATCCACCCCTTAAGATAAAGTCGTAGACTTCCGCTGAAGTTTAAACATTATGTCAATCTACGCTTAGTACGGTGGGGCTGATTCTAAACGTCTTCCGAACTATTAGGGAGCCCTAAAATGTCGCTCCCAAGCGAATGATTTTTGTTTCCTAGCAGCTACGCCCAGATGCTGAAGTGATGGATACCTTATTATTTGGGAGTTGTCATAATTAAGTATAATATTTAAATACTTATTAGCTTTCAATCTAGGTACTTCGGCATTCTATTTCGCCATTGTTATTCTAATGAATATCTACTAATTGAAATATCAAATAATTATTAAATCTATGAAGGCGTAACTCAAGGTACGTTAAACACTTTGAGATAAAGAAATAATTGGTAATGTTTTATATTAAATCCTGAATTTCTCAAGAGAAAAAATGTAATATCGTAAGATTAAGCAACAAGCACGTTTCGAGCGCCATTTTGGATTTGGAACCGCGAACAATGTAGTTTACAGTTCAAGACGCAGATGTTTAAAAAGAATCAACAGTTAACAACATCGTAAAAAAGGTCGGACGTAAACAGCTACCGTTTGAAATTTTACAGTCACTCTTGTTTCCTTATATTTTTTCCGATCTTCACACGTTCAGTAAGTACGCTTATAGGTTTGTAAGTATTTATTGCTTTATTTCTGACTTACCGCACTAAACTGATGCTATTGTGATATAGGCATGTATTTATTGGTTGGTCGATAGTTATATAAAGTCACCATGCCATCATCAACTATGAAAAAGACACGAAGAAATGAGAACGAAAACCATAAAAGCGACGCAGTAAAAATAGTAAATGCAGTTCGTATAAATATTAATGAGGAGAGCTTACAGATTTTCGCGTCATTACACCAAAATTTACATTTAAATCTACATAAAAATAAATGGATAAAGACACTCTGGTACGCTAACGTATCTCGTTACTTTGTTTTAGTAGAATACAGTCGGATAAAAATGAATCTAATCAGTTTGAGTGCACTGCACAAAGTTTATCTGCAGACTCACTGAATTCAAATGTTACAGTATTTTTGGGTATAATATTTATAACAATTGGAACAGATAAAATTATGTTAGCCCTGAACTGGTTATAAATATAAAATAATATGTAGTTATACATAGAATACTATAAATATTTAGGGCGAACAGCAACCACAAGGAATTTTAATCTAAGATAACATTACGAAAAAGACATTTTATGAGATTGTTTGTTGGACCTAAATCAATTTAATTTTTCTTCTTAACGACACATTTTCGGTCACCACTATTTCTGTCGTGAGCTGATAATTATAACATTTAAAGGTTTATGAAATATTGTTCTGATGAACAAGTAAAACATTGTGTTACGGGAATGTATGCGTGATAGTGACTCGTTACATAAGAACGAGTAAAAAATAATGACATCTATTTGGGTACACTTCCGGGAATAAACCACTAGTATCAGTATGCAAGTGTAGTGCAATGACGGCAATGAGTGTAAGCCCATACTTTTCATATTGTTATAGCTTCAACCTTAAAGCCTGACAGTGCGCTCTTAGCGATTTAATTAAATTACATATTGGATGTCTCTACTAAGAGTAACTCATGATTTAGTGCCAGAGCTTTTGCCAATACATTTTGAGCGTTCATTACGATAATCTAGCACCACTCTGTGATCAAATACGTCAGTTAATTCAGTGTACCCGATAAGCAAGTTGTAAAAAAAATACCAAATTCTCATGTCTCCCGCCATTGGCAAGCCGTCTAGATAGGTTGCTGGCAACGTTGCCACATCGGATAACTGAGTTAATTTTCTGGCAGAAGTGCCAGCGTATTTTCACTAAGTGATTATTAACCAAACCGAGCTACATCTACATTTAGTTCATGCATTATGTCGATAACATTATTAGCTGGTCTTGTCTTCTGCATTTCTGTAAAAGTGAACAATGATTTATCAATAATGTAATCTCCGCTGGCCTTTTTATGCAAATCGTAAACGTCGAGTAAGACAAAGGGTTCTAACAGTTGACGGTCGATTGAGCATTGCCGATGATTCTATCTTTCTTTATCAGTCTGTTTATTTTGAACTGGATAAATTGAACCTACATTTGTGAAATATTACAATTTTAAAATTCATTCCACTATTGCGTCTTCATCAAGGTCGGGAAGAGGTAAATAAGTATAGACTCTAATTGAGTAGGTATATATTCGTCCTCCATAACGTATAATAGATAAATTCTTTAGCCTTACTTTAACTGCAAATGTTTCCGCTCAATGATGATCATTACATATTGCTATGTTTCACGACTCATTATAGGTTACTTAAATAGTTCCTATAATCAATTGGCGCACAATAAAATTACCCGTCCCACTGCGGCCCACACCTTTAAATAAATCTGTCACCGTTGGCGTAAGGTACGCGGTATTTATGAGCCTAAGTGTGGATGTGCGCGGGTGTAATGGCAATTGGTTCTTATCAAATATGTTTTGTATTAACATCGTATCGATCGCATAACTTCACCGGTGCGCATCCAAAACAAATAGTCGGCAAGGCTGCTGACACTCCCGTATGCCAAATAAATAGAGAAGATCAAAGCGCTCAGTTTTCTTTTGTAATAAATTGTTATGTTTACTGAGAGCCAGTTGGCGCAATTAGTGTATTACCTTCAACAATGTTACGTTTGGGACTCTAATGACATCTCATATTTTACCCAGACCTTGTTCATTCACGTGGGATGACAATATGATTATAGTGATTTATCTATCTGTATGTCTACGTCAAAATTAAATTTAATATAACAACCTACAGGTAATTAACCGTGTATTTTTTCTGTTTCAGGTAATAAAACAATGACATTTAATACCTAGAGCAGTATGAGGGTCGTAGAGGTAAGTAATCAAATTATAAGGTCCAATATTAGCATGGCGTACAATTGATAAAATGTCGGCTGTATTACCTCAAAAAATTCAAACTCGGGGTGGGGTTGGATACGCTCGAGGGCTCGGCCGTGGTTCTGTAGTTGTTTATAATTGTGATAGGTTGCTATTGCATGGGGAGTTTCTCGGCCTTGTTTTGACATTTCCATCCTATTGATTTTCCTGTTGCGACAATGCTGCAGGCCTTATATCATTTTTATTGCTCTCGGAGGAGCATAGAGTCGGTCGTGCGAGTTTCTGTCCGTCCGCCCCCGGCACTTACTTATGTATTTTTTATTACGGTTTCGTATGTCTACGACGATATTAATCTCTTTTCGTCGAATCTACTTTCGTTCACAATAAAAATATTCTCGTTGCTTATTCTGGCTCTGTATTCTTGGTCTCATGTTTTCTTTTGAGAGGGTCTTGGATTACAAAATCGTCGATATGTTGTTTATAGATCTTGCTTATATTCATCGGTGTCAAATTCTGTCGCGATTCGAGCAACTGAATTCAATTTGCTAATCATAAAACTAATTTAGCATATTTAATCTAAATAAACATGGAAGTATCATGTCACGTTAATTTGAATATGACATAAGAGTGGGTCGGACGGACGGCAACCACAGCGGGCCTATCCGACAGACATCGGATATCTGACAACATTATGTGGACGGAAGTTGCATAGTGTACAGTTTCACTTACTGTAGCCATGGGCCGCGGTCTCGATTTCACCACCGTGTGGATTGGACCGTGACGGGTCTGTGAGCTCGCTGATTGAGTTTCAGATTAAACTCTTGGACGCTAGTTGTGTCATTCTTTTGATCTTACCACAGATAACCTGGCAATCTAGAAGTTTCAAATTTTAAAATTTCAATTTCGATATCGAGTTTTTGATTATAAAAGAGGTTTTATTACAATATCAATGTCAGTTTTTTTTTATTTGGATTTATTATGTTCAAAAGCGCCTTGGTTCCGTTAAATTTATGCGCTGCAATATCTATGACCTGATGTCATCATTTATATTCACTGTCTGTTTGATTGTAGAATAAGTATTAGTTAGACAAGCATCGTGTGAGTCACCTATGCAAAGACTACGCACATTACGAATTTCGAATGAGCTGTTTCTGACGTCACGTATTGACTCCCTCGTAAAGGGAAGTCAAAATATTACAGGATATCATAAGATCAGATAATTCAGCAGTATGTCGCTACAGCCGGCGATTTGCATAACATTAATACCTACATTTGTCATACTTGTTTGAGCACAGTTCGAAAGCAGAATACAAATACATGACTATGTTTCCACTGAACACATTATCGTTACATTCTTTATGCAAAACGTATCGTTATCTGAGATCGTGTCTTACCGCTAGATCTTAATGATAGCTGTTAAGATTAACCTGAGATTAATCTGTGAACTAGTTCAGCGGTTAGCTCCTTGCACAACGTCGGTTCTCACGACATTGGATAAAATTACTGTTATTTGCCGCGCTCCCGCCTCTGTACACAAGATAACATGATCATAACAATATACACAGTGCGACAATACGTTATAACGTTTGTCAAACTACTTACGAGATCGTAAACGTTTACTGAAACGATAATACGTTTTGTACACGGTAACCTGGTAGTTCGGAGACAACATTCATACTAGTAAATAACGCGTTACTTTACAATGTAACTTATATCACATAGACAGAGAACTAGAGAATGATCTGGGACGAAGGTGGTATTAAAATGGCACAATTAACAATTCGTATTGTTAAAAAGGCAACTCTAGAAATAGTTTTATAAATATACAGAAGAATTGACAAAGAAACGAGTTGAAAGAAATGAAAATGTAAGTCCATTTCCTTTATAACAGCAAATCTTAAGAAGTGCAGTTTCTGAAGGAACCGGTTGTTATTGTTTTTTAATCCACTTAGTTCCTAATAAAAATAACAATTTATTATAGCAATTACAATTTCCTAGGATAATATAATAAGCTTTAAAAGCAGCCATCTGTTATTAAAACAAATGCAAAATGAGTTGGACGTTAACGATATTATCATTGAGTTGTTTATACTAATTAGGAGCAACAAGTTTATAATACTAGTTTTTACGAGCGGTTTTGCTTCTGGTACTTTTAACTGCTTCTATTTTATTATTATATTCTAGTGGTGTGTATTGCACATGTTAGATGGGAATTTAGGCTTTAATATAAACATTTTTGCGAATTAAACCTTACTGATGAGAACATTGCAAAAAATATTCTGCGATCTATTTGTAGTGTTGAAGTACTTAGGGTTCATTGAAAAATTACCTAAATTCGCCTAACACCGATCTCGCTTTTTAATAAAAATCAAGTATCAACTTGGAGTTTATATTGGTAGACCACTAGGTCAAAACACCCGCTCCGCAGTCTAAATAGCTATCAAAAGCCTGAGGTTAGATGCCGACCTCGGCCAACGTAGGACATAACTACGCTACGCATAGCCCGTCTTCCGTACACAAAGCCGAAAGACCGGCTTGTCGGCTACAAGACAGCTTTAGCCACGTAGGACGACAGAGCCTACTCAATTCTCTTTCGTTTACAAACTAATCGCCCCCAGACCTTGTGTAACGTCACCGTGCGCAACATCGGCCGTGTTATGTCTTACTGACGAGGACAAACAAGCCGGCCAGCTACATACTTAGATATCTGTAGCCGAGCCATTGTAGTCCGCAGTCCGAGAGCAGTGATTACTGCGCCTCGCCCAAGGCCGACCATTGTTCTAAGCTGGATTCTTGCACGTAATCCTCATGTCGGTTGCTGGTTTTTTGCAACCATTCATCTTCTCGGGTCAGATGCGTTTGTTTTCGATTATGTTCATTCATTTGTTTGTTTGAACGAATGAATCTTGTTGCGTTTTTTTTTTGTTTTTCCTATTTATGCTGTACTGATTTTGCATACAGAATGTAGCATTGTATATCAATAGACGCTGTTGTGTGTTTTTATTCATTGCATAGAAATGTTTGTATTAAGTTTCTAGGAAAAAATATTGAATAGTGTGAGGTTTTCATTCTCCGTCCGGGAAAATATAGCGTCCAATAAACTGCGGTAGAATCGCCCCCTTCGTAAAGGACCCAATACTGCCATCAATAAGTTGTAGGCTTACGACGGTGTGTCTAGCCTTATGGGGATTTAAGTCCGATGATTGTAGTATACTAAAGGAAATTACACAGGTCAGTGACCTGTAATTTATGCTAATACATTCTGAGGTAGACTGTTTGCACAACTTTTTTTATGTACTATTAAACGATGTTTTTTCTGGCTATATAATGTGTTGTTTACGTGTAAGTGCCGTGTTAGACAGGTCAGGTTAAAGGTAAGCAGTTTTATAATAAACGCAACGTAGTATAAAATAATTAATAAATTGTATCTTACGGGAAGCCCAGCGCAACGGGCGCCAAAGTCAGTTTCCTTTAAACTAACTTCTTTAATAAATAAATAAATAAAATAAATAAATAAATAAAATTTTTATTTATCCACAGTTACATAGTTTGCCTTAAAATTAACTTAGGTACATTGATTTGGTGTAGGTAACTATATGTAGTAGCAGACATTGGTTTTTTTGGATCGGCGGTCCCCAAACTAGGCTAGGCCTGTATCTTGGGAGCCCGAGTTGCGGTTACAATGAGTACTTTTGTCGAATTATAGGTCGTATGCGGTGTTTATGTGGACAAAAATAGAATATAAAAATTTAAATAAGACGTAAAAGAAAGCTAAGAAAGTTATAACTAATTGGAGCATCTTCTAAAAAAATAAAATTGTCTCTTTCTAGACGTTAAAAGTAAAATAAAATATGTTAATAAGTAAAAAAGTTAAAATTATAACAAAATTCTTAATTTAAATCGAACTTAGCTTATCAGTCTCAAAAGAGTGAGTGTTTGTGTGTGTGTGTGTGTGTGTGTGTGTGTGTGTGTGTGTGTGTGTGTGTGTGTGTGTGTGCACATGCGTGCGAAGTATGCTAATGCATCCTTTCGAGTGTAGATTGTGTTGTGAGAAGATTTTCTGTCTCTTCGTATGAGAGTCCTGTTAGCCATTTTTTGATTATCTTCTTACACGAGGAAAGTGTCAGCTCATTTGTGTCGTGCGCTAACCTGCTGTGTACGTTATTAAAGACAGTTGTGTGGAGATAGGTAGGGCAACGTCTGGTTAAGAGGGAAGTCGTGCGTGGTATTGGGATTTTGAATAATCGTTTTGAGGTGAGTGTATTGTAGTCTGGTCTTTTTTTCAAGGTTTTGTGTGTGTGTAGGTATGCATTAAGAATAAATAGTTGGCGGACACGTAGAACTGCAAATTCTTTATATAGGGTGTCTGTTGGGAAGAGCCACGGCTTTTTAAGAAGTACTTTGATCACTGCCCTTTGGGCTCTTTCAAGGTCTATGAGTGTGGTTTTTCCCGCTCCTCCCCAAACAGATATACCGTATTGAATGATTGATTGGCATATGGCGTAATATACCGTGAGGAGTATGTCTTTTGGTGTTCGGTCTCTGAGTTTTTTCATGATGTATATTAGTTTTCTTACTCGACCTGACAGAGATTGGATGTGTATTTTAAAGGATAGATTTTCATCAATGAGGAGGCCTAGGTAGCGGATAGATTGGGTTCGTTGAATGTGTTCACATGAACAGGTTTCTCTTGATGTGTTTGGAGTGCATGTGTGGAATTTGAGTGAGAGATTAGGAGGTGGACTGGACGTTAGGGTTTTGAAAAATGTGATTATTTTGGTTTTTTTTATGTTAAGTGTTAGTAGGTTGTAGTTTAGAGTTTGTGCTACTGTTGCTAGGCCTTCTTCAGCTAAATTAAATAAGTGTTCCCAAGTTTTGGAATGAAAGATTATGACAGTGTCGTCAGCGTAGGATATTAGTTCTGCGTTCGGAAGGTTCAGATTGAGTATGTCATTCATATAGATTATGAAGAGAGTGGGGCCCAAAAGACTACCTTGGGGAACTCCGAAGTTGATATGGAGTTTATTACTAGTGTATCCCTCAGATTTGACATACTGACTGCGGTTTGTTAGATAGCTATGAAACCATTCAAGCGGCTTACCTCTAATACCGGATGACTCTAATTTTCTGAGGAGAAGATTAGTTGAAATTGTATCGAATGCTTTGGCTAGATCTAAGAAAACCGCCATGCATCGATCCCCCCTTTCGACGCAATCTGATATGTTATTTGTTAATAGTAAAGTGGCATCTTCAGTAGACTTCCCTTTTCTGAAGCCAAATTGTCTATTTGAGATGAGGTGGTTCTTTTCTAGGAAATTTATCAAACGTGTATTTACAACTTTTTCGAGGATTTTTGACAATATACTAAGAAGTGCAATCGGCCTGTAGTTTTCAGGTTTATCTGTGGGCCCTCCTTTGTGAATTGGACTCACAGCAGCGACCTTCCATTGTTCAGGAAATACACCTGTTTCTAAGCTGAGGTTGATTATATGTGTTAAGGGAGCTATAATAGAGTTAATAATTTACCAACTTTCAAGTTTCAATATTAAATCGTGTTTCGTATCTGTATAACAACAGAGGATGATAAATTTAAGTCAATATTAAATTTTATTGAGTTTCCAGTTGTTGTGTTATAAAGTGCTGCTTTCATCTCTTTGTGTTCAATGATACGATATTAAAACTCTCAGAAATATTCTGACGATTCTTGGTAAAAATGTATCTCGTCTAGAATAAAATGTAAAATTGTGATAATTATTAATTTGGTCTTGACAAGCGTTTCTACGTAACTGTATTTAATTTCGTACGTTATTTGAATGAACAGAGTGCTGATTCCGAGTTTTGACAGCTTTCGCAACTCGATACGTAATTATAAGTCTATTGAAATAAAGTTGTATGCTACGTCACATTATTTAGGTATTACTTCTTCTATCATTTTGCCGGTTATTAATGATTACACTCGCAAAAGTGAGCTCAGGTGTAATACGACCAAGTACTGATGACAGTCTTTATTAAATACACAATTCTAAGATAAGTGCTACGTGATTCAATGGTATGATAATCTTCGCATCGAAAAAATTAACTTGTAAAACTCGCACTAGGCACTCTGGTGTCCTTATGAAACAAATGACTTGTAAATAAGTCGGGAAAAAGTTTCATTATAAAACGGACCATAAAGGACGCACAAATGTGTTTATCGGAATGTTTTCTTTCATGTTTTCTGTGTTAATGTGTAATGTTAAGTTTTGAGAAGAATCAACAACTTTCAATTTGTGTGAAACTAATTAAAGCTGAATATCCGAAATCAGTTTATTTAGTCCGTTTTTAATCATTTATGTTTGGGGAAGTTTAGTCCGTACCTATACATACAGAAAACTTTTCTATTGACCTTGGGCACGGACAGTCCGATTGGATTTTTCCATTTGGAAAATTTTGACCACTTTCTATATTTAGATCTGGTTAACGGCGATTCGCCATTTTACGTGGGGTCAGAACATAACTACCATTTGCGAAATTGAGACTTATATGGCACTAAATACCTCTACTACCCTTTTGAGGATAACATATGCACGTACACGTAATATTCGTATTAAAGTTATTGACCCTCGTTATATTTACAGCCGAAGTTTACGACCTCCTTGATCGGTAAAAGGCATAGAATTAAATAGACCGGATAAGCGGCTAGGGAATAATGGAGAATAAAAAATTCACCGCGGCAGTGACCAACGGTACTGTGACGGACGCGGCGCGGAAGCGGGATCGTCACGACACTCCACGTCCAGTTTATCCGGCACGAATATTTGATGGCACTATCCTTGGCTAATGTGTGGGTAAGACAGCGTCACGCTTACGGAATCGTATATTAGAGTGGGGAACGTACGTAATCTGATGTATCGATGTTATTATTCGTTTAGTGGCATTATTTGGATTGCGTGGGATTATGTTTCCTTTTGGACGGCTCAATGGAACAGAAATAACTTTCTGTGTAGATTATCAGCTTTGTGTTTTACTTGAGAGCCAAACAGATAAGAATATGTTTGCAAATATAAAAAGTCTACGTAGATATAAAACGGAATAGTATAAGGATACATGTATTCTAAATAATCCAGGCGTCCCAGATGTCCCAAGGCGTCTTAGCACACACCGCTCCTCGTAATTCACTCACTAGGCATTGTTCTCGTGGCCACTTTGGAGCACGGATGGGAACTCAGGAACACTTGGCCTACCGTATTGTCTAATCCATCTCAATGTCACACCCCTTCACAGAGAGGATTTATCCGATACGCGCGTGTTATAGAGAAAGTGACACGCATACTCGTGACATGATATAGGTAACCCACATTCCACTCTAATTTGATTGTACCAGAGCCAATTCAATGGATATAGATATATTTTTGGCGCTTGAAAGCTCCAACAATTTCGGACACGTGTTTGTGATTATTTGGATACGTATTTATTTGAATGTATTATTTTCATGGTTACACTGTACGCGTATTAACCAGCTGTCGACCGCAACATTGTACGCATACGAAAGTGAGCCAACTTCGATTCCCAAATCCTTTTCAAAGGGAATCGGGTTACAGATTTTTTTCCAAATTTTACTGTACTATTCTCACACGCACAGTTGTCCTAACTGTTCGTTTTCTGACAGTCAAAACGGAACTGTTTTCAATTAAATATACGCGAAATAAAAATCTTTTGACGAGAACGTGAAAACATGAAATGTACGAGTCTTAATCCGGCCAGCACCACTTCAAATAGGAAGATATAGATAATGTGACTTGAATGCAATCAGACCACACGTAAAGCTTTTATAATAATGTATTACAAAAGGTATTCTTTGTAGTTTCGTCACCTGTCTGCCGGACGGACGGACGGTGGACTATTTGCATGCAGCGACGCGCGACCACCGGAAGCGGGGCGTGCCCCCAAACTGCTCGCTTCCGGCGTAACACGACCGTCGATATACTGTCGTCAGGTGCTATACCGTACCTACAGCCTTTATAACCTCCTTACTTTAAAAAGGTTTGCATTTAAAGGAAAATGTCGGAAAATTTGTGCGTTAACTAAATTCTCCCATGAAACTTGAGAATTTGGTAACCCTTTTAGACTTTCAGTTTAATAAGAAAACATTTTTATAATTTTTGTCGATACTCGAAAATTAAAGCGAGTAAAAATGTTATCCTCAAAAAACCTTTAAGCAAAATATCAGTTGAGTTTTTAAAGCTCAAACACTTCACTTTCAGACCTTCACAGATTATAATTTAAATAACAAAACAAGTATCAGTTTTAGGTACACATACCCTTACCTCCGTCCTCGTATTTTCCAGTGATGTGATTCGAAGTGTCACCTTGCCTCTTTTTACATGCTACATACCACATACATACTTAGCACGTACCTATACAATTTCAACACGATTTTTGTCACAGCACCGTGGTTTCGTGGAGATTACATATTCACATAATGACAGTAATTTGCCAGCTGCGTAATTTGCTTCTAAAAATGATCCTACAGTGTACTTAGGTTGATGACAGTGGTTAAGGCTGAGTCTCGAAGTGGGGCATTAGCTGGAGTTAAGCCGCGCACACACTCGGCGCTCGCCTCGCTTGCCTGTTGCGCAAGATGACATCCGAGCCACAGATTAGCATAGCGATAGTGTTGTGACACTATTATCGATAGTTGTGCTTTTGATATACTCAAAGTTTTTGACTTTTCAAAAATGTTAGTAATAGATTTTTAATATTAGATTGTTTCTTGTCGCTTAAACTTGTTTGTAAGAAAGTAACTTGCCAAATGCCTCTGAACTTATCTGAAGATCTCTGTGGTAAATGAAACTTGAATTTAATTCCGTCGTACAAGTACATCGCATTCTAAACATTAGCAAAATTTCCCTGCAACGCTGAACTTCACAAATAAATTGTCTAAAGGAAGTAATGCAATTGCAGCAATGTATTTAATAGCATAGCACAATGCAAACGTTTCAACTAAGTACCGGGAACGCAATTTATTGACTCTTGCTGTATTTCCTAAACACACTTTGTTGTTCATGAATGTTCTCCTTCAAATTAACTGTTCAAGTATTTTGTTGCCGCTGCAAATACTTTCGAGATTCGCACTATTCCGTTAACATTAGATACAATAAATTATTCAAATATAAATGGGAGCTTTACGCAATGACAAATTGCGTGTGGAACACATTTATAAAGCCAAAAATTCTGCTAACAACAGTTTCAAAAACAACATAATTAAAGTGTCAATTCTTAGCAATAAAACTAAGAGAATTGTCTGTTTGAATATAAATACGCATTAAGTCGTCAATTACATACCGGAGTGTAAAAAATAAACTTTATTAGCAATAAAAAGCGTCTATCGACATAGTGGCGGGAGTGTGTCACTAGTGTAAGATTCGAGGTCGTAATAATGTGACATGACGGAGTGCGCATGATTCACCGGCGCACGTCGGCGTCGGCGCGTGCTCACCTCTACCTACTATACGATGTAAATCTGGTTCAGTGTACGCGATCATGTTTCTGGTTTAGACGGGATCTAGTAACCGATTGCGGGCTGGTATGCATAACTTTGGTATTTTTCTCAGTACTGCTTGGGCACGAAATCACAATCACCTCTCAAATAACTTCAAACTAAAGCTAGGCATTACAAGCAAGTATTTTTTGTAAAGTCACGCTTTGGGAACGTGTAGCTACTTAGTAGAGCTTTGACAGTAATATTTCTGCGGAATTTATAAAATGGGTTCCAATAAAAAATAGATGTGGTGACAGGTAAACTGATGTTATTATTTTACTTTATAAATTGACCATTGTTATAAATGTAACGCGTGTTGGTCACGCCACGTTCCATTGTCGTCACTTGACGGATATCCTTCTGCCTTGTATGGAAGAAAGCTTTGAATAATATAGCTAATCATGCTTACATCATTTATAGTACTAGTAGATAAATTGGCTCTATATTTTTTTTATTTGTTTACTTAAAACTGGTGAAATGACGAGGATCTTTGATCCTTAGTCAGATAAGTTCACTACGATGAGTTTCTTACTATTCTTATACAAATAAAATAAACTATTCACTTTGACATAGGTAGCTACTATGAAGAATTACAAAATTGTTAAAAGGTCGGAGATTAAACATAGGAATGTATTTTATAATTATTGTTCTAATGTATTCAGCCACCCATCCACCATATATTATAATCGCACCGGATATTTTTAAATTTTTATTTCGGACAGTATTTTGATGTGTTTTCGGCGCAAGTTTGATCGCGGCGCGACGACACGGGAAGTCGTAAAATGTGGAACCGCGAGCGCGTGTCGCGCTTTTAAAGTACGTTTTCACTAACGCGAATTTTCCTTCTTGTTAAATTCTCGAGCGTTATCATCAGTTCCGATTAGACCGTGCTTTTCTCAACGTGGTGTCTGTTCAACTGAATGTGGCCCTTAATTACCTTTCTCGTGAATCTTCTGCTTATCTGTGTTTTATTATGTCATGACATTGCGAGTTTCAGAGTATACTAAAACTAGAATAGTTGTAGTACCTGCCTGCATTAACGTTAGCCAACAGGTTAGAATTATCCGTGCCAAAACTATTTAATTAATCCTGCTTTGCTTGCTCTCTATGTGTGTGGGAACAGTGATTTCAACTTTGGTTTTAGCCACAAGAATAATAATTTTATAACGTTTTATTATCAAAGTGGGCACGGTTTATTTTATGTGGAGTGAGAGGGCAGCTTATCGTGTCTAATTGTGTCCTCGATGACAGAATTACGTCGATGACGATTATATAGATCTTACGCGATAACTATTTGCTATTCTTAGTTGTTATGTAATAATTTTCCGGGTTAACAAGAAGTTATCCAAGAATTTATCTTTTTAGTAAGTTTTAAGCGTTTCTAAGCCGTTAAGGATTGTTACAAGTTTGTATAGTTAGACATAGTTGCTCGTTTCTGAAAACATGTACTTCAATCATTATATTTTTTTCCATGAATGATAACAAAAAAACGTTAAGGCAAAATTCTACGTTTAGTCAAAACAGTCGAATAAGCCGCGGAATAGCAAAAAGTTTGAAGCTTTTCGCAGAATTTTCTTGATAGTATAATATTTTGGTTTTGAAATCTTGTACTAAAATAAATTCAAACACAAATTCGTTGTGATACTATCACTTGCCCTAGAATATTCTGGATCAAATGGTTTTAGTATGTGTTAATTTGCTACTGGATTCTTTGTAACACTGTTGTATGTAGCATGTATTGATGCGTTCATTGATTTCTTGAGAATGTATGGTTCTTGAGAGTGTATGAATGTTGGTACGTAGTTATTGACGGTGGCCGGTCGGCCTACTTTCCAGGAAACTCGTAGGTACTCCAATTAATTTGGCGTCGAATCCTCATTAACGTGTGTCCTGACAGATATATTATCAAGAAGGCATTTATCGGGCAATACACACCTACTCAGTGCGAATAATGTCTAGGAACTGCGTCTTTATGATTTATGTGTTGTTTGATGTTTGTTGCTCCCGAAAATTATTAGTGCGTGATGTAATAAGGAAATTTTCGTTTCCCCCACTTTTACTAATAATTGATTGGAATTTCCGGTGTTCTGTTTCTTGTTACGTTTTCTTTTCTACCTAGTTTTGTCTTAATGTGTTTTTACTTCTGGAGAATAGGTCCTTACATATGCATGTAAATAATACATTTCAGTATAAGTAGGCTAAGGTTTTCGACGTTAACAAACTGACGAGAGATTGACTTTACTGTGACACATTTATGACTGAAAGTTTGACAGATATAAGTCAAAACTTGGTTCGGATTTCCTCAGAGTTGGCCAATTTTCTTGAAAGCGTCTCAGTAGGCAATGATGTCAGGGATTTTACGGCTTAGATTTTATGATGGACCGATATTCTTGAGATGATTCATAAAATTGATTAGGTGATAATTTAGGGTACAGCATAAAAAATATAATCATACCGCTCAGTCTAGCTTTCACTGTTATATTTATTTAAACAAAGTGAAATGCCGGTTGATAATCCAGTTTGCTGTCATAGGTTTTTCATAAACCCTACGTCAGTTACGGTGACATCTCGACAGCAAGTTAAAACCCGGATAACTGCAATGATTCCAGTCGGACGGGTATTATGACATTATCAATCGGCCGTCGGTTCGCAGGCTACACTGGGGTAAGCGCCATATTGTTCAACTGTCCAACTGAAAGTGCGCACACCTATGTAATACAGGAGTAGTGAAAAAGGTATTCGAAATTGAAGTAACTGGCACACAGTGGGGTTAGTCGCGCTCGCCGGTCACAGCTCGACAATGTGTGGAGCGATTTGCAAACACCCGCCCGCTCTATGTAATCGAAACGGATTTTATTACGTTCTACACGTGAATGTGACATACTTTCAAGTTTCTTAATAGATACATACTATGATTTAGAACGTTTATGTAGCTTTAGGTACTTGAGCTCGCTCGCGGCTCGACGCAAGAGGGCGGCATTCTTTCCCCGTTTCTCAAGTCCATGATGTTTTGTCAAGATAAAATATATCTCTGTTTATCAGCCGCTTCGCAATACAATAATGAAACCCCCATTTAGATTTATTCAGAGATTCTTGTTTGATGTGAACAGCAAAAAATGGAAGGTAAAACTGGTTATTTTTCTCTCTGATCGCTTGTATACCTAAGGAATAAAAAACCGCTCATACTCTTTTCTCCAGCAGCGATATTAAGTAATTATGAATAGTTACTGTTAATACACGTCTATTTTTTTCATTTATCAAACTCCTTTTAGTATTAATCTCGAATTACGAGCATAATTCACAAACTCTAAATACTTTCTCGACTAGCAAAACTGCACGGGATATCACAAAAAAAATCCGCACAGTATTGCATTCAAAGCCTGGCACATTTTGTAGATAGCGAGAGCAAATATCGTGTGTAAACGCACAAGTGCCGACGCATCGGTGACACATTCTGGATAGGGCAGGCACACGGAGTAAAGAAAGATGAGCGGAGATGCCATAAGGCAGGTAGGTCAGGCGCCTTCTTCTAGGTCACATACGTTTGTTAGGCACGATCAAAACGATCAGTTACGAGTGAACTGACGTTATTCGGGTTCTTTAGGAAATCAGTCAACGATTTTTGTTATTACAAAAAAGTGGCCAGGTCCATAGAAGGCGTATACAGGCGAAAACAGAAACGTTCCTCGTCCCCCGCTCACCCTTATTTTGGCGCGCTACTTTCAAGCTATTTTCCGTCATAGCACCTCCGCTACTCATTTTGTTCTCCATGGGCAAGCGTCACGCTCCTACAGTTCCTACGTAGTTTTGTGCAGTGCGCAGTGATTTATTTGTCCCGCATACCGGTCGCAGCCGTCGCATACACTAGTCTCATTTCAATATTTTATTTCAAACCTAAAATTGTTGCGAATTATGTCAATCAATATTGTGTGCTGTTTAAATGTTGTGATTGAATATCTTTTTAGGAAATGTTAGTGTATTTGTTGTGATAAAAACTGCAATTTTTATAATAGACACAGACGAGATAATTTCTGTACCTAACGAATTAATAGTGAAACCCCATACAAATACTCAAACTATAAATACACAATAACACTATCAAAATGCAAGGTTTTCAAACACTGGTTGGTTTAGCCGAATGTTCAATACGACAGGTGGTTTACCAATATCTATTCTTATAGTGTAGCTACTATACATATTTCTCTTATACCTACATTGTATTTATGTATTTCTCTTGATTACTCTTTCAACTCTCTGATTGACTTTAAAGGAGCTTCCGATAACTGTGACCTCGTGTAGCAATGAAGGGTAATTACGTCTTAATATCTATTTGTTAAGTAATTAATCAAACTAAAGGTTTTTAGAAACCTAAATTAGATAACCTTTACGTTAAATTTTTCGGCATCAAAATAGCCGAAAAACGTTCATTGTCAGACATGAGAATCGAAAATCACTTACGTCTGAACTATCTGAATTCCTCTCACCCATACCGCTTCCCACATCAGCAATAAATATAGCATTTAATAATAGATCTTATACCTAATAGGAATTAAACACATTATGCGTTGGCGCTTGCGTTAAATTGAAACACAAATAAACACTTACACCTGTGCTTTGCTAACACTTACGCATATTATGCTTTGGACGTGTTACGTTGATAATCAGATTCACACTGTCGTTATCGCACGCATTAACACAATTATGGGATTGTTAAGTACAATAAATAATGTAAATAACTTAGCTTTGTGACTAATGGAACATCCATATCATCCATGTGAGATAAAGTAAAAATAATGCAATTCACTTTGTATTTTTTCTACTATTCCATATATCAGAATCCGACTTGTTCTGTTATTTTAATAAAATAAAACACAAAGCGTGATAAAAGACATCATTATTTCACCAGTAAATAGAGTAAAAACAAAAGAAAAATAATTAACTTTAAATAAAAACACCGAATGACCTGCATAAATATCTGTTAATTAGCAGCTCAGAAAGTTTTTCGTAGAACAATGCGGCTCCCGCCATCGCAGCGCGCTACGATATAATAATAAGGATGTACTACACACGTCAGACTCACTTCAATCCACATCCGACTGGAGGGACAACCCTAGATTGATTATATCATCCCCTTTTCCCACTTCGCCCCTTTCACCCCTTTTTGCGTATCACCGTTAAAGTAAAAAGGGCCCAGTTTCAATGGTTACGCCGAACGGAACATTTATCATGGCTGTAATGAATTATCGGGAATTTTCCAATAAGCCTCTCTGAGAAAGCACTGTTGCTAAGTACGAAAGATATCTGAAATTCGCGATTTCAAATCCAATTTGTTGGAATATTATTTATATAAGTTACAGATTTGCCTCTAAGTGCGCTATTTATGTTGAAAAGGTTGGCTTTATATTATTGAAACGCTGGTGGGTTAGCTAGACTTTGAAGAGAACATTCATCTTGGAAATCCAGCCAAATCCTAAATGGCAATTGATACGTATTCTGTTCCCAACTTGTTTCTTGCTAAGACATACTTGATCGAAATACCTCAAAGTACCTAGATACTAAAGTGTTATTCGGCTCAGTAAAATTTGTAGCTCCGGGTTTAAGACTCAAGGAATTCTAGGTATCCGTCCTATTAAATAATTCTGTACCAGAACTTTATTCATCCGTTACATTGAATTGTTGCGTCTATATAAAAAGACGAAAGCAGATTTTTAGCTATCATACTACATAGCATTGTAAAAGATAATAAGTGCGGTAAAATTGATGAACCAAACAACTACATAGGTTGCTGAACTCCAGCTATGGAATATAAAATAAAATCTGAAAAGAAAAAGCTAATAGACGAAACAGAACTTGCGAGCCGAACTGAAAGCCAGTTGAAGTGCCTGTTATAAGTTATGGAAGGGAGAATAGACAACTGTTGGGGTAAAGTACCCACTTCTCGAAATCGGAGTTATCTATATACATATAATAAATCTGTAAAAAAACTGTGTCTGTACATTGAATATATTTAAAAAATAATAATTGGGTGGGGTTTAGAAACAGTAATGGAGCACAAATCCAAAAAAAAAATTCTGTCTGTTTGTCTGTATGTCTGTATGTCTGTATGTCTGTTTGTTTGTACACGCTAATCTTCGGAACTACTGAACGGATTTCAATGATTTTTTCTTTGTTGTATCAGTATTAAGCCTGGTCAACATATAAGCTATAATATATCTTCGAAACTTGAAGACCTGATGCAGAACTCCAACAGACCAACAAAACTATAAGAGATATAAAAATGGTGCCATGGCAAAAATTGTTTCATGTGATGAGCATTTTTAGTTGAGATAATAAATTTGAAGATCTGGAACACCTGATGTGGAACCCCAAGAGCCCAGCTTCTCTGTACCATATACAGGTATGGCGTTTTAGCAAAAGTTGTTCAATTTGATAAGCACTTTCTATTGACTTATACAAATTGAAGCTCTAAAACACCTGATGTGGAACTCCAGGTGCCCAGCTAGACTATAGCATATAGAGGTATGACGTTTTAGCAAAAGTTGTTCAATCTGATAAGCACTCTCTGTTGACTTATACAAATTGAAGGTGTAAAACACCTGATGTGGAACTCCAGGAGTCCAGCTAGACTATAGCATATGAAGATATGACGTTTTAGCAAAAGTGGTTCAATCTGATAAGCACTCTCTATTGATGTATAAACATCGAAGATCTGGAACACCTGATATGAAACTTCAAGAGCAATACTACACTTGAAATGTATAGAAATGAATGTTATGAAATAGGTATGGTGAATCCTATCCTAAAATAATGGACACGTATTTTTCTTTTCTCTCTCTCTCACAAACAAATAATAACGAAGATACAACAACGCTTCGTTAAGTCACTGCTTAGTACAAATTTTACATACTTAGACGTGGCGTCACGAGCCCTCACTCTCCGACTTTGTTGCGTTATATCTCATTATTATTTTGTATGTCTCTTCCAGACCTCGGGACTACAGAGTTCCGAATTTTTGGGAGGCAAACGTGGGGCCGAAGCCAACACGCTGAAGCCCTTTTGAGACAACTTTAATGAAATGGTGACACAATACCGTCGATTATCCCTTTATACACTATAGAAATGAACCCAAGGACATTCACCGGTGGACGTCGTTAAAAAAAAGACAATCCCCGGTTCTGTGCTAAACTATTGCTAACTATTGAGGGAAACTACTTGGGCTATTTGTGATGGGATGTTAGTGGATGTCAATGGTACATGTAAAAATGGCAGGTGGAGACTCGCCACCTCACTTACTGGGCCCCCGGGAACCTGAAGCGTGAGGATACCTCGGCGGACTTTAAACACAGATTACGCGCTCCCTGTGCTTACCATGAGGCACCTACCCTCCGAGCAGGGCTACTAATCCTGCTCTAGCGACTCCACTCTGGACGGCCAAGCCAAGCCAGAGGCGTGAGACCTACCCCCGTCATGGTTCACTCCGACCGGCCGGAGATGGGGGATACTCTCCCTGGAGAACTCAGCATATAGTATAGCCCCGCGGGGTTGCTACTCCCCGTCATCAGCCTCAGATGTCCTGCGGTGCCTATATCTCATTATTATTGTCGTTATTATCTCAAGAGCCTTTGTCCCAATTATGTTATGGTCGACTTCCAGTCACGATGCAACTGAGTACCAGTGTTTTACAAGGAGCGACTGCCTATCTGACCTCCACAACCTGGTTACCCGCTCAACCCAACATACCTTGGTAAGACTTACTGGCTTCTGACTACCCATAACGACTGCCAAGAATGTTCAATGACAGCCGGAACCTACAGTTTAACATCCCCTCCAAATAACGGTTATTGGTATCCAAAATATACGTAGAAAGTACATACGAACTTAGAAAAGTTGCATTGGCAGGCACTTGCCAGACCTGGAATCAAAGACGCACGCTCATACTTGAGAGATTGGTTCTCTACCCACTAAACCACCACGACTTCCACTAAGTCACCACGACTTTGTCATCTATTTAATGTTTTTTTACGTAATAATACGTGTAACATTTTTGCCACATAACTTAAATGCAGACTTATTAGAATCACTACTTTTATCCCTATGATCACGCCTATTGCGGTTCAGTTCTCAGCGTTTTGTTTAGTCCAATTTAATTAAATATATGGAACGTTTCTAATGTTTATCCGTATTCCGTTGTTTTCAAGTCAACGGGCCCTTAAAATTCAATATCAGACGGTTCAGATCTTTGATTTTGCTGACCCCGTAGTCGCTGGCATAAGGGACAGGATCCGCGTACGAAGTCGCGGGCAGAAGCTAGTCTGCAATATGGAAGATCGGAGAAAAAAAATATTTCAAAAGTGATGCTGTACTTAAGTGTATTCGCAATCTTCTTCATAACTTACTTTTGGTTATTTTTACGTCAATCCAATCAAAATAAATATAATTTTCCTAGAAATTTTTCACAAAACTTCGCCCTAATGAATTAAGAACTTTCAATATGATTTGACATAAAATGGAAAAGTACATTCTTCTCAGCATTGACGTGACGCATTAGCCGATTACAATTTTGCTCTTTAACAAATTGGATTTTTATCTACGATATTGAGTTTGTTTTTATATAACATACACATTAAACTATGCATGGTTTATTAAGTAAATATTCGCCCTACAAATATTTACGAGAGGTAATAAAATCATTCGACATGAAAACTCCCTAGGAATTTTATAGGAACAGATCGCAATAAAAATATGGTGTCTAGGGACACAGCACAGCACGCATGTCTACACCGGTACATCATTAGTAGACGTGTAATTAATGTATACAATTTAAAGAGAAACGCAGCTGAATAAGATATTCAAATGATGTTCTTCACCATGCGTCGCACGTTGTCGCTTACACTGCTTCTTGCTTCTTTCAGCGATCTCTTTAAATTCTGTGAATTATGTGTAAAGATGTTGACTAAACAAACAACAATATAGTGCCACTACGTTTCAAAAAAATGCATAAAAACTTCATCATAAAAACTCGCAAACAACAAGTTTTTTTTTGCATGTAGTTTGATTCAAGATTGATGCTGTTTAAAAACAGCGGAGATAAAACATAACAACTCATATATTTTACCAAATTTTCTTCAAATACCTCATTTCAACATTATCACCAGTGTACTATTATTTATAGAGCATGAGCTTTTTATTGAAAGCGGTGCAGTTGTTCAGGTGATAAACGGGACGTAAAATGAAACGTAAATCATAAACCGCTATAAAATTAAAAGCTATTAAGGCGGCTGCGAGAGCCAGTTCAGAGCAGGTGACTGCGAACACGAGTTGTTAGCTCTTAAACTATTCTAACAATAGGCACCTTTACTAACGTTAGTAAAGTAACGGGTTGTAAAGCTTGCCACCAACACCTGAAGTGATGACCACGACCACTCTGTCAAGAGTGATAACGACAAAGAACTAACGTTAGTAAAATTAACAAAATGGGTAAGGAGGTGTTTACTTAAAAGTTAAGATGTCGTGTATTTTACTGATGACCTTTATTCATATTTTTTTGTGACAGATGACGTTTACACGGAATCAAAAGGAGGACAACTTGTTTCACAGCTATACTATTTTTAGTTACTTGTTACTGTCAGTTTACTGTTACTTATGTGAGCAATAACTAATCATCAGGATTTACAGAAACAACCAAGAATATGATTCCTAATGTTCGTATTCGCGGCTCGTACTTTCAGTCTTGTAAAATCCGTTTTTTTGTCGCCACCAAATATTAGATATCAAGTCGTGCTACGTGCGGCGACTGGTAAGTGCGATTGTCGCACGCGACAAAATCTGCTTTTATTCCGTGACTGAAATGCACACGACTGCTAGACCTGTGCCCTTAGTCTCTAAGGTCATATAGTACAAAACAACCTTCATAATTTCATATTTGTAATATCGAAATGTTAGCCATTAATATTATCAAATCATCACTGTTTTTCATTTCGGATCTAGAGGTACAATGTTGAGCAAAATAAAAATATTCAGCTCACTTCATATTTTAATATAAAACATTTGTAGGTAACAATCATTTGTATCTCTTCCAATTTCATTGAAATTTGTTTTATTGAATTTATTGAACAATGTTCAGTCGTACAATTATTTAATATAAAAGATTTATATTAAAATCTAGACCATCGCTTCTGAGTTATATTGCTTGCCGAATTTTCCTTCGTTACCGACAATCTATATTTTTATATTTTACGTCAAAAGTCTTTCACGTCAGAGTCCGTGAACCGGGACAAATGTAATCTCACAAGATTTCAACTTTACATCCAGGCGAAAACATCAGATAACAATTTTTTGAAGTTGCTGGATATTTACGCTTGAACGCATTCAAGAGGCTGCAAAGAGAGCCAAAGGTAAAGATTGACGTCACGAGGAACCGAATGTTATGTTACTTTAGCCTTTCCTGCTTTACAATAACGTACATTGTACCAAAAAGTGAAACATTGCCTCCGGCGAAATTATTTCTTTGCCAAAACCAAGTTAACAAGGAAAACATGAAACTTCTGTCATTTCCTTCGGAATTTGTATTCAGTAAGCTTTTGAAATTATGTACTAAAATGAATAGGGGTTCATGCTTTAATTTTTTGTGTTCTTGACTTTCCTCGTGTTGTTTTTATGACTTTTGCCCAATCGAAAACTTGTTGGGACTGTAATCTAATACTTATTGAGATTAATTGCTTACGCTTAGCAAATAGTTCAGCAAGCACTTGATCAAAGTTGAAAACATAAAAATCCTCATTTCAAATACTTCATATTGACAAATTCAAAGTTGTATCACATTAATAACAACCTATAGCACAAACAAGCAGTTATGCAGTACTATTATTATGTGACAGCGCACTTGAACTTGTAACCCCAAAGCTATTAATAGACACAGGTGTTCTCAATGCAGTGTACTGGGCGTGTAGGTAGGTACGGCGTAGAGGTGGCGTGTATACGAGATGTCATCTCATCTGAGCCCGCGGCGACAAAGCATCAGGCAGGTCAAAGGGTGGGGGCGGCCGCATTGTTAACTCGCGACTCACGCTGAAGGGCTTTTGATGACGACACTTGCGTCGTACACGTCACTCGCTCAACTTCTAAAAAAATGTATTTCAACAGGTTTTTTTTTTGGCATAATAGTGAAAAAACTCTGTGGAAAGTTTGGAAAAATGATAAGATAAAATGTTTTGCTAGCGTTTATGTAGGAGTTGCTTTATATGTATAAAATGTTGTCGGTCTATTTTGTAAATGTATAGGTATGTTCGTTATTTATGCTCTGGTAAATTTGAAGTATTTTAGAACTGAGTAAGTATTTCAATAAAATACTTATTTCCATTTGAGTATTGCCATGGAGTAGTAAGTAAGTAGTAGTTCTGAACATCGAGCACCACTATCTGCCAGTCAAGAACAATTTAAAAGATCTGTACTGAACTTAACTTATGCCATCAACTACTTATTAAAATTAAGCATAGTGTTCACCATAAAAAACCTAACATTATCATCACCAAGAGGTTCAAAATATTTTCTTCTAAAAGTATTGACCTTATTTACTAGCAGGTACTTAAGGTGTTCAAAATTACCAAAACTGAAGATTTCCAAAACCCCTCGGTCACAAAAGCCCTATGTGCCCTCAGCTACGCACACCCTTTAAAGGGTGAAACCTGGTTACATTCTAAAGGTGCTATTTTTCACTTTATCAAAGGAAGACGCCCTTCCTTCCTGTCCCCAATGAAAAGGTCGAAAAGGGAACATGCTATAAAACACTTTTTTTTTCTCGAAGGCTAACCGAACCGATGAGTCGATGAAAAATGGTCGAATTATTCATATTATTCCCAAACTTTAATGTTGTTTCAGTGGATAATGTTAAGAAATATTCGGCGATAACTTTGAATCTCTTTTCTTAGGGTAAACGTCCATTATTTTGGGTTACGGCCTTTTTTTGGATATATTTCTTTATATTGTACCTAACATTGCTTATTTAATAAAACTTCGTGAATTCTTTGTCACGCAATCAAAAGAATATCAACAAATTTGAATTCGTTTAGTACCTATACTTAATGGATGAATAGGTACAATTTATGCAATAACTTTACTGTATAAACATAAAAATATTAAGATTATTAATTTTACATCAAAATTATTATGATCAAACTATTTTGGTCACTAACAACATCAACATAATCCGTTGCTCCATCTATTTTCGCAGGCGCCACATAGTTAATTCGCTCCCTAGTTTTAACACTCGAATGGAATCCTACCGCAAATCTGTCGTCAAACTGTATCCCATCTCAGGACTAGTTTCAATTCGAACTTAGACGGAGACTGAACTAAAGTAGTATTCTTGTGAAGGCAGAAATCCTGAAAGCGGGAGCGGCAGACGGGATCTTGACTCGGTGAAATTAATCCATCTTCGCTCTCAATAGCACCGGGAAAATGTATTAATGTTGCCAACGGGAACAAGACTACTTCCGTACTTAACTGTACACAGTACATGTACACTTCTGCTGAGTCGCTTTCTAGTAGAAGAGACATCTTTGATTCACAGTGAAAAGGGGACCTAAAGAAATGGGTAGAAGGTTTCTTACTTCATAAACAAAGTCATACACATTTCATAGTAGTTCTGTATGTGAAATTCCAGATATTTCCAAAAGTGCACTCGTTCGCAAAAAATATTAGGTACCTATTTCAGCTAAAAAAATATTTGAATGTGTATGTTCTTTAACAACTGGCCCGTAGTTACCTAACAAGTAGGTAGGTAACAATTATTAGTAGATTTAGCTTACACACAGAAACTAAAGTATGTGAATACTGATATAGTTTTCAGTATAACAGGAAACAACTTACTTTATGGATCGCAAGAGACTTAAAAGTGAATAGATATAAGCATATTTGTCAAACAGTCATTCATACGTAAGCCCCTACAGCGACAAGTTCTCTGCATACAAATGCAAACAAGTTGCTCAATAAAGTCGAGCAGGCGTTTAGACGACACCGCATCTTGTGTTCCAGCAATTTATATGGCATAAGGACAGTTTTAAATAAAATGTTTTATGTACGTCTATAAAATGCTTTTAGTGCAACATGTGTTTACTCTTACGTCGTTAATCCAAACTTTGTACAGCGACGGTTTATGTGAGGTAAGTAAATATTTATGGCACGGCCTCATCTGTCATCAAGTATTTAAGTAATTTTCCGGCTCACCCCCGCTCGGTTCTAATCAGCTAGTGCTTCGAAGCCGGGTGCTTTCCCTAATTTTCGCGACGCCCTATTAACCAGGCGCAAGTTATTGCTCACTCCCGAGGGATCACAGCCTGGTTGCCATAGCAACGGGAGCCTGTGTGCGTTAGCAAGCAGTTTTCTGTTTGTGTAAGTGTGAAAGTTGTAGTCTGCGGTTCTAGAACTTGTGGATTCTTATCTATCGGTTTTTCGTATACGCCGTTCAATGTAGTTTGATAGTGAAGCCGGAGATTAACTGAGCCGCTGAAACTAGGTGAGCTACGAGAGGAGAATAGTTGGCTTGAATTATTTACTGCAGTATATATCGTAAAGGTTCTTGTTATTGAGAAGTTTAATATCACGATAACTGTTCATTAAAATAGCACCCTAATAACAAGAATTAAAATGAAAGTTATTTGACCCTAAAAGAACGAGACTCATTTTTTGTAGTAGAAAAACACAGCAAGGTAGCGTAACGTGTCAAAATTTGCATAAGCATCATTAGCAGCCTGTATACCAAACAGCAAAACATCCCAAATTCCTGGCTTACACAAAGCTCGTGTATCTAAAAAGCTAAGGCGCGAAGCATTCAGTGACGGGATCAAGACGATTCGAGTTCGACACGAAGAAGGCAATATAACGCAATAGGGCGGTCTCCGGGGATTGGGGTGTATCGTAAGTGTTGATACCAACAGTTTTGTGTCCTCCCCGTGTTGTTCGGTAATGTGTTGCTGACAACTGGGCCGCTCTAAGGACACTTTTTTCTTTCTCCATTTTATTTAACGAATACAAATAAAGATCCTTCTTTACAACTTAATTTTGTTTGCTTAGGTTTACGTCTTATTTATTTAATACAAGCTTTAGTTTGTTATAATTCTATTTATTTCTCTCAAAATTATTTTAAGTTCTTTTATTTGGTAACAGTATCAATTACTTCTCATTTATAATTGTATTTGAAGTTCAGCGTGGGTGGGTAAGTTATATTTAAGTTAAAAGGTCAGAAAGTATTCAGTTTGATAAAGCTATCTCTTACAAATAATTATTTAAATCATTGAGATAATGTAGTCTGAAATTCAATCTAAATGTTTGACTCAAATCTATTTACTTATTTTTCTCTTCTCTTTAATGTTCTTTGTTTTTATACCACATATTTTACTTTTATTGTTTTTTTTTTTTTAGATTTTAGCTGACCTTATTAAAATGTAAATGTCACAAGGATCAATATTGGGGTCGATATTGTCGACACAGCCATTAATTATATTATTTAGGTACATCGAGTCATTTACAGTCAACTACATCCAACCTAATATCTTACTATGAATATACGGACCAAATTGAATAAAGCTATCATTTAATCATTAAATAACAACGCTTTGATTTAGAATTTAAACAGAGAGAACATACGATTCGTCCCCAAAATACACCAATTAACCCGAAAGCTATACATTCGCAAAGGTCGTAGTACCAATATAGACCGTAGCCCGAATAGTTCCCGTAAAATTGACGGCGCTCATTGGCTCAGATTTGAAAATTAGGGTTGGAAAACTCCCGTGGACTTTATCCATGTCTATTAGAACAACAGTCCTAAGTAAACATGGCCAGTGTATGGCCGCACTGATAAGTGTTGCTACGCCATCTATGTTTTCTAATTAGAACTTACGTATGTGTGAGTTTGGGGGTGACAATGTGTTGGGCTAAATTGTTGTAGTATGGAAATGTATCTGGGTATAACAGTACTGTGATAGTCGAAATACGCTTTCGTTGTTGTAATACCTGTTTTGAATCTGGGGTTGCACTTCAAATAATTACTTTGCTATCAGGATGGCTGTTTGTCCGTTTACCTTTGCCGCTATTTGACGTAACATCAACGTGCGTTACCAAGTTTAGAGTTCAAAAAGACTGACACGTTCTACTAATCACTGATAATCAAAGTCTATTTAATTAAACATCTCCTAATTTGTTAATATAGACTCGATTATAGAAGGTACTTTAGTTCAAAACAATTGTACCTAATATTGTTGAGAGCGGTACTTACGTCTTAATATAATTAATGACATTGGATTTTCTTTGAATCGAACCATTCCATGTCTTAATGAAACAACTTCTAAATAATAATATTAGGCCAGGTACTTGCGCTGATTTGGGATCATGTTAATTAAACACTAATCATCAGCTCAAAATCTTGAAAATTACATAGTTCAAGCATTTCCCTCACAGCTGTCTTAGCTAAACTATTACCTATTTCATGATGTCTTCAAATATATCTGATAAAAATAAGAACGTTATATAGAAGAGCCACATCAGGTTGACATAAAAAATAACATTAACCAATTTCCGTAATAACATTACAAGCACATTACGCTACCTGTCTGGCAGGAGGCAGTGAATTTAAGTATATTATCTCCATAACAGTGACATCCTAAATGGCAGGAAAGAAATGACGTCAAACAGCACACGAACGGTAACAATAAAATAAGGACTTAAAGACCGTCATATTTCAGTTCAGGGCGCAAGATGGGGAGAGGGGTGCATGACCTCTCCACCTTTCCAATAAAATTCCGCCATGTATGAAACTCACTGAAATCGTTTATACAGTAAGCTTCATTACTTCCGTGAGAGGCATCTATTTTTGAATATTCCTTAAGAAAAATGTGACGACGAACGTGCCTCCCAGTACCTACTGGCGTAGTCTGGGCTTTTCATATGAGTTCAAAGGCGCCGCTCCCGTCTAGCGCGGTGACCAATTATTACGTCACCCTATGGGACTTGGTGGCATTTTATTGATTTTTATTACGACCGCTGTTATATTATAAGACACTAATGTTTCACACAGTTTAGCAAGAACTAGGACGGTTGAGCTGTCTACATTATTTAATTAACGGTGCTGTGTTTAGAACACTATTTCAGTTTTATGTGTGTGACATCATCTAGTTTATATTTAAACGAACTCTTGACATCAGTTTTTGCTACGTATTATATTTCAACTAGTAAACAATTTTGTAATTTACTATTTCTGCCATTAAGAGATAATCGTTACACTGACATAAATATGACGAACTGCGTAAAAAGAAACGTAATATCGTTCTGGTTACCCTTTACGCAAGTTTGAGCAGCCTGACAGCGGTATACAAAACGCCCGCTTTACCGTTGACTCCGCAAATATTTCCCATAAAGCCGCCGACGAAACTCAGGAAACGCGGCCCGAGTGAAATATGGACGTCCTAGTATTGCTATCCCGTAAAATGATTCGTGATTTACGCGCCGCGCTTTTGATACATGAGCGAGATTTGCGTCGCAGGTGACGTCGGCCCTACGCCCCGCACTCTCGTCTCCAATTGAATTGTTGTTCTCATATTGAATGGTGCGTCTATATATAATAATTGAACTATTTCTCACAACATTTCTATTGACGTGTACACTAAGGGCTAAATGTAGCACAGTTGAGCCACTCCTATTACTATTACAAGTCACCCGAATTCTATGAGCCTTTCAAACATGTTTAAATAAAGTTCTTTAACCTTATTCCCTTCACTCATTTTAAACGAGAGTAAAAATTGTATGGTTTACACAAAAAAATGCTTAGTTACTAAAATCTTCGTACAAACTTCATCTCTTAATATTAACCAAATAGAAAGCTAAACAGTGACTCAAACTTATCAATGAAAGCTTTAATTTCTCGGCGTTCCTCTAGTGCCCTACTAGCTTCCCCTAAGGAGAACAAACGCGGCGAAGTAGCTAATGCACGGGCGACCGCAGCGACCCGTGGCTTGTATCCCGTAGAATACACTCCTGAGGGGACAGGGAAGCACACACTCCTGCCCGATGTACCATGGCTAATATTAACTTGTACGTATTTGTGTTGCCTCGCAAAGGGTGAATAAATCTTCAGTCGGTATCAATAATATAAGATGACAACCAAGTAGGCCGTCTCGTCGCCTACTAGTTCTCATTATTCTGATTTCACCCTTTTGATTCTGTATTCGGCTTTTGTTTGAATGAAACTAAAAGTCTGATGTTTCTAATTTCAACCATTTCTATTGAATGTAGTTGGCATTACGCTGTCTGAGCACCTGTAGGCGTGTCTGTGAAAACGATCTAAAAATGTGTGTCCTTTTGAGGATCAGTCGTTCTAATTACTTTAATGACATATTCGTACAAGAAAGAAATCAAAGACATTTAAATACATATGTGTTACCTACTTTATTTTTAAATAAATACGACACCATTACTCATGAAAATCTATTTAGAATTTCGTTACCGTCTACAAAATTTTCATGGACCATGGCTATCACATCAGCCTACAAGTGTATTCATGCCATTGAATTCTAATCACCGCACAGCACAAACATTAACGAATTAACTGACTCGTATTAATGACTATATTTAATCAAAGCAAATTCACGTCGGCATACATTTGCCTAAACAGTTTGCGTTTGAACGGTGCTTCGATGTGTATCTAATATCAGGCTATCATTACAGCCGCAAAGTTATGCTGTCGAATTTCTGCGAAATATCGAAGTGGGTCAATAAACGTTGTAGATAGTTTCTGTAATAACATTTGTCGCGGAATTTGTGGGCTTTGGGGGGAGTGTGGGGGGTGTTGGAAGCCGGAATCAATCCACTCACGTCAGGTCCGTTGTCCAATCAACTGACACACACTGTTCACTGGGGATCAGCGGGCGACGCGACTGCGACCACGATGTACGAAGATAAAGAAGGTTTTATTTTTCACGTGTCCGCCGCGTCCAGACGTTGATAAATGTCGTCGCTTAATTACGTGTTGACGTCTTATCTAAATTATTTCAGACATTGTTGTATGGATAATGCAACCTTCTTTTTGTAAAGCAAGTGGATTTTAGTAGGAACTTACATTAGGTATATTATTTACTTTAATTAAATACCTACTTGGTCCTGTTAAATATGTACGAGTACTATACTAGTTATCATAAGCATCTTCCAAAAACATTTGTGATAAAGTTGCTAATTATGATTCTCTTTCTTCCAGGTAAGCTTTAAAATTCATCTTCTCAACATCAGGTTAACGGTAAGAATTCACAACTCTATAATTTTACTTAACAAAACACACGACACAGTTTCATTTCAATACGCATCATCCATCAAAAATAATATTAGAGCTTTATAGGTCGCGGTATCCTCATATAGCGCGCCCGGGGCGGGTAGCGCCACCAGTGACAGCGAGTGAGTGTAGCTGTCCCCCAATGCGGCCGGCCGACCCCCGCAAACAATTAACTTGCCCCCAACTACACACACTACACACTAATAGACATTTTGAAGAACTACACGCCGAAAAACAATAAGAAAGATTGTGTCACACTTTTAAAAAGGTTTTATGTTCGGTTCGTACAAAACGATGTACGAATAAAAAAAACGGTTGGCAAGGCAAAGAAGATCGATCTAGATACGGACCGTATAAACTAGAACAAGCAAACTTTTTCCATTTAAAACATTAAAACCAGACAAAGTACACGAAAATTTCATCTCTAACCAAAACCAATATTGTGTCGATACCCGATCGCGACACGAAAATAAATTCAAGTACTGTTTATACACAATAAGGAGAGTAAACAAGCCATGTCACCCCTTACACAATTCTGTCAGTTGGGCGGATGACAGGTCATATCCGGGGCCACCCGGTCAACCGCCGCCACTGTCGATTCTATTACACTGTGCTCGACAGATTGAGGTGGCCGACAACTGACGTCCATTCTATTTACAACTAATAAAACTTTTTTCCGACCAAAATATTAAATTACTCACCCAAAACTTCGTCTGCCTAAAAAAGTGCGAAGTCACTTTGTGTTGCTAGTTTCCAACGATAGCTGCAAACTTCGTAAAAGAATCAATTTCGCATTTCAGCCATGCAGCAATATCGTAATACCATATAAACTCAATCACGAAAAATGAACCTGAATTTTAGTTATAAATCAGTGTCACCCTAGCACAAACAAATCAGATTGTCGCCCAGAAAAGCGAAAATCAAGAAATGTTAATCACGCTTTTAATAAAACCTTTTCATTCGAATCATTTCAGATTTCAGTAAAACAGAACTCTAAACGCAGGTTGATTACAATAATAAAACCGTGTCTTTTGTCATCAAAAGCTTTATTCTCAGAAGCATCAAAAACTTCAGTTTCAAGAATTGGTTTCAATAAAATTAAGAAATGGATATTTTACATGAGCTTCAGTATTTATCTCATGATCGCCTTTCATCATTTTCAAAACAAACTGTTCAACAGATAACTATATTTTCCTGTAATTTTCGCTTTTTAGTATCATTTTACAAGGTGGGTCAGTGAAGCTCGTACTGACAAGCTATACATTTGTGAGTTAACAAGGCGATAGCGATAAATTCAGCTTGTTGCCCCACTAACGGTTCACTACGGATAAGAAAATAACAGAGTTAGCCTGGGAACAATGCTCAAGTTTCATCGATTCTCAAATAATAAGCTATACAGTTTTCTTTTTTCTATTCGTTCTTTCTGTATCAATTTTTTATCATTCTAGAGATAAAATCTCTTGTATCTTTGTATAGAAACATTCAGAAAATCTCATAGCAAATACCTTCCTGCCTTGATTTGAAATAGATCCCTAAAAACAAGTCATTATTTCGGAGTAATATATACTCGTGTATAAACATGGGGTTGCGGTAAACCACAAGCGGAATATTCCTTCAGTACTGTTACTGTCTCAAACATTAACTTAACCGAATGGTAATTAATCCATAAAATAGATACTTACGAATAACGATTCCTCGTTAATGTTTCACTTTACGTTCGTAAACCAAAAGAGAACTATAAAACATGTGCAATAAGACGATGAAACAGAATGGGTGTAATAAAGAAATTGCTCGGTTCTCGAGAATAATTCCGAATGTTCGACAAAATACGCGCCCAACATGCCTTTCATACATTTATGCATATCACAAGGGCGACATGAAATATTTTCTCACCTTTTCACCGAAGAGGTCGACAGGGTTAATACTCTTTTGTATGATCGTAATACCTACTACTTTGGGATCAAATTCCATCATCTATTTATGCTCAAACACCGTTTGATGTTTAAATCTGTAAACATGTATTTTGGACTCATTCGAACTTTTCCTACAAAATACAGAATCGTTTGATATTTATATCGTTGTTGTTTTGTGGAATTCATTTGTTTATTTCATTTCAGTTTGACAGTCAGCCTGTTATAATTTCCTTTTTCGGTCCAGCTTAGTGTCATTTTAAGGCTCACCCTTCACTTCATGAACAAATTAAATGTCAATCATCTTAAAGTACTTAGACTCTTCTCCTCTTTACCTCAAGCCCTTGTGAAACCCTCTCAAACCGACTGATATTAATCACAACTGTACCTACCATTTAATATTTATCTTTAATATCGGTCAAAATATTATCTCCTCTTTGTTCGAATGTTTGAAACTAATAAATCCTATTCCTATCTCCTTCAATGGACATTTTTCTACATATCAGAGAATTTGTCCTATTATCATATAATTTCGTATATAGGAAGGAACAATTTGTTCCTGCAGATTAATGGTCTACTTAAGATACGATTTAATACTGATTCTATATCATAATTGCGCTTTCCGGATTCGATGCCAAGTCGGTTAAATTACGTCTCGTTTTGTCATTCCATTGCATTCTGTTGAAAACATTAAATGGCTTCCGAAAACTAAAACCTGTAAACGAGGTCAGTGAAAGCATATAACATTTTTATGACTAGAAAATACATCAAGTACACCTATAAGTATGCAAAAATTGAAATAGTTGACATTTTATGACAATCTTTTTATAGGTAACTCCTGTCAGAATTTATGAAATGCCTTTGCCTGTATAAGTACCTACACCAACCTGTCAACGGGTATGTAGTGTCCTGATTTGACAGCCATGTACACATAACTTGTTGAGTGAGCCACTCCAGCATCTGCCTGTGCCGTTCTCCAATAATATTTAGGTAATTGAGCGTTCATTATTGATTGGAATGCCCTGTCAATCTGTGGTTGATTAATTTGAGGTTAGGATGACGCGACGCCACTCAAAATTTAGCGTTATGCGAAAATTCCGATAGGTATAATTAACACTAATGGAATTTAGTTTAGTTACATTAATTTAATATAGGGTTGAATTGTAATTTTCCTCTTTCTGTGAATTCGTATCTTTATAGAAATCTTAGCTAAGTAAAGAAAGCTTTTATGTAAAAGCAGCAGTTTTATCTTACTGTTTTCGAAATCAGATAGCTTAGACTCCTTAATACAGAAGAAATAAGAATCAATTTTTTTCACCTATTTGTTGAACAGTAAAGTTCAATAGCATGTAAGCACCTTGCCCCCAAATAACAAAAACAAAAAAATAATAACTTGAAAAGCTCCAACTAAGACCAACATTAACAGCGCTCCGCTCTAACAATTACAGATGTTGTTTTCATGGTTCCTCAAACAAAAATATTCACCTAAAGTCCTCTGGTTGATGAATGCAGGGTCTCAGCAATGAATAATGTCCGTCGCTTAATAACGGTGGCGTAATTGCGTTATCTAGGCTCCGGTGGGCGGGGGAAGCTCTGCTATCCATAACTGCGAACTCATAATTGTCACCGGCAGATGGACGAGTGGGTCCCAGTTATAGCCGACGTGCCGATATGTCTTACTGTTATTAGGTACTTGATGCTAATTAGCTGGGATAGGCAGAGGGCTCGATGACAAAGTTGTGCTTGAATCAACTTCATTTGTTTTTTGTCACATTGACGGTATTTTCAATAGGAGGTCAATTCTTTGTAGACGACTTAATTGTTGGTCTGTTACCCAGATATTCCTGATTCAGTTCTTAAAACACTTTGCGGGTAACAAAATGGATATCTAACCTGTTAGAGATAAACTGAGATAAGTAGTATGGCACGCTCCGTCCTCGCTAGTGCCCGTAGGTAACACAATATAACTGTTACACTTCCAACAAGAACATTATTAAAGATCTTGGAAATTAACACACCTGCTTGCTTCGCGGAATATAATATTCCTGTTCTATGGATGAGGCTTCAGGCAATTTTATGTTTGCCGTCCAAGAAACGTATGCTTTTTGATACCTTTGTTTTAGACGCAAATATACGCACATGAATAGAATCATATTTGAATTTGAAACTGATCATTTGAGCGAACTGCTTCATAAAAAAAGACTTTTGTAAAGATGTTTTTGCCGAAAAAGTTTAGTTTTAGTCAAAGCAAACAAAATTCTGGTAATTCATAAAATCGGAGACTTCGGTTCACAAACCGGTGATCCCAGCTCTATTGAATAGACTGAAGTCGCTTGAGGTGTGAATATCTAGTGATCTAGCTATCGGAGCGTCTGCTTAATTCCACCATAAAAGATAGAACGGTTTGTCCCCCTCTCGAGTGAAAGAGACGTGAGTTAAGAAGTGCCGAAGAACGCAATTGATCACGCTAATTCTCGAAGCTTTGCGGAAAAAAATGTCTACAATTTGTCACGTTATAACGAGCAGTGGATTCTTAGGTAATGTTTTCTTTGAAGTGAAGACGGCCATTTTTCTTTATTACAGTGCGTGTTATGTAATGGTTATATCAAATTATATGGTATGGATTCACATAGTAGGAAATTGCTCTGCCACACATTAGGTGACGAAATCTGTACATAATGTTTATTTATCGTACGTGGTGTTCCCTTTATGTATTCCATTTGGTGTCCCTGTGAATAGAAAGGGAATCGAATTCCCGCAAACCCTGCCTTCAACAATTTTTCTTGTCATTTGGCAGGTTTAAACACATAGCTATTATTTTTAACGTATTAACGTGGCTTCTAGTATAAACCAGTTAGCAATAGCTGATGCTTTTAAATTGTCGCTGTCCGAGCGGATGTATTAAACAATATGCATCTCGGCTTCCAGTGAATCCGTTTATAGTGAATTATCAGCTGTGCTATCGCAGCACTCTGAACCGAATTTCCTAAAAGCAAATTTTGCTATGTGCAGTGACAGAACATTGTATTAGTTAGTCTGACATAGCGAACAATTGAAATTGGACTCTATTCGGTTAAGTGAAGGTCGCTTTCGAGGCAGTAGTGAATGCTAGTTCACGATCTAGGTGCGTTCGGGTACCCTAGTAGTTGGATGAAATATGAAGGCACAAAGGAAGAATCTCATTCCGTTCGTGCCTGAAGCGTTGCTCTAGGAGCTGGAATGATGTTAGATATTGAATGTATGAATGAATGAAATTGTACAAAGCAAATGGAGTGTATAGTTGGGTTACTGTTACCGACATTCAGTTTTCCAGTTTAATCCGTAGATCTTGTATTTGCACAGGTGTTACTTTTGCCGTCGAAGACGAAATTTATGAACATTTATAAGTCGAATTTAAAGGTTCAAGCTTTGCGAATGTTAATACTTACTACATTTAATTTGTGAGATAGTTAGATCCATAAACTCAGTGAAGGCATCAAGTCAGCACCTTTCGTGATCGTTCGACCAAAGAAACAACAGAAAGTAGAAGTGAATCGTAAAAACAACTCTAATCCCGATGTGTCCCCAAAAATCCCGTGCGGAAAGTGGCCACCCGGCGTTACGCCGAAAATATCGTCTGTTTTGATTTATGTCCCTTAAAAGCGGCCCTTGCTCTACGCCTCGAGTTATTGTTTTTCCCCTTATGAAAATGGCGTATTTTTCCCACCCGCGGACCACTGCCGACCAAAGTTCCTCCGTGATTTATTCAACATTAAAGTTTATGTAGCGAAAAGCCAAAATATTATATTTTTGACTCGGTGAAGTATTATTAATTCCACCAGATAATTAAGTCAAATGGTCGAGTGTATAATTTAATTAGCAATTTAAATGAGAAGTATTGCTAGGAGCCATATCATTTGCTATCGTAAACATTGTGCTAAAATTATTATCAGAAGTGCTTTAAATTGAATCAAAATGGATCATTGAAATAATTAACTACTACGAAATTGAGTAGAATAAGCCAACCAAGATATTTTTGATAGCGGGCACGTTTAGTTACAGCCGAAACTATTATAAGCAACTTCAATACTTTAAAACAACATGTGGCCGTTATTAAATCACGCACCATATTGCGAAAATTTCGCTGAAGTTTGTCGCCTATAAAATATTTTATAGCAGAAAAAATAAAGCTTGGTTTAATATGAATTTAATGTTACGTACCTACAAACGTTAATAAACATGTCAAACGCTTCATGATATGAAGTTCCTTTTATGCATAATCGAGAAATTCCACTATGCTTTTTATATGCAAAATCCTAACTAAATATATTTATTTAACACTAATTAGAATATTGTCTCCAAGTGAGTCATGTAATGTCATGACAAATCAATCATATTCTGTAAACTTTGCACCGATCATTGGCATTCCTTTAAACAATTTATCTTCCCTTTGATTTCTGAGGCAGAAACATGCCACGTCTTCGCGTTGTACAAAGGTGATAAATTTTACATGTGCCCGTCAATCGATGTCTTTTCAGGTAATTTCAGATGAATAATACTGTCACTCATCATTAGGACTTAAGATTTATGTTCTCTGTCGTGCAAAAGCATGTAATGATCACGAGTAACGTTTGGAAAATAAAAATGTTGCTCTTACAATAACATTCTTTACAGCAGCGTATTTCTGGGAATATACTTATTTAGATCAGGTAAACTATTTTCTCTTTAAGGGTTAAGAGGAAAAATCCACTAAAAGATAAAGCTTCCAAGATATTTTGTAGCTTCTAATAGTCTTAATAATTTAGATTATAAATATCTGTAATAACTTTCCAGCTTTGGTACCTACTCATGTGCACTCTAAACATGACAATTATGGCATAAACTTGCATAATGCTGTGTCAATGAGGGCTTATCCGTGGCTGGCATGCATTCGGAAAGTGAAACAGAACACTCGACAAGTTGGTTTTGGTCCAACCCTTTTTTGGCTTCACACAGCAGAATAATTGGGTCTTTTGTGGTTTCCGGCAACGTGTGTCCCGTAATGGGCTTGGCTTTTTGTGCCTTTGAGCCGCTCCACTGTCTATTGGGCTCTTTACATCCAACATTGGCTCCTTTACTTTTTAGAAAATATTTGCTTTCGTGCGGACGGACTCGCTTGTTGTCTCACGAAACTTTCTCATATTCTGTTTTAGCGAAAAATATTAACATTCATATTACGGAGACAAAGTTGCCAACCGAAAATGTGAATATAAACTAGCGTGCTGCTAAGAGTTTTACTTCGTTAAAGTTAAATGTATATTAATGGTGCTGATGTTAATTACTTTAATCCGCGAAAACAAAACTTGAAGTTGTTTTTTGAAGCAAGTGTCCACGTAAACAGCTTAAAAGTCAAGACAACTTAGTCACGCTGTGACATTTCACGGTCGGTAGTGGCGTGGTAGCTTTTTAATACCAGCGTGTTCGTACGCCGTCAATCATTTTCGTGGACACTAATGACCTCACTCCGGTGACAATAACGTTTCCATCTAAATTACGTAATAAAAAACAAGTAAAGGAAAGTTCATTAATATCATAAACATTTTGGTTTCCCTCCCCAGTGCGGCGGCACTCGCGGCCTTGTTACATTAGCCTTCGTGCAGATAAGAGCGCACTGGCTTTCCGCCGCCCGAGGGCTCCTATCTAATTCTCTCTTGTTATGATAAATGGTTTACGCATTTCCTAAACATTGATGTATTATTCAACGTTTAACATTCCTTCTATATTACTTGACAGCTTTTGTTTGAATGTTAGACAGTTTCCGAAGCAGATGTTTGTACTAATTGCGTCTGAAGCTTAAAACAGATTTTAGGATTTACTTTGTTGCTAGATCAGTTTGAGGGACAATTACTTATTATTATGCCATTGACATTTGTATGTGTTTCTGTGTATTGGTGGGTGAAGCGTACAGGTGAGTCTTTTGAGGCGGTGGAACACGACATATCGCGTGATGCGCGCTCACGTAATTACGTTACATCAACCAAACAAGAGGGAGCAATAACTGTAACCCATTACTCTGCGATGTAGTGTAGCGCGCAAGTTTGCGTTAATGCCGCTAATGCCTCTTTACGCTGTAAAACGTTGATGGCTTTTATGCTGGTCGTAAGTAACGCGATATTTTGACGCGCCATGTTAATAATATAGCAGAATGCACGCGCAATAAACTTGCAACAGCGCATTGAACATTGCGACTGTATTTAGAGGAACATCTATTGTTATTATTAGCATTACTAGCAAATAGAGTATCTGTCTAAAACTAAAGCTGCTGAATGTGGTCACATGCTGTGCAAAGACGCTTCTTTTTACTTATTTGATATAGGAATAAGCTAGATAAATCTTGATTAAGTCGTATCTCCGACTCCTGTCGCGTCCTGCATGCAGTGAACGGTCCTTGGGGGGTCGATAATGCTGTAATCACTATGCTTGGCAGGCAGATTGGTAGCCGAAGCAATGTTATTAGCACATAGATGAATGCTGGCTATCCTCACATAATCCCCCAGTCGTATATTACAACACGCACTTCCAACTTAGGGGTGCAATACGCGATTCGGCCACACCGAGTAACTGCTAATTTTATTTGCAAACTGAGAATAAATCAACAATTTCGCCATTCTTTATTTTCTAAAAGGTAAGACCAGTTAGGTATTTTAGGCTGGCTTAAATCCATGTACCTATCTGAAGAAAATACAAGGTAGGTAGCTACAAACGAATAATTTTATACACTCATGATAGCTTTACAAATAAAATTGTCATTGAAAATAACGACTACTGAGAACACACATTCAAATATTCCAAGAACATAGAAGATATACTTTCAAACATAATTATACGTATTGTCTTTCGAACATTAACTAGCTAATTTGTGAGGTTCTATACGAAGGTATGTTTGATAAAAGAGGTATAATTTAAGTGCGCGTTGTGTTTGCGTCCGGTCGCTAGGAGACTGAACGACAGGTGGAATTTGTCCCGTGGTATATTGATCGTGCGACGCCGTAGTTATGTCCATGATACTTTGTTTTTTATTATTATTTTAGTTTGATTAGAAGGTTCGTAGCCTTCATTTGTGTCTTCATAACTTTTTCTACTCACTGAAAATGGGTTGATGAAAATATTTTCGTCTGTATTGCTGGCGTTTTTTATTTTCGAGTTTCACAAAAAAAATGTGTTCTGCAACAAAAACTTTTACATCCCTTCCGTGCAGTACCTCTTCAATCTTAAAAGGGTAAGAAAGGCACCCATATAAAACACATGTAGCATATAAAGCTGTAAAATGTACAAGACTCCCCATCTGTTATCCTCGAACTGTTAGCTCCACGGATAAAAACAATAGTTACTTACAGTTCATTCGGCACGACAACGGCATTACTTCCAGACTCTACAGTCGTGGACAAAACATACCTAAGTACCTATACTGTACCTTTTCAAAAAGGTACGATAGTTTTGGATTGACATTTTAAATTATAGAGTGACCCCCGAGTTAAGGTTTATTTTTGGGAAATTAGATATGTAATACATTTGTATATTTATTGTTATTTTTACAAAAAATAATATAAGATTTATCATTAAATTAAAATAAAAATAAATATTATTAGCAGATCAAACTGGTATCAATATTGTCTAAAAATATCGAAGGCTATATATTTATTTTTAGAAAATCTCTTGTATACTATGTATTGTTACAAAACGACATACTTATAGGTCGAAGGCTCGCATCATCGATCTCGGAAAGTCCCTCTAAGCCAGCCTTACAAGGGTCGAGAGAAATAACCTTCGAATATTTTGTAACAAGCGCTACAAATACGGTGTTCCCATTTTTATGGCCGCAAGTATTGGAACAGAATAATAGAGAGATGTACGGCTATTTTTAGCACCCAAATATTTTTTTGTATTTTTCAGAATTATATTTTGATAGCGATGAAAGATGAATAGAATGAGTTGTTTTTTTAACGACTGCCTGACTTAAAATTGATTCAAAAATAAATTCGCAAAAGTACCTAATACTTACAGACATACAATTATGGGCTGAAGTTCTAGGGACAAATAGGTATTGCATATAGACTGGACATTGTAAAGTTTCATTAGTCACCACTCCGTAACAGGATATCTTTTGTCCATTTGACGTCACTAAAACACAAACAAAACACTGTCAACTGTGGCAGACCATGTTTCGTGATCCGCTACAGTGCCTACAATTTCACAATCATCGATCGCGCAAATCCGCCGTAAGCTCCTCTTGACTCCTAGGGGACGAAAGGTACGAGGGGCGAGAGTAACAAGACTACAGCACTCTTTATAACAAAGGAAATTCCAACGATATAAATGCAGTTAATCACACACGCAAAGGAATGTAACGACACCCTTAAGGCGTTCTGCTAAGAAATTGCCCCAAGTGGAGCAAATGAGGGCGAGATGAAGAGCCTGACGCTGACAGAAACATACACATGAAAGCACCTGTGGCCACAAACTGGAATTAAACTTGCTGTACTTATAACAATTTACGTACACTGCCATATAACTGCATATTACGCAGAGGCAAGTAAGCCCCGGGTATTCTCAGATGTTCTTAACATGCTCGGTAATGTGTGTGGGTGTACCGCTAAAGTCAATGTGTAACGCCATCAAATGAAACACTTTACGCTGTCGAGGCCCTCGGCGCCCTTCTAATGCTATTAAAATTAAACTGATGCTCTTTTAATAGCAGCGTCTTTATATGAAACTAATCTTGAGTAATGACGGCACTCGGATTTTTCGGCGTACACTTTCGAGCAATTAAATCATACCACTTCTGTGTAGGTGCATCAAAATGTAATAGTTTCATTACATTGATTATTTAGAATACAACAATTTGGTAATGGCTAGTTAAATTAAATATTTTAGATCGGTAATATCAACATACAGACGCACAGTAAGTATACAAATATAATCATGGCAGCTAATTAAACATTAAACCTATACCGCTAATTAAAATGGAACCAGTAAATGAAATTAGATTAAACAACAGAACTACACTGCCAACTACCGCACAAAGCCTCTAGAAAATATATAAGCAGCACCCTTTAATCTGAACGGGAGTGTATAAGTATTTCGAAGAGCTCTTTTGTTTCGCGAAGTATTGTTGCTCGGCTGCCGATCTGTTGTGTGAAAAGTTGGAGCCAAGTCGGCCGATTGAGGCAAGTTTCACTGAAATCAGACAAGTTACATCGTATTCCTGGCGGCTTTTCACTACCAAGTTGGCTGTTGCGTGACGTTGATGCGACCCAAGTTTGTTCCTTATCCATTGAGAGTTTAATTGTACTCGGCTGGAATCAAAATGCCTCCTAATGGGTGCTGAGTGGGTTTTTGTGAAATATTGGCTTTTGTGTATTTATCGTGTGACATTGTGATGAAGTTTGTTGATGGCTTATTTAGCTTTCAACTTTTTTGTATGAACTAATTAGATTTATATTCCTATAAAATCTACTCGTTAGACATTTAGTAATAAAAAGAATTTCATAGACCATTCGACGGCAGGGCGACAGTCATAGCAGTTTCATAGAACATAATTCAAGTGGGATTTCAAACCAAATAAATATTAAGTTCTACATACATAATCACTAATAAAAAATTCAAAACAATATCGTAATATTCCAGTCGTGTTTTCGCGGCCAATCAGAAAGAGTGCCGTTTGCCATTTTGCCCCACCTTAGCTACGCCCATACATTATGTGATGGCAAAAAGCCTTCTTCCGATGTATATTTACATGTATTTTAGGTACCTGTATTATGTCGTATCTACCTGAAAATGACAGCAGCCTTGTAATATATTTGTGTATAATTTTATGTAAATTCAGCTTATGTGTAAAAGAAGATAAATTGAGGAACCTTCGGATACTAATTGGATATTAATTTGTGTGCAAAATACTTGACCGTACTCGTATATACCGTTTCTTGTGTATACTCTTATGCTCAATATGTAATGTACCTACAACGTTATGTTACCAACTAACCACAGGTATCTCCTATGTCATGTAATCTTGTGCAATTTGATCAATATTGTTGTTAATTAATAGACATACCTGCATATACACTACATATTGAAGTGGAAATAACAAAGTTCCACATTCCAGAATCGCTCTTAAACAGTTAGATATAAAACACGACACGCTTGTAAGATATTTAATTTTTGCTTTGTAACAGCTTTTTCTTTGTGTTATCCGGGTAATTTCCACGAAAAGCTTTGCCTTATTTTATTTCGTATCTTGAAGAAGGAATAAAGGTACTAAAGTAACCATTTCACTAAATAGTTGCAATCAATATCTGCCTCAACTTAAGTACGTAGATCATGGCATGTAAATATGTCTCTCATAAGTCGTTTACCACCACACCATACGTATCGTAGAAGCCAACTGTTCAACTGCCTTCCATCACAGTTCAGAACACCGCGATATATTCCAAAACATACCCAAGCGAACATCATTCAACAATAACGTGCCGGCCGCCTATACATCACAATAATATATACGAAGCTCAATCTTTATATTGTTACCCGATTGTTAGCTTACGATGTCGGGCGCCATTGTCCGCCCGTGTCCCGTAATAGCGGGCTAAGCAAACAAAGTGTAATCAGCATCATTTGCATAAACATACAATATTGAATGTGTAACTAATCATTGCACACTAATACATATCATATAGTACGTAACTTCATTGCCAAATTAATTCTGACGTAACTGTATTTGTTGGTAAACTATTCAATGTTGTTTTCCACAGCAAAAGGTAAACTTTCAAAGCACTTACCAAACATTTGCGCGGTCCATTTGTAAATTTTCCTGAAATTGATTTCGTGTTAAATAATATTGTGAAGTAGGTAGACAAAGCAAACTGCAATTTAATAGGTAGAGGCAATTAATAGATTGCCACGAATGAGTATTCTGATAACATCAAAATTGTAGTTGGATTAACAATAAATCGCTTAGCAAACGTTAACCAGGACGCTTGACAATAAATAATCAGCGTCGCCCACTAAATTATTTTAGCCCATTAGCACGACAGAGCCGACACAAATTAATCACGAGAATGACAGTAAAGACGTTCAACACTTTCCTGAGGCAAACAGCCCAGAAAAGCGACACGGTGTAATGCCTATTACGGTGAAATAAGGTGCTAATAACTTCGGTAATGTTTTCCCGCGTGGGCCGCAATCACTCCCAAAATAACCATCGCAATATTGATAAGGATCTCTTTACATGACCACTTTTATGTACAACTTTATAAAGCATTCATTCTTAGCAATATTTTCATCATTTTTTTCCAATAATTTACGGCGAGATTGTCCGCTTATGTTATAAAACGAAATTGATTTTGACAATAACTTCAAGTAAGTAGGTTTCGTTGGAAAATGTCGCGCTTTATAGATAAAAGTTAGCCTTTGGGAATGATCTGCACGGAGCGCAGTGAGAACAACTGTCTTTAGGTAAAGTTGAAGACAAATCACCCGTGCGATATGGCGTCTGCGTCATCTGTCACGATCGCAACTGTCAAACTGGCCTGCTAAATCGATCACGCGCGAACTAATATCGAAGTTGTGCCGACAAGTCGCACGATTTCGGCGACCGGAGGCCCGACTAGTCGTACACGGACAAACTTTTTACGTGCACCGGCGTGCTATGGCACACTTCGTTTTATTGGATGTTTCCGTGCAAAGTTGGCTCTGTCGTCTTTTTGCACTCCTTGAGGAATCGACGGGATCTTTGAGCTGTATTTCTGGAACTAGTTTTATGAACGGCTCTACTTATTTGACTTTGATTTTCGTGTGGCTTGAGTTTAGCCAACGTAACGTATTCTTACCTATTAACTATGATAATACCTACTATGTAAGTAATAAGGTAATAACCTTAATCGTTGGATAATAACCGGTTAATAGATCGCGCAGCATAATTAATATACAGGTTAACTGAACGTATAGTTGACACATATATTGACCATTTACAATACACGTGTAATGACAATCAAAATCATATCCGTACCCTTACACTTCATTTCCAAAAATCGAGATTCGTTTTTCGTAAAAGTATCCCCAACCAATTAACTTGAGACAATCCGGCGACATCAGAACATAATTGTTTCCTCGTTATATCAATAATAGGGAACAAGAGTAAGGATTATTGTAGGACAAAATAAACCAACGATGAGACGACAGTATAGGATTATCCCGCGATGGAACAATAAATAATCTTCCCGTTCAATATAACACATCACCTCGAATATGGTGTGAGAAAAACAAGACGTTTATATTTATATTTTCTATATGTTTCAGCGACTCAACAAAGCACTTGTGTAAAGGTCTAGTGAATCTCGGGTTTCGTCGATGTTTGCCGAAGGATATCCCGGGACAAACGAGTCCGGGGCTGGCGATCCCGGGATCATGGCCGCGTTTAGGGACAACAATAGCGATGGAGGCACCCTGATACCACGATATATATTATCTTTGTTGACACCGCATCATGTAGGTCGTTTTTTGTCACCAATTTTCTCATTGTTGTTGTAAAATAACTTTAGTCCGGGGAAATGGTGTTTCTTTTTGTAAAGTAAAAGGATTTAGGTGCGGTTAAAAACGTTACTTCATCCCCTCAATCGCGTTCAAAACGTTGGCCCCTAAAAAGGAAATTCTATCCAATTTTTTCTCTTTGACCTTTGATATTTTGCGGGAATTTGTATCAGGTAAGATAGGAAAATTACTATATTTTTTTCCCTATAACATGTTACATAACGTATATTTTCCTATTGTGTCTCGGCAATTTTGGCAGCGGTAAGAACAAGGTTACACTGATCCGATCACTTAGTGTTTACTGTGAGAGATTTGCAAACATCCTTTGGGTGCGGAGCCGAGGTGATAATACTCGCAACCATTTTTGGTCCCTCGCACACAATACAGTTCACGAGGTATCATTCAATCAAATGTATGTTTTATAACTTAAATGCCTGATGATAATACCTACTATCGTAAAATATAAACATGCAAATACATAATTGCACACTGCAGTTAAATTATTACATTTTAAAGTTTTTACATTTACGTTTTTTTCCTAGAACATAACTTAATGTTCAGTTTCCCATTAGTGTTTAGGTTCACGTGTTTCTATTTACACCATAACACCATAACTGTCTCTGACTCGGAAATCTAGCCCATGTTTTTCGTAATTTGTGAGCAATAAACTGGCAAGGTTTAATTAAATAATTGAGATTTCATTAGTCTCACTCCTTGTTAATTCATACAGAGGGCATGTATAATATAATACGTCGAAGCACCCACTGGTACATGAGCATACAATTAAAGCACTTGACCCGGCCGCACGTGGCCCCTATGGCGTCGGGTCAATGAAGAAGAGGTCAAAATGTTCCAACCTCATTAGTTGACAGAACACTGGTGACTCATAACACAATGCTAATGTGATTTAATCAACGCGACATAGAAATTTGAATTTAGAACTTGAAGATGAACAGCATATTTGTCGGAAAATAAAATGATAAGTTGTAGTTTTAGTCTAAATTAAACTTAATATATGGGGATTTATCAATTCCTAAAAATCTATTCCTTTAAGCCCAAGCCCTTTTATGACAATATTTAATATTAAAGAGATTTTGTCCTGACCGATCTTCTATAAAACAAGGTTGTATTTTATTGTATAAATCTGTCTTGATTTTGTTAGGAATCTGGGTTTCAAATTCGTTGTAATATTAATGAGTGTTCTTTGTCTGTTCCAGGTACTGTTTATTATCTTAAGCCGGTAACGCTCCGGTGAGTTGCTGAACATATTTCACCTAAACGCTCCGTTGCCCGCTGGCCCTTCAGAGCGCCCTCACAAAAATCTCATTCATAAAAGATTTTCATATTATTCAGCGACGTATTCACAAAGTTATGCCCCATAAAGAAATGAAGAAGAATATTCTATGTTTGTACTGAAAAAATGTATATTTTGCGAGTTGTAGATCAAAACAGCGGTGTCCTCCCTGGAGTCGGAGTAAAATATTAAAATATCTATATTTAGGGGACGAAAACACACGATGTAGGAAAAGATGAGGCGAGCTCAATTTTGTCGATTCGGCGTCCTCGATTCGTTTGGTGAATTCTTAATAAAGCCTTGGGTCGGCTTCGGTAGGTAATCGCGACAGTTTAGTATTTAATCCGCGTCGGCCGCGCGGCCCGCTGTGCATGCCGCCTAACTTCAATTTAATTGACAAGACTTTTTATTAATTATATTAAAATTAATTCAAAAATTAAGCATGAAATATTTATAGACGATTCTATTATCCACCAATCGTATTGTTTGGATTACTGTAAAAAAGTCTACAATTTCATTGTGATTATACCAAATATTCAAATCCGGGACAAACGTATTTATGGAAATTAGTATTCAAAATAACAAAAGTGCTCGAAACATTCGGAATGAGTATAATCCTGTGCTTAATTGAGGATTATTGTTGTTGATTAATGCATAGCATCAGGAGGATTACATGCGAAAATATCAAAAACTATCAGTTATCTAAAAGTACATAAATCATTATGGTGTAATATTGTTTATGTATTTAATACCTACATTGAATTAACGAATCAGCCCTTACCGTACCTACAATCCGATCTGATATCAGGGTGGAAATAAAAAATCTCGAAGCCCGAATTAATCGCCTCGTATCATTTTCTACTCCATTGGAAAAATATTGTGACAAATCGACATTCCAAATCTAATCCATTAAAACCGCCTTTATCAACAGGTCGCTTTATTTTTATGCTAACAAACCTGATTCAAATTACCGTAATTTTGTACGAAATAAATTTAACCTGCACAGAAAAGCGTACGTACTTAGCAAATTATAAATTCACCGTATAAATCTCTACCTACCGCCGGTTTACCGTCCGTTCTAATTCCCAACGCCCCGTATAATTGATCTACATCGTCTCCACAAGATAATTTCGTTTCGACTCGATCCCGTCCTATTGCTTGTCACTGTTTTATTACCTACCCCTGAGCGCGGATTGCGGGCACTCGCGCCAATGTCATCGCATTACACACTTCAATTTGTTGAGTCTACTTACAGGCGGTTCCGAATAGAATTTAGTTGATCCTTTCTATATTGCTGTTAATATTTTTGATAGGTACAAGATTTCTGCTTTTAGAAATTAAATATTAATAACTTTTAATCTAGGTATTGTAGATAGTTAAGTTCGGCAATAAACATATGGAATCTGAAAATATTTAAAGCTCATATACTTCACAATTAAACCCAACTCAGTATGCGTCTTTCTAAAGAAATGTGTGTTACTAGAATCCATAATTGAACTTGGCATTATTCTAAGCAGTAAATACACAGTCCTCAACAGCAGTCCCTATTGACTCCCTTCACAGCACACAACATGTGGGTACCATTTAACATGTTCTGAGAATACAATTAGTATTTCATTTGGAGCTGCGCGAAGATTACAAGACGAGTGGGAGTACTTACTACAATATATTACTACTGTACGTGAAGATTTATATAGACACGCTCAAACATAACGCTCAATGTATACCGAGCAAAATGGAGTCTTCGCGTGACTGCATATTTAGCCGGGACTGTTAGATACACAATGATCGACGACTAGACTAGAACTCAGATTTATTCAGTCAGAGGTACACAATGTACTATGAGCCTAGAATAAAACACATAAAGACTACGGACGATAACGATGACAATATACCAGTAATAAAAGCAGAGGTTGAGTCTTTAAGCGGGGAACGAAACGACTGTCGTTGAACAGCCTCCACTACGCCTAATTGGTCTTACGATTACTACCCCCGTACCAAGCATTTTAAACAAAAAGCTGTTTAAAATACGCAAGCGTAAGGTCTGTATTGCAAAAAAGAGTGTTAAAATAAAAGCCTCCTGGAGAGGCGGCCGCCCTTTTTCCACGTGCTCGTTGTCAGTGTAATTGATCGTCTCTGGCGCTGTGAGATAATTCCGCTGTGACGTGATCCGCATTGTTGTGAGCGTTTTATTACGCCCTCACTGCTTCCGAGATGCAAGGGAAATGCAAAACAAACAGACGTTAATTGGACCAGACATGACTCAATATACAACAGCCGACTCCCTTGAGACATTTTTTGGACGTGCAAATATAAAAAGAAAAATATATCACGTCTTTGATAACTTTGTATGCCACATGAAACCGTCATTAACATAAATTATACGGAGATCACATGAATGATGGTAGGATTATTATCAGGAGGGGAACCACGAATTTATTGATAGGAAGATATGTTTAAACTGTATGCGTACTTTACTGCTGTGACTAAGGAATAATTCGATCATCTCACAAATTATGTAAATATGGAATTTAGATTGCGAATTAATTCGAAGAATAAAGAGTTCTAGAATTGCAGACTCTCTGAAAAATCAAAGATGAAGTTTTGGCAACTTTCTAAACTACTTTAAAAATAACAAGGTAGTGTAAGTGTCCCCACTAATTTATATCAAAATAATAGCTATATGAGTAGCTAACACAAAGTACTAGTAACTTCTAATGAACCATATTAATCATTTCGTGGATCATTGCTAAAACCCTTTGAGGCTTCCTTTATTTCAGTAACACGAGCCGAAACAATTGTCTTTGAGGCTGAATACAAAGTTGCTCCGATTGAATTAATTCAATTGCTCTGTTTCATCTTGCGTAACAAATGTTAAGTTAAACATTGTGTACGATTCCTACTTCTTAGTTTGACAACCTTGATCAACAATACCTTCAAACAAGTTTGTTATAGGCTTCTCTTTTCATTTACGTCTCAAATAATATTACTATTGCGAACAAATTGAAATACAATAGCGTAAAACTAAGTTTAGTTTCAGTATCAAAGCAAAGCAGTTTAGTTTCTATTTTGAATAAACTTATAAGTATCTAATATTAACTGTTTTCTAAGAAAGCTCCAATATACTTTATTTATCTTGTTGCCTACTATCTCTATTACGTACGTTTTATATTATAAATAACGCATTTCATTTAAACTCAGTTGCCTTTAAATAATAACAATACAATATTTTGTTGCATATTATTTGTTATGTAGCGTACTTTTTTGCAAATCTCACCAATACAGGACGTGTTGGGGTCGCATGGCGGTTTCCATAAATTATTACAGCGGAGGGTTTATCCGAGATAAAATTAAATTCACCAAACGCTCGTCCGTCGGAATTACACTCGCTAAATTACCGGTCATTGTGGCACCGACCCGTTGTTGTTCCCTCGATTATTCCCGATGACGATTGTCACGCCAAATATTGATATAGATTTGCACTTCATTTCACCCCCAATTCGTTTGTTGTTTTCGTTTCATCACATTCTGAAAACAAACACACCAGTGAAATATTAAATCTCTCGCAGTATCTACATCACTACAAAATATAAACAAAATATTGTGAATAGCAACATTTCACCGACTACACTTTAGATTTAAATATAGTGTAGTTATCAAAATGTTATTCTGTGAATATTTGGAAAATGTAGATTCGAATTTGTCCTCCGGCTGTGCGTCATGTTACAAACGATACATATCTAACTTTTCTAAAAGCGACGCTTGTCTAGATTATATTATTCCATTCTATGTTGGCAAATGTAATAAAATCCAAATTCTGATTTAAAGTGCTGTATTTAAGGTAAAAGTCGGCGGGGGTAAGTCGATCAAAAACATCTGACCGCAAAAATCCACTAAATTACATTAGGAGGAAAAGTAAAAGCTCTTCCATAAGGCCGAACTTAAAGTCATTTCAACTTAAAAGAACAAACTTGAATATAATTTGTATTTGAGTCAGTTTGGCTCAGTTCACAACGCGTCGGTAGTAGAGCGGCTCCCAACTTTGTAACTGTGTAGCAATTATAATAATGGGTTACACATAAAGTAAATTGGGTGGAAGTTCATTCGATTGTTAGTACAAATGTGTTCTACATCGGGACAGTATGCGACCCACATAATTGCTTTAGAGGTGATCACACAAGATTGTGGAAGTTTTATATCGTGTCTTGCAGTCTGTTGTGGATAGATGAGTCTTGCTGTGGCCAAATATATTTTTCAAGGAGAATTGGCTTTCTGACGAGAAGGTATAATATATTTATTTGTTTAGCTATTTACCCGTTTTATATAATTCAAGAGAACAATTAACTCATTCGCATATTGAAAGGCTTAAGAACATTCTCAGCGTTATGATTTATAAGTTTTCACCGTAACTTTGGCACGTTTAACGCACAAGGGGATTATGTATTATTTATTACTACAACACCTGCGACAGGACGTGGAAAGTTTCCTTAAAAGTCTCAGTCGGCTGGCCTGGGGTAATGGGGGGAATAAGTCTACGTTCCTCGCGCCTAATTTGGCAACCCGACGCGCGGAATTTATAGGGGTGGGGCCTCTACAGCTTGAAATATTCGAAGGCTCCACTCGACCGTAAGTTATGAATGAATCCCGTTAAAGAACCCGGAAAATTTCTAACGGCACGCGTAACGGTTTTGACATGGTACGGGATCACTCCACGTCTTATTACCGATATTGTCTTCATTTTATGCCGACGTAATTTTATAAAGTAGGTACAAGCGAGCTATCCTTGTTCTATAAATAAGGTGTACTTTTCTTCGCATGTCGAAAGTAATTGAGCTCATACATGTTTAATTTATGCAAATGTGTAGTTGGGTATGGCTACAAAATTAAAGAAACAATGTACCTAAGTGTTAAGCTCATTTGTTTTGTGCCATAGGATTGAAACATAACTGGAAAATGCAGTAAGAAGGCGAAAGCAAACAATCAGAGCTGGCGAATGGAATATAAAAATAAAAGGATGAGCTTTAATGGGCACTACATCGGTAACAGCCGCACGACGCGGCGGTCCGCATTCAAATCTGTTTGATTTATGCGAAGTAATCGCTTCGGCGCCTTGCCTGATGGGAAACTGGAGAAAATGGCAGACTATATTATTTATGAGGGCGAGACTGCGTTTAGTCCGTTGGTCAAACAACATGCAAGAATAATAAATGAGCACAGGAACACACAAGGCACTTCTACAGCGGGAGCGAGTGGCATCGATTTTTAAAACACTTTAGGATTTAAAAATGTATAACATTCAATGCTACTGCGGATACTATTGAGTTTCGTTGTAGCCACAAATCACCGCGGTGCAATTGTTACACAAAACTGTCTGGTCGGCCGTCTGCGCTCCCTCTTAAATTATACTTAGGAAACAAACTCGCTAGTGCTTTATTTAAGTTCTGATTCTTCAGCCATTTCTTTTATTAATTGTGCTCGGGTCGTGAAGTTGAAGACGAAAGTTGACGAACGACCAGTTTGTTCGCAGTTAGTGTCAACTTAATAACGGAAGTTGCTTAAAAATATGTTCGAGCATAGTCTCGGAGCAACTGTTATAATAATGGAGGAACACTAAACTACCTTAATACTTTTACGTGAAAACTTCAAATTGAATTTCCAGTTGTGTGAATATTTCAGGAGCCCGATGTTGACTTTAAAACATTGTTCCCTCGGCCCGCACATAACATTTACAATGTAAACATGTGGTTTCACTTTTACATATTAAAGTTTCAAACAAATTAATTATAACGTAGATGTGTGGGAATTTAATTGTTATTTGAACAGAGAATATTTACTGCTGGAAAATCATTTCTACTATAGTTTTAACCTGGATGGCATAAGTATCTAAGGTTAAAAATAAAAATGGTTTCTGATTACTTTGTACAGATCCAATACGTTTTCTACTTGTTGATCTACAAATAGACTTTTTTACATTACGGCTGTAGGTACGAATGTTAAAGTTTGGCACGTTTACCATCTCATCCATGTTTACAGATCGGAGTCTGAAGTTACAGCAGGTTAAGTAGAGGATCGAACCACTCCTCGCAGCTTAGTAATTTGTAGATGTTCATGTAATGTTCCCGATGTTACTCGTACATTTTCCTCTAAAACAACTTTACAAAGATTATCTCTAGAAAATCGAGTCACGTATCGGCTTTGCTGGCGTGAAGGTACTTGTTCGCGATTGGGTTCAGATCAATCGAGAAGATATGAGGGCCCACACATTGAAAACAAAAATTGAAATAGATTATCTTTTATAGCCTTCGAACGTGGTCATTATTGTCTTCACCCGATTTTTCTCGTAACAAAAGTCTCGTTATATACCGTATTGATAGAAACACACCTATAATTCAGCGAGGGACTGCGATTAACTAAGTCAATTGATTGATTATTTTTTGCCTAATGGATCAATGTTCGCCGAGGGATTTTCAATCTGTTAAGTGACAAATACATCGAATTGGCGGAATTGAGAAGATGGAAACCCCTTGTGGATCGGTAAAGATAGTTTCCATTAGTTAATTGAATAGTTTAACTTGCTAAAGTTAACGTGGATTTGTTTGTTGTAGATCCCTAATTGCAAATATGTATGCAGACTGTGGAGTCAGAATTCCGCTCACATAACCATGAATGTACCTCAGTGTCCATCAATATTGTTCACCATAAGCAACAAAATCGTTAAAAGTAAATTAACATTCCCCGATTTGTGCGAACAAAGTCATTGCTAAGTTTACTGAACGTTCAAAGGTGAGTTCTCACAGGTCATTTGGCAATCGAGTTAAAAATCGGCAAAGCTCAATATTGCACCGTGGTGCGCATTCACAGAGAAGGTGAGGCACCGCATTAATTACCGAAGCGTCCGATGGAGGTGTCTGCAGCGACGTAGTTGCCATCAATAAAACAAGCGACAGGCGAGCAGGCCAGCCACACGCCAGCTAATTTTCATACTAAACGAGCGGGTGCATTATTAAAATGTGCCGTGACGTGACAACCCTCTCGACCTGGGCGAGCATTTAAACTTGACTCGGTAACTGAGCTGTTAAGTATTTAAGGTGTTTGCTTCAGTGGGGTACTAGTTTATGGGCGCTTGCACCGTCAGCGCAGACCTGCCGTAATGTCGCTGTGAATTGTGTACTACACAATGTTGGAGCCGTAATAACTTGTAATTTAGTGTTGGTTACCAGTTATCTAGCCGTTATGTGCGTATTCCATCGCGTGATGCGAATTCATATCTTGTTGCCCGGTATTAAAGCTGTAGTTGACTAATGAAATAATTTTCATTACAGAGGATTATTATATGTCATAATATTATTATATGCTCTTGATGATAGAAGAGCTATACATATATCTATGATATTTATAAAAGAACTTGAGAACAGCAATTTAACACTTAGTTAAAAGCTTTCCCAGTAGGACTTGCGACAGAGTAAAACAATACATTCTTCGGGCGGCTCTCTACTCGCAACTTTGAAACAACTGCCTTTACTCTTGACATGTTTGCGCCATCCATCTAGCAGCCGTATTTTCATACTAGCTGAGAGCAGGTGTCAAAACTAAGGGACGTTAGGCTAATGTATGCAGATTGCATCTTTCGCTACTGAAGCAGGTTGCGCCGAGGCGAGCTACTCTCACTACACTACTTGCATTACCGCATTAGCTTACGGCGCTATATTTAATGCTCTATTGCGGTGCATTTGTTTTTTTACACCTGCCTAATTACTTGCTTTTAGACTCTGCATAATTCAGTGACTGGAATAGAACTCGTTTATTTTGATTACCTTTTTCGTACATTCTTGTATTTTATGTCCATGCAAATCTTACTTAGAACTTTAATACTTTATTTTCTTTAGGTGTCATTGTCACAAACTTGTCTTGTGTTACTCTACGACATGATCATTTCTTGCAAGTGAACTAAAGTAAAAAGAGATAATATATGGTAGAATAATAACCTAAAGACTTTACGCGTGGAATACAGAATTACTTTAGTCTTTAGTAAAAAACATACACGAGTTGGTGACTCACAAACATGTTATGAATATTATAGAACTTGGCGCGTATATATAAATACGGTACGCTAAGCTAGACACCACGACTTACAAAATTTAATTAATTGTATAATTTCTCGTTCAACATACGTGCATATCACCATCGTCTCGCAAAGACATTCTATTAATTAAATTCAGGATTCGTACGCTGTGACAATAAAACGTACGTTAATATGTTTGGAATAGCTCAACATTGTTTTTATAATACTTTGTAAGCAATTTTGGAACCCGTTTTAGGCGAAATTTGATGTCTGTGCAAGATAGTCAGGAGGCCCAAAGTCAAATGGAGAATTAACATTGACCAAAGACAAATGAATGTTGAGTCCGCGCGTTCAGCTAAAAAAAGTAAGAAGCCGAAAGGGTTCTAAAACTTATGAGGAAGCTTCTTGCAACTTATTTACCGGAACATAGGTTTTTGAAATGCTATAAAATTTAAGAAAAGTAGTAAAAAAATATGTTTTTTTTTTTGTGTCCGTGAATCTAACACTTATTTAAATCTTAAGTTTACTTACTAGTAACATACTTACCTTTGTAAACTTCCCCTTACAGTGAAGTCTGCAGAAAAATAATTATGCAGATAAAAATGAATGTAGATACAATACGAGGCAGACAGGAACTTTCCATGCATCCTGAATGTCTCATTATACACTGACAATAAGACCACAGCACCCTTACTAACAGCCTGTGTAGGTACCTACTTAATTTGTTATCATTGTAACGAGAGTTGCAGGATTTGTATATGATTTTATTTTGTTCATAGTACCCAATCATAATAGGTTAGTCAATTAAAAAGTTAATATGTATTATTTATGTATTCTGTCACGAATTTTCGTTTAAGATACTTCGCGGTCTTAATTGAATTTTAAACTCGAAAACAACATTAAAAACTGTATCTGCTTTAAACACTTCCCCTTTCGGCGGACGCCGGAACAAAACTGATTAAAACTCAAAATTAAGTAATACTATGTAAATTACAGTTTTAATTTTAAAATCCCCGTCACCCAAACAAGTAGATCGCAAACACAATTTACGTTGACACCGTCAGTAATCACAGCTTCTGATTTTAATTGACTGTATATCGATTTAATTGAGTTTTATCTTGTTCATATTATTGCGTTACCTTCGGCCGTCATATTTAAATATGACGTTGTTTTTAAATGACGTCATTATGAAAATCAGAACGTTTTAATGAACATTTCTCGCGTGTACCATGGGTGTGTTTTGTTTTCAGTATCATAGCTTTTTCTAGATAAGTTCCTGAATTTTATATCAAGAACTTTCTGGAAGTCGTGTTATGAGAGTTTTATACACTATCTCTGAACTTAATAATCTTTCTTTGTTACTTTAACATATTCTAGTTCTCAATTAGGAGAGCTAACGTCAGATATACTTAAAGTAATTGCCTCATTCGGTTTCACCTATAGACACTTGAAACTTCGAGTCGTAAAAAAGGTATGAAAATAACACACTCCAAAGGAATTGCGTCTCGATTGGAGTTCCTTTTTTAAATATTAATAAAAGTGCTAGAGCACTTTTGAGACATTTTCGAGAGAAGAGACGGCGCGATGCATATTTAAAACAAAGGAGTTAAGGGGGACCAGCCCGCTGTGTTCTCGCAATACGTATAGGGTGAAAATGGAGGAAAAATGTGTTCCTAAATTAATATTTACCTTCATTGCTTACGAGGTAAATGCGGTCTGCCCTGCGATTGTATTCTACTTGTTCATATGACCAGCCCATGTCAGATTCACGACTAATAAATGAATTGACTACATGCGTATTTGCATTTACTAAGATCAATTTTCTATATCCCGTGAATTATGCCAACATGTTCCAAAATCCTAAATACCATGTCACAATACAGTCGCATAAACTAGACGATAAGTTACAGATTTAAATCGTGGTGTAATCCTCGTGACGTGCAAGGTCCACACGATAGTAGAAAACAGAGCTCGTAGCAATTTATCTCGAGATAAATCCGACCACGCGTAAGACACCTGTCAGATGGTGCGACTGGCGCCGTCTTGTCTCGTCTCGGCGAACAGCCCGGGTATTAGCTCTCGGGGTAAATTAGAATATTTCCAACATAAATAAAACGATAATTAACGTTTAAACAAACCGAGTTGTTGGGATACATTTTGTCAAGTTGTCGTCTTGTGACTTTATACCTTGTTTGCAGTTAAAAGCTGCGGTTTTGATGTTTTAATAAGAAATCACGCTTTGATCAGGATTTTGCAAACAAGTTATTTGTTCAATCTCTATGTACTGTTTTAAAGCATTGTTAAAACGATGAAAAGATTATTTGAACTAACTTCGATACAGGCTTCTGCTCTGTTGTGGGTTGCAAATAATGTATTTATTTTAGTTATTCGATGGACTAGGTTCGGTTCGGTTGATCATCGTCATTAAAAAGAACCTAAATGATGACTATACAACTAAAAATATTTTAGTATTACACACACGTACTCACCCAAGGGTGGTAGCGGATATCAAGAGGCAATAAATAAATCCTTGACGCTACTTACACGCAATAACGATTTTTAGATCAATTGTCAAACTCGCTAGCGAACGAAACACGGAAACATCAAAGATTTCTCATCGGACAGGTACATAAGTCAGTGTACGCACAATACACGAGGTACATGAATCTTGTCTCTTTTCCTGACTCGGATCCAATTTGCAGAATTTAAGATAGTGCAAACATATTAATTTAGCGAAACCATTGCGCTGTTGTGTGTCTCATTTGTACAAAGGATAGCAGAACGCCAGTGCGCCGACTCGAGCGTTGCAATTTGTCCCGAGATAAATTCAGCCGTAGACAGATGTCGTCTGTACCGACCTCTCGCTTTTTATTAATACCATGCTTTTGTTTCTTTTAATATTCCAAGGGGCACAGTTTAAATATAATTTTAATTTCCGGATTAAATAAAATAATGGATGAACATCTTGCATCAGCACTTTGAGTTCATATCCAAACTTCAAGCGAAATTAGCACTTTCATTGTCAGCAGTTTGCGGTCTGTTACTGAAACTGAAACATTCGTCTTAACACAAACACCAGTAATCGCCATGTCAGTTTCCAAAATAGCTTTACGACCATTTTCTAACACTTCAAAGGGGGTCATTAAATGTCGAGGGACGCTCATATAAATTTCGATTTCCGAGACGTGCTCCGTTTGCGACCGCCACCTGGCAACTGTCAACATGAACTGCCAATTTGAATTCGGAGCCGCCTAATTGGCCGACAGCTCGTTCCAAATATAAATATTAAAGGTCGAAAACGGATATCGCGTAACGAGGTGGACGGGGATGTTGTGGAAGGGTCGCAGCGTGCCTGACGGGTGATGGGTGCGCGCGCTTTTTGCACATCGAGCTTACTCGTGTGTCAACCAGAACATTTCGGATGCAAACAATCCCGGAATTTTAATGTTCTTATCTCCCTTTGCGTTTTATTCATAGCAGTCATGCTTCTATGACCTATTTTTGGCTAGAATATTTTTACAAAAATTATACTGTTGCATTAGTTCAACAAAGAAATTAATTCTGAAAACATCAATGCCACAACTCCACTACCCCAAAACTGGCATTGCAACCGGAACGTGGCGCGCTAAGCTTCACGTCAAAGCCGCTCTCATTAGTTGATTCACAAACACATAGATCCAAAATACATTTAAGTGCTACGTTCTCGAACATGTCGCTTCCAGGGTTGCAGAATCAATTATGACTCAGCTTTGCATCTATAACATTTCCTAACACTATTCGACAAGCTTACTACATGATGTTTTTTTCTCCGTTTTTGTAAATATCGGAATAAAAAGTGATAAGTATTCCCAAGGCAACAATATAATCAACATCCTCTTTGACTTTATGTAGAACAACGGTGTCGACTTAAAGACAAACCTTTCGTGGATCCCTCAAATTACGTAGCATATGGTAGCGTGATATTTCACATGGGCCGGGGTCCGAATAGGTAACCTTTCCGATTCACTGCGACCACCGCTCGTAAAATAGGGGGTGGTATTCTCCAAGTCATGAATACGTTAGTTCGTTGGGGCGGGCTGGTTTAATAGTTAAATAGGCGAGCTACAGAGAAAGGGGTACATAGTTACGTATGCCTAAGTCGCCCCCGTCGAGGGAGGCCTGTTAGCGCAAAAACTAAAATAATCGTCTTTTGTTACTAGTACATATCTTCCATTTATGAGGCCCGCATTGTGTTACAATTCGTGTGATTAATGTTTATCTGTTTTTCGTTCTTCTAACGCCGATGAATGCTAACTCCGATAACAAAGATGAATGCAGAAGAAGTTGTAATTAGGAAAGCTTTTACTGTACCTAATAGGTAAATAAAAAGGGCCTCAAGGAATCTACAGTCGTCTTCAAAATTGAAAAGAAAATCGTAAGACGCAAAATCAATCGCATCTGTAAATAGACATACATATATTTCACAGTTGGCATATCCCAAACAGCTATGTGCAAATTTCCAATAAACCTACTTACAAGGAATCTTATCCGTAATCAAAGTTTAGTCGATATCAATATCAACTAATTGTAAACACTCGTAACCAAGAGATCGGAATGCGTGAGTGGCATCCGCAAACAAACCCTTTTGGGAGCAGTTCGCTATTGAAATTCTATTTGAGAGGGCAGGCCGAGCACACACACCCGCGCCCGATGAAGATTCCCAACTCCTGCTCAAATATTGTATGCTAACGCAGCAATTTGAATGCCGCGAGTACTGCGGACCAGATCGCACAGAACTACCTATGGACATCTTGGGAAAACCCTCACCGGCGATTGCGACCTCGTACTATTAACTTTTATACAAGGTGGGTGGATTTCTGTGCGACGCTATCCTTACGTTAATACTAAACGAGATTCCTTACCTATAATATGCGAAAGGGTTTTTTGCCTTTTTTGCAAGCTAATCAGCCATCAAACCATTGTTTACGTTTCTCGAAATATAACTGTTTACATGAGTATGAACAAATAGCAGTCAATTTACGAATAAGAAACACACCTACATTTGCACTATTATGATAATATTTATGATTAAATCGTAATAAATAAAATTCAATGAATGAAAGCCGTCAAATGCTTACGGCTCAGCGAGGAATTTATTTCGCTGCAATGGACAAGACAAAAGTACATCGCAACAATAGAGACATCGAGACAGATAAATTTCAAAGTGAAGTCGAGTTGAAAAGAGAGGAGCCTATCCTTAATACTAAAGCTGAAATGAGCAAGTAACAGGGAATGAGAGTGGCTCATAAGGAGTTGGAGTGTTGCTGTGGAGTAGGCTACACGCGTCCGACGCCCGTGGACTGACTCTCGTACACCTCTAGTCAGCCGTTGTTACCGGCGATTAATGAACTTTTGTTACCTGCAAATCGTCTAGTCGGTGTCCGTATTCATTCAAGCTTTTGCTTCACCTTTGTTACATAGATTTACGGTATTTCCAATGTGGGTTTTAGTAGCAAGTATGTATTAACAATTTTGAAGCAACAAACAGATATAGTCTTAGAAGTTTCTACTAATATTTCATTTGTATAAACAAAGTAAAACAGGCGTAAAAGTCTGTTAAAGAAGGTGAATAAAAAACAGTACAAAGAGCCAAGGAAAACACCACAAAATCCAATAAAAACTCGTTGCCTAAGTGGACGCGTAATATACGCTTTTTATTAAAGTTTTTAAAGACTTCTTCTCCCTTATGTAGGGTATTCAAATATACGTAGCTCATGCACATAGCCACAGAGAGATTTTCATTTCAGTTTTATAGCGTGGTTTTGACTGCAAATTCCGCAGTTTTATTTAGATTTTCATCCCATTCACGTTAAATTATCCGGTCAAGTAATTTATGAATTTGTTATTGAGTTTCGATAAAAACCGATAGCACCACATAATTCTAGTGTATAGTGTAAATAGAATGTGATACACCCAGCATGCGTAAAGGCATTTCCTCATTACGTGCACGCATTCAAATACCAAAATGATGACAATGCTATTTATAGTTTCAGTTCACTGAATTCACTACACTCATCTTTTTGTAGATACGTCACAACGAATGATTTAATAAAATGTAGCAACTAATATAATTTCAGTTGTCGGTCTGACATGCAATTAACATCTTCCTGGAAAAATTGGATTTAATGACATACCTACCTACATACTAAAAAAACGACAATCGAACTTCGTAAAAATTGACAAGGTCTCATTCAAATGATTAATGACCCTAAATCTTTGATGCACGAGTTTACCATAACCGAAGTTTCCGGTTAAATTGAATACTATTTAGTTAATATAGAAGACAATAAATACAGTTTCAAGCGTTGTTAGCACAGCTAGTGTTAATTACCCAGTGAGATTTAGAGCTTTCGTGGAGGTTATGTATCTCGCGTTATCTGCTTAATTGCCTTACAAACTGTTTAAATGTAATTACGTGCTGCAAATATTTGTCACTTCTTGTGCAGATAACTAACATCCGGTTTGTGTTTGTCTATGAATTCATCAACAATGCTAAATCACTGAATAATTGCGCGATAAATACATCACAACTGTAATATTAAAATTTCAAGACTGTCGTAAAAGTGATTCAGACTAACAAATGAATCAAAGGTAATAGTGGAAATAAATCCATTGTAACACCAAGCGCCGCACATAAACTGCACCCACCATTGGAGCCGACACGCAAACGAATCGAGTGCCAACACTAAACATTCGTTACCTGAAAACCCACTTAAAACAAATACAGTTAGAGTTCCTTTAACGCGTGTGTAGGACACAAGAATCCCGCAAGGCAGAGCCCATCTCATGTGAATGATGCCGAGTGCTCGGCGCCGCGTTGTTAAAACTCAAGTCGTGTTGAGTCGCGCGCGCTAATTGTGCTTCTAGGTGGGGCAAAACCCTCCCCCCACTCTGCCTAGTGCTCTACACTTCTTGTTTCGGAGACTTATTGTACCAACTGAAAAACTTTATAACTGTTGACATTGAGCTCATGCTCTGTAAGGTCCGCGTGTGAAGAGTACAGGCGCTTTAATTGTGTTTTATTGTTAGTTTCTTGCCGTCGGCGACGCCTCATTAGTGATGACACTATTTAATCTGAGTAATCATAATTTCTTACTCAAAATTCTATGCATTTCTCTATATTCATACACTGGATACGAAAAACTCATAATTTAAGTTATCGGGTAGGTAATCTTGTTCATCTACTAAGCCTCCAAAGTGGCAAGAAAGCTGTATAATCTATCAATAGTTCGTTGATTATTACAAACTGCTACTAATATAACTTTTTGTGTACCAAAATGTTGCCAGCAAAACTAATAAATGCCGGACAAGTATTGCTAGTTTAATCGCAGCTGCACGAAACGCGGGCGACAAAACCAACCTCGGATCCGAACCACAACAACCGTGCCGAAGTTTAATTCAATCGGTGTGCCCCAGTGAGTGTTGGGAGGGTGGCAGCACGAGGAGTGCGGGGTGCCGGGGTGCGTGCGGGGGGAGGAGTGCTCGCGAGGCGGTGTTAATTACTACTCATGTGGCAGGCCACATATCGCGAACTTTGGCGCCCAACGTGGGGCCCCCGCCACCGTATTTATCTTTTAATGTCAGCTGAGGGGGCCTTGTTTAATCTTGTTTGTTAACAATGTGGGATCATAGAAAAAGTTTTATTTCATTACTAAATTATATAGTTTTCGTCATACATGATTTCATTGCAATAGGCACACTTTCTGCAAATGGCACAATAGGCATGATGACAGTAATTAAAAATCATTAAAATATTATACTGTGGTGACCTACCTCTTTCGCCACTTATTGGTACTGGCCGGCTGGTTTGGCAGCTACGTTCGTAAAAAATGAAGACTTGTCAAACCAGTCGGCAGTCGGTTTTTTCTCTTTGGTAGGAAGAAAATGTATATTTTTATTGTCTCAATTTATCTTGTAAATATTATGTAAATATATCGATGTAAATACCAAACCCATTTACATTTCTTCCTACATTTGGATCACGTCGGGGTCACCAAATGTAGGAAGAAATGTAAATGGGTTTGGTATTTACATCGATATATTTACATAATATTTACAAGATAAATTGAGACAATAAAAATATACATTTTCTTCCTACCAAAGAGAAAAAACCGACTGCCGACTGGTTTGACAAGTCTTCATTTTTTACGAACGTAGCTGCCAAACCAGCCGGCCAGTACCAATAAGTGGCGAAAGAGGTAGGTCACCACAATACTTATTAAATTAAAGTTGAAGCTTGGAATATAAAACGCGCATTGTTTTCTTTTTTAATAATGTGATTAATATTTATTTTTATAAAATAAAACTACGAAATAAGGCAATCCGCTATGATATCTTGAACACCAATCAGAGCGCGTGACGTCACCTTTTGGTCGACGCATTAAAAACTCGCACAAACGTCACATTTCGTATTGTAAACTTCCTCTGCGAATCTCTGTGTTTTCATTAATTAATTGTTTATAACGAGTACTATTTGAATGTAAATGTTATTAAAATCGAATATAAAATAACACGAATCATGAAGCAAGGATTGATTAGGCAAACAACGCTAATTTGCCTAGAATCGATATATGCTAGGAGAGTTTTTGGCATCAAATAAAGATATCTTTAGGATGCAAAAAAGATGTATTATGCCTTGTGTAAACTAAAAGTAACAGACAGTTGTGCACCTTTTTAGGGTTCCGTACCCAAAAGGTAAAACGGGACCCTATTGTTTTCGCTCCTCTGTCCGTCCGTCCATCCGTCCGTCCGTCCGTCCGTCCATGTTGGATTTTTCACAGATGATATATTTCTGTTGCCGTTATAACAACAAATACTGAAAATTTGAATAAAATAAATAATTTGGGTGGCTCCCATACAACAAACGTGATTTTTTTATGGTACGGAACCCTTCGTGGGTAAGTCCGAGTCGCACTTGGCCGGTTTTTTACCATTTAGACCTCGTACAAAACCTATATTATACTAGAATCTAGAAAACCATGTAAAAACTTACATCAAAGTGATCTTCACAAAAATAATGGTGTGGGTAAAAAATACTGGGCAATATTGGTTTTGAATCTCGCCTTGCAAGTTTAAGCCACTTTTTTCGTATTTTTTAATGTGAGAAACCAGAGAAACGTACACAAATAACTTAAAATGAGTTGTTATGGATGTGTTCTTACACTGGGGGACCCCACACCACTTATACACTTTCGAATTCATATTTAATAATACAAAAAAACTTAATTATTGAACGAGCGTTGTTTACTTGCATCTTGTCAATCCAAGGCGTGACGTCACAAGTGACGGCATGACACTGACAAGCGTTTTCGTGCCGGATTCAAAGTGGACAGAGAAAAATGCAATTATTTGACAAAAAAACTTCGCATTTTTTTTAAATTAATGATTTTCCGTATAAAATAGACGTATACCTACATCATACAAAGGAATTTAAAAATTTGTCATCATGCCTATTATATCGTTTATGCTGAACAAAGTCACGTAAATCATTTTTATACGTCGCCATAACTTTATTTATATTTAGACATGCAAAAAATATAATCAAGAAAAAATTCAATATTAAACACGTTCACGATTTCAATCAAATATTCGTGTCGTGCTTGCGTCGGATACCTCAAACATTCCCGTCCCTTGTTAGAAGACAGCGAGTCCCGAGATATCTCAAGGAACGCAGCCCTCTTTCCACGATGCTTTCTCATGTAAATTTTAGAGATTTCCTTCGTAAATTCGATATATAAGTTAAACGGTACCGGAGAGCTTACTTGCCCCTTATATGTCAACGTTAACATTTGACAGTATTTTCTTCGACGTCGTCTAAAGCTCGTAAAATATGAATTAATCGTTTTTCTGCTTCCGTTGCTATGGCGGAAGATGATGTGCTTAAATAAAAGAGAATAAGCGCACCACTTACTCCACTTATCGGACATGTTGAGACTTTTATAGTTTATGCCTAATACCTATCATTGATCAATTAAAACTTATGTGAGATTAAAAATTGCATTTAAAACTCAAAATATTATAATCAGTTAAAAACTGCTGTGTTTGGCACCCAACTTAGGCAGCCCTGATTTTGGCGCCCAACGTGGGACTCTCCCACTTTTAGCGCCAAAAATATAAATAAGGTTTTTTGGTCATGACAATAAAATATATAATGGTTAACATAAAATGGGCGGTTTGAAAATTGAAACATTTATAGGCTCTAGGCGAATCGATACCGAGCAGAGCGCCTCCGTGGGTCCGTCGACATAAATTCGTATTAGTGCCACCTCAGATCGACTTTACGACGCCTCAGGCGTACTTATTGCTGCTTGGTCTAGTTATTTATCCAACACGTTAAATGTTTGATGGAATTTAAATAAAACTACTTTTACGGATTTTATCGCGTTATATTAATATTATTTAATCCCGACGTTTCGTTAATATTAATATAACGCGATAAAATCCGTTAAAGTAGTTTTATTTAAATGTCTAATATTCGCGTAAGTGTCAGAAATCAATATGTTTGATGGAAATAAAAATAATGTTGTTTAATGTGTTCTTTGTAAATAGGTGCTGGAAACAAATTGCCAAATAGTCTCTTTTAATGCCTATACTTTTTTTGGAACACAATTGGATAATACAGTTTAGTTTATTTCATAAATACATAGAAGCTTTGGTTTATTACTGCATATTTGCTGAAGGGTATATTTTCATGTAAAGTACATTCCTTAACTAGTATGCAGAGCTGTTAGTGAAAAATTGCGTTTAAAACAAATCTAACAAAAACTGATCCCATTTTGCAAGACATTGTTCAAGTCCAATACTTTTAACGAAATTGCATAATATGGAGGACAATGAATAGATAGCAGATTCAGCATTTGTGATGTAAACAAACGCATTACTTTCAAGAATAAATTCAGTTTATCTACATTCTAGAACGAGATACATAAACGGAATAGTATTAATGTATGAAGGGATTGTGGTTCTAAAAGAGACTCAATTAATTGAATATAAAGTCTTTGGTAAACATAAAGGTTTGTAAACTCACACAATCTCATTTGCACAGTTATCCTTATCCTACAGACATTATTAACCTTTATAATAATACATTTCAGAATTCACATCAGTATCCCGACCGCAAGAGCTTACACGTTACTACTTAAAACCCAGACGTCAACATTTCAAAAATAATTTTGATAGACTTACGTAAAGCCATGAATAATTTTACAGGCGGGAACAGTATAACAAATTAATATCCCGCTTAATTCGCCTGTCAGATTTGGGCCGTCCACTATTCAACGTTTTGGACAACAAATATGGCAAGACATCGGTCGGTGCGAAATTAAGTGATTTTGTTAAGTGTAAACAGGGATAATCCTTGGCTTGACTATGATTAGCATATCGCGGCAGTCGGCGTTCGTTCCCGAGGGGCATCTGCAATTTAAATCAGGGACTTGGCCGGGACGGGCCGCTCCTTAGCTGCGTACTCGGAATTTGAGATTTACTACGATTGGATGATTTGGGGTTCGATTTTCTGCTTGTTTGGACTGATTGAATTCGCTCTTTAAATTGACTCATATAACTGTTGTGACTCCTAATCTATTACGGGATTGACCGCATTTTCAGACGGATCAATGTATCACCGAGAAATGATTGTTGTGGAAGAGCGACATCTTTATCTTCCCCTCAATATTTTGACTTCCTTCCGCAAACATAATGTATAAACTCCAATGTACTGGGGTTATCTATCTTCGTACAAATTCTATAGTTGTGGAGATTAGAGCCATCAATCAGATGGTCTGAAGCGGTTGCTGAGATACAGCTATCGGTTTGGTGCAAGTTATGCGCAGTCGGACAATATTTACGGCTACAATAAAAGTAGGCGTCCTGTAAAATAAATCCATAACATAAAGAAAATACCTAAAGATATAAGCATTAACCGTATTTACAAATCTTAATTTTAAGATAGCTTACTTTATTGCGTAGGTACTCTTTCACAATAATCGCGAATTTATGTTATTATGGTTCTCGTCGAAGTCTTAAAACATTTCATTCCCAGATACATCGGCGGCGTTTGCGTTCAACAGCAATGTTTAATGAGGCCTGAAACAAAACACTTTCTTACCATTTTTCCGACTGATAACCGAATTACTCAATTTCTTGGCAAAAATAAAAATGTTTCAAATAAAATATGATAGTATACGCCGTTATTTATCGACGTACATTAACTTAAATATTGTACCAGCTCAGAATGCCGTGCGTCCACAGATATATACTTGTGAAAAATTGCCGTGGATGTAGACGTCGAGAGGAGGAATTTCCTCTCCCCTGCCTCAAGAATAAAGAATTTAATCGCAGCTCTTATACGAACTTACGGCTTTATACGCTACAAATTATACCTCACCCGATAAATGATTTAGTATCGTTTGGAATGTTGAAATGAAAGACATATTTTATGATCGGCAAAGTTTTGTTATTACAGAAACTAGGACAATATTAATATCGGTAACGACGATGCTCATGGACCATCTTCTTTATACAGAGCTGATTACTTTCAAAATGGACTTTGGATCTTTAGAACCTTCTTCTTTTTTAGTCGGTTAACATGTGACAATGTGCGAAATAATCACATTACTTTGCAAATTAGTAAAAGCCGGTAAGAAGGGATGCTACAGTACCCGCAGGCGATGGGCTACGAAGCCATTATTAATGCAATATTGCCCTCTGTTGCCTTAAGACGACACAAGACATTATTATCGTTAGGGACAATAATTCCTACTTAAGTATTGCAAAATAAAATATCATTTTAAGCAACTTCCAAATCGGGGAGTCGTAATTTGTGTTGTCTTCATATTTTACCGAAATAGTCTACCCAACTATTTTGTTTTAGTTACTTTGTTATTCAACCAATCGAAATTAATTTAGGTAGTTATTGCTTTAGATCTAAGATAGGCTTAATCATGAAAAATATGCGAGCCTCGAAGAATTTTCTTTTTGAAACTTGCTTAGTTTCAGGCCAATATTGCTTGCAGTCTGCAAACTGTACTTTTTAAGAATACAGTCTGATAAGCTACTTTATCAAACGGTACAAGTTCCAACGCTAGATTCAATTGAGGCTGGTAAATCTAAACCGTACAGGAAGTTGGGCCCAATCGTATCCTCACCTGCACACAGATTTGAAATTCAAATAGGATGAGACAAACCCAGTTTCCTTGTAACCCGCTATGTTTATCGTTGCCAATAGTTTTCGTTACAGCCACCCCTAGCCTGTTCCGAGCCACACAAAGGGATTATTTCTCTTTGATTGTATAAACAAATATTAAACTTTTCCCATGTTTACCTTACCGTTTGTAACTGTTTTTTAGATTCAGGTTGCTTCAAAAGACATTTGTCAATATAAGTTACCTATATTTATTTGCCCAAGTAAAAAGGTAAGTGAAGTACCATCTCGACGTACTTGCCTCTGCTCGTTAATTTAATAAAATGGAAAATTTTAATTGCTACCGACCCTCTCTTTGGGGTTCCATTAAAATAATACGGAGCTCAAGTATGTTTCTCTTGAGAATAAAATCGCAAGAAAGTCACAAAGTCCTCGCAACTCCAGCCAGGTGTCATAATTATATATTTTATTTAATACACATATTTTATTTTGTACCTAATTTTATAAACTTTATAAACATATGTTTTTATTAATTTACTAATTCAATCCAATACTTAGATGATTAGTTGGTAAAATGCACATTGTTAAACAGAATAAAGCAATACGTAGCCTTAAAGTTCAATTCAGTACAATAGCCGAAGTGCCATTGCAGGGAAACAAATAAGCGAGACTAACAAAGGGCAAAACAAGTCCCCGAAGTCCAGGTAATTTGAAAGGTCAACAGCGAAAAAATATCGGATCATTAGTCGTTTAAAGGTCGTTAAAATGATATTATCCGTGCAATACAGCTTTATAATGATCGATCTATCTCGATATGGCCCTCCATTGTTATTGAAGTGAACAGGGACGATTAATTATCCATTGAACATAATTTGGGCGGACCAACGGCCCACTGCTGTAACGGACCGCTCCCTCCAATTTGAATTGATATCGGCTGTTGTCTCTTCATTATATATTATCTTCAGTCATTATTGAATTACCTAAATTCTATTCATTTTAATCAAATAATGTCAGTCACACTATTGAAATCGAACCCGTATCTCACCTAAAAACTGTTGGCAAAGTTGGTATTAAACTTCATTAATGAACGATAAAATCAGTTAACTGAATTACAACCAAATAAATAGTTACATAGAAGAATAATCGTGCATTGAGTATTTTAAATTAGCAAATTCTTTCGAGATTCTTAGCTATCAAAGGAAATAATAAATTGTTTTCCACCCACCGCCCAACAAGTTTTGTCTGCTTTCAAGGCGAAAGGCATCTTTATCGCTGCAAAACTTTTTCTTCCTTGGGTAGAGACGGAGAACCCCTTTTAATGAAACTTAAACCGGCCTTCTGCAATTTAGATAAGTATCCTACTTGCCTTTTAATTAAATATAACTGTTCATCAACTATGATTGTACTAGTATTCCGTTGAAGAAGTTCTTTCCACGAAACGCTTTCGAGAATACTTGCACTAGCCGAGTATTTTTCCATTTTCTTCATTATTCAGAATATTCCTTTATGACTTCTTGTCCTACATAAAGTTTATACATCCCGTTCTAAACAAAAATGTTATTACTCTTGTACATATTTATTTAGCTAATTTGAATAAAAAATATTCCCTAAAGATTTAAACTTTCCCAAACTTTGGTATTTACTTGATGTTTTCGCTGTAAATCGTCTCCCCTGACTTGTTTCCAAGATATTTATAATCGGCGACTTTCCCCAACTTAGTGTCGGCGACGAAATATCCTTTTAATGGTCGGCGGAGTGTTGGGTCGTCTGCAATTTAGATTAGTCCTTTAATTAAATTAACATTATGATCCCTATCTCAGCGAAGCAGGTGGTCCGCAATATTGCTCTGTTGGAACTCTTTCTTTGCTTTCGTTTATACTTTTCTCGTACTCGGAATATTTTACTGAGTGCCACTGATGTGATTCACTTATCGATCTAAGTTAAGATACTTGAGCTCTTATTAAATTGATAGAAAAAGTATCTCAGCTATTGTGCTTTCTTGTACTGCTGAGACTTTAGTAAAATATCCAGTGGTTCTATGTTCAACATTTATTTATTTGTCGTCGTCTCCGCACTAAGAGCAGCAAACAAAACTTTGTCTATAAATCTGACGAAGCATGTGGTTTTGAACATGTTTCTTCTTCATGACTATCCGTAAATTTTATTTTAGACACGTACTTTTCTGCGATGCGAGAATTTTTATTCAGTTAAAGGTTATATTGATACTATACCCATATATCTAACCGTTTCAGTACAATATCCTCGATCGTATTTCTTGCAAGTAATCCCCGAAAAGAGGTCCAAGTTATTAATGATAGTGGTTAAATAGACGTTTTTGCGCCCCCGAAGGGATTTCTTAAGAAAACATTACCTACTTGGAGAGGAGACAAAGGGTCGCGTAAACTCATTAATATTGTTATATTAGCGAATATTGTTTACGACCCTGTAAAAGTCACAAATATAATGGATGAATGACAAATACATTGTAAATCTACATTTAATTGAAAGAAAAGTTGAAAGATCCAATCAAAGTTGGCGAAATAATATTAAAGAAGATCTGCTAAGTTAAATATTTGAAGTGGATACAATGATTTCAATTAGCCGGTGTATTCCGCTTGTTCATCGGCCGCTCGGGCTCTTTTTCTCTACTTTTCCAGTCTGTTTGCGTTTGTTTTATCTATTTTCCTAGTGCTACAATCTTGGCGGCGCAGGTCAACCGAAAAATTAGAAATATCTCTATCTCAGTCAATCGTTCAATTGAAGGAAAACGTTTCTTTTTCAATGTTTATTCGAGATAAAGATATCAGGCTTTTAGCATCAAATACTTGAGTGATATTTTTATCATTTATTTCTTAATGGATAATAGTCAATTAAAGTTATCTTAATACCTATAAGCTCAGAAAACATCCGTCGCGTATCGAGCCGTGCAGGGATTCCCCACGGCCGTCGATATCTGAGCGGCTGCTAAACTTGTGAAATATTGCCTCTGACATTGACGGCCCGAAGAAAAATTGCCCTAGCGAAGTTTCACCACTTCATTTTGCAAACTTTCACACCAGTTTGTTATCGGTACGCTCTCAGTTATTGATTTAAGTATTTTTCTTTGAAATGTGTGAATAGGATATGATCCTTTTAATAATAAATTCTGTAGAATATGAGGAATGCGATTCGATACTATTGAATGTATGCATATATTATTTCTCACTACATTTCATCGGTAAAATATTGATTCCATTCGCTCAGTTCGTACCTATCCGTAGCACGACAGCTAATTCGAATTGCAATAGAAGAATAGCAGCCGCAAAACAATGCGTCAGCACTGGTTTACTTTTTCATTCGGCGAACCGTAAAAGGAGAAAACGAATGAATTGCCAAAGTTCTCGTTAGAGTGGATAAAACAAAAGTTAACCACCGATTTTCTATTCAGCGCACCCGCTGTTTCAATCAACTACGGAAACCGAAATCGAACAACACGACTTTCTCTTACTGTTGCTATGACTATGCAGTTATTTGTTCATTTGTACAACAAGTAAATTAATTAATTGAACAATTTTTTTTTTCATTTTCTATTGCTATCAGACAAGCTTACTAGATAATAACTTTCTTCTTCCTTTCCCATTTTATAAGGTACGGCCTTGTATCATGCATGTTCAGGCAATTTGGTCTTGGGTGCTGTAAGAAAATTATTTTCACAGGAAAACCCGTATTAAGGCGGAACCTTTGAAAAGAGCGGAGCTATTGGTGTGCTTTACAATAAGTAAATATAAAATGGATTTTAAGAAAAAAGCTACTAAGGCAGTAAAAATAAAGCCTTTTAAACAGGTACTATTTTTACGAAATTCATTATCGTATTGTTTGCTTGCATTATACCAGATCCTCAACAATACTTCGAAGTACAAGACTAAACACAAAGGGTGCCACAGCGATCCCTCTACGTACCAATTCAATAGTCAGGTTAAAAATAAATGTTTGATTTTCACTTGTTTTCCTTTCATGGATATCAGGCGCCATGACATTTAATTTCTATTCCTCTTTGTAGCTTCGGATTTCGAAGCGTGGCATTTGTTTTTACTTTTTTTTTTCTTTTTTGTGTATTTTGCTGTGGAATTGAAAATGATAGCTCACTTCGCAGCCAGTAGGTACGCACGCGGCTCAATCTGATTTGCTACAGTTTACTACCAGATTTTACAATTTCAAGCTTACTGAGTAACCTTTTCATTTACCTCTATACTATTTTAAATACCTAGGTTTTTTTGTTTCATTATTAAAAGAAAGATTCTTTATATTTTATCCACAATGCTCTCCACAGCACTAACAGGATTTAACCTAATCCGGGTAAATCCGGGAAGTACTAACGAGAGTGTTCTGCTCTTATCGTATACTTCCTCAATAAGATATTGTTTTATTTTTTGTATATGTTGATTTTTGGCGAAGTCGTTAATCATAAAAATAAGTAGCATTTTTTTATCATTGATAGAGCGAAAATATTGGTTTGTTGTATAAATATTTAAATGGTACGATTGTTGACTCAACTCGCTACCGATCGATATAGGTAATAGTTATTAATCACGTTTGGTAAACATAGCAGTATGTGAGATTGCACGTTGAAAGTTAGGTATGTACACACTAACGTATGATAAATTCGCTGTGCAGTGCCCCGGGCGTTTCCGCTCCAATCGCTTCGGATGCACGCCCATGCGATCGATCGTGTGAATACACCTTTATCCGTATTTTATTTTTATTTTCATTTATTTATAGGCGCTGTTTATTGAATGTCAACATGGCCCGCTTGCTTTCCAGGTTGTCGGGTAGATAAATAAAATATGCTTCAATGATAAAAATAAAAATCTCTTCAATATTTCTCTATAAAGGTATTTATTTCGTAGTGCATAAAAATGTTTTAAATTTTAAGTAAAAAAAGAAATATGCTTTTAAGAGCTATAAAGAAAGAGTTGATCTTGTCATAATCAGGTTATGATATCGAAACATGATTAAGAATAGGTTGTTAATGTGCAAAAAAAATAAAATTAAAACAGAACATCAACAAGCAAAGTCACTTGAAAAAATCAATAACGACATCATATTTAACAATAAAAGTCACTGAAATTAATAATTTTATTTTGGAAATTGTCGATGCGTCGAAAGCAATCGGCTTGCCAATTGGAACGCGCAATTACTGTTATCACATCGGCCAACAGTCGTGTGCATTAAATTAATATTCGGGAGCTCTGCTGCAGCCGTGAGGAGAACGAACAGGACGGACAGGACAGGACCCCTGGTACAATTAGCAGGCTTTTACGCAAATCAACCTTGTGTCATCAACAGCACAACCGACAGCTGACGTCAATTAAAAAATATATAAAATTGTTTTCAAACACATTCACCCCGCACTAGATATTAGGATAAAAAAAAACTGAAATAAATCCCTAACAGCTTTATGGAGTTCTACAAAAATAACTGTTGAGTATTTTATAACAAACGCTATTTGTTTTGGTACCACTTTAAAAACAATTATCCAATTTGCAAGTGCTCTCTAAAACAATTTGTAAAGAGTTTTCGAGTTATCGAATATTTTAGTTGAGGGATTGTAAAATGATTTCGATTAAAAAAGTTCATTTACGTAGCTACGTAGCATGTAAAATGTTTTGTGTTTAAGTACACATGACTAAGCACCATACCTTGCAACTGACCATTGTTGAGTGCACTGAAATGCTGAGCATTTCTCTTTGATTACTCATTCACGATTCTCCACTAATGCGGACATTAGGCTTTGCTATGCTCAACACATTACCATATCAGGGTCACTGGAAATAGATGACAAACCATTACAATTGGAATAACCATGAATGGATTATACTGATGGCCTTTCTCTCAAAATCGAGCTTTAAGTAATACAACTCCGCAGAATTTGAGAAAGCATTTTAAATTGAAAAACTGTATCTCATTTAGGTACTCGTTTTCTAAAAGAGTAAAATTGGCAACGAGATATAGTTCTTTAAATATAAAACACGAAAGTAAATTATTTTTTGCAGCTTGTCGTATTAACGTCAACTCTTAGATGGTATCGGTCTCTTTGGACAGATCAAAATGTTCGTTCCGCTTTCAAAACCGTAAAGGCGTAAAATTGAGATAAGCTGAAAATAGACCACTTACACCACCCACCACCGGTTTCTGTATCAGCGATAAAGACGAACCGTGACTCTTTTTATTTTACTAAGTATCTGCTCTTGATAAATTATCCGAAATGTCTGCATTCCGAGTATTGAGTAAAAAGATACAAACATTATGAAAAAGCTTACATTAATGTCGAGTTCGCGACATCCAAAGAGAGCTGTGTACAGTCATGAGATATGTACTTTTAAAGTAATTACTAAAAAACAGCGAGCAGCGACATCTATTACGTTAGCGCATTCGCCTTTCATTTTCAGAGTGTCGTAAAAAGAAAACTTGTTATCACAGCGCGCAAACTTTTTAGTGTATGTGTTATTCGGTAAAATTCCCTTTCTCCCATCTCGGGCCGAGTATGAAACATAACTCAATAGTGAGCGTAGGGATTCGGGGGCAACCGAGTGTAAAATGGTCGACATCGAGGGGCATTTTCAAACTGACCGGACTGTCCCGACGCCCACCCTATGCCACCCTGAAATATGTTAGGTGCGCCGGTATTTGACGTTCTTATATCTACACGCCGTGCTTTTAATACAAGTGCTAGCGATTGCCGTTCATGTTTAATACATTCCCTTGAGTATTTTGAGCTAAATCTAAAAAAGCTAAAAAAATTAAAGTGTTTGAAGTCAATTATATGCTGTTGCCAACTTCACGCTGTTAATAAAGTCATGACTAAAATTAGCCAAACAAGTCATTTTCCCCAACAAATAAAAGGTGTCGAGGTTAGAATTTCCTTATACCAAGCGTAAACGTTACAAAATGTTAGTCCACAAAAGGCGTTTAGAAGCTCGTTTTCTCAATTGACTTTTACAACTTCCGAATGAAGTTTAGAAACTGATACAATCTACGTTCTGCAAACTCCGTGCAAAATAATTCTCTGAAGACAAATTCGTAACATTATTTCAACACTAACATATTTCTTCTTTTAACCTTAAATTGATTTAACTACATGCGAGTTATCCTTCATGCTAGGAAATCCAAAGTGACTGCATATATGGGAAACAGATATTTATTACTCCTACGGGAGCCAAACTCACGACTCCCGCGGTAGCCACCTCGACGATGCGGTACCTATCTAACGTAATCTATACTCATACAATACATTTTATATGTCTGACTATAACTCTACGAACGTTGGAGCTTTTATTTCTCTAACATTTCGTCAGATACTTATACAGTTTCTTTATTTCTTCATATCTAAAAGAGCACTCTATTTGATTTAAAAAGCTTATTTCTCGTTTGTGTATAACATATGTAATATGTATATTACATTTCAAAAATATTAGTAGGCACTAAAACAGCGAAATGAATTAAATCTTCAAACGATATTTCGACCAAAACTCCTGCATAAACACATTGAATAATTAATCCATGCAACGCAGATACCCTGAAACTGCAACTGTAACCTAATTATATTTTTTATTTAATTTTAATCATCTTTTGAAATAAGTAATTCTGATAACAAATGAGCAATCGGGCAAACATTTCTAACATTATGCTTTTCGTAATTAGATATAATAAACATCAAGTGAACGTTACTGCCTTATCAATTCCTCATTAGAGACGTACAAGCCCAGTATTTATGTAATAATTTCCTTCGGTATGCCCGCAATATTGAAAATTGACGCTGTAAAAATATCGCGTAATGCCGAAACGGGGAATTCCCGTGCATTCGACCGGAAAATAGCCGACATAAAGGTCCGACATTTTGCTACTGACCGGGGCACGGACGCCGATAAAATATATACGAGGACCTCCCTCGCCGCAAGTGTCCTAATGTTGATAAAACCTGATAAATCAACACTCCCCGACCAAATATGCTCTCAAATCTTTATTTGTAAGAGCTATGTCACGTTTCGGTGGCCTTTTTCAGCGTAGATTTTTGCTAGTAGGCTTTGTCTTTTATTTGGAATGAAATCCTGTTTTTCTTCTTTTTTGAATTGAAGCCTAAAGAATAAATAAAAATGTGGTCCATTCGACCTAATTTAGTGTCTACCTAACCATCAAATTCCAAACGAATTTTAAAAATCTATTCACGATCAGATACCTAAACTAATTCGACAAATTGGACCGCGATTAGAAAAAACTAACACCGTTTAGTTAAGATTAGTTAATTAACACAGGATCTCTAATTGGTTTTCTTGATGCAATTATAATACGTTCCATTCTTCTGACAATGGTAATTTAATATTCCTTCAACTAAGAGCCTTGGTTATGATTGTGTAGGAGTTGATAAACCACAGTCCAAAATAGTTCAAAGGTTTGCCCTTTCGAACTTCGTGGAGCTCTCAATTTACATAGTTTATTTATTTATTTATTTATTAAACCACCTTAAAACTATCATCACAGGACTTATCCTAATACGATAGCTAAGAACTTACTTAACACTATTTTAAAAACTACGTTATTTACAACTATTGTATAATACATTATTCTACTTGGTAATATGGTATTAAATATTATTATTCTACTTATAGCATAAAATAAACAGTAATTCATTTGTGAATTCACCCAAACAACATGTAAATACATCAATCTTTTTATGTAGGTCATTAATTGTGCCGATAGCTCTGGTTAGTGGTGCTTTGGCGAGTAGGTTGGTTCTCGCTGTGGGTACCAGTTGTCTCGTTTACGAGTGGTAATTAATTTGTATTTTAAAAAGGAGCTCGTCCCAAATTTTGTACTTACCTAAAAAGTGTAAGGTATAGGAAGCGCAACTCAGACGCATAAATAAAGTGCGCAACAAGATGGCGTCAGCGACGGCGGCGGTCGGTGTTGCCAGCAATTAATCTCCATTTCCCGCACGCGCCAAATCGCGCCGCCATTACTGGCTCTGTTTTATTTCATTAAATGGACCCGTCGAATTAATGCGCTGCACCGTTTACAAAACCGATGAAAGAATCGGGAAAAACCCGGCATTGAAAGTTTTCTATGCCTCCTTTGTGGCTGTTTACGAAAATTGTCCGACATTTTCTTTGTTTATTGAGGAAAAATAGCCTGTTAAGTCTTCCAGCGACTCTTTTGATATCTTTTTGCGTTGTTTTCGGAATCTATTTGAACCTATAAAGTTTGACATGAATGAATATTCATCTTTTGCTCTGCAAACAAATGTTTTGTAAATATTGTTGTGATACTTTTACCGATTGCTATTACCAGCTTTCACTCAAAGTACGCTCTGTTTAGCAAATAATTAAATACTGAACCACGGGGCTCATAAAACATCGAACTGTTGTTGCTAATCAATTTTCTGATCTACATTTCAATTATGGAGCTTAACTTTCAAAATTAGAAATACTTTATTTAGAATAAGCACAAAGGCGTAATAAGTTCTACTGTTTGATGTAAAGTAAACAGCATTAAACCATTACTATAATGATTCATTATAGTAATGGTTTATCGTGATTAATACACAAAACCGAAAACCTCACAATACGTTCACATACCGCGAGCTCATTAGACATTACAACTATACTGTAAACCAAGTTTTACGAATACATTTTACGGAACACAGATTTGCTTTTATTTGCGTAATTAATCATTGTTTAAAAACATATACGAAGCAACCTCCTAGTAGAAACAAAGTCATAAACAACTGTGTTTTTTGAGAGTCATTATCGACTAAGTATTGTATACGTATTTCGTCATTATCGCTCCCTCTTAATTACAAAGTTCCGTGAAACGTTTACCCAAAGCCATGAAACGAATGAGCCACGTGTAACCAATTCCCCGTCAATAGGGAACGAACGCAATAAAATAAAACATTTCAATGTTCGCTGTATTGTTGCAGGTGCGGACTTTGTTCGTCAGCGGCCTGCCCATGGACGCGAAGCCGCGAGAACTCTATCTACTGTTTCGAGCGTACGAGGTATGTTCTCAACTAATTGCATTATTTTGTTACAACCTGAATGTTACTGATGAATTCATTTGTTACTATCGCACATATTGTTCTGCAGTTCTGTTGGTACAAGTTAGTTGGTTGTAAGTACCGTAGCTAATATTCAAAGTAACGTTCAATAATAGGTGAATATAAATTTGGAAACTGCAAGCTCATTTATAAACAGTAAATAGTCAGTAAGGTGGCTTCTGGAAAACTAGCTATCCGTAACTAATGGGAATGTCAAAATATTTATCGAGAGAAAATAAAAAAGGGAAAAGTACCATCGTTTTCGTCACGCGACTAGATCTCGATTCGGATTACTGTGCCGTAAATATCAAATGTGCTCCGATTCGTAATATTCGGATTGAATCGATTCTGTTTACCGATAAGGGGGATTACACTCGATCCTCGGCTGGCACGGATGGTACCACAAACATAAAGGTGCCTAAAGTTAACCCGCGGGGTTAAGTTTAGTGTGGGTATCGCGTGACTAGGCCGCGCCTGGCACAGCCACGTACCACCTTTTTTGGCAATTTTGAAGATTATTACTCCTGAATACTATTATATTACTGCGACAAGAATGACATTGACAACTGTTTTAATTTGATAATGTTCGATTTTACTCCATTTAAAGCTTCGACAAAGCGATGGGGATTACGTTCAATAAGAAAGTAAAAATAACTCATTGTAATTTTGTTTATACAGGGTTATGAGGGCTCGCTGCTAAAGGTTACTAGCAAGAATGGAAAAACAGCCTCGGTGAGTGTGTGCAAGTAACTTACGCATGTTACATAAGTAATAGTACTTGTAATTACTTAACGTGTAGCTGAGATATACATATTTTCAGTTTGTATCAACTATTTTGCAATCAATCAAGTTATTACACGTGAGAAAGATCTTTGAAACTGAGCCCGTAAGGCGGAAGCAACTAGTATATTACGCCATTTAATGTGCTTATTTCGTATTGAACTAACAGCCTGTTATGTGATATTTGTGGTGTCTCAGTAACGTCGTAAAATATTATATCGACGTGTTACATAAAAAATAATATGTAACGTAAAATGTAACGCGCTACATGATACATTTTCTTGCAGCCGGTCGGTTTCGTCACGTTCCACACTCGAGCCGGCGCGGAAGCAGCTAAACAAGATCTTCAGGTTGGTATTGTCACAAAGTCTCATAGCTCTAGAGTTTATTCTAAACCGCTACTACTAAACATTGAGTTTGACCCAATATAGCATTTGGATCCTTTCAAACACATTTGGCTCGATATTGGAGCGAACTCAATAAAATATTTTATTCGTAGATAATTGACAGATAGAATCTCGATAAAATGTTACTAAAATGATATTTTTCCTACAATGCGGAAAATCACACAATAACAAAAAGTATCCACGTACACTACTACGCCTAATCAGTTTGACTGGCTTCAGAACACAGTATGATAGGTCCGCAGTATCTCAATGAAAGACTGAGATATGTTCTAGGTATTCGAAGGCCAATACGCTATTGTAAATACTAAAACATGTATAACGCACGGTGTTACTAAACCTCTTCTCATCACATGCCTCAAACACAGCCAATGAGCACTATAGTTAATATTCTCATTGTAGACTTGGAATAACATTTCCCTGACTCGAGTAACCGCATCGTAAGTTACGCTAAACCCATGCACATACAGAATAGACCACGTCGGGTCATCAAGTCGGTGCTATTCAGCTGTGAGGACCGACGCCGGAGTGTGATCATGTTACGGTGTAAATACGCAATGCATGTCACTGTTTGACAGGTTTTGATGTCACATCCTAAGCACTGTGTTCCGTCACCATAGCAGGCGCAGGCGCGGACCTCTCGATTCTATCGATCTATCCATTGTTCAAACGAAATTAACGAACCAATTGTTTTAATGTTATGTCCCTTACACATAAACTGTCCCGTTTAGGTTTGTTGAAAACTGTTTTTGCAGTATGGTAAAAAAATAAATGACAGTAGTTAAATATATCGATGGTATCCAAATAATGTCCACTTACCGACGCCCTCCTAATCCGCGCTATTGCTGGTCGCTCGTACCGGTCGTCGTGCCAACGACGGTGACTGGGAGTTCGTGGCGGCCGACCCTTCCATCGTCATTATATCGGAGCGCCGCACCGCTCGCGGCTGTTCACAGCAGGGCGTCCGGTTCGACCCCGACATGCCGCAAACGATTCGGCTGGAGTTCGCTAAAAGCAACACGAAGGTCAGCAAGCCGAAGCCGGCAGTTGCCACAGCCGCGCCAGCTGCACACCCCGCATTGATGCACCCACTCACTGGACGTAAGTACCGCCGAACGCACACACCGCCCGGCGCTCGCTCGAAGCCCCACACCCATACCGTACCTCTACACACTAATAAAATCGCACGACCTGTGTCTGTGCCGATCCTTACACTATAATGCTCGTATCCTCACTATTGCTGCCCAGACGTTAGACTGTAAGAGGGTTTAAGTAGGCACGTAATGGGTACGATCGGGGCGTCGAGCAAACGCGAAGGGCAAGTATCTGTGACCGCTTACACGTACCACGCAAGGCCTAGCTCCGCGAAGCTATTGATTGATCTGTCGGGTTCTTACCACTGTTGTCAACTTTTACATGTTTTCATGATAACACATTCATGAATTTCTATTGCCTACGAAGGCCCGAAAATCAGTAAAAAAATATAATAATTAAAATGGTTTCGAAAACCGTTACTATTTTAGTTTTATCAATTTTACCTATTATTTTGAGAATAAAATTTGAATTCCGTAAGTAATTTTAAGAACCGTGAAAACATGTTTTAAGCACATTGTAAATAATAATTTTCTATAGCAGTAATCTAATATCACATCATAGTTACTTCGTGCGAACTTTGAATTCGTTAACAAACTGACACAGCTTCGTTGTTGGATGTCGTGTATGGTCGGTGACGTGGTCGTTTGGTGTGCAGACCTAGCGAGTCCGTTCTTCCCGGGCGGCGGCGCGGAGCTGTGGCATCACCCGCTGGCGTACGGCGGCGAGCTGCCGGCGCTCTCGCACGGCCTCGTGCACCCCGCCATCCACCCGCAGATGGCACCAGTTCGATCCTACCTCTGACTAGCTGCCGCCGATAGGCCACACCACGTATGTTGTATTTTCTATTCTCTTATGCTGGCTTTCTACTTCTCACTTGAGGGCTTCTACATACACTTGTTCTAACAGATAAATGTTTTACACCCGTGTGTTGAGGCCCTCTCTTCATTGCACAGGCTTCCGTCTGTTAGTCGCTATTGTTCAGCTTTGCAGTTGGTGCAGGTCATTCGCTAAATTGCTCAACACTTTTACTCTTGCCATTTTAAGTTGAATTATGTATTACTGTGTATAGAAATAAAGAGCAGGTAACCATTTTGCGTTCTACGTACCTGATTTAGTTTCTCGTAAAGCATACAGCTTGAAGATGAAGTCTTTAAGACAGCCATTATCAAACGTAGAACGCAGAACGCTTGACCGCTCATCGAACGTGCAGTTTCTTATGCTATTCCAACTTTAATAGGAGTTTGGACCTTATTATCATGGTAATAATGTCCAGACCCCCCTGACGCTGGGTGCTTGCGTGCTGCCCGCGCCCGCGCTGGGCTCGCCGGGCGCGGCGGTGCCGGCGCACACCGGGCCCGCCGCGCACCCCGCGCACCCCGCGCCTCCCTGCTCGACGCTATTCGTCGCCAACCTAGGACAGTTCGTCTCCGAACATGAACTTAAGGAAATATTTAGCAGGTACGGCAATAGAAATAAACTAATCAGCAATCATTTATGTGCAAAACGCTTCAAATTTTCGACTGGAAATAATCTACCGGAATCAATTTAAAAATACAAAGTTTATATTTCAAAGGAACCATATTTCCAGTCGAAAAATAGCACGATGTTATGTGCATGATCACGCAACACATAATAAAATGAAACATACAAAAGCATTGGAATATGTATATGAAGTTAATCAAATAAAACTTTCCACAGTGCATGTTGCACCGAATATCACAATGTCGTCCACGTAAAACATTGTTGGGTTATAATTTTATGTTTCGATTTTGGCTCTACTATGTCTCGCACAAACTTTTAAAGTGTTTATTTGGACGAAACATGTTTGCTAAGGCACATGGTTTGTGTGAGACCTGAAGCCTGCACCCGTACCACCCTAAGCATGACGAACGTCACTATATCTCCACAGTTGTCACAACTAGTCGTACGTTAGCACTATAACACCACACAATATGAGCGCCGTGAATATTACTTTTTATGTTACGTATCGTGCCGCACACACCAACCGCGATATTTATATCCGCAGCATTAAACAGGATGACAAATGTCGCACTATTTAGTTATCTCTTAGAATTTAGAAGCACAATACGAATAAAATGGCTTTCTAAATAAGATTCACTGTCCTAAAACATTTGACCATCAAACATTGTTCACAAATGTGGCATTCTCTGAATTTAGCTACAAGATGCCACCACAGTAGGTCAGTCTCAAAGTCACACAGAGTCATACTGAGGGGGTACGAGTGGGCACAATAGAGTGTGATGGTACAGCTGCCCGGGGTTCTCTCGCCTGCGCCTGCTGAGCGGTGGCAGCGGCGGCGGCAGCTCGGGCCCGGTGGCCTTCGTCGACTTCGCTAGCCCGGCGGACGCGGCCGCCGCCCTCGCTCGCCTGCAGGGCGCGCTGCTTCTCAGCTCTGAAGGCGCCATCCACCTCGAATACGCGAGGCATAAGATGGCACACAACGGCTGGATTCTCGCACATGAAGTATGCACGCGCACTCTCTTTAGTTCCCACAGATCCATCTGACTGATCATTTAAATTCACGAGTCTGTCATTATATGCAACCTTAGGTGTTCAGTTGATGTTCTTATTATGTCCACTTCGTAAGCCTATCTGCAAGATTGTTACTTTGATAATGACAGATTCAATTAAAGTTAAGAAAACCTGCTAAAAAGTGTAATCTTTATAAGTGTTATCTGGCATTGTTTCGACACTCATACATCAGTACAAATGTAATGAGTGTTGAAGTCCTGCGTACTAATGTTTCACTATGCACCACGCACTATATAGAGTTGCCGTTATGCCTGCCTAACTCGTAAGCCGTAATAGACACGTAAGCTATCGATGTCCGAATAGAGAATAACGTGTTTGTGATTGCAGGGAGCCAAAAGCGGAGAAGAGGGCGAACAGCATTAGCTCGTTCGTAGCTCTCGGCACTTGACAACCAGCTAACTGAGGGACGCGCTATCTAGATCCTCTGCATCGCATCGGACCGGCGCCACCAGGAGACCGGGCAGACCTCATACAACCCTTACGTCCTCACTAGAAGCTCTGTCTCCTATTCTGTTATGTTTACTGACTCCCTGCGTCAGAGGTGTGGTGTTATTCGTTTATACCAAAATTAGCAAGTGTTAATTGTATTATTATTAACATTCCAGGTTATTGTTTACTGTTCAATGGTAAAATATTATTATTTAAATCTATTAATTTCCTAATGTAGCTTGTTTATTTAATATTATTATTCAATTTATCGTGTAACATAAGATTTATTTACAACTAACTTATTGTACGGTAAAGTTTGTATATTTGTTTTTACAAGGCCGATGTATACAACTGAGAGGATTTGTTATGAATATAGTGTATTACCAGAAATTAAACATTTTAGGATATATCTCATTCGAGTAAGCTAAAAACCAAAGGTGCCCTTCATAGAAAGATTACGTTTTGTTAAATAATATTTCAAGTTGAATGATTTAAATGAAGTTGTATGTAATAATACGATACTTTTGTTTTAGCCTCGATAATGTTAGCGTATTTAAATGAATTTCATGACTATTTCAAATTATATTTACCTAATACTTTCTTAGTAATGTTTATAATGTTCAATCACTCGTTAAAGCGCTGGCACTCTAGTGTTGGTCTTACGATCCTTTCTACCTGTAAATGGAATTATTGCAATAATTATAATATTCGAATAGGACTCGATGCGATAGGAGGGGAAGCCCTCGGAGCTGCTTGTGAGTGCATCGGACGCTGAACAGTCGCGTGCGCACGCCACTGACCTGTTGAGTTTGTTATGTCCCCTTCTGTACTTAGGTGACTATCAAAATTTCTTGTGCCTTGCGATAAAACAATCCTAAAATCGAATTACGATTGAACTCTAGACTTCGTGGCTACACAAGTTGGAGAGTTAATTTGGAAGTTCTGCATTGTACCACAACGGGTTCCCTCACTCTTCGCGGTTAGTATGCGATGCGACACAATCGAGATCAGTTCAGTCTTGTCTCTTGTTGCGAGAATTTAGCCTTGGCCTTATGAGAGTTAAATAATTAAATGTAATCATTATATTAATTAATATATAGTTATAATTAGCCGGCGACGTGCGCGCCGACGCTGAATAGTGAAACATTATTCTACTATCTGCATGCTTTGACGAGCTTTTTGGTAATAATCTAATTTAAAATTTAGTAGTTACTTTTATTGTGTAATCGTTAGGTGAATAATATAATATTAGATAAGGGTATTTATTGTAGACAATCAGCATAGTTACATTACTATTTAATGAAAGCTATTCATACATAATAATGAAACAATGTATTGAAATTTAAATTTACTGAAATGTTAGGATTAATCAAAATGAAGATTAATATATTTTTTATTTTTAGCTAGTTGACTATCGCATACAGAATGAATACTTTGTTACCTACGTGTCGACGAAACGGTGACGACATAAGTACACTACAGTGCGAGATAGCAATAAACCAAAAATGAAATATTAATGTTATTATAGGTATTTAGTGACGTATTCTGCTGATGTAAACATGTAAAATTTACAAAAAAAAAGTAAAAAAAAATCCCTGCTTAGGCTATAATAAATAAGGTTTTGGATATTTGGGTTACAATGTTGACGCGACAGAAATCTATTGAGGTACTCATGCGACTGTTGTCGGTCGCCGGCCAGAGCTACCGCATGTGAATTCTTATGAAATCTCTTAGTCAATATTTAATAGAAATTTCGTCAATTTTTGACTTAGCAAAATTTTATACATTGTTTATAGTAACTGTAACTTCACAATGTACCGAACGTCGTGGCGTATAGACCAAAGATAAAGGATTATACATAATTTTAATACTAACCTCAGACCGTACCAAACTTGTATTTTGTAGGCACATTGTACTGCAATGTTTAGTGGACACGACAAACAATATTTTGAAGCCACAGCAGTTTATGCAGACATCATTTGTTTACGGACCCAAGTAAGGCTGATGCCACGGTGATACTCGAGGACACCTAGGATAGCCATCTTATTGTACTGTTTTATTGTTACCTACTTTTGCTAATGTTACAGCCGAAAATCACTTTATTTAAAAAAAAGTTTTGTATCCAAGCCGATTATTGTCTAATGGAAATCAATCATTGTTCTGTATTATAATATTTTGTGTCACTTAAAGTCTCCTGACAGTTCAGATTCTCTTATATATTATTAATTATTCATTGTCGGTTATAATAATTAAGCTAAGTCAATGTTCACTTATTTAATTCGATATATAATGCTAATTCGTGTGTAAGTAATTGTGTAATAATGTAGTGATCTCCCATACCTTCGGCGAGCGACGTCCTTAGGCGCATACTAAAATACAACGAAAAGTTTATTTGTTCTTTTCAGTTGTTCTGTGTGAGTGTGTCGATGACTCTGCCTCGTCAATGACGATCAATATTAAGCTCTCTTCAGGCGTGTATCATCTCTTTGAAATCTCTATCGTAGTTATAATGTATTGTAGAGGCATCGACAGACTCGGGTTTGGTTAGCGAGGCGCGCGGACGTCGCCGCCGCCATGATTCCGTCCAACAACCTTAGATAGCGAGTAAGAGACGTCCAGTGGCTGCGGACACGGCTACGTCACCTTCTGCGGGACTACTCGATACATATCATCATGTAATATTTAATGTGTAATTAGGAATAAAAAAGCGGTTTCATAGAGACGTTTATTCTGTATTCTCGTCTACTACTTATAATGCAATCGGCTACATGTCACGCTAAACCACTTTTGCGTTTCCGAAGAAATTTTTATAATTAGCTTTGCCGTAATTTTGTATCCTTTCACTCGGAATTATCTCTACTTGTGATTAATTTAATTTCTAAGGGATTTAAACACAAAAGTTAATGTAAACCATATAAAAGATATTTTCTTAACGTTTACTGTGAAATCGAGTAGATAGATGATGTTCGGATCGACGTTGTTAATGTAAAGACGCGTGACATTGGCCCGCATGTGATAGGGTAGTGTAGGGGTGTAGCGTCGCCTTGCAAGTTAGGTTAAGTGAAGCGGTATCACACAAACGCCGTGCATCGGAAACATATCAATTCTGTGCCCCTTAATAAATTTAGTTAAATATCTACTATTCTAAGAGATACAATATGAATAGAATAAAGAAGACAAAATAATCGGAGTATCAAATACCTGCTAAGTGTTGTTTTCGTACGTTAATGATATGGATTAGAGATTGTGTTGATCGTGAATACGCATAGTCCCCGAGTAGTGTCGCGCAACTTTCCCTTTGTTTGTCGCTGTAGACATCGTACGTTACTTTATTGTTACTTTAGACTATATTAACATGGCTTAATTACCAAATTACTTTAACAGTTCGCTTCGTATTCAGTATTAAATGACATTTTATTTTAATTTCGGCGACGAGAGTTAGTGCGTTGCTGAAAACTTATTTGTATATCGAGCAAAATAAACCATACAAACTATATAGTTAGTAATTAATTGTTAGATTTGTGTGACTTGGATTATTTAAATGCTTATAGAGCAGAGGTAAAGTGTTATTGTGGTTTAAGAAAAACATAATGACATTGTAAAAATAGTGATAAAATTAGCTTAATTATCATTATTACAACTTTTATAGATGTTCATTACTTTTCTTTTCTTACTTCATGGAGTATTGTGGCATTGGAGACGTCATTGTTAATTCAAATAAATTTGAGCTCATCCTCAATCGAAGTTTTTATTGATCTTGCACCCTGTCTGCGTCAGGCCGCTACTGAGCTGCCGAGCTACTGAGCTACCGAGCTAGCGCCACTGAGCTACTGATTGTCTCCAAGCGTGAGTCGAAACAACGTTACTACTAACGTATTCAGCCATTTCATAGGAAAATGTTTTATAAATTAGCCGTAGGTAACAGATCTTTATTAACGAAATAATATAATCATTGTTTTCTTGGACGAACTTATGTTCAATATGTGTCTAATAGTTAATAAAAATAGTACTTTTATAGGTGTCTAGTTTAGGATAACTGAAATTAGATATAAAATTGACAGTTGAGCTTTTAAAACGTTGCTTTGTAGAGTTTGTCTGCTTTAGTGCGTCCTTTTGTAAAATGAATTCGAAGCAAATATATCAAAATACAACATTTTCTTCCAATTTAATTTACAAAAGAGCGCAGATAAAATATTAAATCTCTTTATTTGGATAATAATTATTGCAATGTTGTATTTATGTTATTATTAGTTTTAAAGCATTATAGGGTCCAAAGATTGGGAATAAACATTATGTGACAATTAATGTTCTTGTTTCTTTTACTTCGGACTGTGACATACCTGGATAGCTTAGTCAGAATAACTAGAATGTGAAAAGCTAATGAATAGTTTCCATTCCAACCTACTAAATATAAAGGAGGTATAATTTCAGCATACAAAGTTGAATAATAAATTCTAAATTGTATGTGCAGCTTGAAAATTGCGATATTAAAGTAGTTTTTAATGTCAACTAACTTGTTTAATCTAGTAACAAAGTAGGTGTGCAGAGCATCATTGGGGAGTTAGTAATTATTTAGACAGTCGAAACTTGGCATGGCCTCGTTCTGCGGCCCCGGCCAAATTAGTATGAATATCATTAATATCACATTAGCTACGACCGACGTACGTATGCCGGTTGAAATTGCGTTACCAGTTAATATCAGGATGGATTTGGACCGGATTTCCCGTTTAACTAGAAATGTTTTGTAAGAACCAAGTGGAATAATTATTTGGCAAGAACAATACACACGCATATGCCAACACGAGCATTTCATTATTAACTTGTTCGTAGCGGTAAAGTTACGATATTTCCAGTAAAAAATAATTTCGTAGCAATTTCGTAGCCGACTGCTACGAAACTCGATATCGATAATAATCGGACGGACACGGGAGCCCAGTTCACGTTGGCGCTTATTCAATGTTCATCATTTATTTGATGGAGCTTTTGCTTACGAATACCTAAATAGGAAATATGCTTAACTGAAAAATATTATAGAAGTTCAATTGAAGTATGAATTTAGGTACACTACCTACTGGTATTATTGAAAAGGCAATAAGCTGTCTTGTTGATACAATGCTGCCTAAAGAAAATGATGCGGTTTTCATCGAGCAGTCACATATTCAGAAAAGGAGTCTTGGAAATAAAGAGCAAAAGTAAGTATTGTAAAGAAATGGTGAGTATAAAGTAGTAAGACGTAACCTGCTAGTGGGTTAGATAGTTAGGCTCTTAGGAAAAGCCAACGATATTAGCCGAAAAACAAAAATAAGCCGAAATTCAAATCATTGATATTGCCTACATTCATAAAGCTATATTTAACTAGTATAAATCACAATAGCAACATGCGAAGTATATTTCAAGATATAAAAAATTGTAGCTATTGAAGGACATCAGTAATCTTTTATTCAATTTTTCTAAGAATTTTACACGACAGACTGACTGGTCATTTTGTAATACAATATCTACACAGTTACAGTATAAAAGTAGGTACTTACATGAAGCTAATAAAATAAATATCAATAATGAAAATGGAGTGAACGCAGTCGTAAAAACCGTATACTTATATCCGAATCGGGCAAACTCATGAAGTTTTAAATAAGGTTTTAAGTCTGGTGTAGTAAGTAATGTGAATAAAACAAGTTGTGTAAGCCATCCAGTGGCGGTTATGTGCCTCCAGAGAATCAAGTTTAAAAGGACTCTGTGTTCTCAGCAAATTGCCTAGCTCCTGTTCGGTACACTCGTTAAAACTGTTTCACGGTATGTTAGTGCTTAAATTATGGTATTTAATATGTCTGTGTACGTACAACTTTATGGTTAGGAGACTGAAATATATACTATTATAGTGTCTAGCATATTGAGATATTTTACCCGAACAGTGACTTAAAATTCATCTGAAATGAAATAAGCACGATAGGTATCTACCAATAGATGGTGATATATAATTATTTGATAAAAATATGGTGACCAGAACTCCATATTACTCTCACACATACTATATCAAGCGCCTGTGTTGACTCCAGCGAATGATCCCGGCTCAGGTAATCGCACTCGCGGGTCACTGCGGTGATCACTAATTGCGCTCAATTTCACAATACACCTACACGCGAGTTGCACAATTCGTCATTATTTTTGGGGAGTGATACACTAGTGTACCTACACCAGAAAGTACATACCTATATTATTCTATCTATCTATATATATATATCTACGTAGGTATATATATTAAATTTTGAAAATTCTATGTAAACTAGGTATATTCTATGTAAAATATTGCTTTTTTTTTATTAACTAGTTTATGCATTGCAGTGCTTTAATATAAGTTTAGGCAGTGTTCACACAAAGAGCAAGTCTCTTACAAAACAAAGATTAATAACCGTTCAGAAGTAAAAAAATGTTTCATTTCAAAATAATATATAGGTTATCATTCATTTAATTGAAAATATTTATCACACACATCAATATCGTATCAGATCATTGAATATCGTTTATAACGCTGTAACACCGTACATAGGAACACATACATTTGACTGTCCAAATCAATCAGTAACAATTAGTGCGAAATTCAATTACGATTCAACATGTTTTGCAGTACCAATAAATCGAATTGCCGGTTCTAGCCCAACATTTCTGGTAGCAACTGATTATAGTTCCCTACCTATGACGTTTCTACACCATATTGATAAAAATATTGCGTTACTACACAGAAGCATTTGTATTAGAGTCTGTTTGCCTGCCTGAAAAAAAGAATAAAATCATATAACTTCAACTTCGAACAGAAAGAGGAAGTTGATGAGCAAAATGTCAAATAAGAGAAATACGTCATTGTAAAACTGATACTTTTAAACATAATTTCAATACTAAGTAACGCTTCAACAAAAATGAAACATGCCCTTCTCCATTTTTACTAAAATACTGAAACCAGAAACGAAATTAAATTTTCCGAAGAATTTTTAGGAATAAGTAACCTACCGTGGAACGTGTCCAGTCGAGAAAGGAGTTTCATCTAATTAGTCTTATCAACTAGCTTCATTTACAACGTCGACGCAGCCAGACAGTTTGTTCCAAATAAACTTTTTACCAAGTTGAGCTGAGAATTTCTGAAGAATCCTTACCGACGACGATTCCATTGCTAAGTGGTAAGAATGTGGTAGATACTGGAATGGGACTTGGGTACCTGAAGTCTGAGCTTGTTATATTGTTAAGAATTTTGCGCTGTGGGTAGTAAAGTAAAATTGGTTTATATTCGGTGCAACATAAATAACAAGAATTAAGATATCTAGCTTACTAGTTAAAATGAAACATAGTTACTCACTATTTGCGGTCTCATTTTTTTATAGTAGCTTGTACAGATTACAAAATCCGAGCTTTACCACATACTCAAGTATAGCATATTTATATCTGATTTTCACAAGAGCAACAGTAACTGTAAACAGAACGTTGATCCGATAAATCGCGTATCATCTCGGTCTCTTCGACATGTGAGAGACATATTCCAGATGTTTCTGTGTATGTTGCCACATGAAAGGAGTGCCCTCTTTCCGTTTGGCTCATCTCTCGGAAAATTTGACGTTTCAATTTTATTAATACAAACGTCCTTTGAAGAAGTGGACGGTTGCCGATTTATTTTTCAATACTTGTGACTTTGGGTTGGAAAACAGATTTAAGAGACTTTTTTGAGAATTTAATTTGGGTTTTGTAAAAGTGCCGTCATATAATTTCTTATACATACTTCATTCATTTACAACATACCAACCAACCAATAGAATTCCTAGTACCTATGCAATACAAATTAAGGGAAACGGTAGGTAAACACCAAAAATTACCTATATCCTTTTAATATTATAAAAGCGAAAGTTTGTGTACGTGCTGCGTGAAAGAGCATTAAAAACTACTGAATGGATTCGATAAAGGCTATTTTTACTAATATTCGAGAAGTAGTTCAATCGGGACGCGGGTAAAACTGCGGGTGGAAGCTAGTGCCTAAATAAACCAACTGCTCTTTCGCCTTTGCGAACTCTAACACGTACTTTATAATACTTTCTTACCGTGTAGAATATTATACAAAAAGCTCGAACAAGCAACAACAAGTTAAGTAAACAGATAAAAAGTTGCTCTCAAGAAGTATTCGTGTGCACTCCTCAACTACTTTTATTAGTTTCGGATCAAAGCTTTACAAAACAAATACATTCTAACAGGCGGCGGTTTCGTACACTTGATGTTTATTTTGTTTTTATGACTTTACGAGACCATTTATGGGCATCATCATGGAGTAGCATATTTGTTTTCCGATTTTCCGGCTTCATAATCAAGTTTACTTCATAAGTAGGTAATACTTTATTTAATAGGGTTACCTAAATACCTTTAATTTCAATAAAATAAATCAAGACACATGTTGAAAGTTTGCGCCAAAATTATAATTTGTGGCACGGTTGTCGCTATTTCTTATGATATAAAATACCACGCATCAAAATGGAGCTGCTTTCAGGCATAATTCTCAAACTTTAAACACGAAAGTTTGAAAGCAAGCATACAGTTTAGCGGACGGCATTCTGAGAAACGGTATTAAAGTCCTATTCGTCGCAAAGAACCAGGAACTTGCTCATATGTCGCTACTTATGACAAAAATACTGCAGTAACAGTCTACGTGTCGCAAAAAGGTCAGGGTGATACTGAAAAACGGAATCGAGAACGTGTTGAATTTTTTATCGTGGCTTCTATCTTGTAAAACGAGTGTTATAGGGATGTCTCGGCTCTTTACATAACGTATCGTACGCGAGGGAGATTGCTCCTACTAAATTCAGAGGCGTTTAACTTGTTCAGTTTCGACTCCGTAAATCTTTATTTGCATGCTGAGACAATAACAATCCGGCCCTTCCCGCTGATTTAAGATCTGCTGTCTATCGTTCGGTAAGTATTTTACTTTATCGGCATTCTCTGAAGCTGTTTGTAAATAATATCCGAGGAATCTGCGAATGAAAAGCGGATTAAGACCTGAAAAGATTTTTCGTTTTTGTTTTATTCCATCTTTGTTTTCATGGGCCAATATTTGGTATCTATTAGGTACGCAAACTACCTATAAAATAAATGAGTAAAATTCCTAAAACGATGATTCGCCGTTATCATTCACTATTCATTAATAATTAATTAACTAATGACCAAACACTTTTCACTTTACTCTTCAAACACTAACGACCGTTTTGTAAATATCTTTGTCATTTACCATTTCGCGGGCCAAATATTTTCACTACATCATAATTCACAGGCAACCTAAATAGTTTGAGTTGTCGGAATAAATAAGGGTTACGAGCCCGGGAACTAACGAGTAATAAATTACCGCAGTTATGGTGACTACATCAAAAGGAAACTGTTCCAAAAGAATCTGCCAACACCTCATAAAGTTAAGTAGCAGTGACATGACCTGATAACATTTACTAATTACACGAACTTGGCCACCGAAACTGCTAACGTGTATAATTATATCGACGGAACTACTACGCCAGTATATTTCCTAAATGTCTTTTCATTATTAAAAATTCTAGCTTAAAAAATAGACGTTTAATAAAAAAGCAGAACGGAAAACTGAAAAGCCTTTTAAATACCTATTCAAAGAAAATCCGGTTCACGATATGTGAGATTTTATTTAAAATTCGAAATAACGTTGGGGTTACCAAGCAACAACTACACAAATCAACTCGAAACTAAAAAAAAAAAAAACAAAACGCGAGGATGCGATGCGGTCGGCGAAATCGGGGTTAACGGGAACGGTTTGTTTACATGTTTGGTCGGTTTTCAAACTGGAGAATTGCGGACCACTGCATCGGGATGTTTTAATTACCGACGTTTGTTTTACAATTCATTAACCGTGTGGATATCTGTTTTCGTAATGGAAATATTTTAACGTTTATTTCGTTTTCATATTAAAATTCTCTAAACTGCAAATAGCAATGTCTGAGTACATTAGTATGATTGTCTAATAACAAACATTACATTATTCCTTAGTAACGCAACCGGTATAACAGTTTTCATCGCATATATGAAAAAAATATTCCAAACGCACTTCCAATCCATAACCAATTAATTGTGTGTGTAGCCATTCAAATACTGTGTTGGAATAACAGAGTTGAGAGCTCTATTTGATTCTCGCAACGCAATTGATACACAAATACCTCTATGAGTATGTATCCAAATATTGTGTACGGTGTACGCCTATTGGCCATTACTAATAGTAACGGGGAAATTACAATTCTACTGCATGCTCAAGGAATGTTGCCAACGAAAAAAAGGTATGGGAGAAATAACAAAGTTCAGGATCGTAAGAGCAGCCGGTGCTGGGGTGAAATGTGGTGGGGTGAGCGCACGAATATCAAGTAGCGTGCGGCATTACCCGCGCACAGAACTACAGCGGCGCACGTGTAATGGCGGCCGTGACGTCACGTCCGGACACGGCACAACGCGGTCTCAGTCTGTATCATGAATTACATTACCCACCTACGGCATGCACAAGTGGAACCACTCACACCTGAAAAATGATTCGAAACCCACCCCCTTGGCATAATTATTTTATTAGACAACAACATGGCTTATGTTGGTGGCAATATATCTATGTACTCTGCTTAAAGTTTACTCAGTAAAAAATTTGCAGTAAAGTTGGTATCTCTCGTTAAAAGCAATTGGAAGTCTAGGACAAATAAATCTGATATTTTTGAAGCTCACTTCAAAGAAAATTGACAGCGATAAAAAACATAACGCAAATTTTTCAAAAACTCGTAGATAAACAATATTAGCTTATCATTAAGAACAGTCTAATCAATCCGCACTCTCTGTTTGTACTAGCCATTAGATTGCACGCGAACAGCGAAAAACAATAAATACTCTACCAATTGGTGGATTCTCGAATAACAACCGTTTACTTTTTCGTTTTGCAAAAATTGCATCGGATGCACTCGCCCGAACAATTTATTGACACTGACTGAACTTGCAAAAACAACGACTGTCTAGACCGTTTAACTTTAAATAAGTATTTAGAAGAGGAATATTAAGTTCATAAAGCTATTGGGACTTACATTATACGTCAAACGGAATAGTTAAACTGACGAGGATATATAAAATTATGTTTGATTCATGCGCTGTCGGAATCGGGCTGACACAGCTCTAATTAGCAATCACCCCATTCACTCCGGTCTCTTCAGCCACTTTAAGATTCTGTTTCAGCGCCAAACAATGTTCTGCGCCACTTTCCCTTCTTTCCTCCATTTAGCTCTCTTCATTTGTGGAAAATTGAAATGATACCTATTCTTCTTTTTTACGATAGTTTCATTACACAATGTCTGTCTTTTTTGTCTGACAGCAATGGTTTTGAAGCCTTTAATTCTCAGGTAATTAGAGCAACGAACGGTAATACTTCAGTTGTTGGTCAAATATTACTTAATATTCTTACTTTTATTTCTGGCGCATTTTCCGGATAAGGTCCGTACCTACGTGACCGGTCGAAGGTTAAGGGCTAGGGAGGTCGGAGGGCAGCGTTGCGTGTAAAACATAAGGAATAATTTAAAAGAATGTTCTGGGGCCCATAATGGGAATAACTGGGAAATCAGATTGTTATATTACCTGATTTATTACTCAATATAAATCTTAGGGCGCCTTCTCGCACCTCATGGGGGTTATCAAAACGCCGGTTTAAGTATTCGCAGCAGGTTCTACACTTTATTTCCGATTACATTTAAGACATTTTTCTGTGATAAACATTCAACCATACGATATCGATATACGATAGCATTAGCTTGCTTTTACACATAGGTACACACACACAAACATGTATGTAGTCAAACACTTTGTATATGGATATTTACTCCCCAAAATGTTTTGAATCCATAACGAATATTAGCAAAGGTAGCATTCAAAACAGTTTTGAAATATTACGATTTTTCATTTGGATCAATTAACAGAGTTCGATAAGTAAACAAATGGCATATTGGAATACAGCGTGTTCCATTTAAACTTCTACATTTCGGGCATCGAGCCGATATCGATTCGAATAGATAGGCCAATATGTGCCTTCGATAACAACAATAAGGTGCTATTTCCAATGCAAATGTAGTTTGCTCCCCGGTACAACGAGCTCTTGCTAATTCCAATTCGCATGTGGCGATGACGGCAACTTTTATTTTTTGGTACTTTCCTACTGGAAAAGTAGAACTATGAACGCTTAGAGTTGGCGAGTTAACTTCCTCCAAACTTTATTCGGTAACGGATTTACAAGTTACGAAGTCTTGGTTGACTCAAATATTTTATTCCTCAAAACGAATGCAAAGTTCAAAACTTGAGTTATGGAGTTATAAAGCTTTCAAATTAATTTTACTGTATTTAAGTAAAAAAGTTATATCATTTGCTTCTAAAAAAACGATTTATACTAAAACTGTAACTAGAGAAACTCTACGAATGTCTTGGTCACTTAACTACCCTTACTTTTTTGAGTAAAATTTTATTTGAAACAACCAACCAGTGTTTGGTAAACCAACTTAAAGATTGTTGAATTGTGATTAATAAACCCACGTGGACCACACAAATCTCCCAGTTTTATAGCACGCATCAAAAAGAACATAATGTACCGATATGTACTTCTAATTACATAGTGTCCTCCTCTAAAAGTTCCTAAGCCTCGTGGTGGTCGCGCACAGGCACGGAGTTGTGCGCAATCGGCCCTCCCTAATTACCGCCAGTAAAAACTAATTGCAAACGACTGAGCGCCGCGCCACCCTGCTACGTAACGTATTCACAAATATTGTGATTAATGCACTGTTTACACTGACTCCCTGAATTAGCCGGGTTATACTTCAAAGGGATTGCACGTACTGAATGGATGCAGTAATGAATCTCGATGCTGAAATCATTGGTGAAATAGATTAATTAACAGTTGCTTTTGGAAATGCCAGACATTAGGGGTTGTTGATATGCGTTTCATTATTTTTTTGAAATGTAATTTACATATCTCCAAGTAGGTACGTTTCATAGGTACCCTAGTCAGCTTAGTTAAATACATAACTTGACGCATCTGATACGCTTTGCTTACACCTTATTCGCAATCCCATTATACATGTGTAGGTACAGTTACCTCAGCGCAGTGCATTCACAATTCATGCTTAAGAGGCTAAACAGAGCCACAAATACTCAGTTAATGCTAACGGTTTAATGCATTAGAGCGATTTGCAAATTTTTACGAAGTTTTACCTATTCTAGTGGTTTTTATCCGTGAATGCTTCACAGGCGTTTTGTTAAACATCAACAAAACACGGGAAGTTTTTTATTCACCTTGCTCACCTAAGGTTTCCGATCTGTATAAGTAAAATCCCACGCAGACTGAATGCTTTGAGAAGGAACATCAAAGAACTTTACCACATAAAACGGATTTTCTCAAATGAATACTTATAAATGTTTACATAAAAAAGCTTACAATGTTTTCTTTTTAAAAGATAAAGACAGCTCAGATTAGACAGAATCCAGCTATATTTAATTCTATAAGTAAATGTGGAGTTCTATAAATACTGAGAATGCTACGAGTTCGATCGCCGTGCTCGACCACCGATTGATTCCCCAATCGTGTAAAGCTAGTGATAATCGAAAAAGGTTTTAAAGGGATCCGGGCCTTTCCTTATCTACAGAAGATGGCTCGGAAAATAAAGGAAACATACGTTTTGTAAGTAACATCCCACGCACCCATTAGGACATGGATACAAATGGTCATAAATCTATACACATATCCTCATTGCGCACGAAGTACGAAGAACAATTTGAGAATATACCTACTTTTTCAGAAGGTGATGTTAATATCGATCAAAGTGGCTGTCTTTGGGTTAGTAGAAACAGAACAATAATATTGAAATTAATATAATATTGAATATTGAATTAATATAATATTATATAATATTGAATAATAATGTCCATCTAAAATTGGCTTTCCTAAGCCTGAATAAATCACAAGTAATGATCTAGGCAACAACGACATACAGCCCCCCCTACAGACTACAAATAAACGGCTTCGTGGTCTTCTAAATTGTTTAATTAAACAGGACAGAACTTATTATGCGTATCATGACTATACAAATTTGACACCCAATGTTGAGTTAATTTCATTGGAGCCGGTAATCCGTCGGCCGGCAATAGGTACGCCCGTGTTCGTAATTAAAAACAGGTGGTCCCGCATGTACCTACGAATGATTAAACGGTGACCACCATTTTGTAGATGAATCGCTTTGACAGCCAAATTGTTGGTCACACAAAATAAGCTTTCACGCTTTGGTAGGTTTCAATTACAATAATTTATGTTTGTAACCTACTTTATTAAGTGAGGACGGTCGCATTAATTGGTGACCCTCTTTTCTAATGGATTTTAATGCTTGAGGGCTATCCAGCTAATGTAGGCGTCTGCAAAATTCGCTTCGAGCCGCACTCAAGTGACCACACACAACTTAAAAGCTACCTGACTTAATTTTGACATTGGTGAATAGTAATTATTATCATATTCATAATTTTAAACTGTTCATTTCAATCATAAAAGTGCATTTGTTTAAATCCTATTCCTCTAGTGTTTCCCAACTAAAGTTTATTTATAATGATAAGAAAGCGTTGTTTTAAATCGACTAAGAAATTATAGCTTTCGCTGCTGTCCGCCATCTTGTACGGTACGCATACTTAGTCTTAGTAGTGTAGTATTAACCTACGCAGTGTAAACTTTTAGCGAGTTAACCTCAACTTGGTATTAGGTAAACGTACAAGATAAACCCGGCTAGTTTACAAACTTGCTGCTTTGCATATTTACCTAGATATACCCATAGGCATATATAGTTTACACAAGAGATCGGATAGAAATACAGGCTTTATGCGAATTACATTATAATCATGTAGGTATCACAGTGTAAATTATGACTTACACTGGTATAATTCATTCATATATCAAAATTTGGTATCATTTTGACTGTCTTTCACAGTCATTTGTTACAGCCTTTTTATCGTCCCACTGCTGGGCACAGGCCTCCTCTCACGCGGAGAAGGACTGAGCATTAATCACCACGCTTGCTCAATGCGGATTGGTGATTCAAATTAATTACAAATCGAAGCGTAGCGTAGTTTTGTAATTTACTCTGCATTAAAAAATAATTACGCACACTCATTTCCAATCTACGTCATTGTATCCCGAGCCTTATAAGTGTCAAGATGAATAACTCTGGCACAAAATAAAATCCCACATCATGTGGACCCGTAAAATAAAATGGTCGGATTTTTATAACATATTGTGTGGACGTAAATCCTGACACCTGGTTATGAGTTACAGCCCTGTCCACGTTTTACAATGTTCCAGGGAATTAAATTATCCGGGTATAGGCTGGCCGTAGTGATGCCTCCCGCAATGAAATAGCTTTCTTTTATATCCGTTGGAATGTTACTATAAAAAATTATAGACACAGCTTTTGTGGTTCACTCGCGGCTTAGCGTTACTAAAAGTATGAAACATAACAGGGATATACCTATGGCAAGAATACTAGTAAATCTAGATAAAATAACATAAGGCCTATTCACTTTCATAAAAGCTCTATGTAGGTATACCTACTGTTTTAATCAAATGTGAAAACTAGATCAACAACATCTTTAGGGTTTTATGTGACCTGAGTATAACGTAAACATAATTCTATGAAATACTTACGAGTATACCTACTAATTTGATAAGTAAATACTATTCACAAAAAAACCACAAGCCTGTTATATGTACATAATAACACTTTATCACTGTTGTAATCCTAGAATCGCGTGCTAACAAATCCGCAGATTCACATTCTCAGGTGTAGTTTGTTAGTTGTTTGGAATTAGTTACTCGTACCAACTGCTATTATCCAGTTAACTGATGACAAACGGCAACAAAGGATTTTATTTCTATATATTTGTAGTGCAAGCTTCATAATAAGAATTTAAATTCGGATTAGAGTGAGTTGGTGTTTGCCTTGCGTGTACTATCGATTCAAATCCTGAGTCTAGAAAAATCTCTATAAGGAAGAACATATGTGTATAATTATGTATGCGAACAATGGATGCAAGAATAAATATGCTTATTATTTTTGACAATAGTATGTGATAACAAGCGCAGTGGACAAAGGTTTATGGTCTATTAAATTTTTCAAATTCAAATATTAACTATTGTGGCAATAGTGTTTTTATTGAAGCTGTACTTAAAAAAATACCATTTCATATTCACGTAGACTAACGACACGGCTGACCGAAGTACCTATTTGCACAGCAAATACAAGTTTTAATAAAAATAAACCATCAAAAAAATATTATCGTTAAATAAAAGCAGTGAAATATGCATAACACCGTCATATTTAAGCACCAGTCTACATTCAGTACACCAATTGGATTTCAATACGACATCAATGTTGATTGCGGCCGACAATTTTTTTATTACTATTTGAAATGTAAACGTCAATACATTCGAGTTTTTTAACGATCAACTATTGCTTTGTTTTTGCATATTTCCTATTAAAGGTACAGGTTAATTAGTGTTTTGATTTTGATCTGTAATTCTCGTTTTTCTTTAAGAATGCGGTCCAGCTAATGTACCGCTTGTAATTGTAAGTTCTTGGAAATCTCTTATTTTTAGTATGTTCTTACTGCCGAGTGTCCGGACCTCCAATATTGCGATACGATCCAAAATAGAAATAGCTATAAAATAAATATTAGAAGTTATCATTGGCGAACCGTAGATAGTAAGTAAACTTTACTTATATAAGTACTGAAGTAAGATGGATGAAGACATATCAAGGCGATGGAAATCCCTCGACGATGAGTTTTGGAAAGAGAAAAAAGCAGTATCTTTTGCTAAGGGACTATTTCACCAAACTATCTTCAAATTGTTCAGAAAGATTGTTCTGTCTCCTGTCATTATTTTGTGGCTTTCCACAGCACATGGTATCTAAACACATGGTATCATTTTGTTGTAAAAGTGTTAATTTTTTATGATTTTTGTATAGTTATTTTGATTTCCAATTTTGTTTTGTTTTGTTTTTGTGTTAGATTTAAGTTAAATTTTATTATTTTTGTATGTGTAGCTATTGTGGACACCACTATCGAATTGGTTGTAAACTGTAATGATAGTGTGTATGTTTTTAAATAAATAAAAAAATAAAGATCAATAATATTTAACTTTAAGTTCGCAATTTATACTAACACATTACTTAGTCTTAAAATATATGAGTTCTGCCCAAATAACCTCCAAAAATCTAAGGGGCATGAAGATTGATAAATTGACAACAATATGTCGGTGCTGTCAGCATTACTTCCGTACTGGTGAAGTCTTCTTCAATATATCACAGCATGACTTACTGCCAAACTACATATTTACAGCGACTCGTAAAATAAGTTTGTGCGATAAATTCCGACATAGCGTGCATCAACCCCTTCGGCGATATGAACTTGTTTCAAATAAAACTACTGAAAGTTATTATTGTCGTATGTGGTAACTGAGTTTCACGTCAAAATGAATAGTTACACAAATCCCGACCTTATGATATAAGACTACCTATCATATGTTATAATTTATAAATGTAGTTGCTCTTTTTTATTATGTGTAGGTAGGCACTATTTATTCACTTGTTTCTTCATCAATGGATGTGATAAATCCGTCCATGGTGAAGAATATAACTGTCATTAAAAATGTAATTTTCTTGAAAATCACGACACCAGACGTATTTACTTCCAAATTATTCACAGTTTAATTAATAAGTGTTTGGGACAAAATTATAACAAAAAGGACATTGTAAGAATCCTTCATGTTACACCTACCTTAATATACCTACATATGTCGTTCCGTTACATGGCAACCAGTCCCCATATTTCCTGATACGTAATTATGAACATCACTTCCGATGTAAGTGCAGCTTGGAACATCCACCACGGTAATCCCTTAAGCCGAGTGAAGTGCATTACGTAATTAAACAATATGAATGCGGTAAAAATCCCGGCCACGAGATAAATTCATGCTATACCAGCATGTGTTATTAAAAAGTGTAATAGTTCGATGTTTAAAATGTACACCTAACTGAAAAAAAAAAAAACTGTTTTTTTTTTGTCTGGGACTATACATGTAATGATAGGTACTTGGATAGGTTGCGTGCTACAAACATAAGTTAATCTTTTTATGGATTTTATGGAGAGATAACTCTCAGAAATCCTCAAGGGACTACCATCAGAATAATATGGTGCATTACTTATAGGTTGCGTGAATGCCGATCTTGTCTCCATCCCCTGACTGAAATTCTAACAGATGTAAATAATATTCGTACTCTGCACGCTATTGCTGTGAATTTGTATTCACGTGACATACTTTGTGTACACGTCAACTGTTCTAGGAACTCATTTAATAACAATAAACAGCTGCCTTTTCCATTCTGTTCATGGGAAAAACGGAACGAATACGCCTAGAAAATTACCCCTATACCAGGAATCATTAATGTACAAGGTACCCACACGTCATGCCTGCAGGCATCAACTGCGGTGACCTAGTTTCAGCTCCTTCTTTGTAGTGTTACATCTCTAACAAGGCGATTACTTCACACTTATCCACTGAAAGTGATTTCGAGTTGGAAACAAAGTTCTTTGGAGAACATTGGAGCCAGACACAGGTGTAAAACTTACTGTAGGTACTCAATCAAACATCAATCTAACGTTACGAACACGTCCATCCTCGTTACCCGAGGAAAAACTTTTTAATTAGACACTGTTTGCTCACTAACTACGTTCCGGACTTCCTAATGTACTCAACTAATTGGTGTAATGCGTAAAGTGGAATGGATGTGCGGGGGTCGATAGACAAACAAAATATCTCTTTTTATTTGTCCATGTGACGCGCGGTAACCTTTACTCGTACGTTTGCCGACGTGTAGGTAACTAGTGAGTCGGTACGCTCCAGCGAACTTTATTCAATTGAAGACATCACCGGGAACGTTGCGGGCATGAAACACTTTTTCCGCGCGTGTAATGTGACGTTTTCTTATTTACGAGTGTTTTGTCAAATTACGTCCATGCCGAAAAGCCGACCCTTAAAAGCTGACACGTTTTTACAGCAATGGGGATGAGGCATTTATTAAAACTCGCGTTCAACATTCCTGCTCAAATATTGTAACAACGTGTGTTCTGAATTAGCCGGCAATGTGTCGAGTTCATAATAACTTTCCGAATCCCGTGTTAGCGGCACGCGTCGCTCTCGGCTTACTTAACTTAAATAACAGCCAAATTGTTGTTTAACTATGAACAAATACACAGTTATTTAACGAAATGGTACACCTGCTCGTTTGTTCAATTAATTCAATATGCAGGATATCTAAGACTAAGTTTTAGTACAAAATCGTATAATGAAAAACCTGTTTATGAAAACAACTAAATGTATGCGGAATCATCACGTAGTCTTAAAGTTTAGGACACGTCCACCATATTATGATAAAAGATGTCAACTAAGTATCAACATGAGAGCTCTCAGAAGCTCCTAGACGTTACCTTGATTTTAGCAGAGAAGCGAGTGCCAACAGTACTTAGAAGAAGGAATTATTTAGCATGTATTCGTATTTTATGCGGATATAAAAAATCCACAGCAGCACACGTGATGAGTAGGTATACATTTCACACACGGCGCCGACTCAGTTGCTGAATTTTATACAGCAAATATTGCCTGAACGTGACTTCTGCAGTGCTCACACACATGCGACCACATTACATATGTACCTACACTCTATATATACATTGTTCTTGTACACTTTTTTAGAGATACGCCAATGCCAAGCGCCGCCGTTAGAAACATTTCTTACATCGATTCGTTTTACACTAAACTGTGGAACTCGTGTATTTTTAGGTTCAATTTTTTCCGACGGACTCCAAAATAAGGATTTATTCATGAAGCCGGTGACCGACGCGGGATCGTTTTACGATCGTCGATTTGCAAGTGTCTGGTTCGATTCCCGATGCAAATTCTTCCGTTTTACTGCCACACAATAAAACCGCTCGCTTTCATAATACATTTTCTTATAACCCAGGCGCCTCTGCCAAGAAATTTATATTGGTTTTCCAATTGTTATCAGATGACATGCCACCGCATCATGTGGAGGTTACGAACTGTCATACTTTTGTTGTTTCTCAATATCAATACGACGCAGACACCAGAAAACGTACTCCAGAACGCGGTTACCGCAATAGATAGGTACAGCAATACCACATGTAATATGCTAGCACCGCAGACTATGATTATACTCCACAAAAGATGGAGTGGATGAGTATTCAAGTCCGACCACATGTGGTGTCAGAGGATAATGCACGCTACGTAAACGCAATTTAGGCAGACGCAGTCGGCCCCACGTTGGGCGCCATTCGTTCCCTTGCATGCTAATAAACTCGAAACTTTGTAATGCTCATACTCAGGTAAAATTTTGCTTTAGAGTAATTTATTCATGTTAGCCGTGTATTTGCAGGGACGCACCTGAAAATCATTACTTGATTGCAGGGTAAGTGGAGTTTTTACCCTGCAGATTGCCGTAAGAATATTGAAACCAATTACCATAAACAATAGAAATGGCGAACGGATGAAATAGCAGAATGAAAAAGCTAGACAGAAATAGCATGTATTTTATTCACGAGCCGCCAGTAAAGCTATCAGACATGTCCAAACTTCGCTGAGTGCAGCTTGCTTTATTTCCGTTTGACCTGTCCCGTTCGACGCTATTCCTGGAGTAGCACGGCCAGACATGTTCATTTCAGCGACAAGCCGAATGCAAGTCCTGACAGCACCGCTGCAGCGACACGTCTCTGCACTACCCAATTTGAATATTTAATTGCGATTATTTTAGCGCTACTCCGACTAATCTATAAAGCAAATTGACAGCTCTAGTGTAGCTCGCACGTCACTAATGGGAAAGGTTTATTCCTGGACATTTCCGTTCCGAAATGAATCAATTGAATTTTAAATTCGCCTCATTTGCATATTCGTTGCCGACCGGCTACTTTACGATTGCCGACCAGTTTCGTATTCTTTGTTTGGCGTTTTATTTTGTGCATTTCCGAGTGAGAAAGGTACGTGATACGGCCGCGCCCGGGTCGCTCTTGTCTCTTTTCATGAAATATTTTCAGCTTGACATTCTACAATTTCAATTGAATATCTCTTGGAGGCAACAGTGTTTGTCAGAATAACGTTTTGTTTTATTATTTTTGTGTTTGTAGGAAAATTTTCAATTTCGTTCCTTTGAAAAGCGTAGTTTAGTCGCGATGTGGTAAATATGTTGACCAAAAATTCGCTGTTGGATGTGTCACGAGAGACACATATAACGCGACAGAGCCAGCTCTAACTTAAACTTAACTTAGATGTACAGCCTCCAGGGGACCGCATTGAAAACCCAGGGTTGACATTATATACGTTGGGATAACAAATTCATTGCGGCCACAATGTATTGAAACATTATGTTAACATTTGTCGATCCCAAGCTTCGATACACATAATTAAGTTAATTTAACACACTTAAAGGACCAACACAGGTCGAAATTAAATTAAATTGTATACTTAGATAAGTTTGACTTGAAAAACCTTGAAAGAAAGTCTCAATTGGTGATTTTTCACGGAACAGTCGCTCGAACGTATATGAATATTTGATGATCAAGCATACGATACAGGTACCTACACTTACCTATATATCTGTAGTGTTGTACGCAGCGACGCGACGTCTAAATGTCAAACAATCGGCTCAAGTTCTCCGCGCACCGCTTGTCAAGATAAAATGGACGTAGTTATGCAGAAACGTTCCAACCCACTGTACGCGTAAATGCTTATATCTCAAATTAAACTTGAATTTGAGATATAAGCATTTACGCGTTTCAGTTGTATTCTTTTTTATTCTAACTAGTAAAGGTACTAGAGGTTTTATTGTTGAATTATATTGAGTTTAGATAACCATATGCTAAAGGACCATGAGTCAAATTGGGCTCATTGTCCAACAGAGTTATAGCATACGCCGTTGTGAAGGTTTTTGTTTGTACTAAAATTGTTACTATGGGCACTACCTTCAATTCCATGGCAAAAAAAAGATACGCACCTAAATAGGTTTACATATTACGTAGGTACATTCTGGTTAACAGAAACGAAATGGGTCGAGATGCCATCGCTCAGTATTACTGCTCGTGTCTAACAGGTAGACGCTCAGTAGGAAGTTGTGCTCATATCATTTCAATAATATGGTATCTAGGGTGAGGCAGGCACTCACAATTTAATCCACTGGCAGGATATTTAGACGACATTATTATTGATATTGATTGAAATGTTAACAAAAATAATTTTAACTGTTAGCAGCTGTTTTATTTTTTATGTATACATTAAACCTGGAATTAAAACTAGTTAAAGGTGTTCAATAACAAAACCTACACTGCCATAACAGCACTACTTTTTGCAGAATATTAGTTTATGGTGGTCGGAGAAAAATATTTATAGCAAAATAACCCCATGGATTCTTCGCAAAAATGAGTTTAAATCTTTATATTTAGTGCTTTACAAGTATATTCAAAGTGGTCTCATCTCTGTTGGTGGGTGAGCCCAGGCTTCATACATTTTTGCCCATGGTCCTTTTAGGCTGTTCAATCACAATAACTCGATTTCGGGTGACTTGTGGGTTGGAACGTTTCTGCATAACTACGTCCAAATCGACTACGCACTTCGCCTGTTTGAATGACAGATAAATTAAATTTTCACCTTCCCTTACTTCGGTATTACCAAGACATAAATAGAAAATGCTATATAAAGGTTACCTTTTTAAATAGGTCATTTTCTTACGTGGATATAATAAATTATCATGTATTTTTATATAATAAGACACATGTGTTGGATTGCTCATGACATGCAGTACATTGTTATTTTTATTTGTGTCGGAACTGATTCTATTCTGACAATAGGTGAGTCGTCGGTTAACCTTATTTATAATTCTGTACCATTGAGAGCCAAGAGCCAGTAGTCGATTTCAAAGGCACGTAGGTAGTATCTATTTTGCGCAGTAAAATAAAATTAAATAAAGGATAAAACCTTGTGAACCGTATTTTTAGGTACATGGCTCTTTACCTCTATAATAAATACCAAGACGACATTTTACTTGATCGAAAAGAGATGACGTTAGTGTAATTTAGGCACAATATTCTTATCGCGCCTAAATTATACTTTAGAGTAGATAGGTATATCGATACGACCTCTGTTCTAACTGAAATGTTCCTAACATTTTAAAGGTGAGCAAATTATGTAAGATGCCAATAAAACACACGACTGAAATAGCGCTTTGTATTGCAATAATTGCGTACGAATGAGAACATAATTACATGTGCTTTCACATAACATGCCCGGCATTATATATATATATATATATATATACTGTGATAGATATGTGAATTCATTGATATAACGTGATAGACATTTTGGTATTATAAAAAAACATTTTATCTCCCAAATAGCAGGCAGGTACAATAAAAAAAAAACAAAACCATTTTCCAATACATTCATTAAAGCAATAATAATTAAAAGTGTACATTGGTTTCGTACGTTATAGGCGAACTCTAATATTCCGACCGCAGTTCATTCATCGGAAATCAGCGGTGCGCGAAAAAGAGCTCAATGTGTAGCTCCGGTCGAATAGACACCGCGAATGAAAACCCTCTCAATTGAAATGTTTATTCAAACACAATGGGTTATATGTTTGTATGTGTGTTTGTTAACTATATATGTGGATTATTATGTATATAACATCAGAACACACTAATAAATAAACGCCATAAATTGTGATTTACCTATGTTAGTTTGTTACTTCGTCATGCTCAAACGGCTGAAGGGATTTTATTTTAATGACACTTATTAAGTGAGAAATCGGATTGACAGTTTCGTCGGTTTCAGTTTGTAGGTTTTATCAGTGGCATGTACTTACGAAACATAATTCGTAAATAACTGAAGATGCTGAGAAAAATCACTTACAATAATGAAGTCGCAAGAAAATTGATTATAAAATCTTGCAATTCAATTAATCAAAACAATATCCATCAAAAAGCTAATAAGAGTCGAGTCGGCTGACCAATTAGTAGAGCGAATTTAAATTAAGAACTCCTCTGACACCGCGTGCCGTCGACCAATCGGCCGCGTAATTTGACAAGTCTTTAGATTCGGATCAAGGATTTTCTGAATAATATTGAAAAGTTTACTTCTTACTTTTCTTATGCTTCGTTAAAAACTTCCACTTTTGTAAGTTACAAATGTCGCCATTAAATAAAGGACCTCTTTTTTGTTTGTGTCACTCATATACTCGTACTAATACTGCCAGGATGGCGTGTTTTCTTCGGCTCACTTTAAATATTGAATCGCTGTAAATATTTTACGGCTAAACTAGTTTTCTCTCGGTTTTCGTTTACTGTGTACAATTTCAAACAACATAAAAACTTTACTGCTCAATTTTCTGTATTTGTTTTAACATTTTAATCGAATACAATTACTTTGTTTAAAATAACAAGCGCGTTAAAACAGCTCTCCAGGAGAGCGGCATAATTTGCATAATTTTTTCAAAAGTGTTATTTTCAGCGGTCTGTCGGTGTAATTTCAGGATACAAAATGTGAAACAAAATACTTTGCTTAGGATACAAAATTAAATTTAAAGTGTGTTTCCCACTTCAAGGACGCATATTTTTATCACAGGACACCCTAGTCATAATTACGTTGTTGACCTTTAGAACAACACTTGAGTTTTCACCACGAGTGACCGTGTACACTTACTTATTTTCAGTAGAGTATCATAATATTATACATTTTTACAGGATCACTCCATCAAATTAAAACGAACACGCGAAAAAAGAAATAACATTTTAAAATAAAATTCGAATTTAGAACGCTCTTTGCTAAATGCCATACAAACCCATTAGTTGCTGGCCAGCAATATTGCGATCGATTTGTAACTATTTTTATGTACCTTTTTGCGAATGAAAAAAAAAAACATTTACGGACTAACTTTTATTGGTCTAGCTAAAATGTTTTGGGCGTTGGGCAGTAGATAGTTATTACTTTTAATTCGCAGCTATGTAACGTCGAGCCTATAAAATGATGGCGGTACCGCGGACGAGCACGGCGTCTTCGGAATATATTTTAATTAAAGTGGCTCCTAAGATTTAAGCGGCGATGCGATCAACGCTTAAAATTTACCGCTCTAATTAAAACTATAAGCTCGGGAAGCCGATAGCGATGTGCGATACCTTGTTATAACGTTTAGCCATCATGTGGTAACTAATGCAATGTTTGATACGTTATTGATTTTTGCGCCTATTTTTTTACCATTCAGATAACTTCATGTTTATGATGATATGATGTCCCTTGGATTAATTGCAATAGGCATGATGACAAATTTTTAAATTCATTTGTATGATGTAGGTATACGTCTATTTTATACGGAAAATCATTAATTTTTAAAAAATGCGAAGTTTTTTTGTCAAATAATTGCATTTTTCTCTGTCCACTTTGAATCCGGCGCGAAAACGCTTGTCAGTGTCATGCCGTCACTTGTGACGTCACGCCTTGGGTTGTCAAGATGCAAGTAAACAACGCTCGTTCAATAATTAAGTTTTTTTGTATTATTAAATATGAATTCGAAAGTGTATAAGTGGTGTGGGGTCCCCCAGTGTAAGAACACATCCATAACAACTCATTTTAAGTTATTTGTGTACGTTTCTCTGGTTTCTCACATTAAAAAATACGAAAAAAGTGGCTTAAACTTGCAAGGCGAGATTCAAAACCAATATTGCCCAGTATTTTTTACCCACACCATTATTTTTGTGAAGATCACTTTGATGTAAGTTTTTACATAGTTTTCTAGATTCTAGTATAATATAGGTTTTGTACGAGGTCTAAATGGTAAAAAACCGGCCAAGTGCGACTCGGACTTAACCACGAAGGGTTCCGTACCATAAAAAAAAATCACGTTTGTTGTATGGGAGCCACCCAAATTATTTATTTGATTCAAATTTTCAGTATTTGTTAACAACAAATATAACGGCAACAGAAATATATCATCTGTGAAAAATCCAACATGGACGCACGGACGGACGGACGGATGGACCGACGCGACGGATGGACGGACGGACAGAGGAGCGAAAACAATAGGGTCCCGTTTTACCTTTTGGGTACGGAACCCTAAAAAGGTGCACAACTGTCTGTTACTTTTAGTTTACACATAGACATAATACATCTTTTTTGCATCCTAAAGATATCTTTATTTGATGCCAAAAACTCTCCTAGCATATATCGATTCTAGGCAAATTAGCGTTGTTTGCCTAATCAATCCTTGCTTCATGATTCGTGTTATTTTATATTCGATTTTAATAACATTTACATTCAAATAGTACTCGTTATAAACAATTAATTAATGAAAACACAGAGATTCGCAGAGGAAGTTTACAATACGAAATGTGACGTTTGTGCGAGTTTTTAATGCGTCGACCAAAAGGTGACGTCACGCGCTCTGATTGGTGTTCAAGATATCATGGCGGATTGCCTTATTTCGTAGTTTTATTTTATAAAAATAAATATTAATCACATTATTAAAAAAGAAAACAATGCGCGTTTTATATTCCAAGCTTCAACTTTAATTTAATAAGTATAATATTTTAATGATTTTTAATTACTGTCATCATGCCTATTATTAAGGAGTTAGCTTTGGAGTGTTAGATAGGGAACTCAGTTTTTATTTTATTTCTCACCATTTACTCCAGTAGCCTGATTGATCTTATAAAAAATATTTCTTCTAATTTACAGGTTCAATTACTACATACTTAATGAAGTAGAGCTTAGTATTTATTAACTGGTAAAAAAGCTATGACAATCATCGAAAGTTTGGAGAAAGTGGCTGATACAAAATTCAATCATAATTTAATAAAAGACTATGAACAGAAAAAGTTAAAATCGCTGACAACGGGGCGCGCTAATGAAAAGTAAAGATGGAGTTGTTCAAAGGTTCCGGTCATCGCACAATCGCGTCGCCAGATGGCTCTTCTGTACACCTAATTTCCTCACTCCCCCGCGCACGACTTCTTTGCTAATTAACTAACTAGCTCCTGATGGTTTAATAAAGGTTTGTAAAAAGTAAAAAAAAAAGGACTCTTTCACCTTCAAGTATCGAGTATAATTACTTGACCGCAGTTCGCTTCAAGTGGGCTTTAGAAAGCTTTTATATTCAATTACGTACATTTAATTATTCCGCACCAATGCAACTTCCGTTAATTGGTAATAAATTAATTCGGGTTATCTGTTTCACTTTATTGTTAACACAAATATTTTGTACAAAATAATATTGAATATTAGTGCCAGGCTAGTTTAATGGCATAAATAGAAAATAGTTGGAATGGAAATAATATTGTATTGCACTTTAGCGTTTCCTGGAAATACGATCGCCCCATTAGTTTATTACCAAAACTATCATTAAGTACGGTTTTCAGTTAAAAATAATGCATTCGAAAAAAAACAAAACAAACAATGAATTATCCGGAAAAAAAGCATAAGATCACCACTGTGTGTACATGCATGTACTTTTCGCTCAGGTAAAAACATTATCAACGCACTTCGTAACAATTAACATAGCATGATCTGTAAAATAAAATATTTCAGACACGAATTCCAAACTCCTGAACATACAAATAAAATAATCGGTCTAACTAAAACAAATAATTTCAGAGTCTTTGATGGTCTCTTGACCAGTCGCCACAAAAGTCCGATAATATTTTATGTGCACCGTACCGTTCCAGTCAAACAATAAACTATTTCCTTTGTATCGCGTCTCATGAGTATGCGTAATAAAAAATACATAAGCAAAAAAGGGGAGGGGTGGATATTTCACAGAAAGGAAAAAGTTACTTGAAATGGCCTAAAGCAACGATCCGTAAAATAGTCTTGCGTCCGTTTCAAGGGACATCCACAAAAACAGACATATTTCATGTGAAGGGATAATGCTGTACTACACGCGTGTTGCGCTCACACGAATTGACGACAAATCTATTTGATTTGCTACAACCTTTTCTTATATGTACGAAAATGTTATTGTACCACAACATTAGCATTAGTGTATGTAATATTATTTTAATGAATTTTTAGGTTACGATAAACATTCGAATGTAAAAAAATAAATTGTTCGACTCATGCCCGTTTTCACCAACGAATACCTAAATTTAGGGAGCATTTACGGAACACTTAATAAGAATTTCAATTTCACCAAAGCCTAGGTGTCAATTTTAACCTCAAAATTTCACTTAAACTTGGGGGCCCGATTGATGCCTGCTTAAACAACCCCTATCATTATCATGACAGAATACAAACATATTTTGAACCGTTTCTGGCGATGGATAGTGAAATGAAACGTAAAGTTTTAGAAAGTTTAGAAGCTGTGGAGGTTGTGGATATGTAAAATAATAATCATTAGAAGACCACGTACCTATCTTACGTGAAAGAGCAGATGACTGAGAAATAAGTACGATGATCATGACTTTTTTATAAGATTATAGATTATCACTTGCTATGAATGCACTTGCTAGGTCGTGATGTCACTGAATTATTCAAAAATAGTCCTGCATGTCCATAAATACACAGACCATAACAGATGCAAATCTGATAATCACTGATGTAGTTTCGCGGTGGCCGGGACAACTATAGGCCTATTCAGACCTAAGCGGTATTCGCTACCGTCTACGGCAGAGAAAACCCTGTGGGTATGCGGTAATATGACTGTTCAGACCTAAGCGGTATTCGCTACCACCTGCGACAGAGAAAACCCAGTGGGTATGCGATAATATTACTGTTGATGTTCGGGATGTATGCCGCTGCTGCCGCGCGGTATGTACTTCTACCCACAGCGGCAGTGAATATCGCTTACGTCGCTCTAGCCGCGGTATAGTTATCGGCACGGATATTGAGCCCTGACCTTCACCTGCGCAGAAGCCATTTATTGGTTTATTGCCTTATGTGTACAGTGCGCAAAGCGATCCCCACACTTCCGCCGAGAGCTCAATATCCGTGCCGGTAACTATACTTGATACTAAATACCTGAGCGAAACCCGCGCGGTATCTACCTCTACCCACAGCGGCAGCGAATATCGCTCAGGTTTGAATAGGCCTTAAATACCAAAACTGCAGTAGATACCAATGATTCAAAAATGGTGAATATGGAGGAGCCTATCTCCTAGGTGATAGGGGATACCCTCTGGAGGTAAGAAGTAGGCTAACATTGAACATAATAAATTATGTAAATTAAAACAAAGATAGTAAACAAATATTTTAATATTAGTCCTCATATGATGTACCAAACATTATCATCATCCTCCTGCACCAATTCAATTTGGGGTGGGCTGGGCGCAGCATGTTTTTACACGTCTTTTCAATTTCTCTCACCACCTGAAACTAAATAAATATAATAAATCTATAATTTTAACCCCATACTTAAATCCATCAACTCATGGAGAACAAAAATACGATGAAACCACATTAAAACAAGGAACACAGTTGAACGGCAATATCTTAATACACTATATTATTATACACAGATATTATTCACATTTACCTGTAAACGGTTCCTATCGGATTAAAACTATTTGTGACTGGATCCAAGCTTTGTTTTTGGCTTCGTTCGTGGTCCCATCCGTTTTTTGTTTAATATTGTGTCTCTATGAGACGTCAGCAATTTCACTAGCTTGTCTTTTTCTTCTGTAAGAAAGGTTTATCCTCGTTTTCTCTTCTCTGCCAAAATAAACTTATCTATTCAACAATAATAAACCAAACCCAAAATTAACCTCAACTCAATGTACACCATCGAGCTTAGAATTATAAGGAGACGCCGTTTTGATATTGACGTATCTATAGTTATATAAATATGAAACAAACTATGCAACATAGTTCTGTCTCACTCTTTCTAAGCAGATAAGTGTATTTGAAAACAGGGACAACAATATTTTTGTGATTGCGTAAAATGGTGACATTTACTTTTGAAATCCTTCTGCGTGCCATATCTGGCCATATATGTCATGGTAGTTGTGCTGTCAAATAGGTGCTCTTCGTGACTTATTTTTGCTAGTTTATAGAATATCACTCGTGTTTACTTTTAAGACTTTACTATTTCAATAGTGAAATAATCAACGAATATGCCTATGTGTTGTATTGTGAAGTGTGGTGCTAGGAAGCACCAAAATCAAGCTGGATTGTCTTTACACAGGTTAGGAACCTATTTTTGCTAGAAACTACATAAAATAATTCACATTTTATAAAAAATATGTTACGGGAACATGAATTGATGGTGAAAGTACTTATATTTTTGTTTATTTCTGTATAAAAACCTATATTTAGAAATAAATGTTGTTTACAATAACATGTTATATTGGCATAGTGCTGTGCAGTTGTCATAATAGTATCGATATAATATCCACTTAATAAGTCTGCTTTTACAAATTTTAACATCAGAACTTACTGTCCCTAAGACACTGAGCCCTCAGAGTTGTGTATTATTTTCAACAAAACATCAGTTAAAAACATTTTGATTAAAAAGGCGTATTATAAAATTCAGGATTTTAAAGACATATTTTATTGAAAATAATATGTTTTGCCTTTTTATTTTCACATGATGCTTCTACGGCGACCACGGGCACGGCAGTGCTTCCGCACAGACGAGCAAATCGGAATGCAAGTTGCAATGTTTGCTTGAGAACTTAGTTACCGAGTATAGATTTCGAATTGTATAAATATTTTTTTCTTAGCACTAAAATTGTTTTGTACAATCGATTAATACATAATTAGCTCCATTTGCATTATATAACTTTCTCATGAATAGCTTGAAAACGATTTTAAATTATTGTTTTTTTTTTAAGAGAGTATCCTTATGGCGTTTCTTGCGGATTCTTCTTCATAGGACCGAATCTTTGGCACCCTGCAACTAGTCTGACGTGAAAGAACTTTCATAGGGCTATTTGAAATAATAAATAATTACTTTGCCTGTTTATTTTTTTTTTTTCAAAGGTATCACCCTACTGAAATGACTCCTCCCATTTGGTTGATGTTGTTGAGGTTATTAGTATCAGTGAAGTTAATGTGATAGTTAGTTCTATGACGAAGAGATTATTTATACTCGGTTATTTTTATGCACCCAGTAAGACTCGTACATACTTCTAACTAGAATACAATATCGATATTTGTTGAATCCGGTAGCGGTACAACCCTAGTAATGGCAGCCATTTTAGTTACGACTGCAGACTGACAGTAGGTGTGCACGTTTTTTTCGTGACATTTCCTGTCCCTTTATTTATATGTCAATGATGTACACATATACACATCAGTCAATTTGACAAACGCGCGAATGACATAGGTAAAAATTGACCTGTAGAAAACCTCTTTACTGTTTTATTGCATAAAACATAGCGTAATGTAGTTTAAGTTAAATTAAAATAACATCACAAGAACAAAAACTTACAGGCTTTAGTAATATATACTCGATAGACGTTTATTTCTTAAGAAGTACAGAAAAATCATTTTATCGATAAAATATCGACTTTGCATTATCGTTTGTAGAACTAGTAATCTGTCACTTACTTAAGGGATCCATGTACAAGTGTGGTGAAAATGAATTTAGGTAGGTGTCAAATTGGGAGGAGTCCTTATTAAAAGTAGCATTTAGATAGGGAAACGGTAAGAGGTTGTTGGTGAAAACGGGCATCAGTGGTGAGTCTACCGTAGCGGACACAGTGGGTGCATTACAACCCTAATTTACAGATGAGGACATATTTATTTCTTCTTTTTGTGTACTCTCTTATACTTTCTCTCTATATCACCCTTACGTACCCCGGTATAATTATTCTCTTGCTATATTTTAATTTTCAAACATATCTCATAGATGTGCCACAACTGGTTGGGCTGCTGCGGCTTCCAGATGATTTCTAGCAGTTTATCTCCTTAACTTTAGTATAAACTTTATTATGTACTTAATCTCTTTACTTATTCTAGTGAATCATATCAAAATGGGGAATTGGTAGGTGGTCCTTGGCACTTATAGGCACTTAAGATTATACATGTTACATGTTATCTTATCAATAAATATAAATTAATCATAAAAGTAACACTCATAAATCTTTGTATATTTGCTTTTGCACGTAGCCCCACTTCTAGGAAAGATTTTATGAGTATGCACTTACTCGTATTTATCAGGTTGTTAAAGTAAAAACAATCTGAGAATATCGAATCAACTTAGGTTGGGAAAACCTCGTTAGAACACTCCTTCGGAAATCGGCCATCACGGAATTAACATGTAATGAAGTTGTTACTTCATTACAATCCATCTTATGGAGGTACATTCAAAATTCCCTATAGTTATCACAATCAAAAATAAAAGCAAAGGTTGCTTAAAAAACATACATATTTATTAAATAATATAAGCTGTATAAATTAATACTGCCGTAAGGAACAGTGTCAGTATAGTTATCGGCACGAATCTTGAGCTCTGACCTACATCTGCGCAGAAGTGATTTATAAGCAAAGAACCAATCCCGAGTGACGGCTATGACGCGATGCACTGCGGGCTAATCACCGCTTTAGCCCGCCCCCGCGCCTCACTTCATACCACAAAAGGGACTCAATAAATTACTTCTGCGCAGGTGAAGGTCAGAGCTCAAGATTCGTACCGATAACTATACATTAGGTCATCACACACACAACCCCAATATTTAATACCGAGGTGGTGGTGGCTGGTGGTGTGGCGGTGGATGATGCGGTGGATGGTGCGGTGGATGATGCGGTGGATGGTGCGGTGGATGATGCGGATCGTGCCCCGGTGGATGACCGCCTGGGTGGTGCGGTGGCTGGTCCGGATGCGGCGGTGGTGGTGGCATTACTGAAATCAAATAGGTTTTTCATTATTATTTTTTTGGTAATGTTAGTTGGAATCACTACATAGTATAGAACAAAGTCGCTTTTTCTGTCCCTGTATTCCTATTCCCCATGTCCCTTTGTACACTTAAATCTTCAAAACTATGCAACCGATTTTCAAGCGTTTTTTAAATAGGTATAGTGTGATTAAAGAGGAAGGTTTATGGATTAAAAGGATGTATAATAACATAGGTACATTAAATAGTGGGGAAAACTGTTATCCCGTGTGAAGTCGCCAGTAAGAAATAAATTAACGATGACTTTAAAGCACATTTTTTTTAGTCCATACAGAAGTTCTACTAAAACATTTTTTTCATTTGTAAGTAATCGCAATTCTTAGAACAATATTTCTCATACTAAGTTTTATCTCAAGTTAAGTTACTCAAAACCTTACTCCAAAAAATCGTACTAATATACGAATATTTCCAAACATAATAGCATTATGCAAATCCAAGGGTAATTCCACCAGCCCCTCGTTAGAGTCACCATATTATCCTCAGTTTATCGGGCTCAGTTCCAATTCTAAGCAATAACTTCTAAGTTTTGTAAGTTGTGGCTAGGCGGAACGTTTTGTGAACATTCATTAGAATTAAGAGTGTGGTATGGATCTTAAGTATCACCGCGGGTATACTCTTTCTCACTCTGTTACAACGAAGAAGGATTTTAAATACAATAAGAATTCCTCTCAAATAGAAGATACAATTTCAAAAAAAAGCTTTCGAAGCACCCTCTCTGTTTGAGATACTTATCCAAAAACAATATTTTTTCATGGGAAAGATAAAATACAAAAATTAAATTAAAAAATACTCACTTTTAGATATATTTCCAAAATTCACAAAATTTCAATTTGCCCTGCGCAAAGCAAAAACGTTTGTTCTGTGCTTATGAGATCGATCGATGAATTTATAGGCACAGCCTTATCTACCCCATCACGCGGACTTATTGATGTCCTTATCAACAACAAGCGATAACTTGTGTAAATATTGTGCCTAATTCAGGTATTTAAATATCGTTTAGGTACAACAGAACCCAGTGACAGTACCTATCGGTTTATTAACAATGTGAATTATAACGTTTATGATTTCAGGTAGAGCTCTAAAAACAGTTTTGTAACCACAGAACAAAAACAAATGAATCGAACGGAAACCACAAAAAGAACAAACTGTAAACAAAAACGAAATAGCTATTACAAAACGTCCTTTTTGAAAATCGATTGGGAATTCCGCCCCTTCTATATCCCAACAGGAAAATTCCATTTTCCAAATACAAAAGTGAGAACAGACGACACAAACCTAAATACCTTGTAAGTAAACGAGGCGCAATAAGTAAATAGCATTTTCTGCTTTGAGGAAATTTCAAAACAAACGGGCTATGAAAAACTCCAAACAACTTTTAACGGATTGCCGTTTCACTGACGACTGAAAATTATTATTTAGTGGCCTATCGCTTTCAATGAGCCTTGATAGTTCGTTCCTAGTTAATTAAATGAAATATTTGCTCAGGAATTTTATTTGGTACTATATTTTTCCTGAAATCTCGGGCTGACCGACGACTTTTTAACTACAGATGGGTTTTTAGTAAAATATATTTTAGTATAACTTTTAATTTACGCTCCATTTTGTATAAAATACTTACCTATCAATGGCTCCAATAAAATTTAGTTTCAATAAAGCTTAATAAACGCTAGCTATGCTTGTAATCATAAATGGAAATGATAAATAATAACACCGCATATTAAACATTACAGTTCACATTATAAATGTGGGATTCATAACATAACATCTTAACGGAAATGAGGACTGATAATTAATAATAGATTACCAGTAATTAAAATTAACCTGATACAATTAATTCTGTCGAACGAAAATAGGAGGTTGGTATATCAGAGCTTACAAATCAGATGACACGCTATGGTCATATTATAAGGGTGAATGCTTCAAGGCAGTTTTTTATTGAGATGTCGGTTTTATTGGACGCGCCGTCATCAGTATTAAATCAATGCCTCAGTCATTAATCATCATTGACTATACTTCATCACGCATACGTCTACAAGAATTCGTTAAATAGAGGGAGAGCTTACTCATCAGACATTCTTGTTCTTATATTTCAGAACCCATTGCTTACCGTCTACAGGCATTTCTTACAAGGCCCGAATCGGCTCCCGACGTTGCTAAAGAGTAAGGTTTGCATCTCGAATGTAATCTCTTTTGTCCTACTTCACCAATCTTTGCCGTTTCAAATTATGTTTTGATACGGAGAATTAATAATCGAGATAATGATTGATATATTGATTGATTGACTCCGAACTCGCGTACGTGACAATTGGCACAGCTTTCAATAGGTACCAGAACCTACTCAGTAAACTGCATTTTCTGTTTCAGTAACGGGTTTACTTGAATTCGTATAGGTTCTTTTCTTCATTGGGCTAAGTTATCTACCTCTTGTTTCAGAATATCGGAATTGTAAGAAGTTGTAACTCCATTTTTTGTGACATGTCAAAGGGTCTTGTAAAACGAAATAAAAACCATTTTTGCAATATATTATTTTATTCGATATGTCTTAATAATTAACAGCCAGTTGAATTTTATAGGTATTTAATTAAATTAACTACATCAACTGTTCCAAGTTTAATTTAAAAACAACATTAACATTTTTATCCTTATTCCTGGGATCTTAATTTACCGTGAAGTCAGCGATTAACTTTTGTAATTAGAAAGAAAATTTCCATGATAGGTATCTAAGTTTTATTTAATTAGAGTATGATTCTCAATTGTGATTGTTTTGCCCTCTTCACCTCCAATGGGGTGGTCCGTGATGAGGCGGACCGTGGTGGGGTGGACCATGGTGTGGTCCGTGATGAGGCGGACCGTGGTGGGGTGGACCGTGGTGAGGTGGTCCGTGATGGGGTGGTCCGTGATGGGGCGGTCCATGATGGGGCGGTCCGTGATGTGGAGGCCCATGATGTGGGGGTCCGTGGTGTGGAGGGCCGTGGGGCGGTGGCATATCTGTATTCATAACATTACATTCATAAAAATTGGAACAATATTTTCTGAATTTTGCCAAATTAGTTACCATGTATGAATCAGGCAATAAATGTTAAACGCACGGTTCCAAAAAGTAGGTCCTGTAGGGTCGAACCGGCAAGAATTTACATTGATTAACTTCTTGTTATAATATCATCATAATAACATTATTTACACAATAATTAGTAGGCATACAATTCACTTTTATTTCTATTGAAACAATGACACAATGGTGGCTGACTTACGCATGTTACCCATTTTCAAATGTTTATGGAACTGGGTCTAGTAAATGACGCTAGATGAGTCACACACAAATGAAAATATAAGATTGTTGCAAAAACTCACTTCAGAAGAAATTCAATTTATACAATAAAGTCAACTGTTCGTTACAGTGTCTGCTTCTGAACTAAAATAATACAATTAGTACTCTAACATATAGGTACTCTCACTAAGTACCTCCTAGGTGTTATCTCGTATGTTTATGTTTTATCGTATCCTATCGATAACAGAGAATCGATAATTTTCCTCTTCATTATTAAGGCATATAAATAATTTTAATTATTGCCTTCGAAAAGGTAAATAATTATTGATCTTTAATTAATAAAGAGTTTTGCGTCTCGAGAACTTGGTCGTTGAACTTTGTCCTTTAGGTAACTTACCGAAGTATATTTTGACTGAAGTGAGTTATTTTTAGGTATTTACCTGTCGAGCTCTCGATACTGTTATCAATTAACAACTCAGATAAGGTATCGTAAGAATTACAAATATAAATAACCCAAACATTGAGAACAATTTCGCTGTATTGTTTGATACATATTTATGATATTAATATCGGTAAAAATTTCAACTTGGTGGTACGAACTGTCAAACGATTTCACATGACAGGGGGTTCGCCAGAATATGAAATAGGAAGTGTGTGTCAAAAACATGGTAAACATGTAGGTAAGTACAAATACATTAAAGGTCGATGGTCGGAGGTATTGTTTTCTCGACGATGAAGGTATGAAAGGACTTTGATCCAAACTATATTTCCGCTTTGGAACTCAGATGCGTTAGCAATATTTCTTCAGTGATCATAGGAAAAAAAATTAAAATATTAATTTAATATGCGTAATGTTTATTACAATAATGAATGATTGACCCCAAACAACAAACAAATTGAACTTAAATATGAAATTAAATCTTTACCTCGTGCCACTAAAAGAGCATGACATTTTAATTGTTAATTATTACATCACGTGTAAAATATCACACTAGGTACAAACGGTACAATCTATAAGATAATATTAATCAATCAGTCATAACAAATAATATGAGAATTCGACAAATATTAGTTATACATTAAAAATCATTTTTAATATTGTAATTCAGCGTATAATTGAATCCAGTTGTATTACCAGGTGCTGGCAATATTATGCTAATTGTGATGATAACTCATAGGAGCCAATATCATTCAAACTAAAGAACATAACAATTTGCAAAATATGATAAAACCTCCTTATTGTTCTTAACTTTTTATAGTACCTAATATAGTTCCTAAAACACCAGTATGTACCATCCCAGTATAATGGGTTGTATTCACCGAAGTCACCGAAGTCCTCAATCAAATGACATTTGATTAAAGCGAAATGACGTAAGTGGGAAATACCTACTGGAATATCAACACCAACTATGTGCAATCCTGGTCAACTCGTACTGATTAGTAGATACTCTATCAAATTACTAAGTTGACGAGTTTTACTAGATGTCAACTCAGACAGCATAGACCTACATTTTGGTAACCTGATAAGTTTGTAACCAATAGGTACTTTAAGGTGTAACGCGCAGACGACGCTCTTTTTGCGATTGAGTCCGTACGTACAGAAAATGTCTGTATGGTAGACAAAAAGTCCGTCGCGAATAGTACGCCATTTGCAGCGCACCTAAAGCAAATAAATACACGGTTAATAATATCATCGATCGTCAAGAAAAGAACTTTTACAAGTTTCGCACTAATTCTGATGTAAAAAGAATCAGAATCATAGTGTTTATTTGTGAAACATATTCATGTAACAACAAGGAGTAAGTCTTAATTCAAAGCTGACGAATTCAGCTAGAATATGATGTTGTATTCACAGAATTATAAGCTGATCTCAGATGATTCACACCTAGTTAGTGTGTCACTGAAAACAACACTCATTCCTGTTCCGGTTCTTAATTGCAATATATCGTTCATTAGTCATAATCCTCACGTGTTATTATCAGGTTTATCGAACCACGTTGATAAAGACTTGCGCAGCTCACGAAAAATGTGATAAATACGTACAACGATAGGACCCTTATCATTCACTGTTGATTTCACCTGCTGTAAACAAGCCCTTCAATAAATTAATTATTTGTGAACAAAAGGAACTTATAAAACAAGGTGAGGATATTTTCTTGTTGTTGTTTATTTATTTGGAGTTATGAAGTTTCTTTTTAAGTTTTCTGTTAGGCGTAACGCTCCATATAACTCAATGGTGTTGGGTATACAATACCGTTCAAGAAACTTGACCTGTAGTAGTACATATTTTTGTGGTATAAAAATCAAATTCAACATCTAAATGCCTGAATTTTTCGAGGGATTTAATTGAAATCCATAACATAATAACTAAACCTATCTATACTTTAGTATACAAAGATCATCAAAATGTTCCTATGTTTATATAAGCAGTTGATTGGTTACTTAACAGTGTTTTATCCTCTTTCAGTAATGCCGCCCCCACACGCTCAGCCCTGCGGTCCCCAATGCGGGACGTACTGTGTGCCCCATTGCTGGTTCCGCAGACAAATGGAGACGCACTATCCCCAGAACCCAGTGGTGCCACCACATCATCCACATTACCCACCACCGCCACCACATCACCATCCCCACCATCCACCACCACCGTATTATGAACAGCCACAATACCCACCAGGCCCTTATCCCCCACCCCATTATGCTCAGCCATATGGAGGGGCAACACCGCGCTAACCGTCTAAACGAAGGGTGCGTCTACACGGTGCATGAAGCTGGAGCAAGTTAACATGCGCAAGTGACAAATGACAGGTGACAAGAGCACGTGGATGGAACCGCTGGACCCGCACGTCTTTAAAATGCATGTAACCTGCGCATGTGCCTCAACATGCGCGAGCTACTTGCACCGTGTAGGTGCACCCTAACTTAGGTACTGCTCAACTCGACGAATGGACTGCATCACTCATCAGCTATTCCGATGACACATCGCGATAGCCCTAATTTCTACAAAAATGAGATCTGCTAATGAAAGAGTTTATTAATCTCTCAAAAACTGTAACTTGATATGGTGTAATGATTTAATTAATCTTATCTGAATTGATAATGTTCGAAGAACGTACTGATTTGAAATAAAAGTGTACTCAATGTTAAAATGTTGTTGATATCGACACTCAATTAATTAAAAACTTTGTTAAAACTAACAATTCAAGTGTTTTTCTTTGTATTTTTGTTCAAACCTTAATTACTTTACACACAATCGTTAGTGAACTAAATTAAATAAATAAATACACACTATTACTTACATACCACACACACACACGCTGAAATAGGTGAAATCATGCATGTTTGTAATAATATAGAGATCATAAGTTATATACTGTATCCGCAGAAATGGAAACAATGCGCACACTGCTAAAAACAAGTAATTATTTGATGATTTCCTCTTCAAGACTATGAAGGGAAATAGCAAACCAAACAGCGCTCTTATTAAGAAAGTTTTTCTTCATAACAAGATTACGTTCGCCAGATGTGTTGGATTGTATTCCGTATAAATGTTGGGAAGAAAGCGATACTATCTAGCGATATTACTTAGTTCATCTTACAAGGAAATTAAACAAAAACTAACTCATAGTTTATGGATATATTTCTCATGAGTAATTGCATTCTTTTTGTGTTTTTACATGCAATTTAAATGCTCCATAACATCAAAATTACAATGCCAATTTGCAATAATTATTATCAAAACACCTTTTCACATCTCATTAATATTGATAATACGACTGTATTGATAAGAGATAGGTCGTGTACCTGAAAGATAATTACGAAGTTATTATTTTCATACCAGACATCAGTACCAATAACAATGACTAATATCGAAGAAAAACATCTTAACAGTACTTGAACAAATACTTGTTGTGGTCTCTAATTTGTCTTTATAAAGTTCAATATACGGAAAGCCTTCGCGAGAGACCCTCACAATACTAGGATAGGGATTAATAAATAAGAAATTATGCAAAGAACAATATCTTGTGAACTGTCGGCTTTTTCATATTCCACTATGTATCATAAGTACATTCTTATTTCCATGAAGAAATACATTCAAAGAGATTGACAAGTAAATTATAACGAAATACTCTTATTGGCTTTAGTAAGGAATGTCTTTTACCTAAATCATGGTTCCTTTGTTGCTCCCACCGGTAACAAATCAAGGTACTTTCCAAAGAAAAGCCGTAGTTCCCCGAATATAATCCTTTTTCTAGAAGACTATTCCTGGATATGGAAAAACTAAACAGAAAAACGTTAATGCTTGAAATATGAAACAAAATACTGGGAAGAGACATGAAATTTCAGTTAGGAATTTCATTTGTACCTAAACAGCATTGTTGATTAGCTAGTTAGTCGCTAATGAGTCAGTGTCCTTTGTAGGCGACGTAAACAACAAAATTCTGAGTACTTGTAAGGTTTGTTTTGTGCTGTTATCTGCAAATATCGATACTGTTTACTAATCGTGAAACAGCTGATAATTCTGCAGTGTGAAACTTATCAGTTTCATATTCCAAATGAAACTGATAAGTTTTGTACAAAAATGTCATATTGTGACATGTCACTACAGTCGCGTTTGGTGGTGAGCAACTGTGGGCTTTATTTGGTGATCAATCAATTTAAGTGTTCATAAATTATAGTAATGACTCACCTACTGACAATTCATATATAGGTAGTGTTTGAAGATTGTTTGGTAAAAGTAAACATATACCTAATACCTATACTGAATACCCCCATAACTAGAGCCTATGAAGTTTCAGTGAAGACATAAATGACGTAACTATTTAACTTTTAATTTTAATGGAATTAATTACTTTTAAGGTAGTCTTTCACGGGACCTATGATCACGTTTACTGTTGTTTTTATACTTGTAGACGCTGAAATATGAAACGTTTCCACAGCGCACTTACTATGCAATATATTTTATCACCCACAGCTTAACCGCGCGAGTAAAGTCCCAGGAAAGCTAACTTTGAGCAAATATTATTACGGTCTGAGTACATAAGTTACCTACCTACATTTATATCCCACACATGGTACCTAAATTAAGTTTAGATCGCCAAATATTTCTAATGTTTTTTAAATGAAAATACGAGTAATTTTATCACTTTTATACTTTTTATAGTAAAATATAACTGATAAAAATCTTATAAAAAAGTTCGACTTCGTTTACACGTGGGTCATGGTCACTGTTTTTACTTTAACATCGATTTTTGTTCACCAAAGCCAAACTAAGGCACAAAGTCCATTAAAAAATAATACGTCGTATATAATTTGTAAGGATTGCATGACCCTGAGCTATAACAGTAAAAGCGTTTATTATAGCTATGTATCGTTTTACTCCTCCAAGCAATAATGTTCTCGGAAAAAGTGAGAACGAAAAAGTCTATAAATATCACATTCGCACACAGTTCGTTACACGGCCAAGGAAACGGAAGAAAAGTCTTAACTCGCGGAAATTTTGCCCTCGGCTTGTTCAGCCAATGTTTTTTTATCAATACGTTTAGGGAGAGAAACTGGCTTGAATTTCACTGAGATATGAATTCAATCTTTGTGGATTAAAGTTGAATAGATTAGAGGATGAAGTGCGGATAAAGGATTAAACCTTATTTCAGTAAACTGACTCTTCGAAGAATTACTTCTTACTAAATCTGTTCTTCAAATCATCCAAAGCAATGACACTACGTTGTCATAACAAGCTACATGAATACAAATATTAGTCCCTTTAATGTTATTAATACCGAACTCAGGTGCATACTGGTGTCCTTACTCGTGGCATAATTCCACAGCCCCGCTTACGACCCCCTCGAGGAAGGAAGAGCATTTTCGTGACCTCAACTGCGCTACTAATATTATTCTTTATTGCTAATCGATGTACAAATTGTACACGCTAATATATTTATGAAGGAAAAGGATCTGTGGTAACGATCCCCGGTTGGGACGTATTTTTATACTAAATTAGTGTCATTTTGTGGGAAGGGTGGTACCGACAGATATATTTAAAAGCAAAAGGCACTACTACTAGCAAAAGGGCGAGATTCTTGATGTGAAAGAGCCTATAGGTACGTTTAGTCATACAAAACTTAGTATATAATAAAAGCTAGTGGCTAAGTTAATTATATACTCGCTTTTCCAAGACTTTTTTATAATAATTATTTCTGACGTCAAAACTACCAAATATTCCATCCATGATGTGACTACGAAACTGGACTCCACAGTTAATACAGAATTAACGAGCACCACCTAAACACGATTTAATTGCCCAATAAATTGTCAGTTGTGACCTGAATACGTTTAATCCTGTAGGAAGTCAATCGCCATCAATCGGGCTGAGGTGGTAAGGTAGGTATGTATATAAATAGGTGCACATGTAACTTTTGGACGCAGTCGGATGCCGGTTGGTGAGTTACGGTTATATCAGTCCCGGCCATTGAGAACAAAAGACTAGCGGAGATGCCATTAAACAGAAAATCTCCTAAGAAAGTAACACGAAAAAATGCGGATCTTCGGGGGACGGGTAGAAAGCGTATTGGTATGCCCCAATACGCTTTCTTTGGACCCGCCTATTTTTTGTGACAGCAACAACTTAGACAAATGTTTCAAAGAACCAGAAATCATAGTTAATTCGCTCGTAACTGATCGTTCCGGTCATGCCCAACGTAGGCATTTGACCTAGGTGAAGGCGCCTAGCCTACCTGCATTATGGCACCTCCGCTCATTTTTCCTAACTCCGTGGTCCCAGCTCAGTTCCGGAGGCGCTCGCCCTCTGGTATCCGCTGCGATTGAAACACGCCTCTTAAATTTTTATAGGCCTTTAATAAGAAATGAGGTATGTTTGCGGAAGGTCTACCTACTTTACAAACACACGTAGTCAGCAGATTGGTGGGAATGTGCCCGTTTTATATCAAGACGCAGCAAAACTCATATAGATTAGATAACTAAAATTGTCTCATTCTATGAAATTTATTTAACCTTAAATACTTTTTTTAAGAAATAGCGTCCCATAGAAGCACATTCATAAGAACCGTCATTGGTGGATGATTTCTATTCTTTATTCTAAAAGCTTCTATAGAAGTAAACAATAAAACAACAAAAGACTTTCCATGAACACTGTTTATTCAAAACTCCTCACCGTTACTATATTCGTAGAAAATATAACGTTATACGATACATGAATTAAAAAATGCATTTATTGCAACAGCCATCGAATGTTTGAGTAAGGTATTATAAAGGGGACTTTGTCAATATTTGAGAATAATAAATCCACCTCGCATGGTCGGATTAATATTAATGCCAGTACTATACACTCTCGCTACAGCTGTTATGATCACGCATAAAAATAACAATTTCGCAAATATGAACAATAGCCCGCTGGGCCGTAAAGTAATCTCGACATAAGAAATTAGAACATTACTCGCTTTTGTCGCGGGAGACGTATCAAAATGAGTTCCCTCACGTTTCTATTCAAGTAAATTAAATTTTGATGGAATCGCCGTAATGACTGGGGACGTTATAATTTTAATATTTCCCCAGCTTGTCGACGTAAAAAAATATGGGAAATGTCTTACTGCTGTGTTAAATTAACATTTATTATTTAATGAAAAGAATTGAATGAGAAGCCCATAAACCTGTATTGTTTGACGTCGGCAAAGACTGTTTATATTCCTTTTTACGAACGTTCTATACAAGGCGCGTTAAATTTGTGAGTCTGCGTAGACACTTCAATAATAAAAATATAAAAGTTGCTACGTCGTAGACACTACGAATGCTACGAAACTCTACGCGCTACGTTAGCTATTGACGGCAAGCATGGTTCCAGTTATTTTCTGCACAAAAATGTCTTCTTTTCCAAATTGTGTAACGTTGTATAGATAGTTCAACACAGTTGTGCGCGCGGCCTTATGTGTGCGTAAGCTTGTAATATACAACTTTCATTCGTGTGACAGTGACGCGGCAGTCAGGTACAATCGTTTACGAAAATGTCTAGTTCTTCACGGAGAAAATCTTTAAGGAGTCAGGTAAATTTGCGTTTCAAAAATTTTTATTTTATTTACAACATTCAAAGCTTTTCAACATTCAAACTGTAAAATTTACAGTTTTTCATTATTTTCTCATACGTCTTTTCAAATTGACATTGACAGTATCTAAGAAATAAATGAGGTGAAATATCTAGGATGAATTAAATACTTTTTACATATTTTCTAGCTCGGGGTACGCGGACAATAAATAAAAGTGTGGACTAAGAATGTAAAAAGACGTATAATCAAGTATAATAACACCACACTACACTATTCCTCCCCCTAAAAAATGTTTACAAAAATTCTAATATTATATATTTAAAATTACGACAAAATATAGGAACCACAGTAGTATTCTTAACTACACTCACAATCTTAATCCTTACATCTAAGTATACATACAAACATTTTAAGGCCACACAATAGGTACAATACGCAAAATAAAAAGTATAAATTCACAAAAATTACACTACCCTGCCATGACACTCATTACACAACCAAACCTGGGTAGGTCTTAGAGCTTGAGGCTCTATATGTATCCCGCGGAAGCGCCCGCAGGTGCGGCAGAGGGCTGCTGCTGCACCGTCTGCACTCGTAAAACAGGAGCCGGTCGGAGGAGCCGGTCGTAAAACAGGAGGTTGGATATGCAACAGGGCACACTTCTACAATGATTCTATATATGAAAAAAAAGTTAACGTTTACGTATTATTGTTTTAGACTCGAGAAACCATTGCTAAGGTATACGAATTTCTGAAAAAAGATGCGAGAGATATATTAGAACTAGTAAGTGATTCAGTATGCAGTGCAAGTCCAATTTTAATATCGAAATTAAGTGAACATTTAAATAGCGTACGGAAAAGAACAGCAATGGCAGTGGGGGTATCGGAGAGAACAATTACTAATATATTGGCTGAAGGAAAAGAATCTGACTCTAAGTTTAAATCTCCGCATAAAGATCGTAAAAAACGTTTAAAGAAGTTAGAATTAGACAACTTTAACGTTGATGTTATACGTTCCACTATTCAAAATTACCATTTGAAACATCGCGAGTTACCTACCTTGCTAAAGTTGAAAAGAATATTTCAAGATAAACTTAACTATGATGGAAGTATTTCGACTCTGCGGACAGCTTTGTTAAAGTTGGGATACAAATGGCGAAAAACTGTGGATAACAGACGTGTTATTATGGAGCGGCATGACATCCAAAAACTACGATTGTCCTACTTAAAAAAATTACTCAAATACCGTGAAGAAAATCGGTGTATCGTATATACAGATGAGAGCTATATCTTAACCAATCATGTGCAAAACAAAGGATGGGGTTACAAAGATGGACCACCTTTAAAGAGAAACCTGTACAAAGGACAGAGAATTATCATTGTGAATGCTGGTTCAGAACGCGGTTTCGTACCTAACGCACTATTGACATACAAAGCAAATAGTGTTAATGGTGATTACCACTCTAACATGAACGCTGAAAACTACGAAAAGTGGCTAAAAGAACGTCTAGTACCGAATCTTCCACCTAACTCTGTGGTTGTGCTTGATAATGCCTCATACCATAATGTTCAAAATGACAGAGCCCCAAATTCTAATTCTAAAAAAATAGAAATGCAGAGATGGCTGACAGAAAAAAATATAGCTTTTGAGCAAGATATGAAAAAAATTGAACTGTATGCTTTGATAAAAAAAAATAAAGAAAAATATATCTCTTACAAGATTGACGAAATACTTCAGCCATATGGCATAAAAGTTCTTCGATTGCCACCATATCATCCTGAATTAAACCCCATAATGTCGACCAGAATGTGACGGAAATAATGAAACTCATAAATGAACGTTTAAGTCAAATTGATGATGGGGTGTGGTCTAATACTTGTCGACATGTACAGAAGAAAGAAGAAGAATACTATAGACATTTTGACATGCAGTCAGAATTCATTATTAACCTTGGTGAGAGTAGCGAATCCGAAAATTCATCATTTGATTTTTCAAGTAGCGATTCAGAATAATGCGAACCGACCAGCTTTGTTAAAGTTGGGATACAATTCTTCTTCTTTCTTCTGTTCTTTCTTTTGAATCGCTACTTGAAAAATGAAATGATGAATTTTCGGATTCGCTATTTATAATATATATTATTACATAATACCTGTTTTTCTTTAAACACCCGTATACAACCCCTAAATAACTGTATTTGTACCCGACTGTACTACTCTTGTCACGCACACAAAGTCACTGTATATGTACAAGGTGTACCCACACATAAGGCCGCGCGCAAAACTGAGTTGAACTATCTATAATTACTCTTTTTACACCATTTTCCACCTTCTGTAGTTCCTAAAAGTTCTGCTACAGCACCATTTTTTCAGGTTTAAGAGTGATAGTGAAAGTGATTGCGCCCGAAAATAGTCAATATCCTCACCGTGGAGCGAGCCTAATAGAGTGTCATCGGTGGAGTGAAAATCGGGGCTCTTTCTGGAATGATCTGACGAGTGACAAAAAGTAACGATGACTGAAACCATTTTGAAAAAATCCGATTGGTGTCTCATGTCTTTCTGATGAGTTTATGCACATAACACATAGACTAAGGAACTATAGAACATTAAAGAATTGTAAATTGTAAGTGAGAACACAAATACATCATCATCATATTACCATAATGTGTCAAGTATAAAACTTGAACCAACCTTCCACACACAGAATAAATATTAGAATACCTTTTCGTATTGACTTATAATCAATTACACGGTTCTAACCATGGAGAACCAAATGACTAGCGGAGATGTCATAACGCAAAAGCTCCTAAGAAAGTAGAGCGCCAAAATGCGGGTGTTCGGGGGACGAGGACTGTTACCAGCTCCGCCATGATTTTCAAAATAAAATCACCAATTAATCAAGACCAATCTTTGACGTATATGTTTTCATTTGACAAGGGACCGGAACGTTTCATTAGTTCTAGTAACTGATCACGCCTACCGTACGTTGATTGACCTACAAGAAGGTGCCTGACTTACCTTCCTTATAGCATCTCTGCAATCTTTCCTTCTTCTGTGGTTCTAAGTTCTAACGTATTGTGTTGCCAAGTAACAAACAACAAATATACTTAGCATAATGACGTAATCAATAGATCGTAGTGTTGCCGGCATTCGATTCGTCAACTATCGACAACGGCTTATTGCCTTGTAAATAATATACGACTTGTAGCTTTGTTAATAATATATCGCGCTATACGAATGTAATTATATAACTGCTCTTGGAAGTTTTGTATTAGTGTAGGTATAAGTACGATCATTATATCGAACACGAAAACTGTTTTAATCGTTTATGCTCTGGGGCTTATCATGAAGCCCTAGTTAGCTGACAGGCTAGGCTGTTTTTCAGTACTCCGTATATTGAGTAGTTTGGTAATTAATGGCCTATCTGTATTTAGAGCCTATCAGCTATCATCATAAAATTCTCTTCCTAAGTGAAGATTAAGTGATTCAGCTTTTTAAAAGAGCTTGTTATATGAGTAAAGTAGTGCTTTAAAAAAACATATCACTTTTTTTCTTCTTCTTGTTCTCAATGTTCAATATTTTTTGTAGCCAACTTCGATTAATAAAATAAATAAATCAGCAGCTTACAAAGAAAGCTTAATTATGATGTGCATTTTAAAAGTTGGAGGAGTTCTTGAGATACCTGTAATTAATCACAGATTTCTGGGAAACAACATATTCCTCTACTTTATTATGTGCTGAAACTAATAAATAAACAACAAAGACTGCAAAATAGAAAATAATAAAATAGAAAAACTTTTCTATATCGAATTACAAGATAATTAAAAGAGCATCCATTGCTAAAACGAAAACATTTGAAACGGTTCATATTACAAACACTATATAACGCTTCTAGTTAACCGTCTTATTCTATCTCACGGCTTTTGTTTCTTTCTCATAACTTCTCTTAGCACTTACAATAAACAAAACACGATATGAAAAGTAGCCTCATTTTGCTATAAAATGCATGTAAGAACCAGTAATTTCAGCTGCGAAGAAGAAGCAAAAAGGATCACGGAGCAACGCGACCCCACACTTAATTAAAAACTTCACAACAGGTTGCCTCCCGCTGTGTTCAAGGAAAAACGAACACTATTGCACACTTCCTTTTTATAACTGTATATACACGCATTATATTTATAGTGTACGTGTACTGTCTTGTCGAACCTGATGCGATGTTTTTGATCGGTTCATTTCACTTAGACATTCCGCAGAGCGGCCCGTCTCAAGGATCTCATTGACTTTACCGCTATACCTCTTAGTAAGAAAGTTAGTTCGAAGGTAGGTTTGGTAGATATTCAAAGTGATTTTAAGAAAGATAATAAATTGATAACAAGCCTTTATATAGAAAACATAAGCTTTATATAAGTTACTAGCGGTCGCCCGCAACTACGTCCGCGTACAATTTTTTTTATCGTAAGCGGGCTAACTACAAATTTTAAGACCCTCACTTCCAAAACAGGAAGAAGATTAGCGCGAGTAGTGGCGATAAGTAGTTCCTAAGATTAGCACGTTCAAACAAACAAACTCTTCAGCTTTATAATGTTAGTATAGATAGTATACTTTTAGAATAAGACATACTAAACTTCATTCTTTTAAATAAGTTGCCAGTAAAGTGTAGGCGTTATCGTAGCGTCGTAGCAATGTAGAGGTTGCTACGAGAGACTGCTGCCACGAATGTATGCTACGAGAATATTGTAGATATGTAGATTGTACATAATGTTCCAAAAGGCAAATCATGCAACAAATATGAGCAAACATATGAAATTAAAATAACGGGAAGCATACAGTAGAATTTATTAAGCTTGTAAGGAACAACAAAGCGAATCCGGTATGTTATTGCGGCCCGTTTCGATGCAAAATGCCGCTCGCTTGAAATATGCGACACCAAATGAAATCATAAATTTTGGTAAATATGAAAGCAAGGCGAGAGGTGCATCACAACGTTGTCCTACCGTCTTGTAATATGCGTAATCTTGTGTGTTCCTTATAAAAAGTATTCAGATATTTATTTGTTTGCTCAACCTCGCATATCAAAAACCACCTTCATACTGAAATTATTTTCTGGAACACAAATGTTGCTAAAACCTTATCCTTATAGTCCCCAGGCCGGCGAACAAATTTTTTTTTTATACATATACATTTAAGGCTTTGTGAGTGCCTTCCTTACGATGAGTCCGACAAACTTTTCGAATGCGCAAATTTTGGTGCCGCTGCGTTTTTTAATGCTTGACTCCTGAAATTGTCGATATCACGTCACTATGGCTCTTCGTACATACACGTTTCATCTTTTGAGATTCGTTTAATAAAGTTAACTAGAGAATGGTGGTCAACTTGTCCGATAAAGATCGTGCTGCGTTTGGAGTGTCCACCATCCTGAAAATGTCGGTATGACGTCACTACGACTCTTCGTACATACCTGTTTCATTTTTTGAGATTTGTTTAATAAAGTTAACTAGAAAATTGTGGTAAGCTTGTCCGACAAAGATCGTGCTGCATATGGAGTGTCCACCGTCCGGAAAATATAGATATATTTTAAGATTTGGTATAAAGTACTGACAATTGGTGTGAAGTATGTTAATAGTAAATGTTGCATTTAGAAAGTCGTTTCGAATGATATATGTATCATTACTACAGGAGGGATTTATTAACTTGAAAACACCTATCGATAAAATAATCTTATATAAGCTCTAGCTTCTGAAATACTAACAATTCGCCGAAGTTTTTTTAATATGAAATGTTGCATTTAAAAACGTCTTTTGAATGATGTATAACTCATTACTAGAAATGGGATTTATTTAATTGAAAACATCTATCAATAATTATAATTTTAAATAAGCTCTAGCTTCTAAACTACTAACAATTTATCGGAAGTATGTTAACACAAAATGTTTCATTTGGAAAGGTTTTTCAAATAATATATAATTTGTTACTAAAGAAGTAATGGATTAGCTTGACAGAACCTACCGATAATATATTCTTAGAAAAGCTCTAGCTTTTAAAGTACTAACAATTTGTCGGAGTTATGCTAATACAACCTTGCGCTTAAAAAGATCTTTTGATTGAAATATGGCTCATAACTTCAAGTGAGATGTTATTCCTTAACACAATGTAAAGTATCAATAATATGCCTTAGGTCAGTTATGTCTTCCAAAATACTAAGAATCGGTAAGTGGTATGTTAAGACGGAATATAGCGCTTAAAAAGATCTTTCGATTGACATATGGTTCATACCTAGAGGTGGGACATTATTCCCTAACATAGTAAAACCTATCGATAATACGCCTTATTTGGGCTATATCTTCTAAAATACTAAGAATTGATAAGTGGTATGTTGAGACAAAATGTTGCACTTAAAAAGACCTTTTGATTGATATATAGTCCATTAATAGATGTGGGATATTATTCCTTAACATAATATAAAATATCAACAATACGTCTTAGTCAGGCTACTTTTTCTAAAATAGTAATTAAAATTGGTAAGTAGTATGCCAATTTAATATACTTAAATAATGCACGTGAATATTTAAGTCAGAAATTGACAAAAAGAATAAACTTCTTCCAATTGTAATATTTTTTTCTCATTTTCTTGTCGAACTGACTATTTGCCTCACTACATTTGTCGGACAAGTCGATATTTGCAATAAGAATAGTATTATCTATCATTGTTGTATTTGACCGACATGTATGTATGGGGAGACACAGTGACGTCATATCGACATGTTTCGGATGGTGGACACTCCAAACGCAGCATGATCTTTATCGGACAAGTTGACCACAATTGTCTAGTTAACTTTATTAAACAAACCTCAAAAAATGAAACGTGTATGTACGAAGAGTCGTAGTGACGTCATACCGACATTTTCAGGATGGTGGACACTCCAAACGCAGCACAATCTTTATCGGACAAGTTGACCACCATTCTCTAGTTAACTTTATTAAACGAATCTCAAAAGATGAAACGTGTATGTACGAAGAGCCATAGTGACGTCATATCGACAATTTCAGGAGTCAAGCATTAAAAAACGCAGCGGCACCAAAATTTGCGCATTCGAAAAGTTTGTCGGACTCATCGTAAGGAAGACACTCACAAAGTCTTAAATGTATATGTATCAAAAAAAAATTTGTTCGCCGGCCTGGGGACTATTAGCAAACCTTAGGTTTACCTACCTGTAATTATTATTTCTTTCTAACAAAGCATCATATTTCGTGAACATTAAGATTCCCTTGAAATTGACCGTTGGCGTCGCGTCTAAAGAATCGGCACGGAAGTTCCAAACATTAATTAAATTAGTAAAAAATCAGGAGACTTATAAAGCCCTTAAAGTTTCAGTGAAGGGCATGGCATTTTCCGACCGAAATACTTCGAATAGTATTGCGTAGTTTCAAGTATGCCTAAAATCTTCATAATCGAAGTCTTGAATGTGTACGTAAATTATGGCCCCAATTAGTCCATACCAAAATCAAAGCGGTGCTTGAACAAATTCTTGCGGAATACCATTTTGATAGTTCTGAGATTATAATGTTCAATATCTGGTGCGGTCGATGGCCTCCTTTGAAGCTTACGTAGCGAAATGGATGTGGTTGCAGTGACGGACATAATTGTCGCTGTAGAGCACTGATATGCGACGGCAAACCACAATGTAGTGGTTCGTGGCCCCGTCCGTCGGCCCGCGCTCACTCCAACATGGAACTTAAATTATGTTTTAATCAATATTTGTACCTGGATTTTGGTAAGGTGTATGTAAAATGTCACTGATATTATTTGTGGTTCGCACAATGATAGCTCTTTGTGGTAGGTGAACCCAAATTAGAAGGGATGTTGGTCCTAGTTTCAGATTGTGTTGACCTTACTTGAATGCTTTATATGCTTTATATGCTTTATAATAGTGTATTACCAAATTAGATGAGTATAAATATATTTGTGATATTGTATGACATTGAACTAGATAGAAGGAGGAGGACATAAGTTAATTTTTAGTCAGTTATCTGACGTATTTCGAACTTAATAAAATTCGAACAGTGCGCATATTATGCAGTTACTAATACCAAATATAAGTATAATAAAATAATATTCCTACTTATTCCCAATATTTTTGAGTAAGTACACTTTAAATTCCTGTAGTACAAAATCTCATAAAGATTTATAAAATTTCTTGCTAGAAGCTGTGGCTTCCACTTTAAATTTTAATAAAATCATTTTTCACATCTTACCTTCATAATATTCTAGAAGCTAACATTTCATGAAATCTTACAGTTATTTTCATGCTTTAATAATATGTAGAAGTTTTAGACGTGGTTTTATTAATTTACATAAATGTGAAACATTAAATTAATTACGTAGAGAGTTTACATGTTTGTGAAACGAAATCACAGTTTGAAATGACCAGTACCTAGTAATAATTCTCAAAAAATATGTTATAAGATCCCAAAATTAATCGAAAAAAACATTTGGCATGTAGGAAGTAAGAAAGCACAATTTCAGTAAGTAGTCTATCGCATTAATATTATGCAAGAGGGCAACGTTCAACACGTCCGTAGCCGGGGCTGCGCTGTGCTACAAATGCGAATCTAATGCCACTATAAATCCTGCCCCCTCTCCTGCGCATACTCCCCCCCCCCGACCCCCTCCCAAAGCTCCAATAAGTAGGAAAATGTAGCGTGAATTAGTATCGGTTAGGAACCGAGCATTTCAATCTGAGCCAATTCGATAAACTACTATTTCCATGAGGATATACTTTATCGAAAGTGTTCAGTGCGTTTCAGGTGTCGGAAATAAGCTCTTATTTTATATCCAGGTGGAACCAAATCCTTGGGTAAGTCGACTAAATAAAAGTTATCACTTGAGTATTGAAAGAATAGAGTACCTAGAACGCCTTCGAACTTAAAACATGCATAACATAATTTGTAAATAGCATGTTTTTTTTTTGCCGCAAAATCATGAGAATTTATGTTTGTTTGAATAAACAAAAATCATTTTGAGCTATTATGTAATGTAATAAAACCAAACAAACATTTTCATGAATATTATAATTTGGAAGCCACCTCACCGGTTCGTAAACGCCTACGGAAAACAGCAACGCAATTTTCAAATAAAGACGTAACTCAACACACCTTTACTCTCTACGTGAATAATAAATTGAATTTATCAAGCGTCTTAGAAAGAGTATCTGTTACTTAAACAGGTAAAATATTGAAATAAGGTGAGTACCTAAATTATTTTATTTAAATTTCCATCGCTGAGTTTCGCGGCGTCCTAAATAAGAAAGTGTAGGGAGATGTACAGGTCTCGTTACTGCTTCGAGACGACTGCAACTAGCTGAGCACATTCCGCATACATTACAGGGAGAGTGCGCTTTCTACTAAATTAAATTTTGATGGCTGCCCGGATAACGCTGAGTAAGCAACTCATTTTTTCGTAACAGTCATTCTGTAACTGGGTAATATAATTGTTGACAGTTTTATAATATTAACCAATTTGTATTTCAGTTCATCATATGTACAAGTCATGACCATGGGGTACCTAAGTAAACTGTGAACTGATTTTTGACACCCGACACTCTCATGATAACATGGTTAAACCGATCAATTTGATCTCGTGTGGTTAAAATGAAACTTAAAACAACCTTGTGCAGGGCATCTAAAGAAATTCTTAAACAACTGTAATAACAAACAAAATATTTCGAAACATTAGGCCACAATCCCGCAGGCTCTATCGAAGTGCACAGTTAGACGGCCTCACAGTTCCTTATAATGTTTATTTGAAATTTAAACGGCAAGGAAGCAGCGAGGATGCTGCGTCGAGGCAGAACTAACAAGTTTCCCAGGAATTAATGTGGCGCCTTCAGCTAAGTGTCGGCGTCCACTGGGTGTTTGAAACAATTGGGAATTTAGATAACTGTTAAAATGACGAAATTAGTTTTTCACAATGAATTATGGAACTTACTACATTATCTGAGGAATTATAGTTGTCTTGAAATAAATGTATTTGGTGAAAAACTACTCTCAACCAAACAAAATGCTATTACCAGTAATTTCATTAACTCCCATAATTCATTACATTTCATCCAGCGAACCAATCGAATTACCCTTTAGAGACCAGAATATTATTTGATTACTTAAAATCAATCAAATCAGTGATTAGGTATACTATCAATTTTATAAATGTAAATAAAAGAAACCGCCACAATTTCTCGGTAAATTTTCAGTTGCCGATGAAAATTTCTCAGCTATCCGACGTCAGTGGAGAAGGGTCCGGAAGGCGCAAATGTCCCGCCTAGTCGGCACGCGGCGCCACAGTCTAATCTTTATCCTCGAACAGTTGCAGTGCTCAGTTAGCACTTCTGCTGCACCGGCTTATTATAACTGCTTATTGCCACTCCATAGACACTCTATCTCATAATTATTGAACTTAATGCGTGAGGAAAGTGGAGGAATATTTGGATATTCTGCTTAAACCTCTATGCCTAACGAGTTTAGCAAAAACATCCAAACCTTATTACATTGTTTTACGGTAAATAATATAATCATCGTATTCTGTGTTATAGGTACCTACTGTTTCCGATTTTTGGAGTACTGTCTCATAAATTCAGAAGCTTTAATTTCATTGGTAAACAATCCTGTTCAATTGTTATTTTTATTTCCGAAAAGAAAGGAAACTATAAAATGAATCTTCAAGAAATAAGACAATATCTACAGTATATCTGTACAAAATAAGCCAACCAGTATATTAAAGAACTTGGGAGACTCCGTTAATTTCCTGTCTTTATTCCCGAGCTGAGCGCGAGAAAGGCCAATTTAAATTAGTTGTTTCTTTGACTGGTAAGATTGATGAAACTGTCGCGGGACCCGAGTTCAACACTTTAAATTATTTCCTTCCAAACTTTTGGGAAAGGTTGCCTCCTTATTAGAGACCAAATATAAACTTGTTCGGGTATAACAATTTTAAATGACATTCCTTTCTCTGATAATGAATTTCAAATATTAACTCTGTGGATGTACCTCGTGAAACAATACAGAAATAGCCCAAGCCAGAGCATGCAGTGGGCTGTAGGTAAAGTGGGGAATTACTCAGTAAATAAATTGCTGGATTTTTTGAAGGCTTTACGCGTTACCGTGATCAATGGGGAGGCTTTGCAGTTTGTAATGGGAGAATTTAGCGTCTCATTTTGTCTCCTTGAAATCGCTACACTTTGTCTCTGTCTTTGAGTCAGAGGCTATTTCAAGAGGTCGTATAGCCCATAAGTAAAGTAAAACAAAGGGCTGTCAGTTCTTGTTAACGAAAATTTCGCTTGTTTTTACTCACTGCTTCTCAGTCTAATTTGATGGATTCGGAGTTTGTTACTAAAGGTAAAACACGGATACACCATTAATTTTGGGTCATGATATTTAGTGCAGCTGAATATGTATTGAAATGTTTTTAAATGACACTCCATTAGCCAGTAAGTGACAAAATGAGAAGCGAAACAGTGCACACGATTTAACTAAAAGCATTCAAAAGCGGAACAATCAGAACACGTATCAAAACGTCGACAAATTTTGCATTCGTTAGCTTTATAACATGCAATATCACTTTACAATACTGTCTAAAAGCACGGAATAACAATGGCTGCATTTTTAAATGCTTCGAATGGCTGGGACGATACATTTAAGTTAATTAGCGACTTCGCGTGGAAATAACCTGGGCTATTAAAGATTCAGATGGCAAAGTGCAAATCGGTGTCGCTGCAGTCGCCGCTGCATTTAGCCGGCGCGACTGGACAGGTCGGGGCTGCACACTTACATACACCCCGTCTGCTCCTCAAATAGACGCGCCGCCAGCCCGGGAGCCGTCCAACACCGTGCATATCAAATGACGTCACCTTTAACTGATAACAGTTAACCACAGCAATCAACTATGTTTGACTTCAGTTTCCAAAGTTGAAATCGCTTGACTTTTAGAAGTTTTGATCGAGTAAACATCAATTAAGTCGGTATCATCTTGCGTTTACATCTAAATTAAAACTTTTTGACAGGGAATCTGGTAGAAATTAAGTATTTATTGCCAACTGTATTTGTAGCTTTTCACTGTCAGAATATTTAATAACTATCTTCCGGAATAAAATATATTTTTCATACACAACATTAAAGATCCATGCTCCTGGTCTACACAGGTAGAATCCAGACTACACTGAAAATAGCGGCCTGTAAATGTGAAAATTGATTTTGACACACAGCTCTATATCTGAACTGAAACTCGAAGAGCCTCCTCTATAATGCAAAACCTATTTCCGGAATTTACCTGTCTGCCCTCAGAATATGACAATTGAAATATTGCTTCTCCATTAGCTGGCAACACTACTTTTAGATTGGCTGCGGAACTTCAATTTAAGACATAATTGGAAGGTAGACATTTAGACAAGTTTATTTTTGTTCTAGACCATGTCTGGCGTGGCGCCGGCTAGGATTGTTTACATCTCTGTCTGTACATAAATAACTTTGTTACGTTTCAGATTTAAATTTTCATAGACTTATCTAATATAAGTCTTCAGATTATGATATTCATTAGTACTTCAGATGCTCCGAAATCAAATACGAAATTCTCTATTCCTCTATCCGTAATAAATGATGATATTTGAAGGCAAGCAAAACTTTTTGTTTTCTTTGTTTAGGAGAAAAACTCCGAGCGAACTTTTACGAAGTTTCCAGCTGGGGATATTTATTTAATGACCCCGCTTCCATTTTGCCGAAAATGTTGAAATAGACGGCCACTCAAATAAATTGAATTAACCAATTCATACTATAAACAAACGGAAAATATAAAGAATTTCATTATAATGATTCCATTAGAAAATATAATTATGGTGACAAATCTTCGAGTCCAGAAGAACACACACATATAACTAAATCTAGCATACCATATTATAAAAGGCAGAGTTACTTAAAACAGCTAAGAGCAACATTTTCGCCAGACATATTTGATGTCACACAAGAAGAGATTCCGCAGACAAAGTTTTGACTCGGTAAAGATGCAATGACAAAATATTTAGGCGGCAGCCTCCCCCGGCGCGGTCGGGAATCATTGAATGTTTCCTGCTCTCACAAGTTCAGCAACGAGGCGATCTTCCAACGAACAAGTCTTGTTTTCATTGGTTTGTTGTACTTCACCGCGGCTGACGTGCCTTTCCAAACTTCCCCTTGCCTACAACTCGAGTGAATACTCGATACATTGTACAATTTGTATCTTGCGCTCGCCCACTTTTGCGCTCGAGTTACGTTTGGCTGCACACGGAGTAAGATTCCAATTCATATTTAGGTAATTCCAGTTTTACATTTCATGTTTTATTATGCTAAGATTAATTTTATTGCCTCGTTAGACTGTAGCCAATCGAAATGTAAACAAATAACATTTTGAACCTAGTACGTATTTATTAACCCATACATCTTTATACAAAAGATGTTTAGAGAATCTAACAGAACTGTTTCGTACGTTCAACAATGTACGAAAACTTGTCAAACCATAAATTAATAACTAATCTACCATTAGTCCATTACCAAGGCAACTGGCTCGGAATCTATTGTCCGAAGGCTTGAAACGATCAATGTGAGGTTTGCTTGGGGGCCGTGAAGTTAGATAATTAATTACGGCACCATAAAGCCTTGGTCGCGACGTTATAGTGCCCAGGAGCGTCGTAGCCAAACTCAGGCCATACAATACCCTATTGAATCTAGGTAATACGTTTTTGAATTACTACCAGAATGGATTAGCGCCGCCAAAAGGGGGACGTGTACAGGAAATTTGAAGAGCGTCTGCAACACAAGTTGGATTACCGAACGATTGATTTATAGAATGCGGATGGCAACGACTCATTCAATAGAATTTGTGTCGAGGCATGGGCTTAGAGAAACAGACAGCTTTTTCAATGCTGTCATAATCTGTAGAAGTCGTCACGTAACAACCGGGACAGCCTATTTAACGCGCCTTCCGATCGCGGTCTTGACAAGATGATCGCCCATCCAAGGACCAGCCTTGCCAAGCGTTGCCTAATCCTGGGAACGATCGACCTGTGTGGCTGTTACTTAGCCACGTGATCCTCAATGCGGATTTCAATGCTTTCAAAACATATTAAAGCGAATGTTGTAGCTAGGCACATACAGACCTACTTATACAATATATCTACTTGTCTAAATCTAAATTTATATATTTTATGAACACGAAAAAGTTTGTTTGTTTGTGATTAAATGTTCCGGATTAATTGTATAAGTGTCTGTGATGGTTTTGAGTTCAGTATGAGCATGTTAATTACTGCAGTCATTTTCAGGAATTCATTAATATTTAAACCTTCACGAACATACGAACAACCGCACTGTGCGTGTTCCAAATTTACTTTTCTTCGAACTGCTGAATTTCTAGGAAAGACATTTTAACATCGACTTTTTAGGGGATAAATAGCTTTTGTGTATTTTTATCATCATCTTCGGTATATAACACTTATTTCCCTATGTAAAAGGTAATAAAATACTATGTAAATAAAACATTGCGAATAATAACTTTACTTTTAAGTAAGTAACTAAAGTAATTCGATTTTAAAAAGGATAACACAAAAAGCTCATCAATCATCAACGCATAAAAATGCAGGAAATGTTTTAATATAATTCAGGTGGGTGTTAAAAATGAAAATTAAAGAGAGATTGATCAATCTTAGTGAAATCTGCAGTCAAGTGCCGGTAGCCGGGAGTCGGGAAATGTCAATAACGTTGGAAAAACACACCGAGACGTGAAGAAATCTCGTGAAAAGAATTAAGAGATTTTTTGTTCAATTTTGGTATTAGGTACTAACTAGGTACATTAAACAGATAAGTTTCATTGCTCCAGACTTTATTCTATAATAGAACTGCCCCATAAAACTTAAAAAGAATGGATTACAAATACAAACTGTAAGTCATCCAAAAAATAATAAAGTCCGCGTTCATAAGCGCGTTTACGAAAAGAAGTATTATTAAATTCTCAAACTCCTTGTTTTACTTACATAAAAGTTGAAATTAATTATGAAAAACGGACGTTTTCGTCGCTCAAAGATTTCTTTCGTAATATTTATTCAGTGAACATATTTAGACAGAAATTAAAAGGTGGTAAGAGGAAATGGGCCCCAGGCAAATGGTAACGTGCTCTATCTACATCGTAACGAAATTAACTGGATACTACCATCTAACCTCTGTTACCCTCGCTCGTGGTGCTTAAATGGTATAACCGATTTTCATAACAGTGTAAACTCTATTTATTTCAACAAGCCACGCTCAAGCATCCTTGTTTAATTTTAAAATGTATAATAAACCTGTTCTTATAGTTAGAGACTGCTAGATCGTTAAAACTTTAACATCAAAATTTTGAAACATCGACGTTGTCTATCAGGTTCATTTTTAAACCATTCTGTTCAATCGATTCCACTTAACTCGGCCTTTAAAATCCCTAATAGACAGTCCATTAGCAATTACAAGTATTTGCAATTAAATCAAAAAAATGTTTGCAATTCTTTAAAGGACGATCAATCCTACGGAACGCGGTAGAGCTTTTGCTTGTCTGCATCTTTCTTCATAAATAACGCTCATTTAATTAATGGTCTATTATTTTTCTTCTATTTATGTGCTAAAATCATAAGCGTTCATTTGAATAGCAAAATTCTGTTTAAAAAAATCTACATAATAAAAAAACTACAATGTTTTTAAATACATCCATGTTTATATGAGCTTTTAAAAACAAATGTGGTTTTCAGATAATTTAATTTACATACCACGTGATAACGTGTGTATTTTTTCAACACCAATTCAGCATCTGCAGAAATACCAACAAAAAAGTTTAATTAAACGAGTTTTATACGAAATTATATTATTGCAGACTAAAAACACATTAATTTTCATCCCACCATCTCGGAAAGAGTAGTTTTACCCTTTGATATCTGAGCGCAAAAGTCGTTTTTATCCTCTAGAGCGGCAAAGTGATTTGAATTTAGAACATCGTGTGCAATACTCCATTTGTGACAATCTTGATAAGACTTTTCAAACAAATACATATTAAATAAATAAAATACTGCTTAAAATAATTATTCAATTAATTAAGTATTTTTTATTATTGTTTTTACACAGATTTTTAACGTCGTTTCATTTTTAAAGTGAGTTTTCAAATATGTTAACTTTAATAGGTACATCTTTTTAATTTGATACTCGTATGTGCGCGCCATTTTGTTTTTTTGCATTTAGTAATTTCCTCGATGAGGTGGGATGAAAAGTTACGTGTTGCACTCGAGTGCAAAGATTTTTCACCTTGTGCTCTTTTGATTCCCTCGCTATCGCTCAGGATTCTAATTATTGAAACACTCGCTACGCTCGTGTTTCAATTTTAGAATCCTTCGCTTGCTCGGTCATCAAAATTGAGCCCGCGGTTAAAAAGCAACTTTGCACTCTTGTATAACAAATAACTATTTTAATCAAGTGGAGTGCAGCTAGTGGTATTCTAGCTCAGAGGAATTGACAGGGCCTTGGGGAAATCATCGCTGTAGCGACATGCGAACCAAGCCTAATTCAACTTTGTACCTACGTCTAAACGATCTCACCATCACGTCGTTTTAATTGCTTTAAATACGCAATGCTTTGCCAACTATGTATGGGTCGTTAAGCGCGTACGTAAACCAGGCAGGCAGAATTCCTTGCGATATTATTAACGGTAAACTTACGTATTGGTGCAGACATACAAGCAATATTGTAGAAATAAACTAGGCGTTTTTACCTGCCTGTCTAATCAAAGGTGAAGGTGTAAGAGAAATATATTACAAAATTAATTTGATCAGTCTTTAAACAGCAAGTAAATCAGAGATCAGTACCTAGACTATCAGTATCTTAAAAAAGTCACCGATTTCGACTATAAATTGTTGTGCAACCAAAAATGTAAGAAATTGAACAAATTCTTTTAGTAAACGAATAGCCGATATAAATACGCATGAGCACGAGGATCCAGTTTGCATAAAAAACAAGGAATGTTTTCGTTGTGACTTGTGGCACTCAACACCGCTCACTACTCCCAAGACAATTGCTATAAAAGCATCGGAAACATGACGCTTGCCAGTACTCACATTATATCTACCACAACTGTTTATCATTTTCGAGCCTTCAATATTTTAGGACCACTATTCTCAAAACACTTCTCTGAAGACTTACAGAAGAATTATTCGTTCACGTTAGTTATTAAATTAGAAATTTAAACACAATACAAAACTTCCATTATAAGTAAAATCTCAAATACTCAACGGCGCTTTCAGTAGTTTTAGTGACGGATTTTCCGTATTATACCTATTACTCTCCGTATTCCTTCTATTGCCCCTTGCATACCAGGGCCACTGGGTTCGAAGAATCTCGCAACCCTAAGAGACATGAAACTCAACCCTTCTTGTCGATGACTTCAATACAATACCTTGCTTTAAATTGCAACCGGAATATTTAAAGCAGAATGTGGGTTCCTGCCATTAATGACACGGTTAATGTTAAATCTAATTCTTCACTTAGATTCGCAATGCAATTACCATGCAGCTACGTTGTGGTAGCCAATCTGACAAGCAGTGACGCAGGACGCCTCCTGGCTGCGGCCTCATCTATCCCAGGCCCTTAATTGGATATTGTTATTATCAAAGGCCAAGTTTGGTAACGGTGATTGCTAATGACGGCAGATGAGCTTAAACCTGTCGCACGTGGCAGTCTGAATCTTGGTGAGACAACTCAGATTCCTATTTTGATATCAGTCAAGCCACAGATTAAGTATAAAGACTGAGCTCTTTCCAGTCTTATTTACTACAAACACGCATACAGTAAACGACATTCTCAAGAAGGCTTTATATCTGTAAACGAGTGGATGAATACGGCTCGATGATTTCTAACCAATTTACCATACCAATAAAACTTCGGCAAGCAGTTCAATCACTGCAAACGGTCCGATACAAAGCCCTTAAAGTCAAAATTAAACAATCGTGTTGGGGAATGCAGGCCCTTTGCGGAATGTTGCGGTCTCGCTTTGAGCCCACGCCACGGCTAAATGTTCCAGTAAAATATTCCACTTTCATTGAAAACGTTCAATAAAAGACTAGGGTTTTCTTTTAAGTTTCTATTTTGATGTGTTTTGAATTGCTTGGTTATTGTCGCTATGAAAATCTTTGGGATGATAAATTGGTGGGACTGATTTAATTCACTCTAAATACTTACTGACTTTAATCACATTTCCTGTCAAAGTCCTATACCTAAAAAATCTACACAAAGATCGAATTAGTACCATCTGCCAACAATAAATCGAACACATGATTTGACTAAAATTCAATAAATATTTAGTTATAGGCAGGTAGGTTTTCCACTCAACAAATGTTTGAGGAGTTTGCGCATAAGTTTGAGTGCGTGATCGATGAAAGCACACAAAAAAGAAGGGTGGTTTTATTTGCCAATTGTGATTTATGAACATTCGAATGAAGAAGAAATTCAAGCTTACTAAACGAAAGAAATTCCATTTTTCAGACCATTTGCAATAAGTTCAGCCTGATCTATACAAAATTTACCTACCTGTTTATATCAGCTACGTCTGCATTATATTAATTAACACATTGTACCTATACTAATCCATTAAAGGCTAACAATGCTACTTCAGACTGAGATTTCCTTTTGTTTGAAGCAGTGCGTGCGAGTACAATAAATTGTGGTAGCAAATCAAAGTGGGCCCAGAGAATTGCCCAAGAATCCGTTTTAGTATCGTGCGGTCACAGTGACAGGCTCGGGTTACGTAATACCATTGTTATAACTCTACCCTAATGAGACCCTTTATGTGAACTGTTTGGACACAGTTGCTCGAATCAACTTTGATTCAATAAAACACTGTTGTTTTCAGAGTTTCAGAGAACGCTACACTGTAATTAAAGATGGAGAATAATGAGTTAGTTTAGTGAGTAAATATCATTGTAACAAAAGACAAACATGAACTTACGTAGGTTATTGTAACTATGCATGTTTTAAACAAACGTAGACTTTAAAACTTATTTCTCAAAGCTAAATCGATTAGCACAAATCGTAATGCGAATAAGTAGGTATATATTTGGACTCCAAAGGGATACAAAGGAATACTTTGAAGTTGTATTCTAACTAAAATCCATTGGGTGGCACCCTACATCAGGTAGTTAAGGCCTACGTGGGACCTCCACAACTACCATGTCAAATGTCAAAGGTCAATTTAAATTGGGATAGGTGTGTGTTACTCCTGTTGGGTCGCAGGGTAATTAACGTCGCCATCTCATCAACCACGACCGTTTCTAATGAGACCATCAATGGGAAACCGTCTCGTGTTTATTTGAATTCATTTGTCATGGCAAAAGAGAGTGGGTAATGCTTTACACATAGACTACCTATATACTTTACGCTTACAGGAGCGTCCTCGCGAATCTTTCAGCGTTATTTTTAGAAAGACGTGAATATTATTCATGTAGCTTATAAAAATTTCACACTCAAGTACCAACAGTTGAGCTCGGAAACTCGGGATGTAACAAGACAATACTTATTTCACGCATAAATGCATTTCACTAACAGTATTGGATAGCAAAATCTCTTTTACCAAATCCACTTAACATGTAACACGAAATTGTCTAGGACAGCACACTGCCAGCTCACCCTGACCGCGCTTCGCCCCGCGTTCCCTTTTCTAAATCCATTTATGCAGCTCATCCATATCGAATACAAATTCATTACAATATACTGTAAGTACTGAAAACTGCGCAGAATTCAGATTACGCATTGATTATAAGCGCCAACTTTATACGCCATCCCAGCGTCAGACTTAATAAATACTGCTAATAGCGGATCAAAATGACATCATTAAAAACTTTAATAAAGGTACTTAGTCTTTTAATGACATTTTAACGATCCTGCATTCACCATGAACAAAGTATGTCATTTTAATAAAGCTTTAGTAGGAACCCTAACAAAATCCTATAAGTTCGTCTGCTGCGAATGAAGGGATTTCCAATAACAGTTTACGAGGAGTCTGCACAATGAGTCATCAGTCACACAAAGCCGGTAATTCAGCCAGGACGTCGCCATGTTATCCGGATATAACGTAGCAGGCTAGCTAGTCCTACAGGACGTGTCTACCGAGTGGCAGGCACTAATCGCATGTCGTCAATAAACGGTAAGCTTTGAAACTGTCCGATGACCGATACCGGCGTCGGAGTAGTCCGAGTAGTACGGCTACATTATTACGCATACTGACACCGTTCCTCACCCATCATTTGGAACGGATCACTGAATCCTAAGTTTGTTCAATTAATAGCTAACAATCATACTAGGATTGTCAATTAAATCAGTAGAAAGCGCTTTAATCCCGGTCGGATACTGGACACAATTATTCATCAGTAGAACAAAGCCGGGTAATCCGGCCATATTGACCGGTTTGGTGGCGTCGCCGCACCCCTTTCGTTGTGTTTACCCGCCCTTATTTGCTATTCAATAACGATAATGACAGTAGGTGTTCACCGGACGTGCACGACGAGCTTGACCAGCGTTTAATTTACTTTTACCCAAATATTTTCTAAACACATCCGTTTCAGGTCATTTCATTAGTTCGTAGATGACTGACGTTTGTCGATAGGCAATTTTACTAACACTACACAATAAATTCACAGATTCAATTAATGTATTTATTTAATTTTTGTTCAGATCCTCCTGAGCCAATTATTTTGTTTATTTGAATAAACATAATGTCTCTTCTTACTCTTGCAGTTCTCTACCGAATATGAAGTCAAGTTCCAGAGGGTTCTTCGAGTTTCTCTGTTCTCTACGACCACTAGGTACCTATAACATTTCAAAGTTTCAGCGGTACAACAGATTATGTTACACTTAAACCCGCAGCCAAACATAGGTACTTCATAACTTTGTACATTTCTTCATAAAACTTGTTATTTGTAACATTAAAGTAGGTACTGGGTGTAAAAATATTTCATTTCAGGACGAGTATGTATACGAGAGCTATCCTCACACAACAGATAAATAAAAAATAACTTCAGTGTTACTCTAGGCTAGGTGGAAGGCTTTCTAGCAAATGGCTTTAAAAATATTTCATTTCTGGAATTGTTTCGAGTCAGAAATAGCGCCAAGTGACAGTTAAACTGATGTGTTCTGCTCTGAAACTGGGAGCGGTACATTTATTAAATGTCCCGACTTAAAAACGGAACAACTAGACTAGACGAACTCATTTGAGAAAGTGATAAGAGTTTCGGGTGATCACGATATTTTATGTTGCTTCAATTAAATTGTTTCGTTTGAAATAAACTTGAGTTACTCGATCTGTATTGTCTATGTATAATTTATAGTAAGATCTAACATTTTCATTATGTTTTTCACTTTAAATGAAACACATTTTTTTTTCTTCCAGCACTTCAATCATGTGCTATAGAAAGTTGTGTAGACGTCCCGACACATGTAATAGATATATTATAACTATGTTCCGCCATATGTAGGAGGCAGGACCTACGAAGCAAAACGTGACTAGACTTTGAAGAAATTCGATTGCTCGCGCGGTTGCCCCGGATGATCATCCCGAATCAATTTAAGATTAGATCTAAATTTCACATGAAATCGATACTACATTTAAGTTTAAAACGAACATGTGCTAAGGTTTGACTTATAAATTACTTGTAGTCTTAGGTTGTGCGGTTCGCACGCATTTCGAATAAAGCTTGTTGTAACATCAATAAGTTACGAGAAATAGCTGTAGAGATGTTTTATGTTAAGATAATGTTTAACTATCTAAAAATGATTAATAGAATATTCATATTATGGTAATTTTCCCTCAGTTCTCAGTTAAGTCGTTGGTATTTTCGGTAAATTATGTATTCGTTTTATTTTATTAAAGTTTTATAGTTTAATATCTTGCGTATTTTGAAATAACGCTAATTAATAGATAATACAATTTTGTGTGTTTCAGCTTCAATTTTCTTCATTTTAATTTTAAATCATCATACTATTGTATTACAAGCGCTTACTTAAAGAAAGCACTTTACATGAATTTAAAATGGTGCTGTAGCGCGTAGCACGCTACAATAGTTTTTATTCAAGTTCATGCGGCAGTTCCTTCAAGATGTATTTCAAGTCGTGGGACGTAGCTACTAATACCACCAATGCGTGCCTGAATTACATAAACAGTCATATAAATTCTGCTTGTGTGTCATATCTAATTGTAAGTGTTATAATGCTGGAGTTTATTTAATTGACGTGGAGACGGTTGGTTAGTCGACGTCATGTCGACATTTCAGTATCAACTTAATAAGAACAAAGGGTTCCAATATCCATTATAATATCTGAACCAGCTGTTCCAAATTAACCCATAACTGTTTAATTAATTTTCATCTCGCTAGACCCAAGGGAGGCATAGTGCCATGTCAATTTTGTATACCTATGTATTGAATTATATATTTTGCGCAAATGAATTAAAGCTCGATCGGATCCGCATGTATTTTACTGTAGCAATCTACGTTAATTATGGCAAGTTGTATCTTTATATTTAGCTTTTGTATATAGTTATATATTATGCCCACATAATACCATAAAAGTGTTCCTTTTTTTTACTTTTGTAGGATAGCTGGAGTGAAAATCTTTGAAGGAAAGTCACAGCTGATTGACGGGCTTCCTCCAACGCAAATAGTTTCCGAAATAAGTCGTTAAAACGTGTTTCTTTAATCGTAATAATCACGTTAATTGTCAGACACATAAATAACCCGTGCCCCTTATCGAGGTTTGAAAACTGTCTGACTAATGAGTAACGTAATTATCTATCACCTAATGATTTTTTGATAGACAAAGTCATTCTATGTTCACGCATTGGCCTATTAAGACTTAATCACGCGACTTTGAACTTAGGTCTACTGATCTCCCCAACACTATCTAATAGGTATAAAATGTAAGCACAACGTTGTACGATTCTATTTTAGGACAATGATATCTGTGGAGATCCATCAATAACTGATACCAACAAAATGACCAGATATGTAAATTATCATTGTCATTGTTATGTGCTAATAATTATGTATGACTATAGGAATAGCGACTCTTTCCCAAATAAGCGGATGCACCTAAGCTATTATTTTTTTCTATTATTACAATAGATTCAATCAGATTATCTCTTACTGTAAAACAATAAACCGGCCAAGTGCGAGTCGGACTCGCGCACCGAGGGTTCCGTACAAATGCTGTATAGATAAAAAGTGAGTTTCGCGCCAACCGTTCAGTTTAGAACAATCATAGTTATGGTAATTTCGTGAGTTAATATTTTTTATTTTATAATATAACTAAAATAGTAGGCCTTGTAAAAGTTATTTTATTGAAGTTATTTATATACAACATTTTATAGTCATCATTCAGAAATCTGATTGAAAATAACTAATTATGTCTTAAAGGTCATGGGGCATATCTGACCCGCTTTGTAAAAAGTGGCGGACATGAATCAAAGTAGTTTTAAATCGTGGAGAATGGTATGACGTTTCTTTGAATATAAATATTTTATTAAAATTCCATAGAGACGAATGTCCAGGATCGTTTGAAAAATATAAAAGACAAGCAGTTTCAGAGGATTGTACAGGTTGCAATGCTAGTTTTTATTGTTAAAGACATTTCATAAAGAAGGAAGGTGCCAATCCGGATGACCAGGATCTGATGAGGATCTGGAAACCCTGAGAAATAGAGGGCAACTCTTGAATATTGTAGGCACGCATCGAGTCATAACCAGACATGTGAGTGTATTTTTGAGGGTACTGGTAAACAGTGAAGGTTTGGAGCTGATTTGATTATGGAGACTACAGAGAGTCAAGGGAACTCCCGAACGGTATGTTGCAACTACCACGTGTTTGGGCTTATTTTATTCGTATTGGCGAAGACTTTCCACAAAGATAGGTTTGACTGCCATTGTGGGATCGACAGCTAAGATCAGATATAGTTATGGGAACTCCTTTACAATTTATAACGTAACCTTGTGTTGGAGCTTATTTTATTTTAGGTGATGAGAATTCACTACTAACTTGGGTTAAAGCAGCCATTGCAGGAATGGGATCTTTTATTTTTGAGGGATTAATCACCTAAAGAGCCCCAGTTTCAGGTTTTTTTCGAAACCGCCTGACGACTTGTAGCTGTCGAATTGTAACAACGACTTCTAGAGAGTAGGATTCGGGGCTGCTGGCTTTACGTTTCTAGAGCCTTGACAAAAGTGTAATTCTGTCCCTTTCCTTGTTTTATAAAGTCGTCATTATTTTATTTTGTAGCATTTTACAAACAAATCCAACTTCAAACATATAAAAAAGCAACAAGAAAACAAAAGCAAGAAAGAAATTAAAAAGATGTTAGGTGCATCGGTCTAGAAGTCGGTGTCTAGAGGATGCATCTATATTTATTTAACCACCGAGATCTAGACCGATGCATATAAACAGTTTTCTTGTTGTTTTAGAAGTTGTTTTTTTTTTTTGTAAAAAGTTTTTATTTTTAACTTTTGTGAAAAGTTCTCGTCAATACGAATAATATAAGCCCAAACACGACGTAACTAAAACATACCGAGTTCTCTCGACTTTCTCACGTCTCCATCATCAGATAAGCTCTAAACCTTCACTGTTTGATAGTATCACCAGACATACATCTGAGAATCAAGTTTTAATCCTATGCATGCCTACAATTTCTGATAGTTGCCCTCGATTTCTCAGGATTTCCATCATCAGATCCTGACCTGATGACAATGGAAATAAACGGCGAGTATACTCTTTCACTACAAAGAAATGATTTCTCAAATCCGTCAAACTTGGTCGTTTAAATTCCCCATTGAAATGAGGAAAATATTTGATGTTTACACCTGATTTTCTCTAGATTCCCATGGTTCACATTGATGCGACTAATGCCATAGTAAATCAGAGCCTTTATCATTATACTGTGCTATATTTCGTTCGTATCCGCCGTGGGTATGGTTTTCATACTAAGGTACCTTTGAATGATTTAAAATTTTTCACAGTTTAGAGGCCATTATTATTTAAGAAGTGTTTGATATGAATTTCACTTTTTATTCAAAACTTTAATATCTCTACGCGTTCATGTGAAAAAGGGTAGGTAGTAAGTTTATAATTATTAAAAAAATATTTTATGTCATGTAAGCAAAAATAATATTTTAATATTTTATGTAACTTCAAATTTATCATTTTCGCAATTTTTCCTTTATCTATACATATAATAAATCTGTAGAAAAGTAATTTTTGTACATTGAAGAAATTGACAAAAAAAATAGCCAGCATGTTAAAGGATAACTAACAGAACCCATTTCCATCATTTTTGTCATTTTTGTCTGTTTGTCTGTTTGTCTGTTTGTCTGTTTGTCTGTTTATCTGTTTGTTTGTTCGGGATTCACGTAAAATCTACGAATTAAATGCAGACAATGCTTATATACAAAAATTCTACGTAACTTGGGGTATTACTTAGTCTTTGTTTCATCGAAATCGATTCACTCTATCAAAAGATATGATTAATTTTGTGAATTCAAGATGTAAAATATTACGACACGCAATCTATTTGTCAAAACTGTACATTTGAATGTTGTACTTATATTAGTTGATCGGCCTATTATTAATCTTTACACAGAAAATCACACCTTTATAAGTAACTTCGGAAGAAAAAAAAATATGAAAATTTTGTTTAGCCAAGGTTAAAGTAGCTCCATCTGTGGTAAATAAAATACATCATCAATTTGTCAAAGGAGCGAGGTGGTAAATGACAATATTACCATACATTCTTTATAGAGGATTATTATTTCAACAGATGGAGTTGTGTATTTTCCGTAATTCACCATATTCTAACACGTAGTGTAATTTTTCGATAGACATTTCAATAGTGTTTGTCAGTTGCCGTGCCACATCAAAATCCAACTATAATTATTACCTTGATGAAAAGAAAATTAATAGTTCTCAGCCAAATTTAAAACGGTGCCATCTAAATTATTTTTTGAACATTATGTCAAAAATGATGACTTTAGTGGAACAATTAATTATAATTTAAAGTTACAGATGGAGTTCATATCAGGATTTTTTCATAAACATAGTTTAGCTTATCTTCCACTAATGTGGTGGCCTTAAAACAAATTACTTTGAGTGAGTAGTATTAAGTAGACCTTAATTATTTTTTCTGATGCAAAATATGTAAACTTAATCCTAGAAGAAATGAGGATCTATCTCTCGCAAGCGCTGCTAAGCGTGAGGAAGGTAATGTAGGATTCTGTAGCTTTAAAAACAAGCCCAGATACAAAGTGCAGATAAGAAATGGGAGCTCTCTCTATTTAATACCATACACACGTAAAATGCTTTATGCGTCTGAAAACGTACAAATTACGCGCCGCATACCAGAGACATGCTTACTTTCAACTTCTGATCGCAAATACACTGTTCACGATTACGAACAGTCTCAGTAAGACCCGAGCCAAGTCTAAAAACCCTAAAAAACACCTTTTATATAAAACTACGTTTGATGTCATTTAATCACAAAGACAGAATTGTTCTCTGTTGCAAATCCTATCCACCTATATCCTGTCCTAATCCAGAATGCATTGCAGGTGTGCATTGCACAAAAACCAATGGTATCCTATTCGAGAAGTCAAAAGAGTTGACCTGCCAACGTCAGCTTCTGCGCTAAGCAAGTGTTCTTAATAGTACCATCAGAATTACATTCATGGTTGAATGAGGTGAATAAATTTTCAGAAACCACAATAACAGTAGGAGCCAAAGAGTATTATCGCTTCATAGAGCTCTGATTGGCCCCAGGTGACCAAGTCAGGTCTGATTTGTTCGTTCATCAGATCTTTGAAAGTGTTTCGGTGGATACTTACTGTCGTCCTGTTTACGTGTGACACAAAATATGGTATATAAACGTCCTCCGCAAGAGCGAAATTTTCCCGGTGTGCGGTAGTGACGCACAGTACAACACTTATGTTTCTTTTGATTTGCTGGCTCCACCAAGAAATGACAAATTGCGAGCGTACATTCTGAAAATCTTGGCAAAACTACAGGTTTCAAGTACGAACACATGAAGTGGACTCTCACAGATACGTACATTTTGCCTATTCGTGAACTATATAATGCAAACATTTCGGTGGAGTCCCGGCTTAGGCCTCCCCCACATTAGGCGTGCGCGATCCTCGCAACGCGCTCGCGACGCACGCGCGGCGCCCGCGCTACTCACACGCCCGAGGCTCGCGCACGCCTAATGTGTGGTCAGCCTTACCATGAGTAAGTGAAACTATCCTACCCTATGCACCTGCTGATGATGATGACTCATTTTATCATCCATCCAGCTATTCCCCAACTATGTTGGTGTTGGCTTCCAGTCACCGAATCTGTTTTAGTACCGATATTTTGCTTGGAGCGACTACCTATCTACAATTCAGTCAACTACACAAGACGATATCCATATTATGGTAAGACTGACAGACTTTCTGGCTTCTGATTAGTCGCAGCAGCTGCAGAAAATGTACAAATGACAGCTTTGTCAGACTCAAAGCATGTAGACATAGATTATAGCTGTTTCCTGTGAAAATTACTTACGCACCATACGTAATAATTTTCCAAATTGGCTGAACAACGTCACAAACTTTACTTCTTTTATTTAGATAAATGGTCACATCCACAACACAACCTTGATCAATGAATCTATGCGACTGCTAAGTGCTAATCCTAATTATACTGTCACGTGAAAGAATGCACCTACGGGATAAGTAGTATTTTGACGATTCTATATTGCCCACGCAGACGAAGTTGCGGGCAACAGCTAGTCTGTACTATGTAACTTTGCTTCGTGCCGAATTTTAAGATTCTGAGTTCACGGGAAGTACCTTGTAGGTTTTGATTCCCTAGCGTGTGACGGAAATTCGTCTAAGGTGTCGGTAAAACTGCTGTATCTTTTGATCGCGTTAACTTAGAAGTTTGATTTTTTCATTGCTTAAAGGGACAATAGACCTAGGTATTTGGTATAAATTTCAATTTGGTACCTTTATTCGTTCGTGAGAAATAAGGTAGTAAGTTTCATTTTATTAAAATATTTTTATTATATTATATAACAAAAAAAATTGAGATTTTCGCAATTTTTCCTATATTTGCATTATATAACAATGCTTCATGCCAAATTTCAAGATTCTGAGTTTACGGGAAGTACCCTGTAGGTTTTGATTCCTTTGCGAGTGTCGAGAATTTGTTGAAAATATCGACATAATCGGTTGTATCTTTTGATTGGCTTGGCTTAAAAGCTTGATATTTTCACAGCCTAAAGGGACAATAGACCCGAGTATTTCATGTGAATTTCAGCTTGATACGTCCACGCGTTCTTAAGATAAAGGGTCTTGACAGACAGACAGACAGACAGACAGACGGACAACAAAGTGATCCTATAAGGGTTCCGTTTTTTCCTTTCGAGGTACGGAACCCTAAAAACGTGACAGTGACCAAACCCATTTACAATCATATGCCTATGAAACAGCCAAAGCCAAAGTTACTGTAGTGGCAAATAAACGCAAATGTTTGTAATAGACACGGCATAAAATTCCTGAACCCAGGTAGAGATCCAATCAGATTTTCCTGTAGCATTCAGAAAATCGCAGCTGTATATGTCGGTGTTGAAATTGCGCACTACGTTAGAGCCCCGGGGCCTAAATTGAAAAGCATCATCGGGTTTACACACGCACTGCAATCTACCATAGCTATCGACCCCAGTCCGAGCCAATTGTACCCGGCTAACAAGCGAAGTAGGAAACAACAGTAATTCTAACAAAAACACACTCTCCAAAATACATATAAAATTGCATAAGAACTGCTTTAAGTTTTTTTTTTCAGCTGAATAAGCATAACTGCCTATTCAACGTGACTATTAAGGTAATCTAGGCTGTGCTTATTCCTAAATTTACAAATATCTTATTTATTTCAATAAGTAGACTCAATTAGATAAGCTCTTAATTAGGTTAGGTTAGGTTAGTATTACTTAAAACTGGCATTTTACTCAGCAATTTTGACAATAAGACTTTTATTCGTACCTCCGGATATTTCTTTTTCTGACGACAAAATTAGGCGTCCCTTAAAAGCCACGGGCGCGAACGCAAATCCGATTTGAGTAATGAAACGAGACTAATTAAAAAGTCGGAAGAAAAATTATGAGAAAACAGGGCTTTATCTGGGAAGCTATTTGTTTTTAAGAACTTATAATTCCTTTGAAGTAGGCGTTATAATTCCAGATTTTCGTAGGTGCTTAGTACATTTTGTCTCACAAAATGAAGAATATATTTTGCATTAAATGGTTGTACTACCTACCTGCATGCTATAGGTATACCTGTGGATATAAGACTTAATATAAGTATACAAAATAGCAAACAAGATAGGTACATCTATGTAGGTATAATAAATAACCTCGTGACCTAATATTCACGATAAGTCGAGTTAATAGGTCAATGTCATTAAGTTAACTTAAACGCTATCAATAACTAAAATTACAAAATAAGAGGTAAATACCACAATAAGCATTAACGCTCACTTGGTAACAACGGCCCAAATTTTATTTTAATACAGACCTCTTAAATAGTGGTTAATTATACCCAAATATTTAAGCTCTTTGAAAAATAAAAAACAAGCTCGTGGCTATATTTCACCTATATCTGCACGCACTCGGATTTCCGTATAGAAACCTTATCAACCCCGCACCCTGTAAGGAAACAAGCACATAAACTAACATAGCAAGTTTCAGTTGATGCGTGATTTTATGTCGTGACCTGAATGAATCGACGGCCCGTCCACGAATTACAGTTGAACAAGCAAGCTATAAACGCAAAGGCTTTCAAAGGTTTCACGAAATGTGCGTGCCTTAGATCGCGTGTAGCCCTGCCTTACGTAAATGCTACCTATAACAATATAACTTGTTCACCTTATTTAGATCTTGCATTCTTAGTTTCCATCAAAAAAGCCTACATAATATCCGGCAATAGTGGTGATAAGTGGCCTTCTTTTAGGTGTGGCTTGGGAAGAGTCGTGGCACCCTTACCTTCCGCCTTACGCAGGTCCTTACGGAACATGGGTGCTGTGGGAGGAATAGTTCTCATAAAAGTTGATGGCGACGCGTATCAATGTTTTGTCATAAATTTAGTTTACTTGTAGGTTCCTAATTACCCTTTAAACACGAAACAGGTAACTACATTATTATGGTATCATAATTTCAGAAAAAAAAAGGTAAAGTTAGCTATAAAAATAAAACAAAAATGGTCCGTAATCGCAGTAATGTAAACGAAGGTTTGTCACGCAACAGGAACTTTTATGTAACGACTGGTGATTTGTTTTATTAAAAAAATGAATATTATACCCAGTAACAATCTCTAGCTTAACCTACCGAACCACAATTGAAAGTAATAAAATCCATTATCGAGGAAATGATTGATGATCGCCGTGTTATATTGAGTGATTGATAAGACGTGGAGCGGTAGCGAGAACGTACGTAATCATATTATGATTTTAAAATTATAAAACGAGAGCAGGCGACTACCTGATCTATATTTTATATAGGATCTTGTTCTTATTTAAAGGTGAATACCTAACTGCCACATTTGTTAAAAAATAATTTATAACAACAGAGATGTAGGGATTAGTCCGTTTTTATGCAAAATGGAACCACTCGACAAATTTCATTTTTTACTTTTTTTGAAGAATACTAATGTAAAAGTGGTCTAAATTCTTATACAAAAAAGAACCACATGATTTCCCCCTTGGAAAGAAGGTATATTAAAATTTTGTATAAGAATTTACACCAGTTTTACATTATATAGTATTCTTCAAAAAAAGTAAAAAATGAAATTTGTCGAGTGGTTCCATTTTGCATAAAAACGGACTACTATGGTGCTGTCTGGTAAAATACCAATACAGGGCGTTTTATAATATTCATGATTGCATTCTCGTTATGTTTGTCATCGCATATCTGCACATCTATCGGAGATGAACGCTGCGAACGCTTGCCCCGCACACATATCTGAGCCGAACGCCGAAGGAGTCGTATTTCCTTTACACCTGCTGAACTGCCATACGTAACTGTCAGCTGCGTTGAATCCTGATGACATCTGAATTCGTCCTTATTTCTGGGGTTCTTATAGATTTGGTCGATTTCATGTTTGTAGAAATTCGATTCGTTCGGCGGGTGCTGTACCCAAATGTGTGCTTAGCTGTGCGTTCGCGGTCAGAAATTTGATGGGTGGGTATATAGGGTGGTTCTTTCTGGTAAAAGCATGACACCAGTAATGTGAAATGAAATAAAAACATCAGTGTTAGTGTAGATCAACAATATTTATTATTTAAATATCGTCTTCGTGGTAAAACCTGTGCTTAGAAATATTATCAGTAAGAAAATGGATTTAAGAATATCGTTAAATCTAAACACAATCTTATAAGTTCTGCTCAAATAATATAAATGTATTATGCGTTTGACAATATAGCTTTCAACTTTTTTCTTTTATTATAAAAATACGTTTAATTAAGTCTTATATAATACAAGTTTCAATACACAATACATACACAATGTTTCCGAATTCGAAAAAATACGCGCTTTTTAAATAAATAAGATCACATAATTCATATCAGAACGTGTCATACATAATTACATGCACTCATAGAATTCATTCTTATACAAAATAATAATATCGATTATTACCATAGTGTAAGGTCACAAAATATTATTTAAGGATAATAAACATTATTTCTTAATATCAAACGACTTCATTATAAAGATAGATCAATTTATCTGTTGTTACGTAACATAATTATCCCTATGCAAATAATGAAGAAATTGGACACACTAAGATAGTAACTAACCTCGATGAATTCTTAAAATACACCCAAGAACAATGACTACAAATATTGTTTATAAAATGAGCTACTCAGTACGCCTAATAATAATGGAATACAGCAGAAAATATTTAAGATGTCAAGTTAGGGAACCCCTTTGTGTCAATTGTCGCGGCAAAACTATCAAACGCAAACAGACAGCTTTGAAAATTACCCCGACAGAAATACAGGTTACAAAATAATCTCGGTTGCTTCGTAAAGCCTTACTACCTTACACTACACGACGAAACCCTGTAGTGTAGAGAAAGTCACAAGAACATACAGCTATCAGAAAAAAATAATCTGCATAACTTCATAGTCCAGCGGGACTCGTACGCTATTGTGCGTTAAACACGTTAGAGAGACGTGTATTATTTACTCCTTAAGCTAAGAGTTACGCAATTAATGTGGTCATAGCATAGTAAAGCGTAACTCCCGCAGTAGTTTCACATAGAGGTTGGAGACCAGAAGTTCATTTCGCGTAGTTCTGAGGGCTTGGGCCGGTAGGCTTGAGGTTTCGCGGGCTTTGCTGGTTGAGTGGTCGGCTCGTGAGACATGGTGTTGAGCGTCTCTTTCCTCTTTGGCGATGGACCGAGGTTTTCTACGGATTCCGCAAGGTTACCTGAGGAAATAATACGTTGATATTAGTTTGGAATGCAGCTGAAAACGCGTTTAGTAACCAGATCTTGGTTCGGGTTATCTCGACATTCATGCTGAGCTATGACCTCGTTAATACAACTGTTTTTCAATATGCATTACTTAGTTATTTTAGTCGAGTATATTTAATTGTATTTTAGTTGCAAAATTTTGACAATACATAGACTTTTTATCAGCGAGTTTACACTACTTTGGATAAACAAAAACTCACGCGGACAAAGTCGCGACTGAACAGTAATTAAACTTAAGTTCATGCAGTTGTATCAATTCTGATAACAAGGTTACTAAGATCGTTTAATATACTCAAGACGATTAAAGTAATAATAATTGTGAAAACGTGAGTTAAAACAGCTACATACCGTGAGCGAGCGTGTGAACTTCAAGACTGTCTTCTTCGGCCAGCGTGGAGGTCGACGTGGTGAGATCTTTCTTCAAGCCCAGCAACGCCATAGACAACCACGACCGATGTGCGCTACCGTCCTCCACTGGTTCGTAAGGCGATGTAAAGAAACTGTAACAAATAAACAATTATTCATTAGGTTTATTAATGTGTAGTTACTAATTAGAAATTAACACAATTAGGTTGATGGTGATTTAATAGAAAGAGTTATTAATATGCAATTATGTCTTTTAAGTCAGTTTATTGTCTCAACAATTGGAATAATTGGTTGGCTTTGGATGCCGGTATAATGAGTGACGAATGTGCTAACCGCCACTGAATGGCTTACAATATCTATAAAATCGCAAAACAAATCCGACCATTTTACTATCTTGACACTAGATAAGTTAATGAATGTTAACCTCTGTGTAATTCTTAGAGGGGATTTTTAGGTAAAAAACAAATACTTTTTTTTTCATGAAATTTTACCAAATACCGATTGTTTTAATTGGGACATTAAACATGTTTGAACGTAATCTTATCACTGACATTTCTGCGAATGTAGGTACACAACAGTAAATATCAACATTAAAATTTTAAATAACCTTGCATACTATCAAGAAGTAATCAATTTAACTCATTAAAAGTTCATAAGTACGGACGATCTCGTATTCTGAGTCAAAACAATATAAATAAATATGAGCTGTACATTTTTTGAGAAATATCCTGAACAAACAACAACCAGTTTTGGTCTAGACATTCAGGTAGTGTTTAATGTTATAAAACCAGAATAACGGGTGACAAGCAAGTTTCGAGAGACACACCTCTAAAATATCTTGTTCCAAGATATTCTTGCTTATTATTATTGTTAACGAATTCAGACAAAGGTGATTTTTTTTTTCTAAGAGATCGTAAGGACACTTTGACCTTGACGTCTGAAATAAGACTGTCAGCCCACGACTGAGATAATTGGTGACCACATTTTTTTAGGCGTAACATAGAACGTACTGCAATAGTGCAACCCACACGTCCTATAAAGTCGGTCAAAAAGTCCTATAAAAAATCGACCCGATTATCTGTCCTACACAAAGTCAGCCTTTAGCGGAAGGAGACATGGATGGACATGACATGGATCATGACATGAATCACCCCCTTTTTCGTCAATTGGGCATCGATACTAAAATCCTACAGAACGCAGGATGAAACCTATTTCCCTGATTCCCATTTGTCTATTTCTGTACTGACCGGTTGCCATTAATCCTCCTGCGGCTGGAAGGGCTGCCGGGCGGCGAGTGCGCCGGCGTGGCGGGAAGGCTCTTACTACCACGGCGGTGCATCAAGCTGTACTGGTGCATCTCCGGAGCTACCGCGTGCTCCTCCTCAGGGGAAGCCACAGTGAACCCGCGAGACGACTTCGATGATATTATTTGATGAGCCACCTATAAACAAAAAAGGTTATAAGTTAATCAGATGCTTAGAAAAAAAATCGTAAAAAGATCCCGACGAATTGAGAACCTCCTATTTGGGAAGTAGGTTAAAAATACAGGTCACCGATGGTTACCGATGTGGTTTGCATATTAGTAACGGCTGTTCCCAATATAATTCATATTTATCAATTTGGTTACTTTACAAAGGAGTTTGATATTACTTGTATGGGGCTAATGTCAAAATTCTATGTATTTCTAGTAAGCTAATCAGATACATGAAACATGAGTACATAATAATAGTCACGAAATTGTTCTAGAATTTTTACCTATTTGTATTGTATAGCACATAATTGAAGTCTAGAACTGCGTATATGTTTGTGTACAAACTATTTGAGTAGAGGAATCTCTGATAGTGCAATCTTGCAAAATAAACAGCTTTGTTTACTTGATAATTAAGATCCAAGTATATAAAATCGAACCCATCTATACCTACATATAAAATGATGTAATAGCTGAAAAAAATTGCAAGCTCAACAAAATAGGTTGAAGATAAGAGTTAATTCAAAACATCATTGCTAATCACCAGAGCGAGTTATCAAACGGCTCGTGCGATAGAAACAGGTACACAAGCCCATTTTATGTGTTGATAAACTTTTTATTAACCGGTAAAGTTACGATTATATTCATTATATAGAAAAACATATCATATAGAAAAACATATGCAGTAAGCGACATGTCCAAACAATGTTAAATAAATTAGTCACGTTATTTTCTTCGAACAATCACAATAACAAGCCATATACCTAGCTAAGTCGTGTTCAAAGCACATGCATAGTAAATTGTTTGTCATGAAAGTCAATATCATATGTCAAGTAAGCAATTATGACGTGGAATTTCCGTTTGCCAACCGAGATATAAATCTAGAAGACTGCGTCATGCATCAGAGTCAAATTGAAAGTAGATATAAGTATAGAAGGTATTTGTGCTGCAATAGGCTACCAACCTTGACAATCGAAGTGCCGCATGCCGCGCCCTCGCCTTTGAATCCGTCGTCGGTGCCCGCTGGCTTCGGCTTAGAAGTAACAGAGTTAACTGAAAATAAACACACGCAATTAAAACTAGACGTTACAACATGTAATAAATGCAACTACGATTGTAGCCTGACGTCATGTGCATAATATCAACTATGTAAAGCGTGATTATTTACAAACAAATGCTTGGGACATTATAATAGTATCAATGCTTTGTTTAGATTTAACAATGCCTGATGTTCTTTCGTGAGATAATTTTCTATTAGTGCTTTATTATCTCAATATATTTCAACTTAACTGTTCGTTTCTTTTAAATTATGCAGCAGTTAAAGTAGGTAACTACATAGCAACAACTTTAAACATACCACAAGTCATTCGATAGAATTTAAATAAAAGTGTTGCCGTGTACTGTTCAATGTCAATGTCATTCGATAACCTTTTGTAATTTTCATAGTGGTCTTACCAGATGTGTTTATTGGGGCAATGCCGTGGAGCACGTCTTGGCACGGTTTCGTGTGCTTCGACCAGTCTTTCTCCTTGACTATGTTATAAGCTGAGGGGGCCTTGACTTCGTTAGACTGCTCGGCATACACTTTGGGGGCCTCTTGGTCGAATCTTGGCTTCCCAAACAACACGTCGGTCTTGGGGTATCGGATGTAGAAGAATGAATCTTCAGGAGCGGGCGGCGATCCAGCGAATGGTTCGAACTCTCTGCAGACAAACAATTGTGAATTAGATTTCAGTGCCTCACGGTGATTAGATAACAAACAAGAATTGTACCCTCACAAACATGTTATAATATAACAATGGACAATAATTGTTTAAGAGATTGATACTATTGTCGGTCAACCTGAAGGCAATACATCGACACTCACGATAAGATGTTGTTGAACTGAGCCACCATGTTCCTCTTTTTGAACATTTTTACAAAGGTACTTTTAATTGGTTTATTAACTTCGGTCTACACAGTGCTTTGTCCGGTCACTAACACGGAGAGGCGTTGATATATAAGGAAATTATTAAGAATCCGTTCAGAACTAATGAACACAACGTAAGACGTGACGCTATACGCTCTACGTAAGTAACTAAAATGAAACGCTCAAGTTTTCGTTTTTATACCCTAGTGATAGGCAAACAAGTTTACGATAAAACCATACTGATACGTCACTTTGAAAATAAATGTAATAACAAGCCGTTGTGATGTCACGATTGTGTTGACCAATGAGAGCGTCTGATTAGCGCACTCCCTCGCGCCTCGCTACAAGAATATATCACAAGGCATGACATGCGCAACTATAGGTGCTGAGGTTATAACCGGAATCTTAGAATAGCACACTGAGAAGCTACGTAGCTCTTGGCAGGCGTGATTAGTTTCTATCGAAATTTCCACGAAACGAGATTCCGTGACAATGTCAATAACATTGGTAACACAAGCGTGTTACGAAATTTAAGAAGAATTAGGCAGACTGCACTTGAAATAGAAATCGGCTCACCACAGAATCGCTAGCCAATATCACACATCCACTGCACGCACTGCACGCACAGTGCAGCGCATGTGTGCGCTGCACTGTATGAATTTTTAATTCGCGAATTGCGCGGCTATAGCCGCTGCCCGGTTTTCGCTATGAGTGCACAAACGCTCATAGCCAACGAAGTGTTGGCATTTATCAAACATGCCATAGATTACATGGACGAGGTTAGCATCTTGCAGATCTGCAAGACGTCGTTCAAGGAAGATGAGATTAGCAGTGCTAAACTGCTGCTTTTCACTACTCTTGGCAAAGTTAGCCAGATGCCGTCTCGTCGAAGGGATGGCACAGAGAAGAGTCTCCAGGACATCGTCACGCTGTTGAAGGAGACCGACCCGGATGACGTGCCCGATTTCGTGGCGAAGGACCTGCATAAGCTTCCTCCCGTCACGTTCGACCACGTAGATGTCACCAGGCTGCTGAAGGATATCACACTCCTTAAGCAAAGCCAGGCTGAGATGCAGCTTCAGCTGGAGGTGTCCAACAACACCATCAGTGATCTACGGGCAGAAGTAGTAGCATTGCGCAACACAATTTCTGCAAGTAGGTCACCTATCGCCAGCGACAGTAATGTGAACACGCGTCGCGGGGCGCAAAATGCCTCCATCTGCAGTTTCGAGTCGGCGGGCTCGAATGCGTCATCTACTGCCGAGAATGCATGCGTTGCAACGTGTGCCGCCGCCGTCCCTGCCTCGACACCGGTAGAGACGATGACTCGTGTAGGTTCGTCAACCCCCAAACGAGCCTACGCAGCAATTGTAGCCGCTAAGAAGCCTATTGAGCCACAAAACTCCCAGGTTAAAATAGCGGAAACTACAAAAGGGGGTAAGAAGAGCCGATCGAAACCAAACCAGGTTTTGAGAAGGCAAGGTCCCAAGGTCGACACGTGCGACAAGGATGGGTTCGTCAAGGTCGAGAGGAAGAAGAAGAAGAAACCTCCTTGTCGGAATCAGTGCGGTACTGCGCTGGCGGGGCCCAATATGCTGCTGCGTCCAGCTATTCCAACGACGCTGCTGTACGTGTCCAGGCTGCACCATTCTACGAAGGTTGAGGAGGTCGTAGAGTATCTGCGCGTCAAAACAAACTGGACCTTGAGGGTCGAGAGATTGGTGCCGCGTCACAACTCGAATTTTAACTCGTTCGTGGCGCGTATTCCGACACAAGGTCTCGAGAAGGTCCTCAAGGAAGATTTTTGGCCGAAGGGTGTTGTTTATCGCCGGTTTCGTGGCCGGCTACGTGACACCAGTCAGCGTAACACGACGCCGACACATCGTGTGCATTAGTTTTAAGAATATTAATTTGTTATGTATTTATAGTATGTTTAAGTTTTTATAGATATAGTATTGTATTTATATATTGATATGGTGTTTTTTTTTTTATGTATTAGTTTATAAGTATTGTAATGTACGATATATGTGTATTTGTATTTTTATGGGCCCTAGTTGCCTGAAATAAAGGAATAAATAAAATAAATATCCGTCGCGGACCAGAGTACATTAACATAACAGTAATTCATCATCCTCCTGCCCTTATCCCAATTTCATTTGGGGTCGGCGCAGCATGTTTTCTTCTTCCATACTCCTCTATCTCCCGTCATCTCACAAGTAACATTCTTTCTTACCATATCTACTTTCACACAATCCATCCATCGTTTTTTTGGTCTTCCTCTTCCACTATATCCGTCCACGTCCATACTCATCACCTTCCTCACAACATGACTCTCATTCCTCCGCATCACATGCCCATACCACGACAGCCGGTTTCCACGCAGTTTTTCTGATACCGGCGCCACTTTCAAACTTCCTCTTATATACTCATTCCTCACTCTATCCATTCGCGTAACTCCACACATACCTCTTAACATTCTCATCTCTGCCGCATGCAATTGTCTTTCATTCGTCGCTTTTGTGGGCCAGCACTCTGATCCATACAAGACAGCAGGTCTGACCATACTCTTGTAAATTTTCCCCTTAAGTTTAAGGGGAATACGAGGGTCACAAGTTGTTCCCGTTACCTGCCGCCATTTCATCCATCCTGCGTTAATTCTGTGCGTAACTGTCCGATCTATTTCGCCATCGCCCTGAATAAGCGAACCGAGGTACCGGAAATCGGAGCAGACTGGAAGAAGTGCGTTATCAAGCGCTATGGCTTCAGGACTGGAGAGGCCGCCGAAATCGCAGAACATGTATTCGGTCTTGGTTCTGCTGATTTTTAAGCCAACATTCTCCAGTCTCTGTTGCCAACTCCCCAATCTGCTCTGGATCTCAGGTCCGTCTTCACTAACCAGGACGATGTCGTCGGCAAACAGCATGCACCAGGGTGCCTCCTCCTGTATGTCCGCCGTCAAGGCGTCCATAATAAGCAGGAAGAGGTAAGGACTTAAAGCAGACCCTTGGTGCAGGCCCACAGCCACACTGAACTGGTCAGTATTGCCGGCCGACGATCGGACATACGTACAGGACTGCCTGTACATCGCACGAACTAACTCCACATACTTCCCAGGCACACCTTTCTCTTTCATGGCCCACCACAACACTTCCCGAGGCACCCTATCATACGCTTTCTCAAGGTCAATGAACACCATGTGCAGATTCCTGTGCACACGTCTGTACTTCTCGCACAATTGGCGAAGTGCGAAGATGGCGTCCATTGTCCCTCGACCTGGCATAAACCCAAATTGGTTTTGGGTAATTTCACTCTCTTCTCGCACTCTTTTCTCTATCACTTTCTCCCATACCTTCATAGTATGCGACATGAGCTTTATCCCTCTATAGTTGCCGCAATCTTGCACATCCTTTATTCTTGAAGATGGGCACTAGCGAACTACTGCACCATTCTTGCGGGATGACTTCTTCATGCAGCAACTTATTGAAGAATAAAGTTAGCCACATACATCCGTTCCTCTTTAATACCTTCCATACTTCAGCTGGTATATCATCAGGGCCCAAGGCCTTTCCATTTTTCACACTTCCAAGCGCTCTTTCAACCTCATCCATGCTAATTTCTCTTACCAATCCCTTATTTACTTGTGCCTCTTCGAGTATTCCATTCCAAACATTCTCTTCATTCATAAGCTTTTCAAAATAAACCTTCCATATCTCTTTTATTTCCTCATCTTTACATAAAACCTTGCCAGATTCATCTTTCATGCATTTTATGTGGGTTATGTCCCTCGATCGTCTTTCTCTCTCTTTCGTAATACGGTAGAGCTCTTTTTGGCCTCTTGGACTGTCCAGGGAGTTGTACAACCTCTCCTGCGCCTTAGCTCTGGCAACTGCTACCGCCTTCTTTGCTTTCCTCTTCCATTCCATGTAGATTCTCTTTCTGTCATCCTTCAGACTTGCATTCACTATTTCAACATTCTGCCACTCTTTGAATGCTACTTTCTTTTCTTTCAAAACCTTTTGTACCTCATCATTCCACCACCATGTATCTCTATCTATCAAACCTTTTCCTCTCGACTCTCCGCACACGTCTTTTGCGACTTCCCTTATATGGCTTGCCATTTCACTCCAACATTCATTCACACATCTACCTTCCATCTCCTTCATTTCTGAAATTTTGTCCACAACCTGACTCCTAAATACATCAGCACATTCTTCCTTCTCTAGCATACGCCATCTAATCCTTGGAGGGGGCCGATCTTTGTTGCTTTTGGGCAACACAGTCACTTTGACATCCAGAATCACAAGTCGGTGCTGAGTGACTAGTGCTTCGCCTGGCAGCACTTTGCAGTTTTTGACACAGCATAGACTACTCCGCTTCACTAGGAAGTAATCTATCTGTGTCGCGTGGTGGCCGCTCTTATATGTCACGAGGTGCTCCTCTCGTTTATTGAACCACGTGTTTGTTATGGCCAGGTCGAAGGCACTGGCAGCTTGAAGTAATGTCTCGCCGCTTGCATTCCGGGTTCCAAAACCCCTACCACCATGCACTCTCTCATATCCATCGCTCAGTCTTCCTACGTGACCATTAAAATCCCCACCCACATAGACTTCCTCACTATCCTGTACATTCATCATCAAGCAGTCAAAGTCCTCCCAAAAACATAACAGTAAATAAGTCGGTAATTCTAAAAATGTAATAAATAAACTTTCTTAAAAATAAATGTCAATGAACCTTCGGCTAAAACCTTTGCCAAAGAACGCGGGGCCACTCGCCAATAAAGGCTAAAATACAACGTGAAATATTTGTGTCACAGACTGAAATATAATGGTTTGAAACTAAAGAGCGCTGTAACCTGTAGCCCAAAACAAGCTCCATCAAAATATATGACGCGACGACATCATATTTTTTGTTAGGTATTATAAAAAAAATAAGACTTAGGCTATCTCCATAACAAAGTTATTAAAGACCGATAACACTTTCCGTGTGGGCGGAGATTACATTAGAATAAACAATGCCTATCTTAAATATATTGTCAATTTGATTAAAGTTCGGGAGAAGTGGCGTTTTAGAATTCTCTGCAATCGGTTAGGTTCCATTAAGTTCTAATTAGGAAAATCAACACAATATTTGCAGAAAGTCGGAAAAATGGGTTTGTAATTTATTATAGCTTTATGGAAGATTATTTTAAACTTTACGCCCTATTTACATATTATTATGTCAGCGCAGTTTTCTGAAAAGACGATTTACGTTTCAATATCTAAAAAAAAAATTCTAGAAAGTTGAGCATGTATTTTTGATTCAGACCGATAATTCGATAACCACTTTATCGAAAAAAATAACGATAAAGAGGATAAACATAGTCACTTAGGTATGATAGCAACTCATCACATCATAACTTTTTTTTTTTTTTTTTTCAAAAAATATGTAGGTATGTCACTATGATGCAAGTGCTCTTTCCTATAAAAATACTTTTCCTGCCCACATATCAACATAATATCATCCTACCATAAAATCTCAATAGACATTAGTAGCGTATGTTCCATACAGAAATAAATAATCTTGAAAGATTGGTAAAAGGCTAAAATAACTATAACTATTACTGTACCCCGACCTGGCAAAAGCGCAACTAAGGAATTTCCCTGTTAGCTTGTTAGAAGTCAACTGTGTCAGATTTGTAAAATAATAGATCATCTTGCATATGATTTAAATCAAAACAAAGATTTAAATGTACATTTCCCATAACAAGCATCCATTCACACATCATATTATAAACTGTTTATAAACTTCATTCGAGAGCGTCAATGGAACTTGTGGAATATTTCTGAAATAGCAACAAACATTATTATTTATATGTTTTCATTCTTGATGGTAATTAACCTTTATATCAAGAACGACAATTCAATAACAATAAGTTACTGCCGGAATTGACTATTGTCAATGATATTGACTATTGAACAGAACTTTTAAGAAAATACATACCTATAAATAAAAGGTAAATGATAAGATATCGATACTTTCACCTCTGAATCGAAAAACACATTCATAACATAAGGTGACACTATCAGAAATTGATCACATCACGATATTGGTATTTGTCCATAAAAAGATTTCAAAATTCTAAGACTTCTCCCTTTAAAGTTTAAAGGATCAAAGAACTTGACAACGCTCGTATCGCCCAGCAACCACTAACTTGCACAAGAGAATCGAATCGAAATCGCAACAATGGCACCGCACTATCGGAGCACAGTGTAACAAAATATTAGCCAAAACAACTGCATAACAATTGGTGTCAATGTTACACATAACAAAAAGTTAACTGCACTAACAATTAATGACTGCAGACAGCAGGTATCAGTAAAAATTAATTAAATTAACGAAGGAAGAACATTTCGAAACATCTTGGATATAAAATACTTGCCTTGATGTTTATTAGTTAGGTACATACAAAACTGCCTTTCATTTACCGCGATGATCACTTCGAACACATTGACCTCAATAGTAGGTATTGACTAAACAAATACAAACGTCATAAGAATTATTATAAGCCACTATTGATGTTATCAAAATAGTTTAAGTGACGTCAATGTAAAGTTATATTTCTTTGGATATGATATTGATAATAATTATTTCAGATATTTGACTCTATAAATAGATTGATTCGTTTTCTAATTAGGAAAGTACAACCACGCCTCGTGTCTTTGCTATGACAAGCAAATCTTTTTCTGTTCTCATCATTCATAGACTTACTTCTTTGAGTATTTTTTTTATCTGTAAGATTGAGAACATGGATGAAATCATTGTGCTATTATGTAAACAATTTGCCTCCTGGGAATTCTTACCTATATCTATAAGTATTTTATATAATATAACAAAAGCTGTTGTTATTACAAAGATCATGTAAGTTTTCAATGTAAGCCTGTTACTTACATTAATAAAAGCCGACGTCATTAGTTGCTTAATCCAATGTAAAATGTTAGCCAGCCCGCCCAAAAAGGAGGAGTTGATTGTTGGAGCTGATTCTTACTATTGTAGATAGTGAGCAAATAGGTACATGAAATATATTAAAAGGCCATAGTTCTATAGCAGAAGGGACAAAATATATTCAGTACCTACATGAGCAGGATAAATAAAAATAATTTCGATACAACGTTACTCGTTTATTAAGAAGCGTTAAACAGAAATGCAGACAGGTATTTCTTTCTGTGACGTCGGAGACAAGCCCCCACGCCAAGTATTACTGAGAACCAAAACAAGTTGTTGATACCTACTATAAGTAGAAGTGTTAAAGAATATGCAAATAATCGTGTCGCTGCCATCAGTGTTCAATCAAAATAAAACTTACTCATACCTACATCTACCTAACGCATGAGCAAGAAAGATTGGATAAAACTAGGAATCCTAAGTAGAAACTATAGACATTACATAATAATTTGGTTTAAAGAACTGCATTTTTGCATTATAATATGTTATTTTTATAATTTGGCTTAGAAAGTACTCGTATCGATAAATAAATCGACGGAAGGTATAAACGTGAATCAATTAGCATTTAGATTAATTTACTGATTCAATAATCAAGCAGTCTTTATCATAATTACGCCTAGCTATCGTATCCACACTTTCTGAACATTATTTATACATAAAAACTATTTAGGAGTATTTTGCTTTTAAATATTGTTTTTTATTAATATTACTCACAGAAGTAATTGAATGCCGCGATAACATAACAAACAACATAAACATGGAATTTTTACTTTAACCGAGTGAGTGACTCGTTTTGTATTGAATAACGAATGACCTAATTTGTTTACATTTTAGTCATAGAAATTCCAGCTACCGCAAAATGCCAGCAACAATACTGCCTACCAAACGACCTACTTAAACATAATTGAAAAGCTCTGACAAACCATAAGGAAAGTATAAGGCCTCATTTACGGAGACGCGGGGCGTCGCGCGTTGCGTTGAGCGGCGCGGCCCGCACTGAATTCAAATATATGGCATTGTATGAGTGCGTTTACGGAGAAGCGATTTTAGACGCGTTTGTTTGAATTAGGGCATATTTTGCGGCCGAGCCCGCGGATGGCACCGACGCGTCCCACGCGGCGTTTATCGCGGCGGCGCACGCAGCGGCAATTCTCGATGAAGAATCTTCTGTCAGTCTTCGCTACACGCTAGAGGATACGCCGCGGGCGCCGCGGCGGGCACCGCCACGCTTCCCGTCACGCTTCTCTATGAACATGGTCGTATATTGCCATAAGTTTGTGTTTACGCGTGCGATGATGCGTGCCGCTTCACGCGCCGCCCCACCGTAAACAGAAAAAACGTACGACGCGCCGCGAGACGCCACGCCACACGCGACGCCCCGCGTCTCCGTAAATGAGGCCTAAGACATAATCCAGATTTAGGTTTGTTTGGTTACTATTTTCATTCAATGCCCACATAAATCGTTACAATATAAGCAATTGAATCTCAAATCAATGCACGTGCAATAATTGATACCAAATAATAGTTATTCGTTATTGACAATATGTCGTCATATCAGTCTAATCCCAAGTTAATGCGCTTGGAAACATATATGGCGTCATAATCTATTAATAAATCATAAGAAAATAACAATGCATTTGGAAACTTTCAAACGGTATATTATCTATGATTGTCACAGATTTTATTTCCTTATCCAGCTTGGATTATAGGAACTGAATAACTGGAGAAGGGTAGCTGAACATTAGTATGAGGTACTGAAGCGATTGAAAATAGCGATAATCTCGTACTATAACTATTCATAGAATTTAAAGCTACCTCTTCAAACACAAATACAAGATATTATGCCTCTCAAGTAGACAGAAGTAAACAAGCACATGTAGGTACCTATGTTATAGATACTTATATAAGAGCTGAATGACGACACAAAAGGTAGATTATGTGTAGCAAACATACATCACATCTTCATACAATAATTCCATAAGAATGTGAACTTATTTAGAAAGCATGCAAACCTTCTATCATCGTCTGTCCAAGCCAACAGATGTGCACTTGCCAAGAACGTAGTTTTGCATTCATTACGAATTCTATTTTGGTGCAATTATTATTGTTTGGTGCATATTATGTCATATTAAGCAACGCAGAAAAATGTATGTATTGAAAAACTTGAATGCAGAATGTTAAAATTAAAGTTCTTTCAACCTTTTTGATTCTACCAGATTTTGTTTTTTGTAAAAAAGAAATTATATGGTTTTATTGGCATTTAGAAAGAACTCTAGACATTCACAACTTCATTAAATCATCATGAAGTAGCCTCAGCACATTAACAAAAAACAATAAGTTGGATTATTCATCAACAAAATTCAATTCAAATTAACACAGATTACTGGAACTTGTGCCACACAGTACAATTTATATTCTAACAATATAATGTAGGAAGCATCTAATACACAAAGGACCCTTCCATAAATGCAATAAGATATGGATATTGGAAGGTCATTTTTGTAGTAGATATTTCCTACATTGTTGATTAATGTTAGTGGATAGTAGCTATGGGTACTTACTTTACAGGTTTAGTTTTCATCCAAGCAGGAAGTGTGAATCCATCCTTAATTTCAGGGTCACTTGAAGCCATTGTATAATTTTAAGAAAAGAATAAAAATAACAAAAAATCACTTATCTACTGTGAAGACAACTGTCTTGAGAATATACAAAAACCTGAATGGTGTTTATCTTGAGCAGAAAAGATAAGATTGTTTTAGTTGGCAATACAGTGTGACAACATTATGAAACAAGAAAAATAATAAAATTAAGTAATATTTTAATTACTAAAAATTATAAAACTAATTGAATTAACTAAAGTAGTGTTCAAGACACCCTTTGGGCTTCACTAGACTTCATTGAAAGCACAGACGAAGGCATCTGAAACAAAGTAATAAAAACAAATAAAGAAAAAGTTCAGTTTACAAAATATATTTTTTAACGTGATGTCATGCAAAAAGTGGAGTTAAATGTGTACAGCAACTCAACTAATATTCAAGCTCAATGATACCTAGAATTCGTTTCAGTGCAGCAACTGGCAAAATATTATGTGTCTACGAAGTTTTGCATACAAGGTAAATTTTGAAAAAAGACACAAAGATTGACCATAATATCAACTACTTCACTGTGTGTTTCCATCCCCACAGTTCTTCTTATTGGTACAGAAACAATGTGTTATGTGCGTGTGTGACAGATTGTATCTATGTTTATAACCGAGTGGGGTTATAATCATAGACTGAGAGAAACTGCTAGACAAGCAAATTGTAGAGGGAATTTAAGCTCAACAGGCACAATTACTGACTATATCTGAACTGTAGTAAGTGTGACAGTTTTCAATCATTTTGTGTTGTATTCTCTTTAGCAAAAGTAAAATCATGATCTACCTACACACATTATGTATAAGTTCTAAACTGAAGTAAACGTTTCAGTTTTTCTTGTTTTTCCTTATAGGTAAATTGAATAGCTTTTATACCAATGGTTCGATTGTTTTGTTACTCATTCAATAACACCACCCACTTACATGCATTATGTGTATTTGTATGTTGAGATTAGAACATAGCCAAACTGCAAACACTATAACTTTTAGACTATATGTAGGACTGAACTATAAGTAAGTAGGTACTTGTTGCCACCAATGATTTGATGCAATCACGAGGCGGATCCATGAGACATAACGTTAGTTTCAATGCCATCACTATTACAAATAGTACACGTAGGTAGCTACCCCACTATTGTTATCGGCAGGCACACTGTCTATGAAAATGATACAAATACTAAGCCAAACAAAATAATATAATTTCAGGCAAGACATCAAAGACATGTTTACAAATTTAAGACACAACAACGTAATCCGCAATACCCAATATTTAATTGTACACACATGGATGGTTTTCATTTTGTATTGACTATCGAGGTAGTTTATCATTCCCCCTTAAGTAAAAAAACCGTACTCACTGTTTCAGGAATAATAACTGAAGAATTATTACGAATCATTTTCACAAAATAACAAAACAAAATGCACGAGATCACTAATCTCACGATAACAAAATAGAAAATGGCAGGCTGGCCATTACACAGTGTTACTGTATGAGAAAAAAAATTACGTGGTGTTGTATTATAAAAAAAAAAATGTTCATCTCAGTAAGTTATTCTTCTAATGATAGTTATCTTGTATTGCATGAAAAGGTATAATTAAGATAATCGCAATGTATTTCCAAGGGCAGTGGCGGCCCTAGGGGTGTGCGAACTGTGCCATCGCACAGGGCCTCGCGCTTGGGGGGGCCTCGCACTACAACCCACACTAATATAAAAAAGTTGGAACTCCAAAGCAACAAAAACAACTGGCTCTCGATTCAGTCACGGATTCTTTTTATTTGTGCTTAATTCCGAGTTTAATTTGAGAGTCCTTAAAAAAACAATTTTAAAATATTCGCGCTCGCTGCGCTCGCGACTGTTCACTAGGCAGGGCCTTAGCTTCTAACTTGATTAGAGTACTTTTATGTCCCAAAACTCAAAAAATTTCGCGCTCGCTACGCTTGCGACTTCACCATGCACTGTTGTTTATTATACAAGTTTAGGTGCTGTTGTGACCCAAAGCTCAAACATTTTTGCGCTCGCTACGCTCGCGAATGCCGCTTATAAGTTCTTTTATTAACAAGAAAATAACTCCTAGTTTCCGTATGAACTTTCTTATTTACGACGTTCGAACAACTCAAGTCACAATCTTTCAAAACATAGAGGGCGCTTGGGTCATGATTGCACCCGGGCGCTGAGCTAGAGACGGTCCTGAATCAGTTATATGAAAAGCTGAATATTATCTAGGTGCTGAAATATATATTAGAAAAGAATTTAATTGAAATTTATCCCACTACCGAAATAGTCTTGAGAATTCGAATAATAAAAGGGTATAATTTAGGCGATCACCAAAAATATTTTTAAGACTCTAAGCTGAGGCACCAAATAAAATAAACAACTCCAAAAAAAATAAATTGACTTTATTAAAAGGGCACTAAAGTATATAATATTATGATCCAAAAAAAATAAAATAACATCAGAAAAATCGCAAATCTTGCACAAATATTATTTTTGGTTCCCAAAATGGATTAATGGTCACCAAATTCTATCCAACTAAAAGATTAATATTACTACCAAAATCAAAGTTAGTGACGAAAACGAATCGCTGCAAAACCGACTCCACGTAGTCTTGTCTGCCCTACCCCTAGAGTGCAATTCAAATCCGCGTAGGCGCAGAGGGGCGAGGCGGCCTGCGAGCTGAGGCGCAGGTAGTTTTTAAGGCTCGCCACTGCGGCTGAGGCTGGCCGGCAGAGCCGGCCAGCAAGCCGTAGCTGCGGTGGTGAGCGTGAAAACCATCTGCGACGATAAGCTCGCATGGGACCGCCGGAGCCCCGCAGTGCCGGAGCCGTGACAGAAGCCATGCTTGCTGCATGTTTCGTGCTTACATTTTACTACTGAGTTACACACAAATTCATATAACAATAAATAAGCGACGTACGTTTGGGAACCCCAGTATATTAATTGGTATTTGGGAAATATTCTAGCGATCGTTAGCTTTTTTAGTCTAACAAAAATGACCAAATTAGGAGTCATGGTATTACATAATTGGTAACATCTAAGCAGTGACAATATATAATATTTGGTCTAAAGTGTATTTTAAAGGCGTCCATATATTTTTTTAGTAGTCAATAATACGAAAAAATGGTTTTACCTAATAATATTTTTGGAAACGTTATTTGGTGACCATTTATCCATTTTGGTAACCGTTTAGAATTTTTTTGGTAGTAAAATAGGTACTTTTTTGGGTGGTGTTTAAACACAAGCCATAATAAAATAATAATATAGAAAAAGCAGTTTTTCGAGGCTTAAAATGATTAAAACATGCTTAGGGAATTCGATGACACAAGATCGACTTTAAGCCCTTTTGCTTGCTATTCTTTCGATCGAAAATGACGTTGTTAATTCATTCGATTATCAAGCATCAGGGGCCCGATTCTCCTAACTTAATAATGTCAAAATTGAATAGAAGTCGAATCACAATATGATCGCAATAGCAATTTTAACCATATTATTCCGGGCATTCTGCTACTAATATAAGACCAATCGTATTCCAACGACATTCGATTGGTTTGCGATTGGTCTGCTATTTTGGTGATTTTGGTCGATACGGTAGTTTGCTTTACAATCATATTGCAATCGTACATCATTTGTAGACAAAATGATTCATTATTGAATGACAGAAAGGATAAAAACGTTTATTTCAAAGAAAAAATAGTGGAATGCATACGCTCTTCAATCGTAATCGAGTCGTGATTGGATCGCAGTCGAACATGTATGTTGCTTAAGTAAAATTAGGAGAATCGGGCCCCTGATCATTTTAATATTTGTTAATTTTGTGATTCTTTAAATATAAGCTGTAGTAAAAAAAAAAATAATTTGTTTAACTTGAGCATTTCTCTTCAAACATGACGTTTAGCTAAATCAAAACACCAGCTTACTCTCGCAACACAGACTTTTCACGTAGGACAAAGGGCCTCGCATAGACCTGCCGCACGTAGCCTAGCAATGCAATGGCTAGAGCCGCCGCTGTCCAAGGGCTTCATCAGTGCGCAAGGTTAAATATTCATCGGTTCAACACCCCTGCGTTTACACACTCACACTTGACTGCTTTTACTTTTTTTGACAAGATATTTAATGACATATGTCAATATGTGACAACTGACAAATGGATCGAGTTATTAAAAATTTCGATTTTTTATAGTTGTGATGCAGTAAATAACTAATACTGTTTTAATTTGCAAAAAATCTACCTCACCTTAAAATTTAATCATCTCCAATGATGTCTAACGATGAACCCACTGATTTGGACTGGGTGCAGCTCCGTAAAGAAATGGGAGCTCACCAACATGTTGAAACTACAAGCGAAAAATTTTCAAGAAAATTCACGGAAAATCCCTTTGTCCCAATAGGTACTTATAGTATACTTTTAATTAAATCAAGTGTTCAAATCAAATAATAAATCTTCACAATGTAGGTATAAAAACATTACCCAATGAAAAATTAAGTACATTCTGACTTAATGAAATAATGTAATCAAAAATGTGATCATAAAGTCATAACTTATGCAATAGATATTATTTTTGGTGATGGGTTCATGTCATTCTATACTTTGCAACTACAAATCTTTTCATTCAACTGAAAAATGGCTTTTACATAAAAGTTCCACAGATATTTCCATTTAAAATGTAACACTATAGAATTTAATGAATATTTCAGGTTGTCTGGCCACAGCAGGAGCACTATCATATGGTCTTTGGAGCTTCAGAACTGGCCGTAAAAAGATGTCTCAACAAATGATGCGGCTCAGAATTGTTGCTCAAGGATTTACAATTACTGCTCTAGTTGTCGGTGTGATGATGACCACAACAAAAGGCTTAGCTAAATAGATACCTGTACATATTTTGCTGCGATTTTCATTAAGGCACAATGGATATTTAAGTAGTATTTTTATTAAATAGAAATCTCAAGAATCTTAAGTTTTTATTTTACAGATAATACCATAGTAGTACATAGTTGTGCAAGTCCCCACTAAGGCAAAACTTTCAGTAGGTACCTATATCATAAGATTGCATTTTAGTTTGCTTTCACAAATTGCTAACAGCCACTTCTACCTCAATTTTGTAAATCCATTCCTATAGTCTATAACTATGTAAATAAACAATCAAACATTTGTAAATAATAATTGCTATAGTCTGCACTAAAAACCATATTTAATATGAATTCAGTAAAGTAGACCCGTAGGCTACCCAATTTATCTTCTCTTTGGTCTAAAGGCCGGTTTACACTTTGCGAAGTGTGAAGTGATAAGTGTTAAGCGTTAACTTTACGCGATAAGTCTCAAGTGTTAAGTAGTCTTTTCCATCTCCATTTACACAGTGTTTAGAAAGAAGCTCATAGTGGTACTGTCCGTTGTGCATAGTGTCTCTAGAAATGGAAGATGAACAGCGCCTAATATTGAGACAAATAATTAAGGAGATTGTATCTGTTGTGGTATCTGATATAGAAAATGAACTCAATTTTGAAATCAATAGGCCTAAGAGATTATGGCAAAGAAAATGGATAACCAGACGTTCTCAGTATGGAGCCAGCAATAAACTTTTTGAAGAAATTGCTAAGGAAGATCCTGCTGAATTTTACAGATCAATGCGAATGACAGAAATGCAATTTGAAGAGTTGCTGACGCACGTTGAGCCCGTCATTAAAAAAACAGATACTTTTATGAGGAGTGCACTCACGCCAAAAATAAAACTTCAGATAGTGTTGTATTTTCTTGCCACTACTGGTTGTAGTCTGCGTACTTTGTCACATTTATTCGGAGTATCTAAACCAGCAATAAGTTTAATGATACCAATAGTCTGCGATGCTGTATACAACGCCTTAAAAGATTATATAAAGGTTAATGGTTAAATGGTTGTGTTCTATTTTCTACCATTTCGTAAATGAAATTGGATCTTTGAGATTGACGGCGGATATGTTTCAAGCGCAAACCAGAAAGATAATTTTGAATATACTGTTGTGCTTCAATTGCTGACTCCATTGGTAAATTTTTCAATTGAACTGCAACCATTCGTCCAAATAAGTCGAATTCATTCTCTGATACAACAGAGCTGTTGACACTGTTGGCTACATTTTGGGCCTTTGTCAGTAAGTTATCATATTCTCGTAGCATCGGCCTTTTCCGAGGATTTTTCCCTTTGAATGACTGGCCCGAGTCATTGCTTGAGGTTCCAACTCTTGAACTATTTTCAACAGCCTGCTCGCCTTCAGTGCCTCTTGGCTCAATATTATCTTCATTGATTTTATTTTGAGACTCCAGGTTCTGTAAATAAATAACATGGCATTAATAATTATATTTATTACTAGCTTTTGCCAGCGACTTCGTTCGCGTTCACTCCCGTTTTCGCAACATTTTTTGTCACTGCTCCGCTCCTATTGGTCATAGCGTGATGTTATGTAGCCTGCCCAGGAGTATAAAGAATAATTGTACCAAGTTTCGCTAAAATCCGTCTAGTAGTTTTTATTTCTATAAGAAACATACAGACAGACAGACACCAAAATTTTACTGATTGTAATTTGGCTTTAGTATCGATCATTAATCACCCCCTGATAGTTATTTTGGAAATATATTTCATGTACAGAATTGACCTCTCTACTACTACCTTTATTATAAGTATAGATTTGTTGCAGATTCCCAGAAGTACAGAAGAATGGAAAAGTATTGAAGAAGGATTCTGTCAAAAATGAAACTTTCCCGGTTGCTGTGGTGCATTAGACGGTAAACACGTCGTAATGAATGCACCAGATGATTCTGGAAGTTATTATTACAATTACCAGAACCAGCACAGCATCGTTCTTATGGCATTAGTAGACCATGATTATTGTTTTATTTATTTTTATTTGACTTTGTATTATTTTATTTGACATTGGATGCAATGGACGAATCAGTGATGGAGGAGTTTTCCGAAACTCCAGCTTGAGCCACGCTCTAGAGAATAATTTTCTACCACCAAACCGTGTGATTGTTGCAGATAACGCTTTCCCATTGAAAACGTACCTTATGAAACCATACGGAGGAAATAATTTATCTCTTAAGCAAAAAGTGTTCAACTACAGATTATCACGGGCCAGACGGATAGTTGAAAATGCCTTCGGAATATTAGTGTGTAAAAGAATATTTCTGAAACCCTACCATATGCTCCCGCTAAAGCTGATAAAGTAGTTAGAACATGTGTTTCTTTGCACAATTGGCTTAGAAAAACGCAAGGTACCATTGAAAGTGTAACAGTTGATACAGAAAACATCGAAACTGGGACCATCACACTTGGTTCCTGGAGAGAGTTTCTAGCAACAGGTATGGTAAACATTGAAAGCAGTTTGCAAAATAGATCATCACAACAAGCTCAAAATGTACGAGATAGCTATGCAGATTATTTCGTTGGTGAAGGCTCAGTACCCTGGCAGGCAAGAATGGTACATTAATAGCAATCGGTTTCAGTACAATTTCCTACCTAGTAAGTTAGCATATAAGACACTATAAATAAACGTGTTCTAAATAATTTTGTGTTTTCTTTCACTCTCTCGCTATCGATTTACTATAAATTCTAAGCTCTATTGAAGTTACTATAAATTCTAAGCTTTCTTTGCCTACCCGTAGTGCGGTGAAAAAAAACCTATGGAATGGTAGTACCTATGGAATACTCACCATATTACTCGACGTTTCTCTGCATTCTCCAACATTTACTGCCTTTAGGGCGTCATCCATCACTTTGTACCATTTGATATTTGGCACATATATATCATCAAGCCCTGCACCCGATTTAATAGAATCTTTTACTTTTTTGTGCTCTTGGGAGAAGGTCGATTTCAAGCTTCGTATTTTGTTGTACGCTTCTTTGGGACCGAAGTCGGGATTTCCCATCGCTTTACTCAGTTTCAATAGGGCCGCATCTCTCAACTGTTTGTTTTTAAATTCTGCGCACTTTACATTGTATAGGCATTCAAACTTTATGTATTCTTGTACGAATTTTAAAGTATGTTGTTCCGTCCACTTCATTTTCGCTTTGAACTTGACACTGCGCACTTAACACACACGTATTTACACACTGATTAGTACAGGCAAATTGCGAGAGAGTGTAGTAGAATAGTTGAGAGGGGGTAGTCACTTAACAACAAAAATAGACCTTGATTCTATTCACTCGCACTAATCAATAAGTACTAATCGCACGTATCACTTAACACTAATCACTTTACGCTTCCGTTCACACCTTGATTACTAAACACTGCACTAATCACCTGCAGTGTTAACTTAACAAAGTGTAAACCGGGCATAAGTGAGGCCAGTTTCTTAGTGGGTTAAGAGATCATGCACCTATCTCCATTTGAGTCGGTATAACCATCCCGACCAAACCATCTTGATGTTACTTTTTATTTAAGTAAAAATTTAATGAGGCAAAAATCTAAATACAGGCAGTAATTTATTTAGTTTGTACCTATGTATAATTGTAGTCTTTACAAGCATGTTCATATCTATAATAGAAAGGCGCCACCAAAAATAAAATTGCGCAAATAAAAATGTATGACCCCAAAGTTCTATATTAATCTCACACCTACAGTGATTTTTTTTTGTGCTATCAATACACATTGTGCGATATTACGATAAAAATCCTTGCGTGCATTTTCAACTTGACTCCGAAATAACATCTATTTTTTTAAATGCTAAACATAACCTTTAATGTAAAATATCTAATAGCATACAATAATAACAATTTATTTGACCGTCGAGTTCCGCACTGCTTCCGGTTTAACCGGATGCAACTGAGTTCCAGTGTAAACGATCGCTTATATAACCTACTCAAACCAGGCAACTCGATAATCTTTTTAATTTAAATCTGTGCTTTTTTATGTACGAAATTATCAAATGAGCCATTCCGCTGCCTCCCGGTGGGGATGCAGTGTCAGACTTCTTCTGAATAAAACCCATTGTTGTTCCTTTAGGAACCCTTCGTTCCAGGGCCACGTCAACTTTTTGGAACAATTCCGCAACCTCAACCCGATATCCTTTAGTAAGACTAGTTGACAAACTAACTTCTTAATACCCAATGACTCCATACTGGGCCCCGATTCTCCTAATTTTACTTAACCGTCATACGATTCAAGTTCAACTCGATTCGACTGAGATCCGATCCCGACTCGATTACGATTGAAGCGTATGTGGCATTCCGCTATTTTTTTTTTAAATAAACGTTTTTATCCTTTTCTGTCATTCAATAATGAATCATTTTGTCTGCAAATGATTTACGATTGCAAAATGATTGTACAGCAAACTACCGTATGGACCAAAATCACCAAAATAGTAGACCAATCGCACACCAATCAAATGTCAATCGAATACGATTGGTCTTTTATTAGTAGCAGAATGCCCGATATGGTTAAAACTGCTATTGCGATCATATTGCGATTCGATTTCTACTCGATTTTGACATTATTAACTTAGGAGAATCGGGCCCCTGAAGATAATGACTGCCATAAATTCTGACCAAGGACCTGTTCTTCTGTCTGAGGTTTGGGGCCAAAGAAAAATATTAAAATGAAAGCCAGGACGTGACCCTCAAATTAAAGTACCTAATGAATCACGGACAAATATTTGATTTCATTTGTATTAGTTTATAATATTGTCAAAAATAAATCGAAATAAGAAATCTCTTTACATAAATAATCGTAAATATGGTAACCCCAAGCGGTACTTCGATTTTTGCCTGGTCCAATCAATCGTTCACTTCATAAAATTCTTAAATTAATCAATTCATTTCATTCGTTCACGTATTGTTATGACTTGAGTTTTATTATTCTATATGCTTTTGTTGTTGTAGTTGGGATTTTGTGATCGTGTGGTTTGTTTTCAATTTTCAAGTAATTTTATTGTGTTTAAGTCCCTTGTATTTCTGTGCATCGGAATTTACGGTAGATTTACTTCATCAACATTTATTATACACACATGAACATAACTGTTTGTAAAAGTATTACTAATAATGTAACCTATAATAAACGATAACATTTGGGATTGAATTTGATTTTGAAACTACTTCATGAAATAAAATGAATGGATTTATAGCTGTCCATTGTGGTAAATATAATTTTATACTAGACTAGTTGTTACAGTTTCTCCCGCATTACAAAGGGATTTAATTCCCGTACGCCGTTTACAGAGCTCTTGAGCAGAGCTCTTCTTCCCTGAAATATATTTTTTGTAAAAATTTCTGAAACAATAAAATAACTTGATGAAAATCCTACTGAAAATATGTAAACATTTCAGGGGCTGGTTATCATAGTGACACATTGAAGAAAGAATATCAAAAGACTTGCTTTTTAGCATGTAGAAAAGCGGCCGAAGCTTTGCAGCAGGGTGGCAACGCTGTAGACGCAGTGGAGAAGGCTATTATTGGTATATATTCATATATTTAAACATAATTTTACCAATATTCTGTTTCTGAAATTGGTTAATTTTCTGTCAAGTGAACTGATAGCTCATAAATATTATATTATTTAGTACTAGCTGTTCCCAGCGGTTCATTTAAGCACAGAGGTATTATTTCCTGGACCTGGATAAAATGTAGCCTGTACTTTCTCAGGTTTTGGACAATCTGTATACCAAACTTCATTAAAATTGGTTCAGTAGCTTTCTCATGGAAACCAGATAGACAGACTGAGCATTAATTTATTGGTTTGAATATTTTTCAGAATTAGAGAACAGTCCACTGACAAATGCTGGCTATGGATCAAATTTAAGTTGGAATGGCTCGGTAGAATGTGATGCTTCTGTTATGAATGGCCAAACACTGCATTTTGGTGCTTGTGGAGCTGTGTCCAATGTTTGGAATCCTATTACTTTAGCCAAGCAGCTTTGTATTAAGCAATGTGATAATTTATCTCTGGGTAGAGTTCCACCTTGTATACTGACTGGAAATGGAGCAAGGTCTTGGGCGGAAAGAATGGGCCTCCAAATTGTAGATGATCACAAAATGGTCTCAGCACGTGCATTTCGTAATTACAAACATTGCAAAAGAAAGCTGAAACGTTATTCTATACAAAATGATGTGAAATTCAGCCCTCTGGACACAGTTGGGGCTATATGTGTAGATTCAAATGGTATTGTGGCCTCTGGAGCTAGTTCTGGGGGAGTTTCTCTGAAGCATGAAGGAAGGGTTGGCCAGGCAGCTTCTTTTGGGAGTGGTGTTTGGGCAATCATGAGCAGAGATGGCACAAAGCCTTCAGTTGCCGCCTGTACATCTGGATGTGGAGAACATTTGATCAGAACACAACTAGCTAAAAATTCAGCTGAAAGTTTGCTTGAGTCTTCCCCAGTATTAGGGCTTGATAAATGTTTGAAGGAAAACTTTTTGGAATCTCCATTTTTATGGGATGTTCCTGAAAGACTGGGTGGTACCTTAGCCTTAAAATTTGACTCATTGAATGGAGAAGGAGAATTACTTTGGGGACACACTACAAAAACAATGTGCATTGGTTACATGTCAACAGAAATTGATAGACCTAAGGTAAAGATATGATTAGTTTACTTAATTTTTCTAAACCATTGTAGTAACTACTGCTATTATAGTAAAAAGTAAGTCTGAAATCTTTCAGTGTAATGATTTACAAGTTATGTGGCTTTGGTAGAAATGCATACTGTAAACATAAACCTGTAAGAGAAATTTTCAAATGCTTGAATTTATACTGACTAGGCCAGTAGACATAACTAATAAGAATACAATTCTTTACTTTCAGTGCATCATATCCTATCTGCCACAAAAAGTTGAACCTGGTCGGAAGGCAGTTGTTTCTGGTCAGTCATTCAAAGTGTCGATGCAATCTTGTCCTGTGTTCAAGTGGGAGGTAAAGGCTGAACCCAGCTGTAACGGATCTCTTTAGTATAGTACCATATAGATAAGCAATAAATCAATGTGAAATGCAGTTGAAAAATAAAGTCATATTATAATTTGGCTTTTCATTTTGTATGTTGTTGTGTCCACCTAGAAAGAAAGTCATAGACATCTGATTAAATTATTTGCATATTTTGTGTGCACAAATATGTAAGTATGTGTGTATGATGATTTATGTTGTTGCTTGAAGTTGTATCAACACCTTTTACATGCTGTCCTTCGCTTGTCCTTGTACTTTTCTGGTCACATAGGGTTTGCTTAATTGACATACTTTTTAAATAACACAACAGGATATTAATTAAAGAACTGTATTCGAGAAGTAAGGTGTGTGCTAAAATATAAATTCGGTGAGAGGCATTTATTAAGTACCTACAGTAATTATATTACAAATAACTGATTTACTAAATTATAAAAAAAAAATGGATAAAAGAACGTATACAAACATTGAATCCTGTTTATTTTGTGCTTCAATTCAAGATACATAAATACATACTTGCAGAAAGATTGGAGAGAAACTCACTTCTTACTAAAATCAGAGAGCCAATCTAAGTCACTTTTGATTTACATTACCTACATATTATAAACAAATTTCCGTAATGTTCGCAATATCAACAATGCAATGACGAACAGCACCATGTGTAGTACCAATTAAAAATATTTTAACTATTAGAGGCCCAGAAAATGAAAAACAAATTATGGGCAAATAAGGGCGTTATAAAAATTCTTATAACAACAATTATGTACTTGGTGTACTAGTTGCAACAAAAAAACTGAAGATTTTTGTGTGAAATCACACAGATTCAAATAGTTAATTCGTCAGTAGACAATACCATTATTTTTTATCATTTTTGTGGGATATTCTTAATCTTAGGTAAGATGAGACTTACCTGACTTGAATTACTGTATGCTTAAGTAGACATTACAAATAAACATAACTTAATCTAGATCTGTTTTATTTTTATTTGTACTAGACCAAAATATGTGATGAAAAGCTACAAACATAATTGTAATAATCTATTGCTAAAAGTAATAATAGGTAAGTGGAGTTATTACAAATGTAAAAAGAGAACATTAAATTCATTAAAACTTACTATAAGAACATACACATAATAAAAAGAAAACATATTTGTACATATTACTTATGTGCTGTAGCTATATTATGCTTATACACAGTTAAAATTAAATTATAATTACATAAACTGAGAAACGAAAATGATATAATATCAGTAGTCACAGAATCACTGGCAAGGAAGTAGTTACCTATAAAGAAACATCACAAACTGCCGATCAAATAATGATAAAAAATATATTTACAAACATTAAATATTTGATAAAATACGTATAGCCTCAAAATGTCCTCGAGTATTATTCTCAAATACTATGGTAAATAAAATATTTGGTCCTGTAAAATTAATTGATAATAAAAGAGCTTCATAATAATATATTTTGTTAGCGTTATCTGATGGAACTGGAATGATTACATTGTGTCCCTAAAGATCTAAACGCCTGTCGCGTCTTTTACTACTATGGAGCTGGCAGTTTAAAACCTGTTGGCATATTCAATGCAACAATTGTCTAACATTCTGAAAATGCTGGACAACGCGGTTTGAATCTAAGCTAACTCGCAATTTACAGTCTGCTGCAGCAATGAAAATTATCTATTCCATAATGCAAACGTTCCTAAGTCAGTATATTTTTGTTCCAAAAGTAATGCATAGCAATAAACCCCATAATTACTGTTGGTATAGTTACTAACTATATTTTTACTATTTGATACAATCGGCATGGAAAAGTAACTGGAAATGCATTTGTCAGAATTAATTTTGTACTTAATTTTTCCATTAAAGTAGCTGCCTCAAAAAGTTAGTGAATTAATTGAAACTTATTTACTACTAAGAACTTATTTACTTAATTGCTCATTATATATGTATAACAGCTTTACAAATGATTTACGTACCATACCATACCATAAAACATTCACTGGTATTCATGACACACCAAGATTCCATCTTGTTTATTAAAGCTTAAAAGAAAATTTACTGTCACAATATCAAAAAATTAAATGCCAAGTAATACTGTTTTAACAATAATATAAAAGATACATTTACAGCAACTTGAAGTCATTGCCAATTTTTGATAAGAAAATATGCTTGAATATTCCAACCACGCAATCGTCTCGAACATCGTAAATTCATATACAAGGCATCTCATCAGTCTGTTTACATTCCTCATTCATCATTATAGTCAATAGACATAAAAAAATCTTAGACACAACCATACTCATACCAAATTGCTGATTCCTTTGAGTTGTCAGTTTTTTCGTTTCGATTTAACGACCTCCTGTCATTTCGCAAGTCATCTCTATCGGGCAAGCTTTCTTCAACTGTAGTTCTAGTTTGATCCGACATGGATCGATGATTATCTGCAGTTGGTCTATCATTCATACTTTGACACGCCCCATCACCGATGACGGTGGATATTCGATTGTATACCAAATAGGTTGGATTTTCTTTGATGGGCGTACTCTGAGGCTTAGTATTGAGGTTGGCACTGGGATCGTCGTCAGCTACGTACACCGTGCGCCGAGTGCCGGCTGTACCGAACGGCGTTGGAGTTGATGCTGAAAAATTTATAAAACATCGTGTGAATGGTTTTAAGGTTTAATTCGCTTTTATATCAATATTTTTATTTTGAAATTAACTAAGTGGATGTGTAGATATATACCTGGTGGCAAACCCGTGTCTCCTTCTAAACCTTGAAAACTATTCCTGTGTGATGGAGGCACAGCTTTATGCGGTCTCCTTCTCAATGATGCTCTTATAAGCGCGTCATCTCCTCCGCCGCTGTGTATGGATGTTCCAGAAAGTCTCCGTACAAAGTTACTTTCACTTGTCAGCCTAGATGAATCGAGGCTGGGTATTGAACCACTCACATCGATATTATCGGATTTTTTTAGGAGTTTATCATCAAATCTCCGTGTAAAACTGGAGTCTATACTGTGTCGTGGCGATTCCCCACTTGGGTTAGACGAACCCTGATCTGGGTCAGAATTTTTAGATATTTTTTCTAATTCTTGGCTACCTGGATCTGATTCCCCAGATTCTGAGCCAGCTAGTGTAAGTTGCGATTTAGATCGACTGGCGTCTTCTATTCGTTTATTATTTCTGGTCGGTACTTTATTTATCAAATCGGTTCCAGCTTTACGAACCCTCTTCACAAACGATGCTCCAAAACCACGTCTTTTTGTCGTGCAATTATCTAACTTTTTATAATGTTCCATAATTTTCTCTTCTAGTTTTTCTTTTTGACGACATAGAGCATTTACTTTGTCTGCAAACATTTTTTCTTCCTCATGATAGTGTTGTTTGTCTTTTAAAGAATGAGCCAGTAATTCATGGTACTGAGTCAATAGTTGTGATACATGATCCATCAAAGAACGCCTGTCTGCATCAAGACTCTTATTCATTTGTATTAACATTTCGCAATGTTGGTTAGTTTTGTTAATTTCTAACTCCATGCTAGTAATGATTTCGATTTTTGTGTTGATTTCACCAGAAATCTCTGTATTCCTTAATTTAAGTTGTGTAACTTCACTTCTCAGGTTTCTGTATTCCTCTTGCATATTCCTATATTCATTCTTGAGACGATCGCTTGCTGTAAATAGGTTCCTAAAATCATCCTTTAGCTTGGAGTGCTCAGCTCGTAGATTGACGAGATTTCTGGATTCAATTTTCAAATTTTCTCTTTCTACTTCAAAGTCGGATACTTTCTTTTCAAAGTGGGTTAGCTTTTCTTTTAGTTCACGATTTTCAAGTTTCAAATCTCTGACAGTGATCTTCACAGGCTCTCTCTCGCTGAGCAATGTTTCATATTCAGTAGTCAGTTGTTCATGAAGTGTTTGCAGTGCAACTTGGTCTCTTAGAAGATTGTCTTGTTTATCTTTTAACACTTCAAGCTGTTTTATTATTTCTTCTTTTTCAGCAGCAAGTTGGCTGTTAGCAAGTTGTAATGTCATTTGTTGAGATATCAAGGACCCATTTTGGGAATTCAAAGTTGCTATATTGACTTGGAGTTTCGCATTTTCTGCTTGACTGTTCTCTAGGGAGGCTTGCAATGCTGCGAGATCTGAAGTAAGCTGTTCAATTTGAGGATTCACTATACTATCGTCACTAACCAAGTTATCAGTATCGTGTTGGCAGTCACAAGGAACTAATTTCATCAGGTTAGCTTTAGCTGCAATTTCAGAGATCAATGCCTCATGATCAACATTGGTTATCACTTTTTCTAATAAATCTTCAATATTTATGTCCCTACTTAATATTTCCGATGCATTGATGCCCAGTTTATCCATACAATTTCTTATTTTATCAAAATTAACCTTTTCTGTAATAAGGTCTTTCTGCAAAGTTTGAATAGTTTCAGAATCAACTTTTTTCTGAGATTTTAGTTCTTGAGTCTTTTGTTCCAAATCTTGGAGTTTACTTGACATTATGTGGTTTATTTCAAGTTCTCGTGATAACCTCTCTAGTTCCTTTTTCTTGAGTTCAATTTCAGTTGTTAGTTTGTCTAGACTAACATCTTTTTCTTCAACTGCCTCTCTCAATTTATTAACTTCTCTCTGCAAGTTGTGAGTATCCCGTTCACTGTATGTTAATTTTGTTTTTAATTCCTCTGTTTGAATGATAAGACCAGTAACCTTGTCAGCTTCAGGCTTTAAGATGTTTAATTCTTTAGTTCTAGCATCTAACGATTTTTCCAATTCATCTGCTCTTCTTTGAATAGAATCACATAACATTTGTATTCTCTGTTTATCTTTGGTAATAGATTCTAGATGTTTTTCGAAATCCTGTAATTTGTTTTTTTCTGAATCTCTATCAATCGCTTGACGATCTATAAACGTCTTTTGACTATCAAAAGAATCTTGTAGCTTCCTATTTTCCTCTAGAGCATTTCGGAAAACTTCTTCCAACTCCGAATTTTGTTGCATAACCCTGTTACAATTTTCTTGAAGCTGCTCACATTTTAGAGTTAGTCTTTTCTTTTCTTTTTCCAATTCAAGTACTTTGTCACTACTTTCCAATAAAGTCTGTTCTCGTAGGCTATCTATAGTAGACAAAAGTCTTTTATTTTCTAGTTCTAGTTTGAGAGCTCTTGCTTGAGCATTACTTGTCAATTGTTCAGATAAACTATTCTCGCCAGATTCTAAAGTACTCTCTCCTTCATTATCAGTATCTAAATTGCTATTGTTACTTTCACTCAATACTGACTTTGTGATGTATTGCAGATGGTTATTTTCTTCTATAAGCTCTTGGATCTTTTGTTGATCTGCATCTCTTTCCTTGAAGCAAACAAAATCATTAAGGATTTTATACACAACCAGAAAAAAAAATTGTGCAAATAATCAATCAAACTTACCAATGCAATATCATTTGCCTCTCTCTTTAATTTGATCATAGCTGCTTCTAAAGTAAGACACTGTTCGGCACGCTTCCTTGCGCGTTGCAATTGTTCCTCTAAGGCATCTCGTGTTTCCATTAAGGCTTTGTTATCTTCGCGAAGTTCTGTGACTCTTGTTTTATAATATTCTGCGTCAGCAAGACGATCACGATAACGTTGGATTTCTTGCTCTAGCCTACAAACCAAAAGTGTTAAATACATACATATGGGAAACATTCTTAGATATTATTTATTCTCTTAAATATATTTTTCTATATTGTACCTGTCACAACGCTCCGCCTTTTCCCTAAGAGCATCGACTTCGTCTCTGTAGCTGGCAGATTTTCTAGCTTCGTTAAACCACTCTTGGCTGTCAGAGCGTAACTTCGCCAGTACAAGTTTTGTATGTTCAAGTTCTTCACGACATTCCGATAGCTGTTCAGATTTCTCCTCCCTAAAACATAATAATTTGGTCATGTTTCATTGGAATTGTGACGTTAAATGTCTTTGCCTACTAGAAAACAATACCCACAACTCTTGTCTCTGCTTCCTAAGTCTTGCCTTCCAATCAGCCAGCTCCACAGCGAGATGTTGACTATCGCCATTATTTTGATTAACATTCTGCGTTGATCGATTCTTTCCATTCTTGTTTTCATTGTCATTCTCGCACAAACCTTCGTGAAGAACTAAGGAAGCCCAATTTTGTAAATAATGATCACGTTCTTTGGCCAGCCTTCGCATGTGGTTGAACATTGTCGGCGATTGGAAAAGATCGATAGCATCTGGTGTTAGCACGACGGTTTGCATGTCCGTAACCTTTAAAAAAATTATATTGTTATGGATCTTTCCAAAACGCCTGCTTCAGAAAACCGACGTGGAAGAGTGGCAAGGCGTTTAAAATTCTATGAAAATTGAGCTCGGAATGTGGCGAGATAGGCCCACCCAGCACTTCAACTTTTTTCTAAAAATGATTGAGCTTGCACTTAGAAAAATTTCATTTTCTGAGAACATATCATAGCTGCATTTTGGTACATTCATACAGCAACAACAACAGTACATTATTGTGACATGTCTGTGTAATGACCTCAGGAATCTATCAATCACAATATCAAGCATTGCATAATTAGGCTTGTGCAATATTCCAAAACTGGGTGCTAACAAGTTTTCAAACAAGTAATGTCAAAGGTTCTTCAAGGACAAACTGATTCACTATTTGTTGTGACATCCACTGACCGGTCACATGCACTAGCTAAAGCAGTAAAGTGTTGTAATAGCACAAACACTACAAACCCACTATACATACAAGTACATACATTCATTTGTGGAATCTAGATATTTAATGTCAAATGTTTCATAACAGCAGGTTTACCTTTATTAATGAATAGTAACCACCACAATTTAAGTAAATACAAAATTCCTTTATTGTTCTGGCTGGCTTGTACCTTAGTAAATACAAAAACAAACAGACATGTTTAATTTAGCCGACTGACTCATTGATCAATTGTTGTAGCAGGCCTGTTTATTATGCAAGCGTTAACACTTCCCTATTCATGCATGGAAGAATTATTATTTTTATTAATAGATCCACAAAACAAATTCTATCAGAAGAAGACAACTAATACCTAATGCAAATTAGTCAAAAGTTGAGTCAAACAAATTATTGCTTTAATCAATTCATATATTTTTTAACTTACCTGTTTGATGCACTCCACTATATTGTGTTGTAGATCAACATTAAGTTCCTTAATCCTTGTGATAAATAGTTCCTTATTGGGGCATTGCACTGCTGCACCAAGGAGAAGAAGTATCAAGAGCTTCATGGTCTCTAGGCCTTCCCTTGACTCTGGAGACTTTCCCAAGCATATACACTCAGGGACAACCAGGAGTGTCATACCCAACTCTTCTTCATACAAGCTCTTCACATTCTTGATGATAGCATCAAAGTTTTTCACTCTACCTAATATCAGGGCTTGGTCTTCTAACCCGGCTAGTTTTGTGATGTGACATGATGGTTCTGGGTCTATCTGAAGGTATACTTGATGCAGAATGTCTCCATTGAACAGAGATGAATACTCTGCTATCACATCTGGGTTTGGTACACATGATTTTAGCTGTAAACAAAGTATTCCATTTTTAACACAGTTTAAATAAAAAGGATATTTATAATTGATATAATGAAGTGAAGCATATCCCATACAAAATATTTTTTACTGGCTGTACATAATGTGGAAATTTTCTCTACAAATTAATAGGTGTACTCTAAGTTCAATGGTAAGACACACCAACAATGGATCAATGAACATCTGTGGGAATTCTGTGCTATGTAGAACACAGACATGAACTTATCTCTCTGTTATTAGACTATTGATATAATATTGGCTATTACATCAATATTATATTAGTAACAACTTTGTTACAACCATTCAATATTGCTATTTATTTATACCTATATAGTTATAAATAAACAGTACTTCAGACAGTTCCTTTGTTATCAAATGTAATCATTTGGTGACAGCTGGTAGGATGTAATTTTAAAACAATAGTTGGGCTCTAATTTAATTCAAGGGAATTTGAAGTACCTATATCGTCCAACAACCATCCATTAAAAATCATCTTGATCACTCGAGTATGACAACAGAGACAACGATAACTACAATATTCTCTCACACTTATACATAGATCTATTAATACATTTGGTTTAAATACGCAGAAATAGTAATCTTACATTTATTTACGTGCAAAGATTGTGTCATTATATACGCTTAAGTTTTACGCACATTAATATAAAAACAGAGGTACAATTCGTTGTGCACTCACCCACGAAACTAGAGGCCCGTTCAAGAAATCGTCGATTTCGGTACCAGACGCGGCCATCCTTGCCATGCGTTAGGATGAACGGAACCTACTTCTCTGTGATTGTCCAGCACGCATTGCATCGAAGCAGTGCTCGGTGCTAATACAAGCAACAATTTCACTTAACATCTGCAGTAAATGAGAAAAATCCGTGCTGCAATGTACCACAAAGTGTTCTCAAATCGAGTTGACATGACAGTACATATACATAGACAATATAGAAGTAGATTATAGAAAATGGTAAAAATTTTTTGATGCACTGTATTAGTTTTAAGTTGTATATAATATAAATGGTAAAAATAAATATAACACAGATAAACTAACCGTCTGCATTAAAATTTTGGTTAATTTCTTGATCATTGGTGGTCGGAGAAAAACAAGAGAAAATTACATTTAATGAGGCAATTCTAATTATAGGTCCATATCTTGTTATCATTATAACTGTGTGCTCAACAATCATAACATTTCCTTTTTTATGAGAAACAGAACGCGATATTTTTCGTTTGGTCGATCTGTCAAATTACAACTTCATTCATTCATTCATTAATTTGTCAAAAGTTCAGTCGATATTTTGTTGCGTTAAAAATAAATAAAAATACGTTAAGTTGCACTTGCATTATCTAAATAGAATAATTACAAAGCACAAACTATAGAACTATGTTTAATAAATCATCATTTAATAAAGTAAAATTTCAAGACCAGCAATTAGACGACTATGTTCTCGAGGTAAATCGATACAAAAGTACAGTTTACTATTAAATTTATTTTATTGTAAATGTTTTAATAGTGATTAGAAATGCGAATAAATAGAACATGATTAAATTCCTGAAAATATCAATAGGCACTGTACCTTATATGATGGTTTGTTTACATTTTTTTACTGTAATCGAAATTAATTATCGTCTTTTGCAGAATTCAGTCTTGAAAAGTAAGTTGCAGAGTAAAATCGACGCTTTATCGATTATGAGCAGGGAGTTAGACAAATGTAGCATGGAAAGGGACAGGTTTAAAGTATTAGTCGAACAATTGATGTGCAAGAAAACAGTTCCTATGAAATCTAGTCCAAATTCTAACAATATAGCCTATAGACTTACACCTACTAACACTATCAGTGGCGGTGAGATGCTTGCTAAAACACAGGACCATAACAATATGCTGAAATTAGAGGTATTTACTAATTCTCTCTTATTTGGTTCTATATTTAATATTACTTAAATGCTTGTAGAAAAATTAACATATAATCTTAAAGTAATTTAAAGCTTGTGCTTGCTATAGTTATCGGCACGGATAATGAGCTCTCGGCGGAAGAGTTGGGATCACTTTGTGCACTGTACACTTATGGCAATAAACCAATAAATCACTTCTACACAGGTGAAGGTCAGGGCTCAATATCCTTGCCGATGATTATACATGTGTCTAGAATGTAGAAAATATTTTTAGATTATTATGTTCTGCTATAGTTTAGTAAAAACAATATGCCTTAGGTGGAAGCTCTCAGAAGTAAATTAGATGAAGCAACAGGGGACATCATAGCATTGAAGAAACAGTTGCAGAAAAGAGAAAGCCTCAGTGAAGAAGTTAATGGCAACAGAAAGTCTTCAACTATATTCAGCTATTCCCAGAATGATTATGAGCAGCTTGTAAATGAACTAGAGAAGAACCAAAAGAAGGTAAGAAATATGAATTTATTTAAACTCATTTTTCTATATCTAATTTATGTTAAGTTTTCTATATCTAATTTATGCTTTTTTATAGTTCGGCCATTCAGAGAATGCGTTCCTGACACGTCGCGATTGAACTGACGACGTAACTTTGCAATGGCGTTGCAGTTACGATAAAAATATTTTTGCTGGTTGTTTACCGTTTTAACAATTGAGGAGCATTAAAACAACATTATTATATCAATAATCAATGAATGTTATTACGTCGTCAGTTCAATCGCGACGTGTCAGGAACGCATTCTCTGAATGGCCGAACTATAGAAGTAAACTCTCTTTGTGTTATAACTTTTTATATTTATTTCTTTTTCAGTACCAACAAATCCAGTTAGACTATCGAGCTACACTAGATGAAAAAGAAGAATTAGTTTCTGATAGAGATTACTATAAGAATAAAGTACAAAGATTGAGCCATCAGATTAGTTATATTTTGTCTAACAGAGCTAAAATTCAGGATACTAATGAAATTGATCCACCAAAGCCCATAGTGGATATTGATGCATTAGTTACTGAAAATAAATATTTACATGAAAGAATAACACAACTCCAAGTGGAAAAAGAGATTGTAAAACGTACATTGACTAAATACAAGGTTTGTTGCATTACCAGTTTAGCACCATTTGTCAGTTTATCAGCATGAGCAGGAAGTACCACTAGATAAACATGTAAATTTTATTGTTTTTCAGACATTGCTTGATAACAGAAATAAAAACTACTCTGTTCATATGAAAAAAGGCTTTGCAGATGTAATGACACAAAAACAAGGTAGGTCGCAAATTGATGTGAAAAATATGAGGTTTTGTAGTTCAAGCAATAATTTCATTATAACTATTTGCAGTGAGAGAATTTCTGGACAACATTACTTCTAAAACTGGATTAAAGCAAGGTTCTACAACTGAATTGAGATCCCTTTGTCTTGGCCTGTTTGAAGCACTTAATGATAAATCAATTGCTCTACAACATCAGAGGAAAACTAACCAGTATGAATGATTATTTTATGTTATGAAATAAATATAGCAATATTCTAGTATGTTTTTGCTAATCAAAATATAATATTTTACAGAATTCTAGCTAACAGAATAACTGAACTTGAGAAGACGTTAGAAAGCTGGTGCAATGGTCAGAAGTACATTCCAATATTTCCATCACAAATGTTGTTAGACGAGTTTCTGACAGACACAGGTTCTGATAAATCCAATGACTCAAAGGAACACCCATTGAAGTCTCATGTAAGTTCTGACAATAACAGAAGCAAGTATTCAGACAGTGATGATGATATGAACAAAGAAAACAGTGATGGATCATCCGGTGATCTAGGAAAAGCTTATGATGATGATGAAGATGATGAGTGCCAACTAACCAGCAGTGAACATAGGAACATGTCCAAGACGGTTTTGCCCCAAGACTTACAAGATTTAGTGAAAGAAGCTCTTGCTGAACTAAAGCCGTCAGAGTGAACCACAAGAAATGTTCACAACCCCACAATGCCTGTTTAAGAGTACAATGTTCAGAGAAATATTTATTTATTAAGTTTCGTATTAGTCGTTATTATAGTCACTACCAAAGAATAATTCCTTAAAAGATTCTAGTCTGTTCTAGCAATTATCTAGTCTATGTTACTATTGATGTATGTTTAATTTATTGTTATTGCAATTTTATGTCCAATTATAATATATGTATACAAATATCACTTTGGTTATTTTTTGTGTAAAAAAAAGCCATTCAATTGGTTCACAAAAATAATTTATTAAAGTAACATTAATCATATACTTCATTTAAAAGCTCTTCCATACACATATATCAAAAGTATTATCATAATTATTATTTCGCCTGTTCACTCAGATGATTACTCTAATTCATAAAGGTAAAATGATAATTCCTTTATAAGTAACCTAAAGTCTTATCTTTTAAAAATATAATTTCTGTATAGTTAAATATAAATATAGGTATTTCTAAAAATACATGGCCAATAATATTAAATAGGTACACCAAGCATCTAAAACATAAGGTGAGCTAATTCAGATGTTTAAATATTTTAAGATACAAATCATATTTGGGCGATCTCAAGGAGTAACTTAAAAAGCGCTTGTCTTTGGCCTCTACTCATAAGAACGCAAAATGCATGGACCATTGGGGGTATGTTGACAAAGGGTATAAACTCTAAATTGACTCTAACCATAAAGTAAGGTAACAACCGAATGCGTATCGAAATACTAGACCTTAATTAATATATAAGAATAAGGTAAATAAAATACAGATGTACCTTACAATACAGACCATTACTTACACAAGATAACTATCTGTAAAATTATTGTATTGTCACTACCTCTACTAAACAATATAATAATCCATTAAATTGTAATCACCTTATTAACATAAAGGTTTTTATAGATATGATCACCTTATGATGTTATCAAATGGATTATCCGATATTGATCTAAAGATTTAATGAAATACATGCTGATTTAATTAATTGTGGCTGTAAATATATTTTGGAATAGATAACAGCTAAGTTACCAAGATTTCGCCATTTATTTTAAAATAATTATATTATCGTCTTGGTTCATGCTCCAAGAACGAAACTTTAAAATTGATTTAGGTATCTATTATGTCCTCATAACAAGGTCAAACATTTATTTAATTCAGTTTAGAAGTACATACTTTCATTATTTTTTTAGTGCGCTTATTTAAACAGCCGGCGTTAATAGCAATTGGGTATTTGAATGTCAACAAACACCTAAAACTGAAAGTAGATCTTATATAAAATCGTTTAAAAAATACAATGAAAAAGTATATGATAGTTTTTGGAGAAAGTCAGAAGAAATTGA